>NC_060141.1:208445963-209083463 GCF_021461385.2 Schistocerca piceifrons
CTATACTCACCAGTATTTCAGTTCTTCTGCTGATGCCCTCCATCTATTCTTTTCATCGGCTAATATTTTCACACAACTTTGATCTGACATGTTCAATAGTTTACTTTCAATGTGTTAAAATTGTATCTACGCCTACAAGTTGTTTTTTCTTCTTGAGATATCCCGTTAACCTGTCTCTTCCATTAAATAAGAACGTGGTCGATCCTTCTGCTTTTCTTCTCAAAGCTTTGAGTCTTTCACTTCCGATATCAGTGCAACGGCAGAAGCGGCAGTCCACTGCGAAGATAAAGAAATAATGTACTCGTATATGAGCTCGTATTCTTGTCGGAAGAATGGTTTCTATGCTAGTCCATCTTCTGTAAGTTCTAGCGTGAAAATTTGGGATGTGTTAGATGACGGTCAGTTTGGCTGTAGGAAAGGTAAGGGCACCAGAGAGGCAATTCTGACGTTGCGGTTAATAATGGAAGAAAGATTAAAGAAAAATCAAGACACGTTCGTAGAACTTGTCGACCTGGAAAAAGTGTTCGACAATGTAAAATGGTGCAAGATGTTCGAAATTCTGAGAAAAATAGGGGTAAGCTGTAGGGAGTGACAGGTAATATACAATATGTACAAGAGCCTAGAGGGAGTAATTAGAGTGGACGACCAAGAACGAAGTGCTCGGATTAAGAAGGGTGGAAGATAGGTATGTGGTCTTGCTCCTATACTGTTCAATCTGTACACTGAAGAAACAATGATGGAAGTAAAATATAGGTTCAGGAGTGGAATTAAAATTCAAGGTGAAAGGATATTAATGATACGATTCCTTGATGACACTGCTATCCTGAGTGAAAATGCAGAAGAATTACTTGATCTGCTGAATGGAATAAACAGTCTAATGAGTGCAGAATATGGATTGAGAGTAAATAGAAGAAAGACGAAAGTAATGAGAAATGGTAGAAATGAAACAGCGGGAAATTTAACATCAGGATTGATGGTCACGAAGCAGATGAAGTTAAGGAATTCTTCTACCTAGGCAGTAAAATAACCAATGACGGGTGGAGCAAGGAGGACATCAAAAGCGGACTAGCACTGGCGAAAAGGGAATTCCTGGCCAAGAGTAGTCTACAGGTATCAAACATAGGCCTTAGAAAGAAGTTTGTGAGTACGTACGTCTGGAGTACAGCATAGAATGGTACAGAAGCGTGAACTATTGGAAAACCGGAAAAAAAGAAAGTCGGAGCATTTGAGATGTGGTGCTCCAGACGAATGTTGAAAATTAGGTGGACTGATAAGGGAAGGAATGAGGAAGTTCTGCGCAGGATCGAAGAGGAAAGGAATGTGTGGAAAACAAGGAGAAGGGACATGATGATAGGACATCTGTTAAGACGTCATGGAATGTCTTCCATTGTACTAGAGGGAACTATAGAGGGCAAACACTGTAAGGGAAGACACAGATTGGAATACATCCAGCAAATAATTGAGAACGTAGGTTGCAAGTGCTACTCTGAGTTGAAGAGGTCGCGACACAGGAGGGGAGTTCGTGGCGGGCCGCATCAAACCAGTCAGAAGACTGATGACTCAAAGAAAGAAAAGTGCAGATTTTCTGGTTCTTGTGTAAATAACTCATCACTTAGCGTGTAAAGAGTGCTGTGAAAAGAAAAATATTAAGCCTGTGAACCCTGACCCTGCTAGGGAGGAAGATCCCAGACATGCCCTGTGTCAGATATCAGAATAACAGCTGTTGTCAGTGGAAAATGCTAAAATGTGTCATTGAGGAAGGGGGACCTCTATTTTTGTAGAAGCAAACAGTCTATTCCCTGTACATAGAAAAATTTTATTATTTAAATTACTATGCACATTCGAGTTTAGGATACGAAAATGCTAATAATAGGAAGATCCTATTCAGTTTAGGAGGATCAGGTGTCAAAAATATGAGTATATTCATCAAAGTGAACAAAACTTAATACGAAAAAATATGACAAAAGTGCAAGTAGAAATCTCAATTGAAATTTCCGTCAGAAATATTCACTCTGACAACATAGACTAAGCTACTGTAACTAGGTAACGTTCCCTATCACCTGTACGACTTATCAGAATTAAAACGTCAGGACGACATGGCTGCCACGAACAGGGAATTCTAGTTATTATTCCAAGATTACGCAGTTGCCAAGCGAAAGCACGCTAGTGACTTCAACATTTAGTGTCGCATCATGGCATCATTTACCTTTCGAAGTGTGCACCGACAGTGGCGGCCGTGGCCGGCTGCTGCGTGCGACATGCGTTACGCCTGTCAACCTAATAACACTACGCTGGCCTCTGACGGAATTCAACGAGTCGTAAAATTGCCTGTTTCCATGAAGCGGAAGATTGTATGTAACCCTAGGTTAAGTGCACAATATTGTCCTCAAACGTCTCGCAAGAACGTTAACTAGAACGACGCGTCTCGTTTTCCCCGTTTCGTAGATCTACGAGGGATTCAGCACAAATTTGGCCGAGACAAAGTCTAGTGAACCAAAAATTTTCATAGAAAACCCTCTCTGTACATCAGCACAGGGCGTCAGGCCCCCCGAGAGAAGAGAGCCTCCTTTATTCATCCGTACATGACTATATTGTCAAGGACGTCCCCCACTGTATAGTGGCCTTGACTCTCACCAACACTGGTATTGGCCAATGAGAACGCTCGGTACATGCCATACTTGCTTCATCGAGTCAATCAGAATTTTCTTAGCAAACTTCTGTGTAACAATAACGTCGCCTTCTCCCTTCTTGTCTTACTTTCGTTCAATCATCGTTCGATTTTTTTGTTATGGCAGCGACTTTACATGCTTGCAAGTTAGGGAGGGGCTATTAATACCGTGTACACGAAAGCCTTGTATGTGCCCATTGCTCATTGCTCTCCTCGTTATGCAAATTAAGCTAATCGTACCCAAAGCAACGCATTTGACATATCAATTAAATCAGCGTATCTTGGAGAATCAAATATGAGGTGGTAAACTTTCCTGCCACCTTACATATCCTTCAGCTTCCAAGTTAATTTTGGGTTGGGTTTAATCAATGGTTGAGGCACTGATTAACTCAGAGAAAAATTACATTTAAGTCTCAATTTGGACATTGAGCCATATCCCACATTGTCCAGCTTCTTTAAAATTAAACTTATAGTAATATCATAGTGAAAGATTAACTCTCATCAAATTACCCTCTTTTGTTAATACCTTGAAATAATCTCAATATCGATACTTGTGTGTAGAGTTTCATTACAATAAATAAAATAAAATCATAGACTTCCTTCATATGTTACAATTCTGAAAAATTAAGGACTTTCTCCACTACTAAATCAAAAGTTTGAAAAATTGTAGAAACTTCTTCAAAAGTGGAGACTACCTTCATCAGTGAATTCAGAATTTAAATTAAGTGTGACAATCGTAATGAATGAAGATGAGGAAACCTTCGGTTAATGTACATTATCTTAGATGTATCCTCAACCGATCTTATTGTTGTTGTTTACGTATGTTAAACATATAATAAAAGTAATTATGTCATAATAGTATAAACAATATACATAATATAGAAACACTTTGTTTACACCGAATATACATGAAATACAAATGCACGAAATATTAGATCACATGAATTCAAAATACACTTAGCTTAGGAATATTTTCAGTGACAACAAAGGCAAATAGGAATAGACATATAAATTCAACGTTACATAAGCACAAGATTTATTCTACATAATTCAGAGAGATAACTCTTTTTAAGTGTTCAACGCAAGAATTAAGGTTTTTTGGTGACACTCGTATGGTATTTCTCTGTTCATGACAGAACAGTCTGAACATTTTTGCTTTTTGTTAATCGGCTGTAACTCACAGTCAGATAAAACCAATACACTTCTTCGTCACTGTCGGCGCTGCAGTCCTTAGAACGCGGCGAGGGGTGACGTCTGTTCAAAGAATTCAGCGATGGTGACAGCTTAGGGTGTGTACAAAGAGAACGTTATGTTTGGCCTCCACCTACAGTGCCATGAGAGATGGTCTACATTAGCAGACTGGTTCATCAGAGTATTGGTTCGCTCTTATATTGCTCATATTTATCAGCTGGTGTCACCCCATAGTAACTGTAGCAATTCAGTACTGAAGTAGATTGCATTCGACATTGTTGTGTAGAGTTCCAAGAAAAAATATGATGTCGGTATGGATACGACATGCAGGTAAAGTGTTCCATTGTAGTTTAGTGATCCTGGTCTCATATTGATAATTAAAATTCCAGGATGGGATTTGGGAAGGTAAATTGTTTATGCTTCCAGCCTATCTTCCTTCTTCTCCCTTTCTCGGTGATATTCTCTTCTGCTCTTGCCGCATCTTCCGCTTCTGTCTTGTACTTTCTTTCTTCTTCGGGTTGGGATATGGAGAAATGTATTACAATACAGAATTTGTGGATTTGGTTTATTAGGATATTTGCTATATCAGGATGTTTGTGAGGTGGTTTGTTGTTATAGGATTTGTTATGTCACATTTGCCCAAACACATTCTTTCAGTAGTCCATTTCATGTTTCCAGTATGTGATGCAGTCGCCAAATTCCATCCTTCTTGAAAGACTTGTTTAAAGAAAGCGCTCTCTCGTCGTGCTTCACTTCATGAATCTTGCTGCTTGTTATGGCGAGTGACCCTGTTAGTGGCGTTATGGCCCCAGACTCCTTCACCGGTCAGGTATAAGCTACCTGCCGAACAGCTGCTCCAAGTTCTTGCTGCCCCTGGGTATGCCTGATGCCTGGTTCCGCTTTTGCATTCCACTACCTCTGTCTGCTTTTAATAAAAAATTATCTGCTGCTGCAACAGTATGAGTGGTAATTACAGTCACGTCTCCACTCACTATTCCCGGCTTCCTGTTGCCTTTACGCTGCCGTATCTTTCCATGCTGGAAATCATGCTGCCCCTTCATCGTCGTCCAATCGTAAAGTTGTGTTGTAGTGAGTGTCAACCTCTCGTGCTTACAGTGTTTGTCTTTCTTAAACTTTACCCTACAATGACTTATGCGAGTGCTATGGTCGCAGGTTCGAATCTTGCCTCAGGCATGGATGTTTGTGATGTCCTTAGGTTAGTTAGGTTTAAGTAGTTCTAAGTTCTAGGGGACTGATGACCTCAGAAGTTAAGTCCTATAGTGCTCAGAGCCATTTGAACCAATTTTACAATAACTTAATCCTGCCTTCACATATCACCTTGAAACGGCCTTTGCAATAGGCGTATAAACTCAACACAAATTTAAATTAAAAGAAAAGGAATTAATATTAATTCATAAAATTGTTTCGGATATTGCATCCAGTTGGCAACATCACTTTCTATGCCCAAATCTTATAAGTTTCCTCAGCATCATAGAGAAAACACAAGTACGAAATAATGGTAATGCACGATGTGGGAAGTTAGTCATACCATGTGGCTAGTTCCCCTATATATTTGTTTCTTTACCTTATAATCTAAATCTACGAATAATTAGTACGATCGCGCTTAGTAATATAACATTTTTACGAGGTGGGCTTTGGCTCTATAAGAGCATTGCAGTTTCTCGTCAGTATCTTTACGTTGGTCCCTGAAAAGTAGATCTTCGGAGCATAGGGGTTTTATTCTTTCACTCAACGAGTATCTCAAAGTTATTATTCAAATTATCGTTTAAATACCTGTGATTGATTTACTATACCTTTGTTAACTCTCCCTTGCCTCTTTCTCTTCAATAGCAATTTTTGCAGACTATGTATGTCCGAATGTACAGTTAGTTACTCCAGTTCTTCTGAATTATGTGTACCACTATAGAGACCATTATTTTTCTCACCTGCAGAACAAGGACTTGTTAATGTCACATGAAACTTAAAACAACACTGGCTCACTCCTTTATTTATTTATTTATTTATTTATTGTTCCGTGGGACCACATTAAGGAGAAGTCTCCATGGTCATGGAACGAGTCAATACATGAAATTATAACACGATTGTAGAAACAGATAAAATAAAATATAAGAAACATATTCAGTTGTAGATTGTAGAAACAGACAAAATGAAATATAAGAAACATATTCAGGCGACACGTCGTTAGTTTAAATAAAGAAAATCAAGAATGTAACACTGGAATTTGCTTAATTTTTTAGCTCTTCCAGGAGCTCCTCGACAGAATAGAAGGAGTGAGCCATGAGGAAACTCTTCAGTTTAGACTTAAAAGCGTTTGGGCTACTGCTAAGATTTTTGAGTTCTTGTGGTAGCTTATTGAAAATGGATGCAGCAGAATACTGCACTTCTTTCTGCACAAGAGTCAAGGAAGTGCATTCCACATGCAGATTTGATTTCTGCCTAGTATTAACTGACTGAAAGCTGCTAACTCTTGGGAATAAGCTAATATTGCTAACAACAAACGACATTAAAGAAAATATATACTGTGAGGGCAATGTCAAAATTCCCAGACTATTGGATAGGGGTCGACAAGAGGTTTTCGAACTTACACCACACATAGCTCGAACAGCCCGTTTTTGAGCCAAAAATACCCTTTTTGAATCGGAAGAATTACCCAAAAAAATAATACTATATGACATAAGCGTATGAAAATATGCGAAGTAGATTACTTTCCGTGTTGAAATGTCACTTATTTCAGATACTGTTCTAATGGTAAATAAAGCGGCATTTAGTTTCTGAACAAGATCCTGAACATGGGCTTTCCACAACAGCTTACTACGTATCCGTACGCCTAGGAACTTGAACTGTTCCGTCTCGCTTATAACATGCCCATTCTGTCTGATTAAAATATCAGTTCTTGTTGAATTGTGAGTTAGAAACTGTAAAAACTGAAACTTACTGTGATTTAGCATCAAATTATTTTCCACAAGCCACGAACTTATTTCATGAACTACATTATTTGATAATGTTTCAATATTACACACAAATCCTTCACTACCAAGCTGGTGTCATCAGCAAACAGAAATATTTTTGAATCATCTGTAATACTAGAAGGCCTCATTAGTCAACCTCTCTTTCTCATACACTTAAGAGCCAAAGAAACTGGTTCACCCGCCTAATATCGTGTAGGGCTCCCACGAGCACGCAAAAGTGCCATGGAATAGACTAATGTCTGCAGTAGTGCTGGAGGGAATTGACTCCATGAATCCTGCAGGGCTGCCCATAAATCCGTAAGAGTACGAGCGGGTTGAGATTTCTTCTGGACAGCACGTTACAAGACCTCCAGGTTTTCTCAATAATGTTCATGTCTGGGGAGTCTGGTGGCCAGCGGAAGTGTTTAAAATCAGGAGAATGTTCATGGAGCAACTCTATAGCAATTATGGACGTGTGGGGTGTCGCATTGTCCTGCTGGAATTGCCAAATCCGTCGGAATGCCGATTTATCGAGTTCGGAACAGCGTGTTGGTGCACTAAAACTCGTTCTTTCGGTCCTGTATTATGTCGGTTGGTTCAATATCATTATGTTCGGTTCTACTTACTGTGACTGAACATAATCTGCAACAAAGTCTACCTCATTCAAAACCTCTTCCCCGTGTTCGTCATCCGCAGAGAGGTGCAATTGTTGTGTACCAATGTCTGTCTGATCACATGACTTTTCCTGCTCGAAACTGTGCTGTTCACGCAAATAATCTTCCTGCGTGTCGAGCTCAATCCTATCCAATTCGTCGCCTTGATCTAAGTCTCTCCGTCATTTCGGATCTTTCTAACGATCTATGAGCTTCATGATAATAGCAAGCTTGACTTCGTGTTAACATTCGATCATACGACTTAACTCTCTTCCAAAAGATCATGCACATTCCCCACGTAAATGTACTTCGTGTTTAAACCAAATTTCAGTGCAGAGCTATACTTTCAAACTCAGTATTGTTGGAATAGAATTCAACGGAACCCAACAACGACGAGACAGCCACCTGCGCGCCAGCAGTAAGATACAAAAATTTCTCTAGCTACTGACTCTAAATAAAGTATATGTTCATACATCCCCAGGCCTAAGCCTTGACGTGGCCGGGGCTCAGTACTCAACGTTCCAGACGAGCACTACGGGGCAGTCTATTTCTGATAGCTGGTCCTTTGGTAAGAGGTGCGAGGAAGCCAATTAATCAGCAACGTGGGAGTTCAGATGGAGAAGATCAACGGCTTCAGAGGCGAATGAAGATATTAATCTCAACGGCAAAGAAGGCGGACGAGTGAGTCATTTTCTCCCTATAGCGAAACCTCAATAGTAATAAAGGCGGAGAGGAAGGACCTCAGTACAGCAGATCTAAGGGAAGAGGTAACACACCAAGCAGAACAAAAATCCACGTCGCGTAGCGTCGCGTTGCAGCAAGCGGCTACGTGTTCAGCGTCTCTCTACACGTTGACGGCTGCTGCAAAAATCAGCTTCGTCTGTTACCAAAGTGGCCGGCTACTAAAGGTATCTGTTCCCATATTCGGCGGCCTCTTAAGACCAAGGTGTAACATCCCGCGAAGGGGATAACACACCTTCCTAATTTACTTTCAACCAAGACATGATGGTAAACACTGAGTGGGAAAGTATTTCAGGAGGTAAACAATCCTTCATCACAGGAAAGAGTGATGCAGCTAGGCCACTGGATACTGGAGAGACTAGAACATCATGTAAGGAAGAGTCGGAGCTTCCGAGAACTCGCATACGGCCTAAGATGAAACATCTGCTAAGCACGTTCAACATCAACACCCTATCAAAGACTGGGAAATTTAAACAATTGACAAATGTGTTAAACAAACGCAACATACTCATACTAACACTTCAGGAAACCAGATATGGTGATGAAATTCATTTGAATCAAAGAGCTTCAGGATCTATAAAGGATAACCGGCCATAAAGAATAAATAGAAAGTCATTATGCTTGGAATAGCTTTCATGGTCAAACGGAATCTAACAGAATCCAAAACGAATTTTGCGTTCCCCTCGGAGCGAATATCAGTTCTCTCGTTTAGATCAGCAAACAAGGGCTACACCATCATAATTGTAACTGCACCTACCAACAAAGACAGCAGAAATAATCCAGAAAAAGTCGAAAAATTTTGGGAGACACTAAAAAATGAGACATCAAAAATACCAAAAACGCCACGTGTCACTGCTCGCAGGAGACTTCAATGCACAGACCGGCAGAGAAGAGAAATACAAGGCAATAGTAGGAAATTTTCCTGCACACAAACGCACCAATAAAAGTGGAGAAAGGCCCATCAATTTCTGCAGAAAATTTGACTTAAAAATAATGTCACCTTTTTTCAGGAAATTACCAGGGATAAAGAAGACCCGGTCTTCTCCTAATAGACATTAGGCTCATATCAATTGGGTCATGTGGCAAAATCCAAACAAAACAAAACCATAGAGAAATCATGAACGTACGGGTCAGAAGTGGACTAGGCATTGATTCGGACCACTTTTTAACAGAAATCAAAGCCAAATTTCAACCTAAAAGACGAAACCCCAAAATTTAAAAAGTCCATAGAACTGATACAAAATATCTATCAGAGAACAGGAACGAATTCATTAAAAAGCTTCAAGCAAAGGTGAGAAACCGGGATGAAATCAGGAAATCAATGATAGAAATGCTTAAAGAACTAGAACAACCACGAAGAAGAAGGAAACATAGGTGGCGGAATAAGATATGCGATGAAGCAACGGAGCATAGACTAACTGCTTGAAAAAAATGGAACTTTGCAAAAAGGAAATAAACTGGAACACATTCATTGAGATCAGAAAACAGACATAAAATTGTTGGAACAGAGAAACGGAAATATGACAAAAAACGATTAGAGGAAATAAATACAAATTTCAGACAGAACAACACTAGGGACTTCTACAAAGTTTTCAAAAAATAAACAGGTTACAAGCCGATGAGCCTACACGTCAAAGACACAATAGACAACCTGATTACCAACAACAATGACAAATGTGAGTTGCTAGCAAAATACTACAAAAATCTTCTAAACTGAGAGTAACCAACCAACGACTAATTTTCAGGCAGCGCTAAAAGGAAAATCCGCCTTCAGAACCACACTGCATCAAACTGAACAATACATTGGCCAGCTGAAAAACAGCAGAGCGCCCGGTCAAGACGGCATATTAGCTGAGATGTGGAAAATGGGAGAGAAGCGGACAGCTGAAATAATTTATGAGGTTATTAAAGATTTATGGGAGAAAAAAGAATACCAGACGACTGGAAACAAGCCATAATCCATCCGCTGGGTAAGAAGGATGACAGGACAAACAGCAACATTTACTGAGGAATATCTGCCGCGCGGGATTAGCCGAGCGGTCTAGGGCGGTGCAGTCCCATAGGATTTGACACACATTTGAACATTTTTTTGAGGAATATCTCTACTTCCAGTCACCTAGAAAATTATGTACAAAGCTCTACTGAATGAGATAGAAGATCAAGAAAAACACAAACTGTCGAGAACAAAGCAGGGTTCAGAAAAAACAAAGAATGTCAAGAGAAAAAACTATCCTCAGGATCAGAACAATTCGGAACCTTAACACAGTCTTTACATTCATTGATTTCAAACAAGCATACGATTCTGTAGACAGACAGTATTGCTAACACTGGAAGAAACAGGTACCGACGAAACCACCACACAATTGGTCGAACAGTCACTAACAGAAACAACTTCAAAAATTATACTTCTAGAAGCTTCTGAATCCCTCAGAATTAACACAGGTGTTCGGCAGGGCGATGGGCTCTCACCGATTCTCTTCAATCTGGTCTTATACAAGATCATGAGTGAGTGGGGTAAAGAACTACAAGAGAAAAAGATCTAAGGAATCTATCTAGTACAAGGAAGAGAAAGATTTGAGGTGAAATGTTTCGCTTTTGCTGATGATATTGCAGTAATTTCTAAGGACAAAACAGATGCAAAGATAATGAGAGAAACTTCACAAAACTGCAGCTAAAAACTGATTGCTAATAGCACCTGAAAAAATGGAATACATTGAACATAAAAACAACAGAGACAAATATTTGCAAACACAACACGGAAACATCAAACGAGTTTATGAATTTAAGTATTTGGGAGAATGAATAGAATCAAATGGGTTAGATAGCATCACAACTAAAGAAAGGTCGAAGAAAATGGAATTAGCATACAAATTCACCCAAAACCGATATAATTAAAGATTAGTGTCATTCCAGGCAACAATTAAACACTATGCAACACTAATTAAATCCGAAGCACTTTACACATCCGAATTCCTAACACTGAATAAAAGAGGTGAACAAGAATAACTGAGAAAGAAAGAAAGGAAAATCCTCAGCAAAATTGTAGGACCACAAAAGAACAGACAACAACTGTACGCAGAGGAGAAGTGAAGGTCTATATAGAAACACAGAAACAATGACAAGCCCAATAAGAAAGAGGAGATTAAAATTTTGTGGTCATAGATACAGAATGAATGACAATAGGCTAACGAAGAAAATTTTTAACTCCATTTCCAAGTTAAAAAACACCACGAAATGGCTGGAAGAGACAAGAAAGGACTTGCAGAACGTTTCAGACTACTAACCAATACTGCAAAATTTCCGGTCCAACATCGAAATTCACAATCTAGGAGGGTGATGTCAAATGAATAGAGGCAAGCCTTCAGATAACGTATGAAGAAGTACTGGGAAGATAAAAGGAAAAATATTGCTCCTTTGTCTTAGGTTCTAAGTGATCTATAATTGGGCAAATTCTGTAATATATATATATATATATATATATATATATATATATATATATATATATATATATATATATATATATATATATATGAGGAAAAAGATGTCGAGAACCGCATGCTGCTATGCGTAACAATTGACGCACCGTTGTTAATTTCGTTCTCCTCGGTGTACTGTGCATGTAAAACAAAACACCTGTTAACCATTGAACGAGATACTACCGACGAGCCTCACGATCACGACATTTCACTCACCCATAGATGCAACACATGACACTCCCATGAGCTGATGTGTATCTGCCAGCGTTTGAAAGATACGAGAAAGAACAAATCCCATCGTAACGTATGTGAAATTGTATCAGAACTTGTGAATCACACGTTACCGGCGGTAACGGAGTGTACAGTCCCATGTTAGGGAATGTGTGTCCTGTAAGCGGAAAGAGTGGTCAACAGCGGAAGTAAAACCGCTGCGTGCATCACGTGTTTGCAATACCTCTGCGCCGCTCACTCTGTCCGATACTCGCCGTGTAAACAGCTGTTAACGGCCGCGTCACAGTGTTACTACAGTACCATAGCAAGTTTCACAAACGAGGAATACGCCGACATCCACCTCATCTACGGGCTTGCAGAAGGGAGAACTGACGTTGCAAGGCAACTGTATCACGAGAGGCGCCTTCCATCCACAAAAACGTTTTACTCTGTGGACACACGTTTGAGGGAGTATGGTGCATGCGTAGCACCTCCAGGATTTAGTGGTCGTGGCCGACCGTCGACGTGCAGTGCGGACCACGAAGAAAAAGTGTTACAAACTGTTGCGGAGGACCGAACAATAATCACCAGGTCTCTCGCCACTGCGGTCGGAATGTCACAATCTACTGTTATGCGAGTACTCCACAGAAACTATTACCATCCCTTTCGCATCCAGAAGGTACAGGCATTATTGCCGGAAGACTACCAGAGGACGCTGGACTTCTGCAACTTGATCCTACGATGTCAGACCCACGACCAGCATTTTTCACGAACAATACTGTTCACCGACGAAGCCTATTTCACAAAGGAGGGTATAGTGAATTCGCATAATTGGCACAGGTGGGCGGAAGAAAACCCCCATAGCACAGTGATACCAGGGAACCAACAACGATGCGGTGTCAATCTCTGTTGTGGTATTGTTGATCATCATATCATAGGGCCACATGTGCTACCGCAAAGACTTACAGGAGAGCGGTATCTGCGTTTTCTGGATGCTACATTACTGGAATTGTTGGAAGACGTTAGTTTGGCCTCTCGTATGAACCTGTGGTACGTGCATGATGGTGCCCCCGCTCACTTCAACGGCACAGTGCGATGCCACCTGGACAGTGCCTTCCCTTCGAAAAGGATCGGTCGTGAAGGCCCTGTAGCATGGCCAGCAAGATCGCCAGGCTTGAATCCACTGGATTTATTTTTGTGGGTTCATATGAAATCTGTGATTTATGAGGGAAAGCTTGCTGATGTCAACACCCTTCAATGCAGAATACAACATGCCTGTGATATTAGGAAAAGAGATACAGACATGTTGGATCGTGTTCAGCAATCCTTCCTGCGAAGATTTCAACTTTGCCACACACATCGAGGCCGTCATTTCGAACAGTACTTATAAACCACAACTGCACCTTCTGGTCACGTGTTTCTCTGTAAGTTTCGATTTGTACGGCTGTATTGTATTCGTTTGTATTAACTACCACATACCTGTGTAGTTGTATTTTGTATTCTGCTTCTATGTACTCAAATGTTCAAATGTGTGTGAAATCTTATGGGACTTAACTGCTAAGGTATCAGTCCCTAAGATTACACACTACTTAATCTAAATTATCCTAAGGACAGACACACAAACACTCATGCCCGAGGGAGGACTCGAACCGCCGCCGGGACCAGCCTTCTATGTACTCGTTTCTTGAAACTAAGTCTGGGACACAAAAACCAAATTATAAAACATGCATGTACAGTATTGCAGCCCCTCCTCACGTTCCTTTCCCTATGCCAACTAGCCACGGTGCATAATATCGGCCAGCGTTACCGGTACCAGACAGATGTGGGCGCTGTCATTGCTTGCTGTGTCACGCAGACCGTCGCTTGATTCAGCATGCCTCGCCTTCTCGTGAGCGGCTAGACTACCTACAACACTCGCATGTTGTGCTCTGTTGCCGCTCTGTCCCCTTGACCGTTGTCGGCGCACAGTAACACCCAAAAGTCCACTTCATATTTCCAGATTTTTACCATTCAATTGCATTGTCATTTATTGACATAGGAACATGCGGAAAACGAATTCATGTTTGTAGCTCAGTGTGTGACAATTTGCACGACATATTGCATTTATGACTCACCCTGTATTCAATCAAACACTTAAATTGTTTGAGCAGTTGTGTCACACATTTATTTTTAAATTTTACTTCAGGTCTAGCTTCAGTTTGGAGTGACAATTTTTTTTCTCAACAGGATAATGCTCCTTATAACTGCTACTAACTCACAGAACATCAATCAAACGACAACCCTCGTTGTAGACGATACTAGTGTACCTAGAAACTAATAATTAAATGTGTTGGCAAATTTTCAACCATCATTTCCAGCAAGATATTGCTTCAGTACTATTTATAATCAGAATAACAACTATTTAAGCATCCTGGAAGGGCCGCCATTATCGAATCTGAAGAGCACTCTGGTCTATGTGTAATCTACACCACCATTTCGTGCGCAATGAGTGTGCTGAAAACGAAAATATTAAGCCTGTGAACCTAAGTCCTGTCTGGTAGGGAGACACTTGACAAACCCACTGTTAGACATCAGAAGAACAACTGTTGTCAGTCTACTTAAAAAATGACAGTGGGGAAGAGTGACTTCTATTTTAGGACGAACAAACAGTCTATTCCCTGTACATAGAAATTTTTTTATTAGATAAATTATTATGTACATTAGAGTTCAGGATGGGGAAATTGGTAATATTGGGAAGATCCAATACAGTTTAGGAATATCCCATGTCAAAAATATAAGACAAGAAAGATATCTTCATCAAATTTAACAAAACTTAATATGAAAAAATATGACAGAGGTAAAAGTAGAAATCTCAACTGAAATTTCCGTCAGAAGTATTCACTCTGACAACATAGACTAAGCTACTGTAACTAGGTAATGTTTCCTATCACCTGTATGACTTACCCGAATTTAAAGGTCAGGACGACGTGACTGTCGCGCACAGGGAGTTCTAGCTGTTATTCCAAGCTTACGCCGCCATCAAGTGAAAGCACGCTAGTGACTTCAACATTTAGGGCCTCAGCAATTCGTCATTTACCTTTCGAAGGCGACAGTGGCGGCCGTTGCTGGCTGATGGGTGCGACATGTGTTACACCTGTCAAGCTAATATACTATGCTGGCCTTTGACTGAATTTAACCAGTCGGAAACTTCCCTAAGTTCCTACGAAGCAGAAGACTGTATGCATCCTTAGACTAAGACAAGATGTCTCTGTACACTAGCCAAGGCTGGGCGAATTGTTCAGTATTGCCCTCAAAGTTCTTCCAAGAACGTTAACTAGAACGCATCATCACAATTTCTCGGCTTTTGAGATCTACGAGGGATTAAGCGCGAATATGTCTGAGACAGAGCCTAGTGAACCAAAGATGTTCACAGAAAAACCTCTCTCTGCATTACCACAGGGCGTTAAGCGCCCCGTGCACCACTCGACTCTCCTCTTTACTTTATCCATTCACAATTGACTACATTGTCGAGAACGCCTCCAACTGTATCATGGCGTTGCCCCACACCAGCACTGGTATTGGCCAATGGGAGCTCTCGGTACATGACGTACTTCCTTGTTCGAGCCAATTAAAACTTCCACAATAACGTCGCATTCTCCCTCCTTGTATTTCTTTCGTTCAATCAGCGTCTGATTTTTCGGAGCGCGCTCAGTCAGAGCCGAGACGCTGACAGGTACTGATCGCTGTTGTCGTTGTTGCTGCTCTAGCTGTCGGGACGCGGAAAGGGACGCAAAGCTGCAGCCCTGGCGTAGTTTCTGTTCACCCTAGCAGGAACGTCCGGCAACAGGAATAAGAAGACTGTAGCGCAGTGCTTTCGCTGCCAAAAACATGACCACGTCGCCAAGCACTGCAGCGGCGCAGTCGCGTGTCTGAAGTGTGCGCAAGAACATGACACACGCGACTGGAAGAAGAAGAACACCCCTTGTACCTGCGTCAACTGTGGCGGCGCACACGCGGCAAACGCCCGTTCCTGCGCCTACAAGAGGAATTGGCGTGGACCGGACAAGAAGACGACGCAGAAGCAAGTGGCCACCACACATGAAGAGGTGGACTCTTGTACAGAAGAAGACGTCTCCAGGCGTCTAAAGGACGCTGTACAAGAAGCCATGTCCGCGCTTCAAATCCGCCATGGCGGAAGAAAGGGCGCCCATGTTGGCGGAAATGGGCGAGGCTCGGTGTCAGGTTGCTGTGCTGACGCAGGAACTTCGCTCAGCCAAAGAAGACCCCGCCACAAGAGAAGACACCGCCACCCAGACGACTCCTGCACGAGAGAAGGAGTTCGCAACGTTGGCCACGCAAACCGACGAGCCTGCCGAAGGTGAGGCGACACAGCAGAAGGACACCGAAGCAGCTGCACAAGATGAAGAAGAGTGAGAAGAAGTACCACTACTCCAGCTTCCGGACATGTACAGCGCAAGTGCTGTACTGAAGAAGATTGCTAGTTCGTTTCGCGACGGTACATACCCTCACCACGAAAATCCCTATCCTTTTGTCCCACCAAACCATCCAAAACCGCCACTCCCACATCATGGACTTACCTATTCAGAAGGTCTTATTGGACTCTCCAGGGAGGATTATGAGCTCATTAATTCCTACCCTGTCTTCACTATCCTGTAGATGCAGGGTCTAATCTGTTCTCTGGTCTACGGAGAACAACTGAAGACAGAATACGCTACGTATCAAACCAACACCGAGGAACAGTCCTCAGTCACCAGTAAGAAGAAGAAGAAAAAGCGTCACATCGACAAGAACAAGAAATAGATTACCCGCACTCCTTTCCATTTCCAGATATCAAAAAGTCCAAGAAAGAAGTTTCATCAAGATTCTTAGGGGAGTAAAGGCCAACAGGCCACAAACTCCCTCTTGAACTTCCTCACAGAGAGGAAAGTCCAAAAGGAGCAGAGAGAGAGAGAGCGTCTGATTTTTTGTTATTGCGTTTAAGTTTCGCCAGGGTAGGTGTCTTTACATGCGAAGCCCACATGTTATTCACAACAGGATGTCGTGATCCGAGTGCCTACTAAATGTGCGATGCAGAGGTTTTTTTCAATACTTGTCTTAGAGATGCGCAGAGGCAAGGGCCCAGACTATTGTCGTCTTACATTGGCTCCTTGCTGGTGAGGGTCGGTTTGTTATGCCTCGCTAACTTTTCCTAAAGTGAATATCCATGTCGCGCTTCTGCACCCTAACCTTAGCGACTAGCCTTTTTCATTCCAGTTCCACGTTGCTATAAAAACGTTCGCATTTTTCTACATGCAAATTATGGAGGGACTATTAATACCGTGTACATGTAAGCCACATATGTGCCGCTCATGGCACTCCTCATAATGCAAATTAAGCTAATTAAATCCCAAGAATGGCAAGCGTCGTGTCACTCGAATCAGCGTGTCGTGAAGAATCACGTGTGAGGTAGTAAAATAACCTGTCACTTCAGAAATTCTTGATCGCTGCTTCAGCGCAGAGTCCTACTTTCTTGTCGATCTCATTCTGTAGATGCCTGTAAACCCTTGAACTTGTTTATTGAATCAAGTTTTGGTGTCCTACCATTTGTACCACGCACATTTCCTTCCAGAAGTAAACTAAGCACTCCTTCATGCCTCATGTATTCTATGAACCGATTCCAACTTTTAATATGATAAACAAGCCTTAACATTTTTAGGAATTGCATAAAGTTTGATTTCCCTCACGCTCTGACCATTTTGGGCTATAAACAACATAGTTACCTGTATAGTCCAAAACTGAAGTAACTAATCATTCTTAAAATGCTCTACTTTTGTCTAACATATGATATCACAAACATGTACTTCTGTCTTCAAATGTAAACATTAACGGATCTGGTTCAAATGGTTCAAATGGCTCTGAGCACTATGGGACTTAACATCTGAGGTCATCAGTCCCCTGGACGTAGAACTATTTAAACCTAACTAAGTTAAGGACATCACATACATCCATGCCCGAGCCAGGATTCGAACCTGCGACCGTAGCAGCAGCGCGGTTCCGGACCGAAGCGCCTAGAACCGCTCGGCTACAATGGCCGGCAACGCATCTGGAACAACTCTAACACGTTCTGCACTGTTACAACTCCGGCGGCTGGCAGTTCTTCAGTGAGAATACTGAAAAGTTTTACCAATATGGAATATTGCAGGAACATTTTTAAACAATTTAAAATTTTGTCTCAGGCAGCAGGGTTCACATTTGAGCAGCAGGGTTCACAATTATCAGATTAGAAATAGGAATGATTTTCGTAGAGGACACAGCAATGCCATGTTTTACAAACATTTGTGCTATATAGATATAAAGTAATCCTCACTGTACTGCCTGAAGAAATAAATCATATAAAAACATCAGATGTCCTTCAAAGAAAGTTGAAAAAGATGGCAATATCTAATAGTTTACATAGCATTGAAGAACGTATGTACTATTCATACTGACACAGGTCTGCCGTTTTGCTCAAGACTATATGTGATGTCTTTTACTGCGTCGTTCACATAAAGAATTTTTCTGCTGCTGTTAGTCCCTTTTGATTGTTTCGGCTTGGCGATGAGCAATAATAACTGCATGAGTCACCTTACGTGGCAGTTACCTGCTGCGCATTTTCGTTCAGTGGTGCACAGTAGGCTGCAAGAAATAACACTAATTTAAATAATTAATTAAATTGTGAATGTGTCCCCTTTTATCGTCTAAAACATCTCACTGATGCTCTCAGAGCTCAAAACAAATCTGACTTCGTAATTGGTTGAATAAAACCGGAAACGTTTCTTGTAGCTGGAAGAGATCAACGAAGGAAATAATTACGTCTGTTTCAGATACTTTAAACGACAGAAACTGTAAGCCGCTTAAAGTCTTCAAACAAAAGCACTTTCCCGCTACGTCTGCTATTTGTTTTCCATATCATGCAGCGGGAAGGACAACCGAAACTGTTGTCATCTTGCTGTATACCACTGCAATAAGTAATACACGTATCTCCGTAAAGAAAGTTTGAAAGTTTTTTTCAGAGCATTCGTTATCCACAAATAATGTCCTATCTCATAAAAATTGAATTATCATAGTACTAAATAGTGTATATACTGTGATACGTAAGTTAACTTTGTAACAATCGCGCATATATTTAGCAATTACTTTTAACTTCTTCCTACACAACATCGAAGTTTGCTTATTCCTTTTTAATTTTAGAGTAATATCTTTCGCGTTTTCTGCTTATCTTTTCGCTGGAAACACAAACTCTTCTAAATACAAAAATGTTATCCTCTATGTCGCTATATATAATCTATGATCGTGAAAAAACCTGTGAGATACTTTACAGTCTAAATAGCAGCGAGAGAGAGAGAGTGAGAGAGAGAGAGAGAGAGAGAGAGAGAGAGATAGCGGTGAATGTAGAAAATGAGAGGGCTGGTAGAGTGGGACGTAACAAGAGTATTCCACTTAGCAACGCTTGTCTGTAACGTACGGCGCTAGGCGTCGTTGAACAGCATCGCGCGCTGCCAAGAGACAAGGCACACAACGTGCCATCCGATCCGTTATGGTAACAGGTCTGCAGGGCAACGATTTCAGTATATTTGTGACATCAAGGTAAAAGACGTCGAGCTGAAGTTTTATGATCTTTATTTGCAAACGATGTAGTCGACATAGTTGGAGACATTCCAGGTGGGACAACACTACGAGTTTTCCGCCTATTAATGGGATGTGAATGCGTTGCTTTCGGCTGTGCAAATGGCGGTTTGAAAGGTGTTGCATAGAGGACAGCACCTGTGCACAATGTGGAG
Organism: Schistocerca piceifrons; assembly: GCF_021461385.2. Lineage (NCBI taxonomy): Eukaryota > Metazoa > Arthropoda > Insecta > Orthoptera > Acrididae > Schistocerca > Schistocerca piceifrons. The sequence goes on from NC_060141.1 coordinate 208,465,671, forward strand.
TCTCACTCGCCCTTCGGCAGTTCGCCATCAAACGGGGATACTCTTGTGTTTATCACTGTGTGGAGCTGACGGGAAATGGGGCACTATCCTTGGGAAGAAAGGGCAGACATGCACTGTGCTTACGGGGTGGAAGAGGGAACGCTCACGCTATCAACGTTTCTAGGTTCGGCGGTTTCCGAATATTCGAGCGCCAGAACCACGCACATATACAGCCATCCACACGTCCCTATGAGAGACAGGTTCACTTGAGGTACATTTGACACCAAAAAACGTGGGCCACTGCTGACACAACGTCCTATAAACGGTGAAACCCAGTAGAGTACAGTCGTTTGACTGCATACAATGATTACAACAAGAGACAACTAAAGGACACTGCTCATTATAGCAGTCACTCCAGATGTAAACTAAAACCGCGACACAAGAAATATTAGAAAACACGTTAGTAGAGATGAAACAGTCCTTAACAATTGCGTATTAAACTTCGTTACAATAAGTGACACTTTAGATCGCATATTGCACCCATTAAACGACAAGATAAGTTTTTGTTCGTGATCTGAATTTGAACCCACTGTTAACCAAACAAAGCTTGCGTGTCTGATCGAGAATCGACTCCGCAAAAAGAGAAGTAAAACATCGACGTTTTCACGAGTGTCAGTTTATAAGTTCAAGTGTCCGAACCAGGTCCGGCCGCGGTGGCCGAGCAATTCTAGGCGCTTCAGTCCGGAACCGCACGACTGCTACGGTCGCAGGTTCGAATCCTACCTTGGGCATGGAAGTGTGTAATGTCCTTAGGTTACTAAGGTTTAAGTAGTTCTAAGTTCTAGGGGACTGATGACCACAGATGTTAAGTCCCATAGTGCTCACTGCACTGGGAACCCCATGAAGCTTATATAGCACCTGAGAAGTAACCACGAAAGGTATGTAATAAAGTGCAACGCACAAGCGTGAGAAAAATGATTCAAATGGCTCTGAGGACTATGGGACTTAAAATCTGAAGTCATCAGTCCCCTAGAACTTAGAACTACTTAAACTTAACTAACCTAAGGACAACATACATATCCATGTCCAAGGCAAGATTCGAACCTGCGACCGTAGCGGTCGCGCGGTTCCAGACTGAAGCGCACAAGTGTGAAACGGCTTGAAGTAAAGTTGTGATGGACGAGGACTAAAACCCAGCACCTGTACGGATTGTTAATTAAGCACAGTCAGAAGTCAGATATTAAAAATGTTCACCAGTAGTGTGATACTGGGACCTGAAACGACGATACAAATGATTTTTGCCTGGCATGAATTCGAACTCGGCAGCTTTAGCTATTGTCTTTTAGCTATGGATAGACATGAAATACTTATTGTTTCTTAACCTGGAGCGAGACGTATACATGTTCGGCTAGAGGTAAAGCAACGAATAGTTCTGCGCTGCCTGTGACTCCAACCACGCGCATCTCGACATTGTCGACCCTACATGTCAGCAAGTGACTGTTCAAGGTGGTGGAGGCTCTGTAATGGTGTGGGGCGAGTTCAGTTGGAATGATATGGGACCCATGATACGTCTAGATACGACTCTGACAGGTCACACGTACGTAAGCATCCTGTCTGATCACCTGCATCCATTTATGTCCATTATGCATACCGACGGAGTTGGGCAATTCTAGCGGGACAATGCGACACCCCACATGTCCAGAATTGCTACAGAGTGGCTCCAGAAACACTCGTCTGAGTTTAAACACTTTCGCTAGCCGTCAAACTCCCCAGACATGAACATTATTGAGCATTATGTGGGATGCCTTGTAACGTGCTGTTCAGAAGAGATCGCAACCCGCACGTACTCTTCTGGATTTATGGACAGCCCTGCAGGATTCGTGGTGTCAATTCTCTTCAGCACTGCTTCAGACATTAGTCGAGTCCATTCCACGTCTTGTTACGGCACTTCTGCATTCTCGCGGGAGCCCTACACGACATTAGGCAGGTATACCAATTTCTTTGACTCTTCAGCGTAATTATCTTCAAATTCAAATGGTTCAAATGGGTCTGAGCACTATGAGATTTAACATCGGAGGTCATCAATCCCCTAGAACTTAGAACTACTTAAACCTAACGGACCTAAGGACATCTCACACATCCATGCACGAGGCAGGATTCAGACCTGCGACCGTAGCGGTCGCATGGCTCCAGACTGAAGCGCCTAGAACCGCTCGGCCACACCGGCCGGCCGTAATGAAGTCACGCAATGAAAAGGTCTTACTAAATGATAATTAATGAGGGTGAAGGATCAGGCATGACAATATTGATACCACTCCATGCGTATAGACACATTAGTGAGAGGAGGGATCATCTAATCTAAAACGGAAACAAGTGATCATTATGAACGTGTTTCCTTTTTTCTTTTTTTTTTTTTTACCGAAAAGCGAAGAATAGGAGATACCAATTCAGATAATTGAACATGTGATACTTGGATAAGGGATTCTAAAGATGAACTCTAAACTTGGCGCAAAATGGAAATTCCGTGTGGCTAGGGCCGCACCGTCGGGTAGACCTTTCGCCTCGTGCAAGTCTTTCGAGTTGACGCCACTTCGGCGATTTGCGTGTCGATGGGGATGAAATGATGATGATAAAGACAACACAACACCCAGTCCCTGAGCGGAGAAAATCTCCGACCGAGCCGGGAATCGAACCCGAGCCGTTAGGTACGACACTCAGCTACCAGGGACAGACAACTCGGCACAGATGGGTGGTCATGATAAAAGTAAATTTATGCGAATAATACATGAATATGACCAGTGACAGGAAGCACGGTTCGTAAATTACGGAAAGAACACGGAAAAATAGGTTCTAATACCAGTAAGATCGCTAAAAATGCATACTGAAAGCAGCTAACTGGTGCGAAGCGTTAAAACTGAGAAACTGCCTCCTTTAGGGAGTCAACTAATATCGTTTCCTTACAGGATGGGCGATTGCATTGCTGGGCCATCTTACCAAAATTGTGGCGCAAAGATGCAAGAGGGTGACGGTGGCGGCTGGCTATTCTGAGCTGACCTCTCTTTTTGTACTCAGTACTCAGGCGGAAACTTCCTTCTGCAAGGCTCATCTCATCAGTCGTCCATCAAAAAATCTTTCCTCCTCCATCTCCTAGCAGCAATTGTGTTCCTTCTGGTCGCTCTGAAACACGTTGGCCAATCACGGCGAACATTGGGAGTTTCGTCGAATAAAGCTCAAAAAATGGTTCAAATGGCTCTAAACACTATGGGACTGAACATCTGAGGTCATTAGTCCCCTGGACTTAGAACTACTTAAACCTAACTAACGAGTAAAGCTCATGCAAAGATGTTAAAGAAAACTCTCCTACTTGCAGATTTATGCTATATTTAACCAACAGAGCCATGGGTTGAGGAGGCAGGCAGAAGATGTCTTCCACTCTACTGAACAATTTTGGAACAGACCTATGAGACGCTTGGCACATAGACACAGATGAGAAAGAGCATGTTCTACCGAAAATAACAGTGAGAACCAACCAGAAGCCTGGTTGTGAGATTTAAACCAAACATTGTTTTGTGACGTCGCTCCTGAGTAAATGGAGATTCACTCGCTAGCCTAGGACGAGTGACACCTGGCTAGATTCTTTATCATTCTTTATCTCTCTAAAAGGCTGCTTTGAAGTTTTCTGTGAGAAACTACTCTCAACAGAATCCGTACCGCCCATGGCCGATGCAGGGATGCTGTCTTTAAGTGGAAGAAGCTGCCTAATCCAGCCTGTGACTGCGGGACTCCATACAAGACTGTCCACCACATTGTCAGTGAATGCAGGGTTCGAGCCTATCGCGGTGCGGAGGAGGACTTCCTGCTAGCAACTCTAGATGCAGTGCGCTGGATTGAAGGACTGGATATTCAGTTGTAAAACCAAACTTAAGTTTCTTGTGTGTAAATATGTACACATGTATATGTAATTTAATTTTATGATATGCCTGTATTAGCCATACGCTAAATAAATAATTCTCTGTGAGACAGCTGTCCTGTCCGCTAACTGGACTATGGAGGGGGTGGGGTAGGGGGTGGCGGGGGGGGGGGGGGGGTGGGAGCTACCTGAGCTGAGACTCAGCCTTCGAGCTTGAACATTTTTATGGTAGGCAGCTTCTTTTAGGGACTCATATTTTGCTAGCCAGCTTTCAGGCTCTCAACCGTACAGTTCCTTCACAATACTGAATAGAGAAGTGAAAAGAAAGAAATATAAGGGACAGTCACTAGCGGTACTAAATATTGACTGCAGTTATTATGGCCGGCCGTGGTGGTCTAGCGGTTCTAGGCTCTCAGTCCGGAACCGCGCGACTTCTACAGTCGCAGGTTCGAAGCCTGCCTCGGGCATGGATGTGTGTGATGTCCTTAGGTTAGTTAGGTTTAAGTAGTTCTAAGTTCTAGGGGACTGATGACCACAGATGTTAAGTCCCATAGTGCTCAGAGCCATTTGAACCATTTTTTTTTGCAGTTATTATGCAACGTCAGAGAACGACTACTTATTCATGGGAATGACCGTGAAATATTCTGTCAGTTTCAGAGAAAAGCTGAGCACGTAGTACTTTACCTTAGATTGATACATTTGCCTTTCTCCATCCTGTTCGTAATATCGTCGTGGAATCACCATGAAGTTGGAACCACTGTTTGCTCTTAGTTTTGGGAGTGAGCATTCACTGATGAGTGTCTCCTGGGGCCTTGGAACTTGATTGTTACCAATCAGATGCCTAATTTGGTATACCAGTCACGATTTTTTAGGCTGGTTGAGTAATATTTCCAAGGGATTTTTATATTCGCCCCTAACAGTGATGGTTCAGTCGAGGTACCTTTTTATATTTATTACAAGTTTTGGAACTGAAGGTTGATGTATTTTCTAATAAACTCAATCCTTCATACAATAGAAGAACCGCTATACGATTTCCAGTTATGGCGTTTGTACTCCTAACATTATTAGGAACATTTTACTAGTATAGCTTTTTCACTGTGTATGTCAACTACGAAAGTTTTACAGACGAAGGATACTACGCTGTAACATACTAACTGACAGTAATTACTAAACCATAACAAATTCAATGTGATGAAACATACTGAAAATCCTGTTAAGCACAAAACATCACAAAGTAGTAGGTACATTAGAAATGACCTCCTATAATTAAAAGTTCCGGTAACGGGATAATGTTTAAACAAAATCTGTTTAAAATCAAATTCATATTTCTATCAAAGTTAGTAACTATACGAACAGTTCACGAAAACTGTAGACATTTGTGTAAAAATTTCTCAATCAGTACACTTTCATTTCTATGTTTTGCATTTGTGTAATGTTCTCTTGTGTGGCTGTGCGACTGTGAAGAATTTGTGTAACTTGCTGGATATAAAGAAATAAATAGCGTTGTAGTGCTCAGCGGTTTATTATTTCTATTTTTACCCTTCTGCGTACAATCACTGATATCTGTAAATCATAAGTTTGTTTGCTACAGCTCTGTTGTCAGAACAATGTCAAAAATGTTAGATTATGACTTTAGTCCAAACAGCGTATTAATTTATACAATTTCGCCCTATAACCACAGCAAAATGTAAATGTTCGTTTCTACAAAATTGTAAATCTCTGAAAGCTCTTCACCGATTGCTTTGATAGTTCGACACAACGTAGCATTCGAATACGCGCGTTTTTATATACAACATCTAATGCCGCGCAGGGTAGTTGCGTGGTCTAGGGCGCCTTGTCATAGTCCGTGCGGCTCCACCCGTCGGAGGTTCGAGTCCTCCTTCGGGCATCGATGTGTGTGTTGTCCATAGCGTAAGTTAGAATAAGTAGTGTGTAGGCTTAGGGACCGATGACCTCAGCAGTTTGGTCCCATAAGACCTTACCACAAATTTCCAATTCTAATACATAAAATGAGATGTAAAAGTTGTAGAGGGAATCTATATAAAAATGAAAATGTTCGTTTGTTCAGAATCTTAATTCTCCTAAAGTTCTTAATCGATTGCTTTTGAATTATGCCACTAGGTTTCATTTGAATACGTGCGTTTTCTATGTACCTAATATATAAATAAATATGTGATATATAAAGGGGAAAACATTATTAATAAAAATCTCGAAAAGTACTTGACTGACTTACTGTAAATTTTTACGTAATACTCTAATGAACACACCGACTGACACAGGCTATGTATTTTTAATATATGTAACACATAAATATTTGTATAAAATATATAATAGCGAACGTGGTTAACAAACAGGGAAGTCTTATTTAAGGCTTATCGGCTTATCATTAGAATACTGGTACAGAATCTTACCATATAATAACAATTAACAAGGCTTCAGAACAGAGAGGTGGGGCAGGAGGGGAAGGGAGATGGACAGAAGTATGGGAGGAAATGTTGATAGAAAGTGGAAAGGACTACATATTGTTGCCTATTACTACGATCGCTTCTGGCTTGAATAGTTTGTGGACAAATTTCCCTTGATATTCTTGGAATACCTGCTGTTATTCGAAATCAAGTGCACACTTGTAGAATTAAGGTGTGAGAAATTCCGATGACATTTGCTACGCAACACTGTTATTGATCAACTTCTAGGCTAGTAATGCTCGACGTGCCAAGAACTGGAGAACGCCTCGAATTTAAGCCATTTAACCATCTCGATTCGTATCCTAGTGAGTAAGTCTCATAATAGAGGTACAATATCGTATTTGGTACGTTATAACAGTATTAATGTGCCATTAATTTATGCGATACTGAATACAAATTTTTTAATACCTGCAAATGCATAAAACGTAGTTTAGGTTATTAGTAGCGACATAATCTGCAAGCAAATAGCTCTTCTTCGTCATCGGAACAAAACAACAACGATGCACGTGGAGGCAGTGACAGTAGCAACAAGGAATAGTAACTATAAACCAGACAATAAATAAATATATAATCAATGTTTGTTGCTCAGAGCAGAACTTATCTCATAGATTATGGCCCGACGTATCATATTTTAATGTTTTCATATTTGCGATGAGCTTCCACGCTTTAGAATTTATGAGTTATTACATGTTATTACATGAACTACGGAATTTTATACTTTCTTGTAATACATTATTTTTTCATCACGTTACTCCCTGGCTGAACCCCAATCATTATTCTGTTTAATTTATGCCTGGCGATACATCCCATATTCTATAATGTTCCTCCATAATGCTACCCATTACACGCCTTCCACCTTCCCCCCCCACTCCTCCCCACCCCTCCCTATGCCTACACATAAGCTGTGGCTTAGTGTGTTATTCGGGATATGTATTTTGTCCTTTTTCTTGGTCTGAATAAAGCAAGTTTAATCTCTTCATGAGCAATGTAACTTGTGTATTTAGTTTAATTAAAGTAATTTTAATTTCTTTACATATTTTATGCCTTCAGTGATTGTACAACATAACCAAAAAGACCATTCTCTGTGTCACATGGCATTTCGGGTATATTTTTTATACACAAGCACACTTGATATAGTCTTAAGTTCCCTCCTTTATCTTTCTGCGCCACCCTCCCCCCCCCCCCCCCCTTATTTCCATCAGCCGTTGCTAATTTTACATCCTGAAAACAGTGCTGTGCTTATCTATTAGTTCCACCTCCTGTAATTACTACTTCACTTTATTATCCTGTAGCTGACGCTTTTGCCCCTCCTTCATCCCCCTCCCCTCCATCTACCTTCCCCTATCGTTAGCTTCCATTTCACTGGCCACCACTTAGAGGATACCTCCCCCATTCCTTGTCATCCTCTCCTCACTTCCCATTTTCCCTTTTAACCATTTAATAGTCCTACCTTTAGCTCACTGACAACTTTCCTACCATCTCCCTAGTACCACTGCCACACGCCTTATTCCCGAATTCGTATAAACTGTGCATTTACTACCTTACATTGATTGCAACACATAATATAGTAATGGCAGACTTCCCTAATTCTGTTACCATGTTTACGTACGACGCTTCGATCCATTTTGAAATAAGATTCGACAAATGGTTGTATTCTCTCACGCTTGTAATTGTTCTATATTGCGATGATGTATGGGTGTTTCTCATTTAAACCAGTATATTATGTTGTGTACTATGGTGTAAAAATGTATGCAGAACTGTGACTGATATTGTGGTGAAAGGAATATACCGGTTGCGGGAATAGGACATTCCATGCTACGAACGCATCTTATACCCAACATGTAAGTAATACGATTTCCATCATTTTTTAATCTTACATTCGAACTGCATAATGATGATCAATTTTGGTCCTTCTTGTTTTCCGTGGATTTTTGTAGATACTTTTTACAGTGTTGCACTCGATATCATGATAATAATGTAAAATAAAGAAATTCCCAGTAAAATGACGGAAATATTATTATTTAAACAACTTCAGGTATCTTTATTATTTCTCCTCTTTCCAGCCCCCCCCCCCCCCCCCCCACCACCACCCCACGCCCCGTATCAGCTCTAATTTCTCTGTTTTCCCCATTCGTTCTTGTAATTTTAAGAGTAATCCTAGCCGTAGTATACAACGTTTTTCTTTTAGCGTCTGCTGCTGGAGTGTGATGAACATGTCCGTGATCCTCTCGCATTTATTACTCAACCTGTGACGAAAGAAGCCGAATTGGTTCGGGTCTTTTGCGTCTCCTCTATCGATCTTATCTCGTAGGGGACGCAGACTGAGAAGCAACAGGAGGAAGTTGACCGAATGATGGTATTGTACGCTACTCCTTTGGTGGTAAAATTACACATCATTAGGAACCTTCCAGTTAATGTTATCCTGACAACTGCTTTCTTTATAGTTTTGTCTGATCGTTTCGGCTTAGGCCTGCCCCGCAGCATACGTCTACATATTTACAGGTTTTTACTTTTCCCAGTAACTGATCATTCGCTTGTGCACAATACTTTACATTTGTTTATGACGGCAGACAGCTTCCAGTTTAATTCAGTCTATTTAGGAAGTTTCAAGAAACCGTATTAATTGAAGATTTGTCGTTTCCCTACATCGAACGCTTCCTTCTTGACGCTGTTCGACCATGGTTTACCCATTCCTGCCAACAACATTGAATGGTGGCATCGCCCCTATTCAAATGTCAAGCGGTTCACCGATTACTTCAACCGGCTTCTTTGAGCCTAACTACATGTCCTCTCCCAAATGTTGACATCCGCGTATATTGTTCATGCGCGTGTCTGCAAGGCCTACTTATTGTCCAACAGAGTACACGGAACGAAATTCGCGAAGACGTTATGCCCTGGTATCGAGATGTCCCTGTTTATTATGCTTGCCAGCTGCGTAGTGAGTGTGTGTGATGCAGCGTCACGCCTTCATCCATTGACGACCAAATTTTACCATTTTACACTTTTCGCCGATACCTGAATGAATATCTATTTGTGACCAATTTGCGTAACCCCTTTTTGTTTTTCTTACAACGAGTATTCTTCAAACTATGGCTCCTGTAGGGACGCGAAACCGAAAGCAGACGAATTACACCACCAACAGTAATTCTTCCCACTCTCCATTCGCGACTGGAACAGGAAGAAACTTTAATTTGTGATAGCTTGATAAATACTCTTTGGCAAGCACTTGGCAGTAATTACCGGAGTATGTATGTATGTGTAATGTTACGGCTGTTCACAGGTTAAAAATACTCAGAAAAAATCCCAGAACAATGTTCGAAATCTTGTCATTGTAGTTCGGGTTCACCTTGCACGGGTTCACCTTGCACGTGTACACTATCTGGCAAAAGTATCCGGACACTTTTAGTGGATATTAATATGCGGCGTGTCCATCCTTCACCTTTATGTCGACTTGAATTCTGCCTGGGACGTATTCAATGAGCTGTCTGATTATCTGTTGCACAATGGTAGCCCATTCTTGCCCAAGGGTTGAAACAAGAGAAGATAGTGATCTTGGAAGGTGGTGTCTGGCGCGATGTCGTCGTACTAGTAATGCCTTCGAATTTTTTGTATGTGGAAACTCCTAAGGCTTTTCAAATAAAACAAATGTTGTTAACACTCTACATCTTTATTCTCCATGTCTACATATTTGCAGCCCTCTGCCACTAGGGGGCTCCGAATTGAAGCGTGTAACATGTCGGTGTGTAACAACTATGCCGATCTGTGAGAAATAGCGTGCTGCAAACGAGTTTCGAATTCGAATAATTCGTCCACACATGGAGTACACTCTCCTTCGGCATGACCATACACGAGCGCTGAGACATCTGTAACGTGAAGCCTTGGGTTCACTCTCATCGATCATCCTACCTACGGTAAAGACTTCAGGGAATCAGTGATCATAAGGCCGTTGCAGCATCCCTGAATATGGAAGTTAATAGCAATATAAAAAAAGGGAGGAATGTTTATCTGTTTAGCAAGAGTAATAGAAGGCAGATTTCAGACTACCTAACAGATCAAAACGAAAATTTCTGTTCCGACACTGACAATGCTGAGTGTTTATGGAAAAAGTTCAAGGCAATCGTAAAATGCGTTTTAGACAGGTACGTGCCGAGTAAAACTGTGAGGGACGGGAAAAACCCACCGTGGTACAACAACAAAGTTAGGAAACTACTGCGAAAGCAAAGAGAGTTCCACTCCAAGTTTAAACGCAGCCAAAACCTCTCAGACAAACAGAAGCTAAACGATGTCAAAGTTAGCGTAAGGAGGGCTATGCGTGAAGCGTTCATTGAATTCGAAAGTAAAATTCTATGTACCGACTTGACAGAAAATCCTAGGAAGTTCTGGTCTTACGTTAAATCAGTAAGTGGCTCGAAACAGCATATCCAGACACTACGGGATGATGATGGCTTTGAAACAGAGGACGACTCGCGTAAAGCTGAAATACTAAACACCTTTTTCCAAAGCTGTTTCACAGAGGAAGACCGCACTGCAGTTCCTTCTCTAAATCCTCGCGCAAACGAAAAAATGGCTGACATCGAAATAAGTGTCCAAGGAATAGAAAAGCAACTGGAATCACTCAATAGAGGAAAGTCCACTGGACCTGACGGGATACCAATTCGATTCTACACAGAGTACGCGAAAGAACTTGCCCCCCTTCTAACAGCCGTGTACCGCAAGTCTCTAGAGGAACGGAGGGTTCCAAATGATTGGAAAAGAGAGCAGATAGTCCCAGTCTTCAAGAAGGGTCGTCGAGCAGATGCGCAAAACTATAGACCTATATCTCTTACGTCGATCTGTTGTAGAATTTTAGAACATGTTTTTTGCTCGCGTATCATGTCATTTCTGGAAACCCAGAATCTACTATGTAGGAATCAACATGGATTCCGGAAACAGCGATCGTGTGAGACCCAACTCGCCTTATTTGTTCATGAGACCCAGAAAATATTAGATACAGGCTCCCAGGTAGATGCTATTTTTCTTGACTTTCGGAAGGCGTTCGATACAGTTCCGCACTGTCGCCTGATAAACAAAGTAAGAGCCTACGGAATATCAGACCAGCTGTGTGGCTGGATTGAAGAGTTTTTAGCAAACAGAACACAGCATGTTGTTATCAATGGAGAGACGTCTACAGACGTTAAAGTAACCTCTGGCGTGCCACAGGGGAGTGTTATGGGACCATTGCTTTTCACAATATATATAAATGACTTAGTAGATAGTGTCGGAAGTTCCATGCGGCTTTTCGCGGATGATGCTGTAGTATACAGAGAAGTTGCAGCATTAGAAAATTGTAGCGAAATGCAGGAAGATCTGCAGCGGATAGGCACTTGGTGCAGGGAGTGGCAACTGACCCTTAACATAGACAAATGTAATGTATTGCGAATACATAGAAAGAAGGATCCTTTATTGTATGATTATATGATAGCGGAACAAACACTGGTAGCAGTTACTTCTGTAAAATATCTGGGAGTATGCGTGCGGAACGATTTGAAGTGGAATGACCATATAAAATTAATTGTTGGTACGGCGGGTACCAGGTTGAGATTCATTGGGAGAGTGCTTAGAAAATGTAGTCCATCAACAAAGGAGGTGGCTTACAAAACACTCGTTCGACCCATACTTGAGTATTGCTCATCAGTGTGGGATCCGTACCAGATCGGTCTGACGGAGGAGATAGAGAAGATCCAAAGAAGAGCGGCGTGTTTCGTCACAGGGTTATTTGGTAACCGTGATAGCGTTACAGAGATGTTTAATAAACTCAAGTGGCAGACTCTGCAAGAGAGGCGCTCTGCATCGCGGTGTAGCTTGCTCGCCAGGTTTCGAGAGGGTGCGTTTCTGGATGAGGTATCGAATATATTGCTTCCCCCTACTTATACCTCCCGAGGAGATCACGAATGTAAAATTAGAGAGATTAGAGCGCGCACGGAGGCTTTCAGACAGTCGTTCTTCCCGCGAACCATACGCGACTGGAACAGGAAAGGGAGGTAATGACAGTGGCATGTAAAGTGCCCTCCGCCACACACCGTTGGGTGGCTTGCGGAGTATCAATGTAGATGTAGATGTAGAAACGTCCCCTTTGAAACATTATGAATGACTGTGCTGGAAAAAAACTCTTGCATTATTTGATTTTCAAGCAGCTGTGCAAAACTCAACGTACTCAGACATTTCTCTCTTTACTTATTCTGATAATTTCTAAACTGACGCACAATATTTTAGCGCAACGCAGTCTGACTTTCAATAATCCCCACAAAAGAATGGCCCTGATTAACAATAACCTATACCTTTCATGAAACACTGACCTCACAAAAATCTTCGTTACTCGAACTACTGCAGTACAGCCAGCGCCAATACTGCCAGCTAAATAAAGAATTCTAACTACTGAAGGCACTAACTACTGATAGGCATAGTTAGCAAATGAAAGATTTTGATAGACAATAAACAATGTATTTACCTTAATAATGTTCAAAAGTAATCATATATATATATATATATATATATATATATATACTCCTGGAAATTGAAATAAGAACACCTTGAATTCATTGTCCCAGGAAGGGGAAACTTTATTGACACATTCCTGGCGTCAGATACATCGCAAGATCACACTGACAGAACCACAGGCGCATAGACACAGGCAACAGAGCATGCACAATGTCGGCACTAGTACAGTGTATATCCACCTTTCGCAGCAATGCAGGCTGCTATTCTCCCATGGAGACGATCGTAGAGATGCTGGATGTAGTCCTGTGGAACGGCTTGTCATGCCATTTCCACCTGGCGCCTCAGTTGGACCAGCGTTCGTGCTGGACGTGCAGACCGCGTGAGACGACGCTGCATCCAGTCCCAAACATGCTCAATGGGGGACAGATCCGGAGATCTTGCTGGCCAGGGTAGTTGACTTACACCTTCTAGAGCACGTTGGGTGGCACGGGATACATGCGGATGTGCATTGTCCTGTTGGAACAGCAAGTTCCCTTGCCGGTCTAGGAATGGTAGAACGATGGGTTCGATGACGGTTTGGATGTACCGTGCAATATTCAGTGTCCCCTCGAAGATCACCAGTGGTGTACGGCCAGTGTAGGAGATCGCTCCCCACACCGTGATACCGGGTGTTGGCCCTGTGTGCCTCGGTCGTATGCAGTCCTGATTGTGGCGCTCACCTGCACGGCGCCAAACACGCATACGACCATCATTGGCACCAAGGCAGAAGCGACTCTCATCGCTGAAGACGACACGTCTCCATTCGTCCCTCCATTCACGCCTGTCGCGACACCACTGGAGGCGGGCTGCACGATGTTGGGGCGTGAGCGGAAGACGGCCTAACGGTGTGCGGGACCGTAGCCCAGCTTCATGGAGACGGTTGCGAATGGTCCTCGCCGATACCCCAGGAGCAACAGTGTCCCTAATTTGCTAGGAAGTGGCGGTGCGGTCCCCTACGGCACTGCGTAGGATCCTACGGTCTTGGCGTGCATCCGTGCGTCGCTGCGGTCCGGTCCCAGGTCGACGGGCACGTGCACCTTCCGCCGACCACTGGCGACAACATCGATGTACTGTGGAGACCTCACGCCCCACGTGTTGAGCAATTCGGCGGTACGTCCACCCGGCCTCCCGCATGCCCACTATACGCCTTCGCTCAAAGTCCGTCAACTGCACATACGGTTCACGTCCACGCTGTCGCCGCATGCTACCAGTGTTAAAGACTGCCATGGAGCTCCGTATGCCACGGCAAACTGGCTGACACTGACGGCGGCGGTGCACAAATGCTGCGCAGCTAGCGCCATTCGACGGCCAACACCGCGGTTCCTGGTGTGTCCGTTGTGCCGTGCGTGTGGTCATTGCTTGTACAGCCCTCTCGCAGTGTCCGAAGCAAGTATGGTGGGTCTGACACACCGGTGTCAATGTGTTCTTTTTTCCATTTCCAGGAGTGTATATATCGATTCATACACCCATCTTTACAAATTTCCTTTTTCTGGCGCACACATGACCAGATCGTCCGCTCACAGTAACCTCTCAAAACTCTGGCATCTCTCTCCCCACTTCCACCACTGCTGACGGCTCACCTCCAACTGCCCAAGGCTAAGCGCTGTTCATATCCAACTGCCCAACATTACACAAGCGAATATTCCAACAATGCCAACCAATCACAGACTGCACACAGCACACTCAGTGATTTTGATACAGAGCGGTACGTGGCGTTACCAACATAAGAACCTAAACAGCCTACATACAGACTTGGCCCCATTAAATTTCCATCTGTTTCTGAAACTTAAGGAGCACTTCGAGGATTTCACTTTGATAGTGATGAAGCTGTGCAAGTAGAGGTTGTGGCTCCGTCTACGAAGTCAAACAGTCTACAGTGACGGTATCTACAAACTGGTCTCTCGTTAGGAGTTATGTGTGCGTCGCCTCTGTAACTATGTTTCGAAAGATATGTGTAAACGTGAAGACTAGAGATATAGAATTTTTGATAACATTTGTTTTATTTAAAAAAGTTTCAGAGTTTCACATAAAAAATTCGAAGGCATAATTTTTCAGCACGCCCACGTAATTGGTCCCCTCAGGTCGGGGATTTGGGCAGGCCGGTCCATTTCCGGAATATTATTCTCCACATGCTGTAGCCTCACAGCTGTTGCTCTATGAGAGGGTGCATTGTGATGCTAATACAGTCATCATCTACGAACTGTTCCTCCCCCATACGCTGTATGCAGTGTTGTAAAATGTTTTCATATCCTTCTGAATTCCATGTTTTCTCAAGCGCAATATGGGGATCACACCCTAACCGCGAAAAACTGTAACACCACATCCTTTGTACTTCGCAGTTGGAACTGCACACGATGCCAGTCAACATCTTCCAGGGCCGGCCCCAGTGGTCGACCGGTTCTAGGAGCTTAAGTCTGGAACCGCGCGACCGCTACGGTCGCAGTTTCGAATTCTGCCTCGGCCATGGATGTGTGTGATGTCCTTAGGTTAGTTAGGTTTACGTAGTTGTAAGTTCTAGGGGACTGATGACCTCAGATGTTAAGTCCCATGGTGCTCAGAGCCACTTGAACCATCTTTTGAACAGCTTCCAGTCATTCGTCAAACCCAAAACCTTCCATCGGATTGCCACAGGTTACAGCGCGATTCACTCCAAATGACTCGTTTCAAAATGGTTCAAATGGCTCTAAGCACTATGGGACTTAACATCTGAGGTCATCAGTCCCCTAGACTTAGAACTACGTAAGCCGAACTAACCTAAGGACATCACACACATCCATGCCCGAGGCAGGATTCGAGCTTGCGACCGTAGCAGCAGCGCGGTTCCAGACTGAAGCGCCTAGAACCGCTCGGCCACAACGGGCGGCTGACTCGATTCCAGTCATGCTCTATCCAATGAAGTCGTTCTCTTCACCACTTCAAGTGTCCCTTTAGCATTGACTACATAAATATGTGGCTTATGAGAAGCTGCTCGACCTTTGAACCCCCACTCTGTTTTGCTCCTTATGCACAGTAATTGCGTTAGCGACACTGCTGGTAACAGTTTGGAACTCACTAGCGATTTCATACGATCTTTTTACAACCAACTGTCGCAATATTCGATGTTCCCGCCCCTCTAGTACACGGAACTGCTTGATCTTGGTTTAGCTGTGATTGTTACTTAGCGTTTCCATTCACAAACACATCACTGACAGTCGACTTGGGCAGCACTACAAGGGTTAAAATGGCTCATACATATGTTACTCAGCGACACCCAATGACTAATTCACGAGCGAAGTAAATCTCCTGACCGACCCATTCTGCTGTTATTCTTTCTCTTCTTACTAAACAATACTCCCCGCCTTCTTTTACGTTTGCAGATCAGTCTCTCGTGACGTGGTCAGTTCCGCACTACATAGGGGTGTCTAGACATTTTTGATCAGATAGTGTATATCGCGAACGTAGCAGCCCTGTACTACTCACTTGTGTGGCAGGAGAAGGAGATGACAGGCAACACAACAGATTAGATACGGAGAGCTCCGGTAATTGCGCTCCGTGTGTACCGAGTTGCTCTGCCCTGGCGGGTCTGGCTGGCCCCGCTGGTCACAGGCCACTTCCACGGGAATAGGGTCGCGTCGGCTAGACAGCGCCCACGACAGGCGTTGGCCCGCCGACCGCCGTCCCTGCTAAATCGCGTTACGTGGGGCCTCCGCGGCGCTGTCCGTGTCCGGTCGATGTCTGTCCTCATGCAGTATTCAGGGGCCAGCGTTTAGTGCAGACCTCCGCTCACTGACCCAGACGCCAATCTGGTTAGTAGCCGTCCAAGATCCCCCCACGCATTGCTACAGCGAGGTAGTTTCGTCAAACGACTGCTCAAGAAAATTCAGTCACTTTTCGTGAGCACAGTGGAAATTTAACAAGAACCAAGAGAGAATGTGTCGCCAGTCACTATACCTTACACACTTTGAAATGGCTCTGAGCACTATGCAACTTATCATCTAAGGTCACAAAGCGAAAAAAGTGGTCCAACTAAAACATTCATATTTCTTTACGTACTACACGAATATGTAATAAAAAATGGGGGTCCCTATTTAAAAAAAACGCAGTTGATATCCGTTTGACCTATGGCAGCGTCATCTAGCGGGCCAACCATAGCCCCATCTGGTTTCCCCCTTCAAGCTAGACAAGTTTCGTTCTTTGTAGTTTTTTTTCGTTTGACGCTTATTTCGTGAGATATTTGGCCCGGTCACTATCAATGGACCACCCTGTATAAATTTATTACTCTACATTTGGTGATCATCCACGTTGGACATTCTATTCCAGCCGTCTTAGCACTGTGGACGAAAAATGACTGTTACCTGATTTCCGCAACCTCCACGTCAACTTTTTCTCGTATTCCTCTTGCTGTTACATACTCTTTCCCAAGGACAAGAATTTTCCTGCACCAAGCAGAAGACATGCAAGTACTATCTCATTACCTTCAATTTCCTCTCATTTTAGCGTATTTTTCCTAAATTTATACGTATTTTCCGCCAATTTTCGTTATTTTATCGATTTTATGTCTCTTCTGCCCATCCGATTATGTAACAACACATGTTCCATAATTCCGGTTAGGTATAACTCCAACTGCAAAAGTGCGATAACAGATAATGTCCCTCTCATTGTAGGCTTCCAGTCCTTCAAGAGCTTTGTCTGTACCTCTCACAACAGCAATTGTTAACCATGAATTACCACTGACTACTTCTGTTGTAGTACAAGAAAATTGAATCTTGCAACCAACAAAAGTAATGGGTCCTTGTAGTAACTCCTGTTGACCAGTCTCATTTGGTGTAATGGAAAATGTATCCACTGTCTTGTACACTGGAAGTCTGCTCCTCCTCATGTATCTTCTACGGCGGTACGGCATGGCGATGCGTAGCGTGCGGCTGCCTCGAGTCGAATGAGCCTGCAGCTGCCTCAGAACAGGATGTTCCTGCCCCCACTCGCGCGCACAGCGCCAGCGCGCCTTATCAGTGTTGCGCAATCTTGATTTTCCAGCAACACGGGCCTAGTAATACTAGGGCCCGTGTTGCCCAGCTGCCTCGTCCAGCGGCTAAGTCCCGCTCAAGGTCACCCGCCTTACACAGCGGCATACGACCACAGCGAAGAGTTACAGTATTCATTCGACTCGAGGCAGCCGCACGCTACGCATCGCCATGCCGTACCGCCGTAGAAGATACATGAGGAGGAGCAGCCTTCCAGTGTACAAGACAGTGGATACATTTTCCATTACACCAAATGAGACTGGTCAACAGGAGTTACTACAAGGACCCATTACTTTTGTTGGTTGCAAGATTCAATTTTCTTGTACTCACCAAGTATTCTGAAATTGCTTGTAAATATAACACAGCTGTCAACACCTAGCGAAAATGCACTATGTTTCTGCTCGGACAGTATACTATAGCACTGTACTCTAATACACCCGATCACTTCCAAACCATATGCTCAACAATTGCAATGCATTTCCTCTGTTTTCTGTATGTCTGTGTCTGTGCATGAGTCGCGGATGGATGCGATGACTCAGTCCTCCCGCTGGCTGATCTACCTTCGGATACAGGACACGTCACCGGATGTAACACACAGTGGATCCCCCTTCAAACCCTATCTTGGCTGTTGTGTATAGTGGATCTGCATCTGAACATCGCTCCAGATATAACACGTCCATATTCGAACACTAACTCAGGTGTAGTCTGGAAGCCATCCACAACACACGCACAGACATAGATATACAGAAATCAGAACAAATATTATATTAAAGATTTTTCCATTGCCAGTAATTTTCAATGAATAATATCTGCTGTAGAACCCAAAAATGGTTCAAATGGCTCTGAGCACTATGGGACTTAACATCTATGGTTATCAGTCCCCTAGAACTTAGAACTACTTAAACCTAACTAACCTAAGGACATCACACAACACCCAGTCATCACGAGGCAGAGAAAATCCCTGACCCCGCCCGTAGAACCCAAAGCCCTCCCAATGGGACGCAATAAGTATAGTCATTGTCTTACTTATTCTTGCTGTTCACAGTACTGACTAGTTTGTAAGATGATTAACGTATTCACTTCATAATGTTTAATATTGCATACAAATTCATATTGATAAGAAAATTGTATTTAAACCAGTGACTGTTTAATTCAGTATATTCACTTTGAAAAAAGTGTTGTTAGGTATTAGGCTACATTATGAAACACTAAAACAAGTGCGATCCAACATCCATAAATTTTTATCTGGTCATGGAAGCCTTAACATCTATAAGCAGGGCAAACAAAAAAGTTAGTCATTCTCAGGAGATATCACGCAAATGTCGTGTGTCATCAACTCCAGCGGTGATAACAGCGTATATCCAGTGAGAAAGACAGTCTACAAGTCTCTTCAGGTATGTCATACATGGGTGAATCCTTTCATTTGCGATTAGATCACTTAGGGCTACCACACTGTGGGGATGCTTCCTACCACGTTTCACCCGTTGTTACAAACAGTCTCAGATATCTTGGATGAAATTACGATCTAATCAATCAGCGGACCATTGGAATCGCGATAGGGTGTCCAAGCGTTATTAAAACCGGGAACGCATGTATGCAGCCCTGTTAACACGACTGTTGTCATCTTGGAAGACGCGAGGGTCCACTGCATAGTTATCATGAAGATGTAAGTGTAAATTCATTCAGTCTGTAGTGCAGTAGTTGCTCATTTGTTTTGTTTTGAAAGCAATCGTCAGTTCGTTTAGTAAGCCAAGAAGGCTCCAGCTATTGGCTGATATACGTCTAGAGAGCGGAAAGTTAAGTGACTATCTTTTTCTGTGTGCCGACGTAGTATATTTATTAAATTTCCTGCGTCTTTCTCTGTTTAAGAGGTTAAATCTCGCGTTTCTATAAATGTAAATTCATTCAGTTTGTAGTGCAATATTTGCTCACAGAAACGCCAGCTACATAGCCCATTAAGCATCAGCATCCAATGGTGATACATCAGGAGGGTACCGAGTTACTTATCTAGGACTGTCTGCTTTCATAATTCACTACTTCAGTTAATTTTGCTAGAATAGCTAGGATGTTTGGATGCTGTGTGCGGATGCAGGAGGAGCTGGCCGCAGTTCGCGAACAACTGAATGTGCTTTTGGCTATGGTCAGTCACCTTCATGCTGGTGCCTCTGGGTGTAGTGATGGCGGAGAATCTGGTACATTGCATGGAACACCTCAGGTCTCGCTTATTTTGCCCACTAGTTCTGCTTCTGAGCCACCTCCTAGTGCACCCAACGCGGTTGATCCGCCCTCAGAGCAGAGTGTGTGGCGGGTGGTAACGCGTTAGCGTCGCTCGAGGTGGAGGCCAATGTGGAGACTGGTAGCCTAGCATCGCTCATTCACCCTGTGATTGGACAGGTGGCCGCTCCTTCAGGTGGGTCCGAGCAGGCACACCGGAGGAGGGGATTAATAGTAATTGGGAGCTCGACCGTCAGGTACGTTGTGGAGTCCCGTAGGCAAATAGGATTCAGGGCTGGAAAGAAACCCAATTGACACTCGATATGCCTGCCAGGGAACCTCATCCGAGATGTGGAGGCAGCCTTGTCTGTGGCTATCGAGCGTCAGGGTAGAGTCATCTGCATGTTGTGGCCCACGTCGGCACCAATGATGCCTGTCGCATAGGTTCTGAGGCGATCCTCAGTTCCTACAGGCGGCTGGCAGAGATGGTGAAGACTGCTGGCCTAGCACGTGGGATGCAAACAGGGTTCCTTTGGTTTCGAGCAGAGTGAAGGGCCTCGACCAAAGGCTTCTTCGACTCCGTGATGGCCCTGGCTGCAGATTTCTAGGCCTGCGTTTTCGTGTGGGGATTTGGAGGTCTCCTCTTGATAAGTTAGGAGTGCAACACATAAAGGAAGCAGCTACTCGGGTAGTTTTTTAGGCTAGGCAGCAGTTTGAGGTGCTCTGAATGAACACTCGCCTGTCGATATACAGCAAGGAAAGTCAAATGGCATTCAGAATAAAGAAATTTTGACTTTCACAATTTTATCAGTAAACTGTCGAAGTATTCGTAATAAAGTTCCCGAATTTACTGCCCTCCATGAAAGTTCTCGCGCTTACATTATTCGTGGGACTGAGAGTTGGCTGAAATCCCAAGTGGAAAGCTCTGAGATATTTAGCGATTCGTGGAACGTATATGAGAAAGACAAATTAGAGGCCATAGGAGGGTGAGTGTTCATTGCAGCTGACGGAAATATTGTCTCTATTGATGTCAGTATCGAGGTCGAAGTTAAGTGTGATAGTGAAGTCATCTGGTTGAGTATAACACATGTAGGTGAAACCAAGTTAATTGTTAGATGTTTTTACCATCCACCCGATTCTGCTGTGACAGTTCTAGAGTCATCCAAAAAAAGTCTACGGGCAATAGCGCGTAAATACCCAGGTCACGCAATACTGGTTGGAGGCGACTTTAACCTGCCGATTATAGACTGGGATGTCTACGGATTCATTGCGAGGGTTACAGACAGTCATGCGAACTACTTTTGAATACGTTTTCTAAAAACTGTACTGAGCTGCTAGTTCGGCAGCCCACACGCAATAGAACTATGTTAGACGTTGTAGTTACAAATAGGCCAGACCTTATGGACAATGTCAGTATAGTAACGGGGATTAGCGATCATGATGTCATTATAGCAACTATGATTACGAAAGTTAATAAATCAGTCAAAAAGGCTGGGAGAGAGAGTTTCTGCTATATAGAACAGAGACGCAGTTATTAACATCTCACTTATACAGTGAACTGGCGTCACTTAGTTCCAGTGAGATGGATGTAGAGGAATTATGGGCATACTCATAGTTTAAACAGATTGGAAATCGTGGTCTGGGGAGTATTTTTATGTGCCTAGTAAGTGGATAAAGGTTGGTAAAGACCCACCATGGTTTAATACGAAATTCGGCTGATACTGAGGAAGCAGAGGCTGTTGCACTCTCGGTTTAAAAAGGAACGCATAAATGACGACAAGCAGAAGTTAGTGGGGATTCCTGCGTCTATGAAAACAGCTATGCGCGAAGCATACAACAACTACCATCGTCACACCTTGGCAAAATATCTGGCACAGAACCCAAGAAAATTTGGGTCGTATGTAAAATCACTAAGTTGGTCTAAGGCTTCCATTCAGTCCCTTTTTGACCAGTCTAGTGTGGCAGTTGAAGATAGCAAAACGAAAGGCGAAGTTTGAAATACCACGTTCAAGAAATATTTCACACAGGAAAATCGCACAAATGTACCGTAATTTGACCATCGGACAGACTCCCGTATGGACAACATAGTAATAAGAGTACCTGACGTAGAGAAACAACTGAAAAATTTGAAATCTAATAAATCACCCGGTCCGGATGGAATCCCAGTCGATTTTACTGAGTACTCATTTATCGTGAATCTCTCGCTCAACGCAAAGTACTGGAAGAAAGCGCAGTTGACTCTAGTATACAAGAAGGACCCGCAAAATCACAGACCAATATCCTAACTACTGTCTGTTGGAGAATCCTTGAAAATATTCTCTGCTCGAATATAATAAACTTCCTTGAGACTGGGAAGCTTACATTTACGAATCAGCACGGTTTTAGAAAGCATCACTCATACGAAACTGAGTTTGCCCTTTTCTCACGTAATTTAATAAGAACTATGGATGAAGGGCAACAGGCAGACTCCATATTCCTTGATTTCCGGAAAGCATTTGACACGGTGCCCCATTGCAGGCTGTTAACAAAGGTACGAGCATATGACATTACTTCACAGATATGTGAGTGGCTCGAAGACTTCTTAAATAATAGAAGCCAGTATGTTGTCCTCAACGGCGAGTGTTAGAGACAGGGATATCGGCAGGAGTGCCCGGCGTAAGTGTGACAGGACCGCAGTTGTTTTCTACATATATAAATGATTTGTCAGATAGGGCGGGCAGCAATCTGCGGTTGTGGTGTACGGTGTGGTGTACGGTGTGTCGAAACTGAGTGACTGTAGGGAGATACAAGACGACTTAGACAAAATTTGCAGTTGTTGTAATGAATGGCATGTAGCCCTAAATGTGGAACAATGTAAGTTAATGCGGATGAGTAGGAAGACCAAATCTGTAATGTTCGGATACGTTATTAGTATTGTCCTGCTTGACACAGTAAAGTCGTTTAATTATCTGGGCGTAATGTTGCAGACCGATATGAGCTGCAACGAGTATATGGGAACTGGAGAACTGTGGTAGGGAAGGTGAATGGTTGACTTCCGTTTATTGGGAGAATTTTAGGAAAGAGTGGTTCACCTGCAAAGGAGGCCGTACATAGGACGCTGGTGTTCGAGTGTTTGGGATCCGTACCAGGTAGGACTGAAGGGAGACATCGAAGTAATTCAGATGCGGCTGCTAGATTTGTTACCGGTATGTTCGAACAACACGAAGGTGTTACGGAGATGCTTCGGGAACTCAATGGGAATCCATGGACGGAATGCGTCGTTCTTCTTGAGTAACACTATTGAGAAAATTTAGAGAATCGGCATTTGAATCTGACTGCCGAAAGATTCTGCTGCCGCCAACATACAGTGAGCGTAAGGACCACAAAGGAAGATAAGGGAAATTAGGGCTCATAAGGAGGCACATAAATTAGTCATTTTTCCCTCGCTCTGTTTGCTAGTGGTAAAGGAGTGTCAACGTAGATGTAGACGTAGAAGATGATCACATAGAATGTCGAAATATTCTGGTTCAACGCATTTATTATTAGCTTTGTAGTAAGCTTGAGACAAAAAAAAAAAACAACAATAATTGAATACCTCCTCAGGAAGATGGTGTAATGGGCCCAAATTTGCGTTACGCTAAATCAGCATTACTAGTAAGTCTCGCGTCATCTTCTTATCAAAAATTGCTGTTATGAAAAGAAACGACGGTTTAATTAGTTGTTTGGAAAGTTTTCTTGTACGTATTTTTGTAAAATGTTGTAGAATTTGTTCCTGAAACTATCTGAGCAACAGAATCCTCTCAAAGTCAGCGAGTTGACTACGCACGGATGACTGCAGAGTTGCGACTTGCGGTAATGCTCGTTTCACAACAATCCTCGTAAATGTGACGTCATTTTGAAGTCGCACGCAATATCGACGACCGCTTCGTTAGCGTTCGATACGGGCCTGTCACAAGACTTCACGAGCGCGTACTGGAGAATTACAAAAACACGTCATTCTTGGAGTGATTTATTTTAATTATTGCTATAACAAAATGTCACATAATGATTTATCGGCGGTTAATAGCTTCGTATAAGGGTGCTCTCTCAGGAGTGGGTTATTATTGTCAATAATTTAGAAATTAATCTGAAAAACGCTTTCTTTTTTGCAGTACGCCGTTGCAAGGGAGCATTGAAAATTTGTCACAAACAAGTCACCATTAGCATTAAATGTCACATAACAACGCATCAACGACATAAAACTTCTAGAGAGAATATGATAATCAAGGCAGAAGACAAAAATCACGCAATTAAGCGCTAGGGTAGTGAATAACGCTGTGGATTTTGGAGTCAAATGTGATGTCGAATATTTTTTTCATGTTAGCGTTGTTGATACACTTTGGTACTTGCTTGTGAATGTAATACAAATATGTTCTGCAGTAAATGATGTTATTTACATTCCATCTGATTTCAGAACGAATAATGAAATAAATACTTAGCGATTTCAGAGTGTGTGTCGGGAACCTAAGAGTACAGCTTTAATGGCTGCGACTAAAACGAGCTGCAATACAATTAGTTTTCTTTCTTCTCACAAATATTTGGATCTTTATTTCCGAATACGTAGTGACTTCAGAGTGTGTGGTTAGGCAGGAACCTAAGAGGACAGCTTAAATTGCTGCGAGTGAATCGAGAAGCAATAATATTTATGTTCTTTCTTGTCACAAAGTCGACAGCCGATCATGCGGTCGTCGATATTGCGTGTGTCGTCAAAATGGCGTCATGTTTACGGGAAGTGTTGTGAAACGAGCGTTGCCATTGGGACTTGCGGCAAAGATAACACGTACGGCGCAGCTGACCATCGAAAGACTCCAAAGGCAACCGCATAGGAAAACGAACTATTGTCTAAATGGAGAATTTGCGTGCTACGTTTGTTCACAGTAAGTGGTTCTCGGTTTTCCCCACGAGAAATTCAATTAGTCGTTGTTGAATGGTAGCCGGACTAAGATCAGTCCGATTTGGAAAATATCTACGCTGATCTGGAATAATTTTGATTTCACTTTGTGGGGCGAAGAGCGTCAAGTGATTGATTTGTGTGGGAACTTAGAATTTTGTGTGAGGTAACAGTAGTGGCTACGGTATACTGTAGTTTAGGTTTGGTTTCTCATGGCTGGTGATTTTATATCAAAACTATTACTCAACAAAGTGTAGCTTGAAAGTCACTTGTTTGCAGGCGGTCCCTGTCTCGGTTAGATTGGAGATTTTCCATTTTATAGTGGGAGATAAGCGACGTTATCATGGGGAGTTTTTATTGCATTTATCGCGAATCTCTTGCCCAACTTAAAGTCCCCAACGACTGGAAAAAAAGCGCAGGTGACGCCTGTATGTAAGAAGGGTAGAAGGACGGATCCTCGAAATTACAGACCAATATCCTTAACATCGAACATCGGTTTGTTGCAGGATTCTCGAACATATCCTAAGTTCAAATATAATGAATTTCCTTGAGACAGAGAAGTTGCTGTCCATGCATCAGCACGGCTTTAGAAAGCTTCGCTCCTGCGAAACTCAACTCGCCCTTTTTCACATGATATCTTGCGAACCATGGATGAAGAGTATCAGACGGATGCCATATTCCTTGACTTCCGGAAAGCATTTGACTCGGTGCCCCATTGCAGACTGCTAACTAACGTACGAGCATATGAGATTGGTTCCCAAGTGTGCGAGTGGCACGAAGACTTCCTAAGTAATAGAACCCAGTACGTTGTCCTCGATGGTGAGTATTCATCGGAGGTGAGGGTATCATCTGGAGTGCCCCAGGGAAGTATGGTAGGTCCGCTGTTGTTTTCTATCTACTTAAATGATCTTTTGGATACGGTGGATAGCAATGTGCGGCTGTTAGCTGATGATGCTGTGGTGTACGGGAAGGTGTCGTCGTTGAGTGACTGTAGGAGGATACAAGAGGACTTGGACAGGAATTATGATTGGTGTAAAGAATGGAAGCTAACTCTAAATATAGATAAATGTAAATTAATGCACATGAATAGGAGAAAGAATCCTGTAATGTTTGAATGCTCCATCAGTAGTGTAGCGCTTGACACAGTCACGTCGATTAAATATTTGGGCGTAACATTGCAGAGCGATATGAAGTGGGCCAAGCATGTAATGGCAGTTGTGGGGAAGGCGGATAGTCGTCTTCGGTGCGTTGGTAGAATTTTGGGAAGATGTGGTTCATCTGTAAAGGAGACCGTTTATAAAACACTAATACGACCTATTCTTGTTACTGCTCTAGCGTTTGGGATCCCTATCAGGTCGGATTGAGGGAGGACAAAGAAACAATTCAGAGGCGGGCTGCTAGATTTGTTACTGGTATGTTTGATCATCACGCGAGTGTTACGGAAATGCTTCAGGAACTCGGGTGGGAGTCTCTAGATGAAAGGAGGCGTTCTTTTCGTGAATCGCTACTTTTTGAGGCTAAATGCGGTACAATTTTACTGCCACCAACTTACATTTCGCGGAAAGACCACAAAGATAAGATAAGAGAGATTAGGGCTCGTAAAGAGGCATATAGGCAGTCATTTTTCCCTCGGCCTGTTTGGGAGTGGAAGAGGGAAAGAAGATGCTAGTTGTGGTACGAGGTACCCTCCGCCTCGCACCGTGTGGTGGATTGCAGAGTATTTATGTAGATGTAGATGTGTTTGAATCTGAAGGTGGAGAAAGCATACACTAAGCAAATAGTGCCCTGATTTGTTGTATTTGTTGTTTTATAGGTGAATGCAAGCACTCACGAAACAGTGACTTTGCGATATTGCTTTAGCACTTATTTAGCGATTTCAGAGTGAGCATCGATGTATTTTTATTAATATTGGAAATCTGTTCTTAGATACATGGGCTGTTATCTTTGTAATTAGAAGAACGGACATCCTGCGGTTTTATGTGACACAGTGAGAACCAGTCTAAGTTTGTAGGATATTTGCACACGTGGTCTCGACTTTAGTAGCTTTTCCTATAAAACCCTAAACTACAAAGTAAGAACCATTCTTACTGAGGACACGTTCATTGTCTCTCCACTGGTGCGACTGCTGTGTTTTAAGTAATTTCAGTTGTAGCGAATCCGCGGAAATTCAGTGCCTGGAGTGGGATTAATTTCGTGTGTTTTAAAGTCCAAGCAGCTTAAAAGTGACGGTGACACACAGCTTCCTTTTTTAAAACTTAGAGTGGTTTATTGATTGGTCAGCACTCGTAAAATCAAAGCTGATTTTATCTGTGCATGGAAGAAAACAGGCAATAAAGACAGAACAAGTCCTATATCTGGATCTACATCTATATGGATACTCTGCAAATCACACTTAAGTGCCTGGCAAAGGATTCATCGAACCATCTTCACAGTAATTCTCTATTATTCCAATCCCGAAGAGCACGCGGGATAACGAACACCTATATCTTTCCGAGTGAGGTCTGATTTCTCTCATTTTGTAATGGTGATTGTTTCTCTCTAAGCAGGTCGGCATCAACAAAATATTTACGCATTCGGAGGAGAGAGTTGGTGATTGAAGTTTCGTGAGAAAGTTCCGCCGCGGCGAAAAACGCGTTTGTTTTAATGACGTCCACTGCTCTATTCCTCGGTAATACATGCTGCACTTCTTTGAACTTCCTCAATGTACTCCGTTAACCGTATCTGCGCAGCATTACTTCAAAAAGAGAACGGACAAGCGTAGTGTAGGCAGTCTCTTTAGAAGATCTGTTCCATCTTCTAAGTGTTCTGCCAATAAAACGCAGTCTTTGGTTCGCCTTCCCCACAACATTTTCTGTGTGTTCTTTCCAATTTAAGTTGTTCGTAATTGAAATTCCTGGGTATTTAGTTGAATTTACAGCTTCTGGATGTGAATGATTTTTCGTGTAACCAAGTTGAACGGATTCCTTTTAGCACTCATTTAGATGACCTCACACTTTACATTATTTAGCGTCAATCGGCAATTTTCGCACCCTACAAATATCTTTCTAAATCGTTTTGCAATTTGTTTTGATCTTCCATTGATTTTACTAAACGATAAACGACAACATCATCTGCAAGCGACCTAAGCCGGCTGCTAAGATTGTCTCCTGAATCGTTTAAATATACAAGAAAAAGAAGAGGGCTTATAACACTACCTTGGGGAACCCCAGAAATCACTTCCGTTTTACTCGATGACTATCCGTCAGGCCGACCGTAGTGGCCGAGCGGTTCTAGGCGCTACAGTCTGGAACCGCGCGACCTCTACGGTCGCCATGTTCGAATCCTGCCTTGGGCATGGAAGTGTGTGATGTGCTTAGGTTAATTAGGTTTAAGTAGTTCTAAGTTCTAGGGGACTGATGACCTCGGAAGTTAAGTCCCATAGTGCTCAGAGCCATTTTAACAATTTTGAACTATCCGTCAGTTACTACGAATTGTGATCTCTCTGACTGGAAATCACGAATCCAGTCACATTATTGAGACGGTATTCCATAAGCACGCAGTTTGACTACAAGCGGCGTGTGAGGTACAATGTCAAAAGACTTCTGGAAATCTAAAAATACGGAATGAATTTGAAATACCTTGTCAATAGCACTCAACACTTCGTGTGAGAAAAGGGTTACTTGTGTTTCACAAGAACGATGTTTTCTAAATCCGTGTTGACTGTGTGTCAATAGACTGTTCTGTTCGATCTAATTTATAATGTTTGAATACAATGTATGTTCCAAAACACTGCTGCATATCGATGTTAATGATGTGGTCTTGTAATCTAGTGGATTACTCCTCCTGCCGTTCTTGAATATAGGTGTGACCTACGCAAGTTTCCAGCCTTCAGGTACAGATCACTCGTCGAGCGAGCAGTTGTATATGATTGTTAAGTATGGAGCTACTGCATCAGCATACTCTGAAAGAAACCTAATTGGTATACAGTCTGGGCCGGAAGAATTGCTTTTATCTTTGGTGAAGGAATCTAGGAGATTTTGCGCTTGCTTAAATTTGGCATGCTTTTTTCGTTGCTTCTGCAACAGTGTTCTGATCCGTTTTGTATACCAAGGGGGATCCGCTCCCGTCATTTGTTAATTTATTTGGTATAAATCTCTCATCTGCTGTCGGTACTATTTCTTTGAATTCGACCTACATCTAATCTACACTTGACGGTGCATTGTTAATTTGAAAGGAGAGAAGATTGTCTCTCAGAAAGGCGTCAAGTGAATTTTTATCTTTTTTTTGAATACGTATGTTTTTCGTTTGTTTTTGGAGGATTTGGGAGTTACAATATTCACTCTTGCTACGGCATCCCTTGTTTATTAATCCCTGTATCCGTTTTGATGCTCGTCATTAGCTCAAGATTATTTGTTCTAAGAGGCCAAGTGTGTTTTTACACCGTTTACTGTTCGAGTGGGCTCAGAACTAAACGTTCGAAATAATTTGCAAAGAATACGGTTAGCACAATTTCGAACGATGTTTTATGCGTACCTCGGGGTTTCAGTATGTATTTCCGCCAACATATCGTGGGCAAATTGAAGTCATCACCAACTATAATTGTACGAGTCAGTACATGTTTGAAAATAGGCTCAACCTTTCAGAAATTGTATCATCTGAGTTGGGAGGTCGGTAAAACGATTCAGTTGTTTTATCCCGGTTGCCAAGAATGACCTCTACCCATACTAACGCACAGGAACTGACTATTTCAGTTTCGCTACAAGATAAACTACTTCTAACAGCTGTTTTAAAAATAAAAATAGTGTCGCGAGACACCTTTGCTCAATGTTTAATATTCAAAGAGATATTAAAAGTAAAGTTCAGTTTTGCAGCAAAACGAATAGTTTGCAAATATCGTAAAGTCGTAAAAGGAAGTCAAAGAATGTATAAAGAAAAGTCTGCAACTTTATAAAAAGCAAAGATATTAATTCCCAAAGAAATAGGAATATTAGTTCAGATTTATTAATTTCCAAAGAGAGAAATTATTTCATATTTCCTAAGTTGAAAAAGACAGACACTATCTCCCGAACTTTATTTCAAGGAAAAGATAATTAATTCTTGAAAGAAACATAATTTACTTATTTTGAGTGTGTGAGAATTTTGAAACGGAGTAATACGTTGGTATTCAAGTTATGCAACGATACTGTTGTAGCGTGGTTGCTACACATCTCTGGTTAATAACGATTATTAAACAAGAGAGTAATTTATATCTATGAAATTTCGGCGTGAAATAAATATTATTTAAAAATGCAGATAAGCACTCTGCAATTAGCTGGTTCTACGTAATTTGGTTGTGGTTTTGAATTGGAAATATATTTAGGCATACGATATTATCGAGCACGACATCTCGTTTTTTTTATATATAAAAGAGCAGATCATTTCTGTTACGCTATTGCTTATCGAGGTGGGTTGTCGTGTAGTAGAGTTACACACTAGAATATTTTATTTTCTTGCTGTGAGTGATGAGGTCGAGTATCTGATTTTATACCCAACGTATACTATAGTGTACGTTTCTAGCATTTGTAGACTTAGAGAAAGCTTTTGACAATGTTGACTGGAATACTCTCTTTCAAATTCTAAAGGTGGCAGGGGTAAAATACAGGGAGCGAAAGGCTATTTACAATTTGTACAGAAACCAGATGGCAGTTATAAGAGTCGAGGGACATGAAAGGGAAGCACTGGTTGGGAAGGGAGTAAGACAGGGTTGTAGCCTCTCCCCGATGTTGTTCAATCTGTATATTGAGCAAGCAGTAAAGGAAACAAAAGAAAAATTCGGAGTAGGTATTAAAATTCATGGAGAAGAAATAAAAACTTTGAGGTTCGCCGATGACATTGTAATTCTGTCAGAGACAGCAAAGGACTTGGAAGAGCAGTTGAATGGAATGGACAGTGTCTTGAAAGGAGGATATAAGATGAACATCAACAAAAGCAAAACAAGGATAATGGAATGTAGTCTAATTAAGTCGGGTGATGCTGAGGGAATTAGATTAGGAAATGAGGCACTTAAAGTAGTAAAGGAGTTTTGCTATTTGGGGAGCAAAATAACTGATGATGGTCGAAGTAGAGAGGATATAAAATGTAGGCTGGCAATGGCAAGGAAAGCGTTTCTGAAGAAGAGAAATTTGTTAACATCCAGTATAGATTTAAGTGTCAGGAAGTCATTTCTGAAAGTATTCGTATGGAGTGTAGCCATGTATGGAAGTGAAACATGGACGATAAATAGTTTGGACAAGAAGAGAATAGAAGCTTTCGAAATGTGGTGCTACAGAAGAATGCTGAAGATTAGATGGGTAGATCACATAACTAATGAGGAAGTATTGAATAGGATTGGGGAGAAGAGAAGTTTGTGGCACAACTTGACCAGAAGAAGGGATCGGTTGGTAGGACATGTTCTGAGGCATCAAGGGATCACCAATTTAGTATTGGAGGGCAGCGTGGAGGGTAAAAATCGTAGAGGGAGACCAAGAGATGAATACACTAAGCAGATTCAGAAGGATGTAGGTTGCAGTAGGTACTGGGAGATGAAAAAGCTTGCACAGGATAGAGTAGCATGCAGAGCTGCATCAAACCAGTCTCAGAACTGAAGACCACAACAACAACAATACTATAGTGCGTAGCATTCCCCACTGAAGCTGAGACTGGTATTGGTGGTAGCTATTCGCACGAAAATTGTAGATCTTTCGGTAATCAGATGTGTTATTAAAATCATGATCATATTCCGGTTGTTGCCACAAGCCCGTCAAACCACAAACAGTATCTGTGGCAAATCTGTAGTGCACAACATTTTCGTGGTGATACGTGGTGCGTGCTGTATCGATAGAATTTCAACGTCTAAATAAAAGTGCCTACGTTGTGATCTGGACAGACGATATTTCCAATACAGAAGTTAACGCCCGCTGCTTATATTAGGCGCAGTCTTACATGTGAAGTCGAGTGACGTACTTCCACGATGAAGATAACACAGTAGATTCTTGTGTTGAGCTTCTTAAGTACAACTGAGCAAAACTAAAGTGTTGATTTCTGCTGTATGACTTCGCTCTTTCCTTACGTGATACTGTGCATCTGTAGCGACTAATCGTTTCGTTATTTCTACGAGGGTGGTATTATCTGTAAGATAATTCAGCCACTGTTACAGCCCCAGACGTCGTGTATATGATTACGATTGAATGAATCAGCGGACCAGTGGAAGCACAGTAGCGTATCCAAGCGTTTTTCAAACCGGGGACGTGTGCATGCAGTCCTGTTAACACGTCTGTTGTCATCCTGGAAGACAGGAGGGTCCACAGCATAGTCATCATGAAGATGATTACCGAGAATGTCGAAATATCCTGGTTCACCTAATTTATTATTGGCTTTGCAGTAATCTTAAGAAGAAAAAATAATAATTGAATATAACACCTCCTCAGAAAGATGGCCATGCAAAGAAACGTATCCTGGTTCATGTTCACGAATGAGTGGTCCCAAGTCGTGGTAAGGAAAACATCCCCTAAACGTCAACGATCATCTTCACCCTGAACTAACGCTCCGCACTTTTGATTCAACACCTGTTTGGGCCCTGTGTTTAGTCGATACCTTGTCTCATTTGAAAAGAAGCAAAATGGCGACTCATTGCACCACATCATGGGCATCAAGTCAGCTACTGTCCGCTTTGAGTGCAGGTTGGATTACTGAAGAGGAGCAGCTGTGAGTAACAGTCTTTTGCGAGGTGCCCCACTACAAATGTCAATTGCACGCATTTCCCTTCACTATATTCGCTTGGGAACTAGGCAAGACGGCTCTGCTTCATTGACAGCAGCTGTTTGTGACGGCTTTGAAACCCATTGTCGCTGACAATGCGTGACGCTCGTTTCGGCCCCTGTCGTTTAGGGTCTTTTAACGACACCTGGTCTTACGCCGCGTTACATGGCTGCTAGTTGTACGGGTTGGTTATAATTAAACTTTCGCTATTTGAGAGGGCCCCATGAAAAGCGAGTGATCGTAAACAGCAAAACTTCACGGAAACATTTGTAAGGACATGTGGAATGGAAACAACAAATATACCTTCGAAAGAAACACATGCCACACGACACAGTACCATTTGTTAATTGTGTACCATGTTTACATTCCAGGTTACAAACGTTGCTCGATATGACGATAATCTGCATTCACGGCGCTGGAATGTTCAACTTCCGTAACACAGTTCGTCGACTGCTTGAAGAATTCAGATTGCGACTAGTGTTCTCCGCCATGGCAACAGTAACTTCTTCAACAATCTGTGGCGCAATTGGCTGTCGGCCTCTCTAAGGAGCATTTCCCGAATCGCCAGTTCATTCGAAATTCCGAATCATTTTATTCAACCCCAGTGCGGAGAGATGATCTCTTCGAGCTCCTTTTATACGTCGATATACGTCGGTACTCCGGAAGAGTAGCGGCAACCACCCTGCGATCTTCAGCTCTGGGCTCGATGTACTCAAGTGCTGAATATTGTGCTCCTGTTTGGATGAACAGTCATCATACAAGGCTTGTTGACACCCAGATGAATACGAAAATGCGCATAATATCTGGCCCAATCAGAACTACTCCAGTTTATTGGCTTCCACTGTTAACCGGTATAATGCCTCCTGATCTACGCAGATGTACTGCCCTTATGAGAGAATTCCACAAGATCTCTAGGAATTCTAACCTACCCGTGCAGATCGACCTGCCATTTTTCAATCGTAAGAGACTGAAATCACGCCATCCAACTCTGTGTGATGCTGCTGACATGATTACTAAGGATTTCAAACCTCTCGAAGAATGGAAAGGTCGGTGAGAAGCAGTGACAGATGTGCGCCTGCATAACATCTTCTCAGATGCTAAACTTCCAAATGGATTCGACCAACCACGCAAGACCTTGACTACTCTCAACAGAATCCGTACCGGCGATGGCCGACGCAGGAATGCTCTCTTTAAGTGGAAGAAGCTGCCTAATCCAGCCTGTGACTGCGGGGCTCCATATCAGACTTTTCACCACATTGTCAGTGAAGGCAGGATTCGAGCGTATCACAGTGCTCAAGAGGACTTCCTGCTAGCAACTCCAGATGCGGTGCGCTGAATTGAAGGACTGGATATTCAGTTGTAAAGACAAACTTAAGTTTCTTGTGTGTCAATATGTACATATGCATATATAATTTAATATTATGATATGTCTGTATTAGCCATACGCTAAATAAATAAAATAAATAAGATCTACCTGTAGGCCTATATGCTATTGATAAAGCTACACTAAAGATCCTCAGTGCTTGTGTATCACGCAATTTAGTTGTGTTTTTATCTAAGTTTTGTTTTATACACTACAAGACAGAAATTCTGATGATGATCACATAGTTCGAAACATGTTATAAAATGTGATAGCGTTAATCACGAATTCACTGCGTTATAAATTTTTTATAGTGTGCACATGACGAATCCTGTTTAATTTCGTAAGTTTAATTGCTAATATTCTTAACTGACTGTAAGCAGTCAACTGAAATACAGGAATTAGACAAAAATATCGACACCCCAAAAACACGAAACGTTACCGTACCCAATACAGTGAAGCGCCAAAGAAACTGGTATAGACATGGGTATTCAAATACAGAGATGTGAAAATAGACAGAATACGACGCTGCGGTCGGCAACGCCTCTACAAGACAAGTGTATGGTGCAATTGTTAGATCGGTTACTGCTGGTACACTGGCAGGTTATCAAGAATTAAGCGAGTCTGAATGTGATGTTAAAGTCAGCGCACGAGCGATGCGACATAGCATCTCCGAGGTAGCGATTAAGCGGAGATTTTCCTATACGACCACTTCACGAGTGTACCGTGAATATCACCAATCCAGTAAAACATCAGATTTCCGACATCGCTGCACCCAGGAAAAGATCCTGCAAGAATGGTACCAACGGCGACAGAAGAGGATCGCTAAATGTGACAGAAGTGCAACCCTGTCGCAAATTGATGCAGATTTCAATGCTGGGCCATCAACAAGTGTCAGTGTGCGAACCATTCAACGAAACATCATCAATATGGACTTTAGGAGGCAAAGATCCACTCGTGGACCCTTGATGACAGCACGACACAAAGCTTTACGCCTCGCCAGGGCCCGTCAACACCGATATTGGACTATTGATGACTGGAAACATGTTGCATGGTCGAACGATTCTCGTTTCAAATTGTATCGAGCGAATAGACGTGTACGGGTGTGGAACCAACCTCATGAGTTCAAGCTGGTGGAGGCTCTGTAATGGTGTGGTGCGTGTGCAGTTGGGGCGATGTGGGATCCCTGACATTTTTAGATACGACTCGGACAAGTGACACGCATATAAGCATCCTGTGTGATCACCTGCATCCATTCATGTCCATTGTGCATTCCGACGGACTTTGGCAATTCAAGCAGGACAATGCGACACCCCATAAATCCAGAATTGCTACAGAGTGGCTTCAGGAATACTTGTCTGAGTTTAAGCACTTCCGCTGGTCACCATACTCCCCAGACATGAACATTATTGAGTGTATCTTGGATGCCTTGCAAACTGGAGCATTCCTCTTATTTTGTAGAAACTTTCTCTACCAATCCCAATGGCCCTTCTATCTGCTGTTCAGAAGAGCTCTCCACCCCTCATACCCTTACGGATTTATGGACAGCCCTGCAGGATTCATGGTGTCAGTTCCCTACAGCACTACTTCAGTCATTGGTCGAGTCCATGCCGCGTCACACTGTGGCACTTCTGCGTGCTCGCAGGGGCCCTCCAAGATATTAGGCAGGTTTACCAGTTTCTTTGGCTCTTGAGTGTATGACGCATGAAATCTGTTTGCATTCAAAATAGCTTCCAAACGTTTCGTAATGGATTAAATACTGGCCCTGTCTGATTTCCAAAGGAATCTTACGACACATTTCCTGCAAAATAATGGCAAATTCAGGTAACGATTATGGAGATGCACAGCGTTCACGCACCCTTATATATAAAGAAGACCATAAAGGCTCAATAACATTGATATCTGGGTGACCGTCATGGCCAGCGGAGATGCGACAATTCACCTTCGTGCTCACAAAATCAGTCCTGGACGATGCGAGCAGGGTGAAGAGGGGCTCTGTCGTCTTGGAACTCAGCATCGCCATTGGAGAACAAACATTGGACCATGGGACGGATTTTATGAGCCAGAATAGTCACACGGGCAAAAGCTTGCTCTGAATCTACTAATGCTATAAACGTAGGTTTTCCTTACCATAACTTGTCTCTAAGAAAAGTCGTAGGGTTAGTATTGCCTCGCGCGTTCCTACATTTCAGTGGAATCGAACTGATCTTCCCAGAGGTGCGCTTCTGCCACTCTTCTGTAGAGACTTTGTGTTAGTATTCTGCAACCATGACTTATGAAACTGAAAGTAGGGTAATATTAACACTAGTCATCAGCCGCTTTCTATGGAATTTGTATTATAACATTCTTGTTAAAGCCTGAGGGTATTTCACCTGCCTCGTACATATTATACTTCAGATGGAGTATTTCTGTCATGGCTGGCTCGCCCGAGGTTATCAGTGGTTCTGACGGTATGTCGTCTACTCCAGGGACCTTGTTTGAACTGAGGTCTTTCAGCGCTCGCTTTCCCTGGATGCGGTATAAATCTTGGATACGGTGCCGCTTGAAACAACAAACACTTCGGCTCTCTTGGTTACGAAAGCACCCAACATGCGAGCAGCAACAACTGTCCCATGTTCAAATTCACTTGGCTCCAATATAATGCACTCAAGACTAAAGAAAACTCTGTTCTGACCACGACTGACACGTATAAGGTGTTGAGGGCAATGCACAGGTGCGTTCGTTGTCGAATACTACAGCGCAACCCGCAGGCTTGATTAACATCTGCTTTTATGATCAAGCATGTACACTACTGGCCATTAAAATTGCTACACCACGAAGATGACGTGCTACAGACGCGAAATTTAACCGACAGGAAGAAGATACTGTGATATGCAAATGATTAGCTTTTCAGAGCAAGGTTGGCGCCGGTGGCGACAACTACAACGTGCTGACATGAGGAAAGTTTCCATCCGATTTCTCATACACAAACAGCAGTTGACCGGCGTTGCTTGGTGAAACGTTGTTGTGATGCCTCGTGTAAGGAGGAGAAATGCCTACCATCACGTTTCCGACTTTGGTAAAGGTAGGATTGTAGCCTATCGCGATTGCGGTTTATCGTATCGCGACACTGGTGCTCGCATTGGTCGAGATCCCATGACTGTTAGCAGAATATGGAATCGGTGGGTCCAGGAGGGTAATACAGAACGCCGTGCTGGATCCCAACGGCTTCGTATCACTTGCAGTCGAGATGACAGACATCTTATCCGCATGGCTGTAATGGATCGTGCAGCCACGTCTCGATCCCTGAGTCAACAGATGGGGACGTTTCCAAGACAACAACCATCTGCACGAACAGTTCGACGACGTTTGCAGCAGCATGGACTATCAGCTCGGAGACAATGGCTGCGGTTACCCTTGACGTCGCATCACAGACAGGAGCGCCTGCGATGGTGTACTCAACGACGAACCTGGGTGCAAGAATGGTCAAACGTCATTTTTTTCCGATGAATACAGGTTCCGTTTACAGCATCATAATGGTCGCATCCGTGTTTGGCGACATCGCGGTGAACGCACATTGGAAGCGTGTACTCGTTATCGCCATACTGGCGTATCACCCGGCGTGTTGGTATGGGATGCCATTGGTTACACGTCTCGGTCACCTCTTGTTCGCATTGACAGCACTTTGAACAGTGGACGTTACATTTCAGATGTTTTACGACGCGTGGCTCTACCCTTCATTCGATCCCTGCGCCAGCCGGAGTGGCCGTGCGGTTCCTGGCGCTACAGTCTGGCACCGCGTGACCGCTACGGTCGCAGGTTCGAATCCAGCCTCGGGCATGGATGTGTGTGATGTCCTTAGGTTAGTCAGGTTTAAGTAGTTCTAAGTTCTAGGGGACTCATGACCAGAGCAGTTGAGTCCCATAGTGCTCAGAGCCATTTGAACCATTTTTTTTCGATCCCTGCGAAACCCTACAATTCAGCAGGATAATGCACGAACACATGTTGCAGGTCCTGTACTGGCCTTTCTGGATGCAGATAATGTTCGACTGCTGCCCTGGCCAGCACATTCTCCAGATCTCTCACCAATTGAAAACGTCTGGTCAATGGTGGCCGAGCAACTGGCTTGTCACAATACGCCAGTCACTACTCTTGATGAACTGTGGTATCGTGTTGATGCTGCATGGGCTTCTGTAACTGTACACGCCATCCAAGCTCTGTTTGACTCAATGCCCAGGCGTATCAAGGCCGTTATTACGGCCAGAGGTGGTTGTTCTGGGTACTTATTTCTCAGAATCAATGCACCCAAATTGCGTGAAAACGTAATCTCGTGTCAGTTCTAGTATAATACATTTGTCCAATGAATACCCGTATATCATCTGCATTTCTTCTTTGTGTAGCAATTTTAATGGCCAGTAGTGTATTTCGCTTGGTGTTTCGTTCTTTTTATCAAACTTCTGTAACACAGTTGCGTAGATAATCGATGCAGGCGCAAAGCAGAGGTGCGTGGCGAGCTGCCGCAGCAGCAGGCGTCGCGTGCGGGCAGCAGCGGTGGCCGTGCCACTGCAGGGCACCGCGCGCAGCTGCTGCCGGCCCTAATGAGTCGAGGACGGCCTCGCCTTGCCTGGCGCGCTCAATAATCGCTGTCTCCCGAAGCGGCCTGGCTTTCTTACGACGCTGCCCTCCGTATGGTATACGACAACGACTGCGACGACGGAGACTGCTCTTCCACGCTGAGCGCATTGGTTCTCATTAGTTGTTTTGAATGGCATTGTCTTTTACGAAAAACACTCAAAATCTCTGGTAATTTTGTTCCGGTACCGTGAGCAATAAAATTTGTGCTAAGATGGCTGCGGAGGGCGATTAGTTGCAATGTTCCTGTAGTTGCTCCGAGCCGAATGTCGGGAAGAGTCCGATGACGCAAAAGCTCAAAGCTCATTCTCTGCGTTGCTCACTCACATAAGGAAAAATTCCGCAGTGCAGGGAGTGGCAATTGACCCTTAACATAGACAAATGTAATGTGTTGCGAATACATAGAAAGAAGGATCCTTTACTGTATGATTATATGATAGCGGAACAAACACTGGTAGCAGTTACTTCTGTAAAATATCTGGGAGTATGCGTACGGAACGATTTGAAGTGGAATGATCATATAAAATTAATTGTTGGTAAGGCGGGTATCAGGTTGAGATTCATTGAGAGAGTCCTTAGAAAATGAAGTCCATCAATAAAGGAAGTGGCTTGGAAAGCACTCGTTCGACCTATGCTTGAGTATTGCTCATCAGTGTGCGATCAATACCAGGTCGCGGTGACAGAGGGCTGTGGTCTGTACACGTGGTGTAATAAACAACCTTTTATTGTGACTGGTAGCGGTTTTTTTTTCTACAATCCCATATCGAGAATTTGTTGTCATGTGCCAAAAATTGAATTTCGATCCTATTGGAATCACCGTCATATTAATAGATCTTCTTATAATTAAAAATAAAATCAAGATAATTAATTAATCAGTCGTATCGATAGTGGTAGACTTAGTCATTGATAAGTTGTTTGAATTAGGAATGCGTCAAATACTTTTACTGTAGGATATTGCCTTTCAACGCCTCGAATTAGCTACTAAACGAATAAAACTGGATATAAACTAAATGTGTAGATCACTGGAATGGAAATCTATTTACAAAGAGCTATTCCACGTATCATTTTATTACCCGATGTAGATTTGTATACCTGTTTGTTTACCTAGCACCTTCAATCAGTTTTCGTTTTCACAACGGAAAATTCATTTGCAGTAATCAAAATGAAATGGAAATTTCTTATGGGACTTTTTCTCAAGTGATTTGTTGGTCTCCATATTTTCCTGTCGTGTGCTGTTTTCATACATAGTCCATGTAATGTAGATATAAATCGGTTTTAAAAATCGCTGTTAGTTGTCTAAGTTGCACTCTTGAATTCATTCAAACAAATGAATCACATGCTAAATGAGAGGCAATAAATCACATCTGACATGAAACACATAACGGGAGATGTAACACGTAAACGATGAAACAAATAAGATATTCATAGAGAGTCCATCGCCAAGAGAAGTAAGGCGCTCATGGAAGGAGTGGCCAAATCAGTTGAGCCTCAGTAGAGTCACACAACCATCGAGCCCAAGTCGACGTAAATGCTTTGTCGAGAGATGTAGAGAAGAACTAGGCCTGAGGAGATAGTTCACTGCAGAAAATAGTGACACTTTGATCCTGAATTTTCCTCATTTACTGCTCTTTCTAACCCCAGGTTAATTAATTCTGGACGCCTTGGCAGATAACTCATCAACTTTTCACTTATTATTGACGGCATCTACATCTACTTGACTACTCTACACTTCACGGTAGAGGGTTCATTGAATTACTTTCACACTATTTCTCTACCATTCCATCCTCTAACAGCGAGCGGGAAGTATGAACACTTAACTTATTCCGTACGAGCTCCGATTTCCCTTATTTTACTACAATTATCTTTTCTCCCACGTAGATTGGCGCCAACAACATATCTGCGCATTCGGAAGAGAAAGTTGATGATTAAAATTTCATAGAAATATCCTGAGGCAAAGAAAAATGCCTCCGTTTTAATGATTGATACCCCAACTCACATATCATATCTGCGACTTTCTCACCCCTATTTCTCGATAATACAAAACAAGCTACCCTTCTTTGAAATTTTTCGATGTGCTCCGTCAATCATATCGGATACGGATGCCTCAATGCGCACCACCATTCCGGAAGAGGACGGGCAAGCATAGCGTAGCAATCCTGCTGCATCTTCTAAGTGTTCTGTCGCGAAATCGCAGTCTTTGGTTCGCCTTCCCCACAGCACTATCTATGTGATTGTTCTAATTTAAGTTATTCGTAATTGTAGCCCGTAAGTTCAAATGGTTCAAATGGCTCTGAGCACTATGGGACTTAACATCTATGGTCATCAGTCCCCTAGAACTTAGAACTACTTAAACCTAACTAACCTAAGGACATCACACAACACCCAGCCATCACGAGGCAGAGAAAATCCCTGACCCCGCCGGGAATCGAACCCGGGAACCCGGGCGTGGGAAGCGAGAACGCTACCGCACGACCACGAGATGCGGGCTAGCCCGTAAGTATTTGGTTGAATTGACTTTCTTTTTTATTGGTGTGATTTATAGTGTAACCGAAATTTAGTAAATTCCTTTTAGAACTCACGTGGATAACTTCACACTTTTTATTATTTAGAGTCAATTGACATTTTTTTTAACATACAGATATCTTGTATAAATCATTTTGCATTTAGTTTTGATCAGCTGATGACTTCGTGAGATGACAATCTCAAATTGTCTCCTAAATCGGTTGCGTAGATTAGGTACAGCAGAGGGCTTATAACACTTCCTTGGGGAACGGCAGATAATACTTCTGTTTTACTCGATGACGTCCCGTCATTTACTACGGACTGTGACCTCTGTAACAGGAAATCACGAATCCAGTCACATAACCGAGACGATACTATGTAGGCACGCAGTTTTATTAGAAGTTGTTTGGGAGGAACGATGTCAAAAACCTTCTGGAAAGATAGAAATATGGAATCAATTTGAGATCCCCTGTGGATAGCACTCATTGCTTCGTTTGAATAAAGAGCTAGTTGTGTTATCCGTAGCCCTAATGTGTATTCATTTTACACTGGATTTGGCTGCTTTACTTTCAACCTTCGTCTGTGAGACTGCACTTCAAATGCTTCTACTTTCTTTCTTTCTGGTTTTCCTGTTCTTCATGTTTTATTTCTATACGATACTGTTCTCCAAGACTTGCACTTTTAGGAACCTCTTTACCAATAAAGTCTCATTCTTCGATGTCAGTGAATTCTGTTGAAGGATGCTCTGTCCAACTGCAGCAGTTTATCCCATGTGTCTTTCTAGTTCCTACTGCAATTCATAACATTGTTTTTTTCGTTTCTGCCACTCTTCGACACTTTTACTTATGCTTTGCTCTCCCTTAAGCCGAATTCTGAACAAAGTAGGTAGACCTTCAATAAGTCCTCCTAGTTTCTTCTTACGACTAATTTAATGAAAAATTTTCATTTTACTGCTTCTGTTTTTGTTTTTGCTGTCAAGAGTGCAGGCTGGGTACTGTTTGAGCGTTATCAGACAGATGACTCTGCGGCAATTGTACAGTTCACAGTGGTGACAGCGAACTCTTTCTACAATAGATCGAAAAAGCGCTTATAAAAGTAAAGTTTAGAATTAGAATATAACTCACGTTAATCCTCCAGCCCTTTCCAATAATTTACGTCCGAGAGCTTGAAATTGGAAAAAGAATCGACAGTACGTGGGTACTGTTTGTGCTACCAGTCACTAAACCGGATTATCTACCGCCAGAGCGACTATTGATTCCACTACATTATTGTATGCGCAGCGTTAATCACAAAATAAAAACCGCTGGATGACAAAGCAAACCTCTCCACGCCATATTTGATTACAGTGGTTCACCCTTTTTTCGGACGTACTTCACCTGCTGTAGAGCAGAAGCGAAAAACGAAAACAAAATATACTGTAGTGGCTAGACAGCGTTAATCCGACTGAAGTGCTGAAAATCCTCATTTGAAGAGCTATCAGCCGTGCAGCACACAGGGAAATTTCAAACTAAATTTCAGTCACGCAAACTATGCTACATGACATTTATCAATAAAAAAAATGGCTGCAGCGTCGAGCTAGACACGTGGCGAAATTTTTTTCTTAATAAAACCGCTCGTGAACTCGTAGCCTCTATGAACAGTTCAGTATTAACTACAGCATAAAACAAATATTTCGCTCCAGTTAAACAAAACGTGTAGTTACCTATCTTATTCATGAAGGATGGTGAGCTCCCTACTTGTAGATTAATGGCGAGAAATACACCAGCTACAACTTTTATACACTAGTCGTTCATCTTATATTTTGTAGACACTTGAAACCAAACTAGCTCCATTTTTCATTGGTTAATAACACAACGTGGAGAGCGGCTAGCGCCACATCAGTACATCTGGTTTCACATCTATAGGGCCCAAGCAACTTCGTAGTGTGTGACTGAGGGCACTTTGTGTACCGTACTCACTTGCCTCTTATCGTTTTTCGGTCGCGTATGTAACGTGGGAAGAAAGTAGGCATCCGTGCGGACTCTGCGACGTGACGGATAGAATAATACTGAATGTTCGTTTTCTGTCTCTCGGACGAGACTAACATATGCAACTAAATGGACAGAAACGTACTTGCTAATTCTTGTTGAGCCACCAAATAATTGCTCATTCAATGACTCGTGACTCGGGATGTACATCAGCATGAATAATAAATACTGAAGTAAAAAAAGAAACATGTTTATAGGGGCTCCGTAGTGCTCGGTTGAATTTCTTAAGTGTTGGCTACGTTATCACCGAGATTCCAACTAACGCATCTGTCACATTGAACCTAAAGGAATTCGGTCACAAGTTCGATACATGCAGGCAGGAATTTGCGGTCAAATAATGTCCATTAATCGCAGCGTTATAACAGGTATTTATTGTAGAAATTTTACAATACACACTGATGGAAAAAATCGCAGCACAAAAAAATAATTCATATAGAGTAATGAAAGTTCATAAATACGTTAGTCGCGGTAACATATTTAAGTGATTAACATTGCAAGATCACAAGTTAATGTAGGAGCGAGGTAAGCCAAATGTGCATCGCTGGAACATTAATTACCGGCGTAACCGCCAGAATATTAAATGCAAGCATGTATTGTGATGTACAGGTGTCGAATGTCAGTTTGTGGCATAGAGTTCCAAGCCTGTTGCACTCGGTCACCTATACAAGGACGGTTAACGCTGATTGTGGATGAAACGGAAGTTGTCGTCCGATGATGTCCCATTTGTATTCGACTGGAGACGTGTCTGGTGATCGAGCAGACCAAGGCAACATAGCAACAATCTGCAGACCACGTTGGGTTACAACAACGGTATATGCGCGAGAGTAGTACTGTCGGAAAACACCTCCTGAAATACTGTTCATAAATGACAGCACAACAGATCGAATTACCAGATTGACGCACAAATTTGCAGTCAGGATGCGTAGGATAGTTACGAGCGTGCGCCTGCTGTCACAGAAAATCGCACCTCCGAACATGACTCCAGATGCAAGTCGAGTGTGTCTAGCGCGCAGACAGGTTGGCTGCAGGCCCTCAACTGCCCTTCTTTTTACCAACAGACGGCCACCAATGGCGCCCAGTCGAACTTTCCTTAGAAATTAGAATAGATTTCCACCCTGCCCTCCAATGAGCTCTCGCTTGACATCACTGAAGTCGCTAATGTTGGTGGTTTGGGATCAGTGGAATGAACGCTACAGGACGTCTGGCTCGGAGTTGTCCTCCAAGTAAACGATTTGTAAGAGGTCGTTCTGTCACTGTGGTGCCAACTGCTGCTCAGATTCCTGCTGCAGATGCAGTACGATGCGCCAGAGCCATACGCCGAACAAGATGGTCTTTCATCTCGGTAGTGCCACGTGGCCGTGCGCAACTCTTGTCTTCTTGCAACCGTACACACCACCGCTGCCTGCAGTCATGAACAGTGACTACATTCCGGCCACGTCTTTCTGCAATATCGCCAAAGGAACATCCATCTCTTCGTAGCCCTTTTACACGACGTGGTCTGTGGGCTGTGGTCAAAGAACTTCGATGTAGCAGATGTAAAGATGTTGCTCACACAGAGACTCATTGAC
This sequence comes from Schistocerca piceifrons, assembly GCF_021461385.2. Taxonomy (NCBI): domain Eukaryota; kingdom Metazoa; phylum Arthropoda; class Insecta; order Orthoptera; family Acrididae; genus Schistocerca; species Schistocerca piceifrons. Next base: position 208,510,487 of record NC_060141.1, read on the forward strand.
CAGAACCTATGAGTTTCTGTGTGAGCAACATCTTTACATCTGCTACATCAAAGTTCTTTGACCACAGCCCACATGTTTCTATGTAAACATAGTGTAGTGCACATCATAATAGTGTAATATGGACCTATACCTGGTATATGGACGTGAAAATGACCATAAGTGTATAACTAAGTGGTAAAACTATCATCACAGCATAAATGTAATAATGGTGCTTCATCTTTTTGTAAGTACAGATATAGTTTCGTCAAATGCTGGCTTACCACTTACAATTGTCCCACTTGTATTTGTGTAGTCACCAGCAAACAATTTTTTTTGTATTTATACAGTGATCTCCAACAGTACAAACGTGTAAACGAATGTATAAACACCTGAAGATGGGCGCAAGCCCGAAACCGGTCGTGTGACGAATAAACAACCTTTTATTGTGACTGGTAGCGGATATTTTTCTACAACCCCATAAAGGAACAGTCACGGAGTTCGACAGCATCCACTATGGATAAAATTCATTTAATTCTCGATATAACTGAAAGAATTTTGTCACTTTACAATGTCATGGACATTGTAGTGTCACTTCGCAGCGGTGATTCTTTGCTAAGAAGGACAGAAGAAAATTAAGAAGACTGGTACAGATATGAAATTATTTTTTATTTAGCTGTATGCAAGCAAAGTCAAACAAAGCGTCTTCATAAATTTCGTTGTTTTGGACAGCTTGTCAACAACGGAATCTCATACAAAGTTCTCATATTTTTCAACACTACCGTCAGCTGTAATTTCACGAATTCCTCTCCTCTACCAAACACTTTATCTTGCAACCTTCGTCCTCAATTATTTGTTGCATGTATTCCTGCTCTGTCTTCCTGTACAGTTTTTAAAATCTACAGCTTCCTCTAGTGCCATGGAAGTTATTCAAAAAATGGCTCTAAATACTATGGGGCTTAACATCTGAGGTCATCAGTCCCCTAGACTTAGAACTACTTAAACCTAACTAACCTAAGGACATCACACACATCCATGCCCGAGGCAGGATTCGAACCTGCGACCGTAGCAGCAGCGTGGTTCCGGACTGAAGCGCCTAGAACCGTTCGGCCACAGCGGCCGGCGGAAGTTAGTCCGTGATGCCTTAACAGTTGTCCTACCATCCCGTCCCTCCTTCTTGTCAGTGTTTTCCAAATATTGCTTCCCGCACCGATTCTGCATAGTACCTCCTCATTCCTTATATTATTAGTTCACCTAATATTCAACATTTTTCTTTAGCACCACATTTCAGATGCTTCGATTATCTTCTTTTCCGGTTTTCCCACAGTCCACGTATCACTACCATACAATGCCGAGCTCCAGGCGAATATTCCCAGAAATTTATTCCTCAGATTAAGAGTTATGTGTGAAAACAGTAGACTTCTCTTTTCCAGGTATGCTCTTTTTGCCAGCGCTTGTCTGCTTTTGATGTCCTCCTTGCTCCTTTTGTCATGAGTTATTTTGCTATCTAATTAGTAAAATTCCTTAACATCATCTACTTCGTGAACATCAGTCCTGATGTTCAGTTTCTCACTCTTCTCATTTCTGCTATTTTTCGTTATTTTCGTCTTTCTTCGATTTACTCTCAATCCATATTCTGCATTCATCAGATGTTAAGCCCATTCACCAAATCCTGCAATTCTTCTTCACTTTCACTGAGGATAGCAATGTCATCGGCGAATCTTTTCATTGAAATCCTTTCAATTTAAATTTTAATCCCACTCTTGAATCTTTCTTTTATTTCCGCCATTACGTCTTCGATGTATGTACAGTAGTGGCGAAAGACAACATCCCTGTCTGACGCCCTTTTTAATGCGAGCACTTCGTTCATGGTCTTCCACTCTTATTGTTCCCATTTGGTTCCTGTACATATTGTGCATTACCCGTATTTCCCTATAGCTTGCCTCGATTTTTCTCAGAATTTCGAGCAACTTGCACCATTTTACATTATCGAATGCTTTTTCCAGGTCGACAAACTTTTTGGTCGTGTTTCTATTATCAGTGGTAATGTAAGAACTGCCTCTGTGGTGCCTTCGCCTTTGCTAAAGCCAAACTGATCGTCATCTGACAGATCCTCAACTCTCTCTTCCATTCTTCTCTTATTCTCGCCAGCAACTTGGATACATGAGCTGTTAAGCAGACTGTGCGATAATTCTCGCGCTTGTCGGTTCTTGTAAGCTTCGGAATTGTGTGGATGATGTTTTTCCGAAGGTCAGATGTTATTTCGCCAGTCTCATACGTTCTATGCACCAACATGAACAATCGTTTCGTTGCCACTTCTCCCAACGATTTTAGAAATTCTGATGGAATGTTACCTATCCCTTCTGCCTTATTCGATTTTAAGTCTTCCAGAGCTCTTTTGAATTCAGATTCTAATACTGGATCCCATATCTTTTCTATATCGACTCCTGTCTCCTCTTCTATCACATCATTAGACAAGTCTTCCCCCTCACAGAGGCATTCATTGTACTTTTTCCACCTATCTGCTCTCTCCTCTGCATTTAACAGCGGAATTTCCATTGCACTCTTTATGTTACCAGCCACGACTTTAATTTCACCGAAGTTTGTTTTTATTTTTCTGTATGCTTACTCAGTCCTTTCGACAATCATTTCTTTATCGATTTCTTCACATTTTTCATGTAGCCATTTCGCCTTAGCTTTTCTACACTTCCTATTTATTTCATTCCAAAGTGACGTGTATTTTTGTGTTCATGAACCCCTCCCCCCCCCCCCTGAACTTTTTTGTGCTTCTATCTTTGATCGATCACCTTAAGTATTTCTTCTGTTATCTATAGTTTCTTCGCAGTTGCCTTCTTTGTCCCCATGTTTTTCTCTCCAGCTTCTGTGATTGCCTTTTTAAAATTGAACTGCCTACCGAGATATTCCGTATCGCAATATCTATAACCTCAGAACTTTTCATTCCTTATCCTTCCTCCGTATGCCACTTTGCGCACTTCCTGACCACCCTCTTCATCACCACTAAATTGTCATCTGAGTCCATATCTGCTCATGTGTACGCCCTACGATCCAATATCTGATTTCTGAACCTCTGCCTGACCATGATGTAATGTAACTGAAATCTTCCTGTATAACCTGGCCTTTTCCAAGTATACCTCCTCTTGTTTTGATTCTTGAACAGAATATTCGCTATTACTGTCTGAAATTCATTGTAGAACTCAGTTAGTCTTTCTCCTCTCTCATTCCTCGTCCCAAGCCCATATTCTTCTGTAACCTCTTCTTCTACTTCTTCCCCTACAACTGCATTCCAGTCCCCCATGACTGTTAGATTTTTGTCTCCCTTTACGTACTGTATTACCCTTTCAAATCCTCATATACTTTCTCTGCCTCTTCATCTTCGGCTTGCGATGTCGGCATGTATACCTGAACTACCGTTGTCGGCGTTGGTTTGGTGTCTATTCTGATGAGAACAACCCTATCACTGAACTTTTCACAGTAAATCACACTATGCTCTATCTTCCTATTCATAACGAGTTCTACTCCCGTTATTTTACTTTCTGCTACTGTTGATATACCCCATACTCATCTAATCAGAAATCCTTGTCTTCTTTCCATTTCACTCCACTGACCCCCTCTATGTCTAGGCTGAACCTTTGCTTTTACGTTTTCAGATTTTATAGCTTCCCTATTACGTTCAGACTTCTGACATTCCACGCCGCGACTTGTGTTATCAGTTCATTGGCCAATGAATTCATAAAGAAATTACAACTGACAGTAGTGTTCAAACTTTTAATATTCCTAGAGGATGTGGTCCTCTCCTCCCACCTAACAAGGATGGATGTGCCGAGATAATACAAAGTTGTTGAAAGTTTATAAGGAGTCCGCTGATGCATTTAAAGCACTTACAATTTGGTAGTCGAATGCTGACGCGTACCGTACTTCTGTTGAAGATGATTCAGGGAATGACGTACCGAAACTACAGCCACACGTGAAAATGTCGAGATAGAAGAGTTTGGTGTTGAAAGATCGTGGATTAAAAGGTGTATTAAATACATGAAGTAACAGGTACGTTTGTTGAATGCTGGTCTGAGGCAAATGTGAATACAAGTTTTTAGTAAAACTTGCCCCGGTTTGAAAAGAATCTAACATATTATGAGGACCAATTTGTTGCTTTGGATCCAAAAATTCACGTCAGAGACGGAATGGCAGTCAAAACAGTCGACAGAGGTCGCTGGCGCAGTACCAAAAAAGACGAAATCGATACCATTTGGGGGAAAGTTCATGACCGGTGTTTCCTGGGTGGCAATATAGGATTTTTCATTGAACTCCTTGCTATGGATAAAACAATACATATTGCAACTAGTCTATACTATCTGAATAAAAAATACATAGGAAGAGATCTGTATTTGCATCCGAAAGAAAAATCGTCTTCAACTATTCGATGCGCCAAAAGCTTCTTTAGCAATGGGGATAATTGTGACTGCTGAAATATGAATTATTAGGTCATCCACTCTATTCAGCAGAACTTATGTCCTGTGTGTTCTACCTATTCTCACATCTTAGATGGATGTTGTTCTAGAACTGGCAGCTCGGGAGTGGAATCTACTCTGAAAAAATGTTGTAAAAAAGACAGCTGTAAAATATGAAGGAATGACACGCATCTTCAGTCACAATATTGGCATCTTTTTAAAAGATCATCTTGAACAAAACATTTCCAGTTATGTGACAGCGTCATCACGTCTTTTACAAAACCAATGTTTTGCTCACTTTTGTACTTGGCATTCATCAGAGTGATTTGAAGGCCACTTACAACAGCGGCCAAATCGTGACGTATGGACAACATGAGGACGTGGTCACATGACCGGAAACAATTTTAATGAAAGAATCAGTTAGTCATTTTCTAAATGGCAATTCCCATTGGTGATATTACACAAATGCAGTTCACTTTATGATGAAATAACTATGACAAGGAGAAACGTTTGGATAAAAAATTACATACTGCTCTGATATGAGCAGTGGAGACTTTAAAGTTAGTAGTGTTTAGGTTGCAAAAACATAAATGGTATACAAATAATAATGATATACAATGAGGTGTAGCGATATGCATATATACAGATGGGGTAGTATTGAGCACACGAGGTAAAAAAAGACAGTGCGTTGGCGGAGCTGTCATTAGTACTCAAGTGATACATGGGAAAAGGTTTCCGACATGATGATGGCCGCACAACAGGAATTTACAGACTCTGGACGTGGTACGGTTTTTGGAGCTAGATGCGTCGGACATTTAGTTTCGGAAATCATTGGTGAATTCAGTATTCCGATATCCACAGTTTCAAGGGTATGCCGAGAATACCCGGTTTCAGGCATTACATCTTACTATGGACAACTCAGTGGCCGACGGCATTCACTTAACGACCGAGAGCAGTGACATTTGTTGTCAGTGCTAATAGAAAAGCAACACTGCGTGAAATAATCACAGAAGTGAATGTGCCACATATCCGTTAGGGCAGCGTGCGAAATTTGGCGTTAAGGGGCTATGCCTCTGCTAACAGCATGACGTCGCCTGCGGCACCTCTCCTGGGCTCGTGACCATATCGGCTGGACGCTAAACGACTGGAAAACCGTGCCCTGGTCGCATGAGTCCCGATTTCAGTCAGTAATAGCTGACGGTAGTCTTGGAGTGTGGTCCGCAGCTCGTGGTCGTGCGGTAGCGTTCTCGCTTCCCACGCCCGGGTTCCCGGGTTCGATTCCCGGCGGGGTCAGGGATTTTCTCTGCCTCGTGATGACTGGGTGTTGTGTGATGTCCTTAGGTTAGTTAGGTTTAAGTAGTTCTACGTTCTAGGGGACTGATGACCATCGATGTTAAGTCCCACAGTGCTCAGAGCCATTTGAATCATTTTTCTTGGAGTGTGTCGCAGACCCCACGAAGCCATGGACCCAGGTTGTCAACAAGGCAATGTGCAACTGGTTTTGACACGATAATGGTGCGGGCTGTGTTTGCCTGGAGTGGACTGGATCCTCTCGTCCAACTGAAGAGATCATTGACTGGAAATGGTTATGTTCGGCTACTTGGAAACCGTTTGCAGCCATTCATGGATTTCATGTTCCCAAACAACGATGGGTCATGTCACCAGATCACTATTTTTCGCTATTGGTTTGAAGAACATTCTAGTCAGTTCGAGCGAATGATTTGGCCACCCAGATCGCCCTACATGAATCGTATAAAAAAACATTTATGGACATGATGGAGAGGTCAGTTCGTGTACGAAATCCTGCACTGGCAACACATTTTAAATTATGAAATGTCGTGTGACGAGGGCCTCCCTTCGGGTAGACCGTTCGCCTGGTGCAAGTCTTTCGATTTGACGCCACTTCGGCGACTTGCGCGTCGATGGGGATGAAATGATGATGATTAAGACAACACAACACCCAGTCCCTGAGCGGAGGAAATCTCCCCAGCCGGGAATCGAACCGGGCCCTTTGGATTGACAGTCTGTCGCGCTGACCACTCAGCTACCGGGGACGGACGACGCCTATAGAGGAACAATGGCTCAATATTTCTGCAGGGGACATCCAGCGACTGGTTACGTCCGTGGCACGTCGAGCTGCTGCACTACGCCGGACAAAAACTTATGTGACCTCAGTGTATGCAACTACATTAGAATCGCTGTCTACCAGTGAGCACATGTTTTGTTGAAAGAGTGTTTTAATCGCTGTTGACCAGCAGATAGATTTCTGTAAGCTGTTTATTGTGCTGTTACACGAAGTGCGTAACGTAAATTCTTGTTAGTCTATATTTTGGAGCTCTTCCCTTTGGTGGTTAATAATTATTACGGTAAGAAACGGATTTGTGACTTTGGTATTGTATGTTGTATTGGCAATGACTCATGACTGTTTTGGGTAATTTTAGCAACCGTTTCAAGAGCGTTAATTTCAAATAAATTCATTCAAGACCTTAATCTGCTATTCTTGAGATAATTGTTCAAGGTGCGAGTGAAGATTTTATTTGCTTGAATATAAATTCATTTAATGGATTAATTTGTTGTTCTTGAACGAATGTTATTGGAAATTAAATTGTTGCATTTATGTTTACAATTTACAAGTGTTTTTATATTTATAATCATTCACAATCTTTCAAACGATGATTACACTTGTAAATGGTAACTGAGAGCACACCGCTTCTGGGTCGCATTTTATTCGCTTTTTATTGTGTAAATAAATGGTTTTTAAAATTTGCACCAAGACCAATGCCTTTCTTTCGTATTTTACGTATATAAATATATGAAAGTCTCCAATAACAGCCTATGTGGATAAAATAAATAGCCGTTTACCTACAAGAGGACGACGTCGAATAACCAACGTTTATTACTGAACTGTCGGGCCGAACGGTGTTAATTAACTGTCGGAGGAGTGTTTACTTTGCCACTGTTCATTACACTGACGACTTTTCATATTTGCAATCTTTTTAGACACTGAAGCAATGTTGCCCACTTTCGTAAAATAGATGTAAAAATAGATGCGTACTCATCAAGTGTACGAACAACGAATACGCGCTATGGTGGAGAAACAGAAGACGAGAATGACGATCGAATCTTATCGTGCTGAAATTTCACAGCACTGCGACATCGAAAAGAAGTCTTGTACTGGATTCAAGGGATGCCGTAGTTCACCAACGAAATGATTCTGTTAGTGAAATAGAGGAGTAATAGCTATCGATGAGTCGACAGAAACATTTATCATGCACCTATGTGAGGTCTACAAATACGTATTTCTAGGTACTGAAACTTCCCCTTTGAACAATTCTACATGACTGTGCTTAAACTGACACACAATATTTTGGTAGCGCAACGCAATCTGACTTTCAAAATTCCCTACAAAAGAATGGCCCTGACTAACATTAAACTATACCTTTCACAAATCACTTACCTCACAAAAATCTTCGCTGCTCAAGCTACTGCAATACAGCGAGCGCCACTACTGCCAGCTAAATAAAAGATTCAAACTATGGAAGGCACTAACTACTGATGGGGATAGTTAGCAAATGAAAGATATTAATAGAGAACAAACAATGTATTTACCTTGATATCATCATATATAAATATAGCAGTTCATGACAAATTTCAAAACTCCGCCATCTCTCTCCCCACATCTACCACTGCTGGCGGTTCACCTCCAACTGCGCAACGCTACGCGCTGTTCGCAGCCAGCTGCCTAACACTACAATGGCGAGTATTACAACAATGCAAAGCAGCCACAGACTGCACACAGCACAGCCAGTGATTTTCATTCAGAGGTGGCGTTACAATAAAAAAACCTAAACAGCCTACTTACATAGCCCCCATGCTCCCCACAAAAAATTTTACAAAATTTTTTTAGGCAGTGGACAATAATGATTTGATAAAATTTTTCATAATTACAATAACAAAGAAATCAAATGCACACACTTATTGATACAATGTTGGTCAAAAGCTAAAATTTTCTCACAGTCCATAAAGATAGTCCTGATCATTCATCATAACAGTAATTACAGGTTTTTTATCACAAAGTCTCATTAGTAAAATAAATCGCACACAGAAGTAGTGGATTTCCATGCTGTCTTGAAGAAGTAGTGTTGTCCTTCCAACGGAAAGACAGTGCTGACTCTTGACATGCTGACAGGTAATGGGCCACAATGGAGCAAACCCACAGCAGAGTCATTCGAAGTTTTGAAGAATATTGGTAGGTAGGTCATCACAGAGCAGACCCACTGTAGTCCTGGTAGAGAGTGTGGTATTGGTGGGCCACCAGAGGTGCAGACCCACTGTAGTCCTTGTAGAGATGGCTAGCAGCCATCTGTTGCGACTGTGCAGGTGCACAATCACCATCGAAGAGTCTTGCAGACAATATAGCAAGTCCATAAACCACCACTTGTGCACTCACAAAGTTTTTGGAATTGTCCTTAGAACGAGCAATGCTGTTATCCAGTCCCTTGCTGAATTATCAACACACGTGCAAACACTAACAGTCCCTACTTCTCACATATTGTCCATATACTATGACCAACAGAAACGTGTGCAGTGAAATGTAACTTACAAGTTAATAATAAGATGAACTTGTGTCAATTACAATTTTATAACATGAGAATACGATTACAAAGGTACAAAATACATCACTAAAAACATAATAATACAGATAACATTTGTAGTAATAGGGGCTTTACAAAAGAATAGAAATAAACATATACATCAGTGTTACAGGAATTATGACATGAGTACATAGATAAAAGATCAGAATACCTTTCGATTCGGAGGAAAATAACTACGACACTTCCACAGAGATTATCTTGCAACAAGACGCACATTTAGCGCTACAGTACACGTATTTGAGTGATTAATTTTGTACTTAAAACATTTATTTTTAAAGATTTTTGAATTACAAAGAAAGTTTTCCGTGATACATTTCATTCCATTGCTGTAATCCGTAACACCTGAGGGTATAATTACATTAATCCTCAGGGGGGTACACGCTTACTTTGTGTACCATGTGTGTGGCAACCACAAGGAACCCTAGCTAATATGGTATTTGCTTATACAACTTTACACATCGGTACCATATTTCTCTAACACACAAATTACACAGCTATCTTATCATGTAACTGAGAGATAAACTTTTTTTATTACATCAGTGACAGATGTTTACGCAATTACACAGTTGGAGGTGAGCCGCCAGCAGTGGTGGATGTGGGGAGAGAGATGGCGGAGTTTTGTAATTTGTCCTGAACTGCTATATATATTATGACTATTAAGGTAAATACATTGTTGGTTCTCTATTAATATCTTTCATTTGCTAACTATCCCCATCAGTAGTTAGTGCCTTCCATAGTTTGAATCTTTTATTTAGCTGGCAGTAGTGGCGCTCGCTGTATTGCAGTAGCTTGAGCAGTGAAGATGTTTGTGAGGTAAGTGATTTGTGAAAGGTATAGTTTAATGTTAGTTAGGGCCATTCTTTTGTAGGGAATTTTGAAAGTCAGATTGCGTTGCGCTAACAAAATATTGTGTGTCAGTTTAAGCACAGTCATGTAGAATTGTTCAAAGGGGACGTTTCGTATGTCGACCCTTAGCCGAGGATACCTCACTGGAATCTTCTGATTTTTTCTTGTAGTTTGTGTAATTAGTGTAGCTATTGTTTATTGCTAGCGCGTAATTGTAGAGAAAATCTCCTTTGTAGTTGCAGTCTTTCATTGTTGTACAGTAAAACAGTTGTGGCATGCATGTAGATTTGCACCAAGTATTTCGCAGCTGCAATTAACTAGATATTATTTTCAGTGCTATGTTAATGTGTTCTCTTATTTTTGATCTTCAAATTGTGTTTTTCTGTGTTGTCGTGTGAAATACTGTGACAATAATGGCGTGTGAAAAACGTAATACTAGGCTCCAAAGTAAACTGAGAAATGACAGTGAAAATGAAAGCAGTGTGTTAGCGCCGCCGAGTAATGAATTAACTGATGTTCAAAGTAGTAATTTGGTAATTGTGCATAGGGAAATGGAGCGGGCTGCGAACATTGGTGTAGACAGTGAAACAGGTAGTGAACGGGGAAGCATTATCGATCGATCGGTCGGCAACAGCTCGCCTCAGGAATCCGAAATGACAGGACACTATTTCGCAAATACTGTAGATTCAGGTTTTGGGTCATCACCGTTTTCTCAAATAAGTCAAGACACATTTTCTGCTTGTCAAAATGTGAATGTTGCCGGTGCAAATGCACTGCCGAAAAGCGTAGAGAAACAGATTCCAGACACTAATACATTATTATTGCAATTAATGCAACAAATGGAACAAAATCAGAAGATTCCAGGTTCGTATCCTGGCAGGGTCGCCATATGAAACTTCCCCTTTGAACAATTCTACATGACTGTGCTTAAACTGACACACAATATTTTGTTAGCGCAACGCAATCTGACTTTCAGAATTCCCTACAAATGAATGGCCCTGACTAACATTAAACTATACCTTTCACAAATCACTTACCTCACAAAAATCTTCGTCACTCGAGCTACTGCAATACAGCGAGCGCCACTACTGCCAGCTAAATAAAAGATTCAAACTATGGAAGGCACTAACTACTGATGGGGATAGTTAGCAAATGAAAGATATTAATAGAGAACAAACAATGTATTTACCTTGATATCATCATATATAAATATAGCAGTTCATGACAAATTTCAAAACTCCGCCATCTCTCTCCCCACATCCACCACTGCTGGCGGTTCACCTCCAACTGCGCAACGCTACGCGCTGTTCGCAGCCAGCTGCCTAACACTACAATGGCGAGTATTACAACAATGCAAAGCAGCCACAGACTGCACACAGCACAGCCAGTGATTTTCATACAGAGGTGGCGTTACCAATAAAAAAACCTAAACAGCCTACTTACAGTACTAGTTGCGAATACGTTTTATGATATTTGTGAGCCTGGCGTAGTAACTTCACAAGCAAAAACGTATAAGGTAGGTACTAGACGAATATTCCTTGACCCAAGTTCTACGTTAAGCAGGGGCAATTTTCCAAATATACGTGAGTAATTTTGTGTAACTCTTTTGAGCCGTGCACGGCCCGCGTTCATCCCATTTATTGTTTGTCACCTTTTATTACGGTACGTACTTGCACGTGAGCGGCAGCAGCAGCGCGTATCGATAAGTGCACTGTCGTACCATCTCTGGAGCGACCGATAGTATTTACGGGTCGTCGTGTGTCTGGCAGTCAGTTCGGGACGGACTAGCAGTGCAGTCGGGACGCAGCAGCAGTGAAGTCGGGAGACGGAGCGCCGGTGAGCCGCCGACAGCCAGTGCTCGCCGACCGCTGGCAACACACACGAACTGTCCGACGGAAGGAGGCTAGAGCGCGACGACTGTTGGTTGGTCGTTCGGTTGGTCGTCTCATCGGCCGACGTATATTTGGTCCATTCGCCGTTTCCGGGCCTGTGGAGTTGGTCGGTTGGCGAGGAGCAGCGAGAAAATCTCCGCGGCGCGTAGTTTGTCCCGAGGCGGCTGACGGTATCCACGCGCTGTCGGAGTGTGTGGTGCTGTTCCCATTGCTACGAGGTCCGTGGCTCACCAATCCTTGACACGGAAGTTCAGTTTTGACTTAATCTACCAGCAAGTCACGACTGTTCACATTGTGTCATTTGGAGTTCGTTGTCGGCTGTTAGGACATTCCCGGAAGCAACAACGTGTGTTTTCAAGTTGGCAAATTTTAGCCTCCCTCCGGTGGAGTTTAACTGTACTTGGTTATTTTGAATTGGAGTGCACCAGCGGAATCTTCTGCCTTGTGGCCGTTAACGTTCCGGTTACCTGCCATGGCCGTTGACGAAAATTCAGGCAGTGTATTTTCCTCATCGTGTTGTCGATGTCCAGCACGGTGTGTAGTCTGACAGCTCAATGTATAATTGGTTGTGGGCGCCAGTACCTTCTACGTTTCCATTGAACTCCCTGTCGTGTGCTGGTCGGGTGGAGCGAAAGTTATCTTGATGGTGGGTCCGTTGACTGTCTGTCGGTTGGGTTGTCGTCGGATCGAGAATGGTTGGGCCGACTGCCTGTCTCACCTAAGCGAGCGTTAGTGTTTGAATTCCAGGCCGACCTTCGGAAACTTCTGAGAGCCGCTGGATGTACTGCCTTTCTTATTTGTTCTTGTTGTTTGTATTTGTATGGCTTCTAGCCGATTTTTAAATTAAGGTTGTTTTGCCCTTAAGGCGTAACATTGTTTGGGCCTTCAGCCTAATTTAAAGAACTGTTTTAAGGTAAGGCCTTTGGCCTTTTAAAAATTTGTTTTGGTTTGAGTTTTAAGTGATGGGCCTTCAGCCGATTATTAAATTAAGGTTGTTTTGCCCTTAAGGTGTAAGACTGTTTGGGCCTTCAGCCTAATTGAAAGAACTGATTTAAGATAAGGCCTACTGCCTTTTAAATTTTTGGTTTTCGTTTGAGTCTTAAGTTATTGGCTTTCAGCCGATTTTAAATTAAAGTGATCTTGCCCTTAAGGCGTGAGATTGTATGGCGCATTCAGTCGGTAAGTTAATGCTGCGTTTTTTAAAAAATTTTCTTGGAGTTTTTAATGTTTGGTCAAATAAATAAAGCTGTATGTCCGAGTGTAAGTGACAACCGCTTATTTTGGCCCCTTTCCACAATTTAAACTACCTGTCCTGTCCTCCGGGTTTCGCAGGGCGTTTCACCTTTCCTGAAAAAAGAAATACGCTTCTGGTTGCTTGAGACAGGACTGCTTTTTTCTGTAGCAACGTTAAGAGGAAAGTTTGTACTGGAAAGCAAAAATAAAATTTTCCACATATAAAATGCACTGACGGAAAAAATATTGCAACACCAAAAAATAATTGATGTCGGATGGAGTTCCATGCCTGTTGCATTTTGTCATTCAATACGTGCACGGTTAATGCGATTGTGCATGACGCTGGAGTTGTCGTCCGGTGAAGTCCCATATTGGAGACAGATCTGGTGATCTAGCAGACCAACACAACATATCGAGACTCCGTAAAGTATATTGGGTTACAACAGCAGTATGTGGTCGAGTGTTATCCTGTCGGAAAACATGCCCTGAATTGCTGTTCATAAATGGGTATAGAACAGGTCGGATTACCAGATCAAGGTACAAATTTGCAATCAGGATGCATAGGATAACTACTAGAGTGCTCCTCCCGTCATACGAAATCGCACCCAAGACAATAACTCCAAGTGTAGGGCCAGTGTGTCTAGTGCGCAGACAGGTTGGTTGCACGCTCGCAACTGGCCTCCTCCTAACCAACACACGGCCACCACTGGCATCAAGGCAGAACCAGCTTTCAACAGTAAACACAACAGACGTCCACCCTGCCCTCGAATGAGATCTCACGTGACTTCATTGAAGTCGCATATGGCGCTGGTTGGGAGTCCATGGAGGCTTCAGGGCGCAGGCTCGGAGCTGTTCTTCAAGTATCCCATTTGTACTTGTTCGTTGTGTCCCTGTGGTGGCAACTGCTGTTCAGATTGCTCCGCCAGAGACATACTCCGAACACGACGGTCTTCCCTCTCGGTAATGACACGCTGCCGCCCGGAGCCTTGTCTTCTTGCGACAGCACAGTCTCGTGGCCATCGCTGCCAGCAACGATGCACAGCATTTACATTCCTGGCAAGTATTTCTGCAGTATCCCAGAACCAACATCTAGTTGGTCGTAGTTCTATTAAGCGACCTCATTCAGGCACATCGATTTGTTGATAATGGCGATTTTGTCGCTTTAAAGGCGTTCTTGACGAACGTCAACTCATAATGTCTAATTTAAACCTAACTCTCACGACCATTACATCTTGTATTTAAAGCAACATTGATTTGCACTCTCACAGTAGCACTTCTAGCACCATTTTTATACAACTGGCGTGAAACTTGAATGACATCATCCTTCGGATACAAATACACGTCTACCAACTTTCGTTTATGCTGCAAAACTCCTTCTTCGTGAAGTGACTTTTTCTGTCAGTGTATTATGGTTTTAATCACTTCAAGTATACGACATACTCTTAGCATACAATCTTACCCCGTATTCAATTTTTATGCTTTTGGAACGTTCCTTGTTAGTAGCCTGAATGTACAGTGTACTACAGAGTTAAAATATTTAAAATGATACCTTTTCTCATTCTCAGTATTTCCAGAGTAGGCACAAAATACGTTGTTATAAAAATGACCAGACTCTATATATGTCACAAGAGAAAGTGTATTATCTTAGTTTCAGAAACGTCCACAGCTACCTAAAATTTGTATAATTTTCTTTTTAATCGCTACCGGCTGTTCTGCCACGCTAGTTTCCGTTTTACACATAGCATTTCGCCGACCGCCTCAGCTGTTTTCCTCAAGTGCTTCAAATGGTTCAAATGGCTCTAAGCACTATGGGACTTAACATCTGAGGTCATCAGTCCGTAGACTAAGGACTACTTAAACCTAACTAACCTAAGCTCATCACACAACCATGCCAGAGGTAGGATTCGAACCTGCAACCGTAGGAGCAGCGCGGTTCCGGACTGAAGCACCTGGAACCGCCTCGGTCACAGCGGTCGGCCCCTAAGTGCTGCTAGTTTTGATTTTAAGTACACTCACCGCCTGTATTCCAACTAGACTGCAAACAACAACTCGGCAGAACACTCGGAAGCAGAGTATTAGCCCTTTATTTGTTATCATTACTGCCCAGTTGCGATTGCAAAACCACTTTCAAACGTTTGTGCAGTGTAGTCCTAGCGGTTATCAAATCACACAGTGATAAAAGCAAGAGGATCTGTTCGGACTTCGGTTACAGACATGAGGTAGCCAAAGTGTTATGCACAGCAGTACTGCACTATACCACTTAGTAATATTGGGACTAACCTCTAAGGCCCACCGCTCCTTTTCCGACTGATACGGTTTCTTTCACAATTTCCGTGTACATATTTTTGTCAGTACACTGTTAAGGAGTAAACACGATGTTACGAGGGCGTGATGAAAAGTAATGCCTCCGAATTTTTTATTCTGTTCTCAATATCGGTTGAGGTATGGCATGTCATGCATGTTACTCGGTCGATTTTCCCGCTTCGCTAACGCAAGTTGCAACCTTCTGCCGCTAGAGGGCTCCGAATCGTAGCGTATGGCATGGAGATGTGTATCGTAACTACGTCGATATGAGAGAAACAGGGTGCTGTAATCGATTTTATAACAGCAGAAAATGTGCCTCCAACCGAAATTCATAGAAGAATGAAAGCTGTCTACGGTGATGATTGTATCGACATCAGTAATGGTCGTGCTCGCGAAGAGGAATAAGGTGGTGCTAAACTCAATGTGTGTGACAGAGCTCGTTGTGGGTAACCGTTTACGGCAACCGACGCCATTAGTCGGAATATGGTTGATGGATTAATCGGAGAAAATCGTCAGAAAGCACAGACACAGTTCTCAGGTAAGTATGGCATCTTACGAGAGCGTGTACAGGCCGTCACTACAGAACGGCGCTACAGAAAACTGTGTGTACTGTGGTTGCCTCGAATGTTCATTCGTGACAAGAAACAGAGTAGATTGAACACCTGTCAACAATTTTTTTTTGAGTTGTGAGCTTGAGGGTGATGGGTTCTTTAACAACACTGTGACAGGCGAATAAACCTGGATTCACCATTTTGTCCCCGAAAAGAAGAGTGTATCAATGGAGTACCGCCACAAAATGTTACCGACGCAAAAAAAAAAGTTCAAGACCATGCCACCAGCAAACAAGCTCACGCTCACAGTGTTCTGGAACGTTCAAGATGTGGTGAATTTGGAATTTATGCCTAAAGGTATCACGGTAAACTCAGCTAGGTACTACGAGAGCTTCAAAAAACTGAAAGTACGGATTCGAAGGTTCACCCACACATGAAGCACCCTTTCTTTCAGTATGACGATGCCAGAGCACACACAAGAGCTGCGACATTTGCAACAATCCGACACCTTGGGTTCACTGTCATCGGTCATCCTCCGTACTGTCCCGATTTCATCCAATCCGATTTTCATCTGTTTCCGAAACTTAGAAAACATCTTCAACGATTACACTTTGGTAATGATAAACCGATGCAAGCAGAGGTGGATCTGTGGCTCCGTCAACAAAGCCAAACTTTCTACAGTGACGGTGTCTTTCGTTGAGAGAAACATGTTCGTCACCAGGGTGACTATGCTGAGAAATAGAATACGCGGACATGGATAATTAAGATGTTTTATTTAAAAAGCTTTACGAGTTTTCAGAAAAAAATAGAAGGCATTACTTTTCAGCACGCCCTTCTAGTATATGGATGTACCACATAGTGAATAAGATAGTTTACAACAAAAAGTACGTGCACTGTAAACATTTACAGTGATCGCAATCATCTGTACTTCCTGTTCACCGGCAGGAAAGTCTCAGCAGGGCGATAAAAGATGAAACACTTATTTCATTAACGGACGAGAAGGTACGGACATAAATGTCTTACCATTGTTGCATTTTAATGGACAAAATCTGAGGTGTGTCAGATATCAGTAGCAAAGGTAATAGTGTGTGTCAATTCAGAAATCACATCTTAGGCAAAAAGAACACACATAACACGTATTTATTAAACAAAGAGCACACAAATATGAAAAGATTTCTCATAATGTCCATAACTTTATCATAAAATTTAAAGTAATCATACGTCTTCTGATTATAACAATTCACATTCACTTTGAGCAAAAGGAAGACGAAACATCTGTCGAGTATTTCATCGTATATCTTACATATTTACAAGAAGACATGCAATACTGAGTAAGGGTAAAAAAATAGAATGAATTGTGAAGAAAAAGTTTACACCTGTTGTTTTAAAGTTCGCATTATTGTTCTAGTACTTGACAATAGTTGTCTGAAAAAATATAGTTGGATTCTGATGTAAGTTTTTAACTTTGTTTCCAAGAAAGTCATCACAATATCGTAATTTGACTGCTATAACCAGTGTTGCACCAAATCGACTATTTTACATGGAGCACATGATTGCCTGAAATAACTTGAAAATCTTACTTGACAATATTATATCTTTATGCATTTTTATATCTGACGAAACCAATCAGACACTTTTTTGAGGCTCTTCATCGCTGCTTAAGACTGTATCCTTTCTCTGTTCTGACAGTTTCTTTGTTTTTATTAATATAATGAAACAGCTAGTGGCGAACGTTTGCAACGTGCAAAATCAGAAACTTGTTTAGACCTAAGTGAATAGCTCACAGGCGTAAAGAGACGACAGAAAACATGATAATGTTCCACATTTGAAGCAAGCTATGACACTTTTTTATTCCAAGCAGAAAACAGAAAGGAAAAACGTAAACATACTTTGGAAGAGGTTAAAGGTCAAGACCCATCTCGAAATTGATGCACAGATAATGAAGACAGAAACACACATAGAAGAAAAGTAGCACATGAGAGACAGACTGCTATACACGGTAAGAACCGACGGGACAGTTGATCGCAACAATACGATTCCGAGAAATAGACTTCGCACAACAGGTGAGAGTTTCATCCACTGTAAAGTTAATCCAGCCGTGACACGTTTTCGAACTAATCTCTTCTTCAGATGGTGGCATAAATTTGACCAAATTACATTTTATTTATCATGGAGTCAGCATTATTTTAGAAAAGAGTAGCAACACTTTCTAGGTATCAGAATCAAAATTTGTTCGCCACTGTCTGAAGATTACTAGTGACTACAAAATAAATAAATCGTTCGACATAATCCTGGCTGCCTGTTGTTTCCTTTCTGTCTTCATAAAGGGACAGTAAGGTCTTTGAAACGAAACAGGTGCGGTATAGGGCTGCAGTTGCTCAGAGAACACGAGAGACCTAAATGTGGGTGACTAGACGGGCTATGTGTCCTTTGGCAGCTCACTCAGTACCACTAAGTACGAGTGAGGAAGGAGGGAACGAGAGTTTAAGATCCTGTCGACTGGGAGCTCATTAGAGACAGAGCGCTAGGTCAGAGTGAACAAGAAATATACGGAAGTCAGTGGTGGAATTTCCGAAGGAGAGAAAGAAAAGAGAGAGTAGTATGGTATTATTGTTCGTTCAGCAACCTAATCCGAAAAATTTTTCTTCCCCCACAAAGAATGACATGGGTTTTTTCGAAAGCATTGGACCACAAGAAGATCGTACGATAATTTGACTGATTCTTACAAAGAGAGTAATGTTAACAGCTGATATCCGGGCAGAGTTTACAGGAAGAGTGTCACCACGGATCTTCAAGAACAGATTTCTGGAAGCCATGTCGATATCTCTTGTTCCCACGCTTCGTTTACCTCTGACACCATTCCACAGATAATACAAACTTTCATGGTGTACAGCCAAGGTCAACTACGACATTGAATGGCGTTCTGTAGTATTCAACGATGAGTCTCACTTCTGTTTGTGACGTTCAGATCGATACCAAATTGTCCGTAAGCGACCTGCTGGAGTACCACAGGGAAAAGCGATTCTAGAGACCCTTTTTGGTCGAACTCCTGAAATTATGGTTTGGTGAGCTACAGTATGAGACGAAAGGGCCGATTTGGTAACTGTTTAACAGATACTGAATAGTCGCCAGTAGTTAGGAAGAATGGTAAAGCCAGCTGTCATACCCATATTTCAGCAGGATACTGCAAGGGCCCACATTGCAGATTACAAACATCTTGAAGAATGTACTGGTCCTTGATTGGTCTCGTCGATCTCGTGTTGTCACTCATAGAGCATGTCTGTGATGTGAGGTGAAGATCTATACTTTATACCAGGTACAGCCAGCAATAGTCACGAAATGATACAAGCATGGCAGGAAATTCCTCAAGATAACATTCAGAGACTATTTTATTCCATATGTCAACGAACATAACAGTATATTTGCGCCCATGGCGTCATAGTTCATCTCGATCTTTTTAAATGGCATTAAAGTTTAATCATTTAATACCCATCATGTCACGAACATATCCACAAAGTTTGATGACGAGAGGTTGGGTGGTTGGTGGGGTGACATTTTGCGTTTCTGTTAGCGTACATTGTGGTTTATTATTGATTGAGATGAATTTTGACATTATACTTCTTCCTTATAGATTGAAAGGAAGAACAAGATGGAATGTAAGAGAAAATGGCAAATATTGTGACGTGGCTGAAGAAAAGAAAGGGTGTGTTATGATTCAACGTCCCGACAGGGCAGAAGATTCGGACACGACAAAGACGAGGAGATAAATCAGCTTTGTTCTCTTCAAATGTAGCGTCTAAACATTATTTTTATTCATTGTGGAAGTAGCACAAGAACAGTATCTGCAAAACCATTCTGATGGATGGGAATTTGAGCCCGGGTCCTCCGTCACCGCACTCCGCGTGTCTGTAGAGTAGAGAGAATTGAACTGGTAGAACGAAACCACATCCTAATTGGAATGAGGAGAGATGGAGGAGAAGACGGAAGTGGGAACACTTCTTCTGAAGAGTTGTGAGAGACAGGAAGGCTGGCCCGACTGCTTTGTCAGAGGTAGGAGAGCGCGTGGGCGGCGCGCCCCTGCTCGCCCTTGAGCAACGGCACGGCGTCCAGATCCAGCGAGGCAGGCAGCGGGCAGCGGCCTCCCCGTCAGGAGCCGTGCGCCTCCAGCTCCAGGTCGCTCCAGACGCCGCTCTCCGCCAACGGGATCTCGTCCACCTGCTGGCGGAAGCGCACCGCCTTGCCGGCGCGCGGCGGCCGCCGTTCCTCCGCCTCCACTTGCGACTGGTCGCTGACGTGCAGGTCGCGCTCCGCCTCCGGCTGCGAGAAGAAGAAGGCAGGCGCCGGCCGCCGGACCGGAAGCCTCTGCTGGCGCGGCGCCGCCGCCGACGTGACGATGGCCAGGTCGCAGAAGGCGACGCGGAAGGCGGGCACCCCGCCTGCGGACTCCGGCCGCTCCGCTAGGCGCACGTGCAGCCCGTCACTCGTCACGAACAGCACGGGCGTGCGGTAGCTGGCCACGCGGTGCGCCCTGTAACAATCGAGAGGCGAATTCAGTACGGCTCTGCCGCTGGAGCGGAGACAGGACTGAAGACAGGTTGCGCTTTGGCAGTTTGTCAACATCCCTTATTACAGTCGGAGCGATAGCAGATGTGGACGTACACTGACGAGCTGTTATGCCCCAGGACAGTATCCTCGGCGGACGCTAAAGATTCACAGCTTCGGGAAGGCGAACTGTCTGTGACCAGTAGACTGCCAGCTAGGGGGAAAAGATGAGCGAGTTGTGACAAACATGAAAGCTATCGCAGCGTGGGAGAACGACCGAGCACCCGACTCTGCAAGCGAAGCATAATGACATCACGGAAGCCGAGAGATAGCGTCATGCTAGTGGCACAGCAGAGTTTCGTAAGGAAGGCTAGCTACAACGCAACAATGACTATTCAGGTGTCGAACCAGCAGAAAAGCATTTGACTCGGTGCCCCACTGCAGACTCCTAACTAAGGTACGAGCATATGGGATTGGTTCCCAAATATGTGAGTGGCTCGAAGACTTCCTAAGTAATAGAACCCAGTACGTTGTCCTCGATGGTGAGTGTTCATCGGAGGCGAGGGTATCATCTGGTGTGCCCCAGGGAAGTGTGGTAGGTCCGCTGTTGTTTTCTATCTACATAAATGATCTTTTGGATAGGGTGGATAGTAATGTGCGGCTGTTTGCTGATGATGCTGTGGTGTACGGGAAGATGTCGTCGTTGAGTGACTGTAGGAGGATACAAGATGACTTGGACAGAATTTGTGATAGGTGTAAAGAATGGCAGCTAACTCTAAATATAGATAAATGTAAATTAATGCACATGAATAGGAAAAAGAATCCCGTAATGTTTGAATACTCCATTAGTAGTGTAGCGCTTGACACAGTCACGTCGATTAAATATTTGGACGTAACATTTCAGAGCGATATGAAGTGAGACAAGCATGTAATGGCAGTTGTAGGGAAGGCGGATAGTCGTCTTAGGTTCATTGGTAGAATTTTGGGAAGATGTGGTTCATCTGTAAAGGAGACCGCTTATAAAACACTAATCCGGCCTATTCTTGAGTACTGCTCGAGCGTTTGGGATCCCTATCAGTTCGGATTGAGGGAGGACATAGAAGCAATTCAGAGGCGGGCTGCTAGATTTGTTACTGGTATGTTTGATTATGACGCGAGTGTTACGGAAATGCTTCAGGAACTCGGGTGGGAATCTCTGGAGGAAAGGAGGCGTTCTTTTCGTGATTCGCTACTGAGGAAATTTAGAGAACCAGCATTTGAGGCTGACTGCAGTACAATTTTACTGCCGCCAACTTATATTTCGAAGACCACAAAGATAAGAGAGATTAGGGCTCGTACAGAGGCATATAGGCAGTCATTTTTCCCTCGTTCTGTTTGGAAGTGGGACAGGGAGAGAAGATGCTAGGTGTGGTACGAGGTACCCTCCGCCACGCACCGTATGGTGGATTGCGGAGTAAGTATGTAAAAATATAGCCTCTGCAAGGTGAAGCTGCGAAAGTCTGAAGTCACTAAGGGTAGGGAAAAATCAGGTCACATGATATCATAGCCATCTCCACCGTCACAGAGCGCACGGGAAGCGCCATCATAAATACCCATCTTAACAAATGTCTCATGGGTGAGTGCTAATTGCCCAGTGCGTGGCCTCAGCCCTTGGGTCAGATGCAGCTATCCAGTGAGAGGGGAGGCTATGGAGGTCGGCCCTCGGCACGCCTAGCTGTCTTCGATCGTCTGTGGAGCCACGAGTTCGACTGGAAGATCGCTGCTGTAGCTCGCGCATGATACGATGGCTGATGCACAGTAACCAGGTTTCGTCCAAAGCGCTGGGAAAGTTTATTCGTTTGTTTGGAAGGGGAGGTGGATAAGTGTTTTCCACCTTATAGCCAGCGAGCTGAATCGAGTAAAGAAACTATTCAGTAAAAAAAAATCATTTTGCTTTACTTATAGCTTTATATGTTAGGTTCCTGATGATGTGGCCGTCATTTCGTTAATGATCATAGTTATTGCGATATTTACGTGGAAGTAAGACATTACGCAAAATTCGGAAAAGTGTGCAATGAAAAATAGAGGTAACTATGATTTTGGTTTTGGTGCATATTACACAGTATGTTGTTCCGTATGAAATTTGGGTAACATATATAATTTTTCGCCAACGGTCTTGCCGCAGTGGTAACACCGGTTCCCGTCAGATCACCGAAGTTAAGCGCTGTTGGGCTCGGCTAGCACTTGGATGGGTGGCCATCCGGTCTGCCGGACGCTGTTGGCAAGTGGGGTGCACTCAGCCCTTGTGAAGCAAACTGAGGAGCTCCTTGATTGAGAGGTAGAGGCTCCAGTCTCGGAAACTGACATATGGCCGGGAGAGCGGCGTGCAGACCACATGCCCCTCCGTATCCGCATCCAATGACGTCTGTGGGCTGAGGATAACACGGCGACCGGTCGGTACCGTTAGGCCTTCCACGGCCCGTTCGGACGGAGTTAAGTTATATTGAATTTTTCTTTGGACTTAGGCAAAGGTATCTGTATGTCAACAACCTCGGGAGAATTGATCTGATGTAACACACTCATTTGCGATCGCGGCATGTCAGCGATAAAGCCAGGGTGAAATAGCCACAACATTCCTCATATTTCATAAACGGTTTCAGATATCGAAATAAGATTTTGACAAATGATAGCGCACAACGAATAAAGTATTTCACAAAATCGTTATTATGTAAAACTTCAGTACCTAAAGTGTTATTAAAATAACAACAGACTTTTTCGGTGAAAGAATGTAGTTTTTAAGGGCCATCAATAGATGATGAAACGAGAAATGCTGTAGGTTTTGGAATAACATATGTGAAGGCATAGCACGTTTTTTTTGTACCAACGATGTGCTTTTTCATAACTACTCTCCATTTTTCCTCAGTTACACACTTAATAAACTCGATAAAACACTGTTTTAGAATTCTCTCGCAATTGTGTCTGCACAACATTTTAGTGAGGTGAGACAGTGTAAACCCCGCTGTGTTTTGGCAAAAGAAGGAAATTTTAACACGGAAACCCATAGAAATATGTAGGTTTTACTCAAAATTCGCCTCTCATGACGCTTCTCTGAAAGTTACAAATGGTTTACAAGCCAGGCGAAAATAAATCGCTGTATTTTCGGCGGAATTCTTTTTAGATACTAATGAAAGCAGAGGTGGCTGTAGATCTTTTTGAATGGTCAACATAACAGCGCGGGCGCGGAGACGTCCCACTTAATATTTTTGCAAAAAATGTGAGCGTAAGCTACAATTTAGAACGGAACTTTCCCCTCCAGCTCTTGGAACAACCGCTACCGCTCTCTGAGCGACCCCCCCCCCCCCCCCCCCCCGACGCCGCTCCGCCCACGCTTCCCCAGCCGACTGCGCATCAAGCGGCCACGCCATTTTGCGAGCACTGTACCAGTTGCACTGCCAACTTCCGAGGCAACACTGATGGGGCGCAGAGGCCGCTATCACTCCGCATGCCTGCTGGAGGCTTGAACCGCGTGACCTGGACGCTGTCCGTCATCCGCCTTCGAGAGGGGAGCACTGCTGCTGCTCATCACGTGCCTGAGGCCGACACCGATGCTGCTGGCTTCTGTTTCCTAAACGGGGCTTCAGAGCCGACCCCTGACAGCCAGCGAGTACTTCAGGTGCACCTGGGAGGAGACTCGAAAGTACAGATCTTCGCCGTTAACGTGTGAGCGCTTTGGAGATCGATCCGTAGAGCTGGAGACAGCCGATTTCGCCGGTCCAGGCCGCCCTGTGGTGTTGCAGCCGCCACCGGACGCTTCGTTGCGCTGGCCATACTGAGAGTCGAAGGCATCCCGACAACTCCTTCTACATCTACATCTACATCCATACTGCGCAAGCCACCTGACGGTGTGTAGCGGACGGTACTTTGATACCTCTATCGGTTCTCCCTTCTATTCCAGTCTCGTATTGTTAGTGGAAAGAAAGATTGTCTGTATGCCTCTGTGTGGGCTCTAATCTCTCTGATTTTATCCTCATGGTCTCTTCGCGAGATATACGTAGGAGGAAGCAATATACTGCTTGCCTCCTCGGTGAAGGTATGTTCTCGAAACTGCAACAAAAGCCCGTACCGAGCTACTGAGCGTCTCTCCTGCAGAGTCTTCCACTGGAGTTTATCTATCATCTCCATAAAGCTTTCGCGATTACTAAATGAACCTGTAACGAAGCGCGCTGCTCTCCGTTGGATCTTCTCTGTCTCTTCTATCAACCCCATCCGGTACGGATCCCACACTGGTGAGCAATATTCAAGCAGAGGGCGAACAAGTGTACTGTAACCTACTTCCTTTGTTTTCGGATTGCATTGCCTTAGGATTCTTCCAATGAATCTCAGTCTGGCATCTGCTTTACCGACGATCAACTGTATATGATCATTCTATTTTAAATCACTCCTAATGCCTACTCCCAGAGCCCGCATCTCGTGGTCGTGCGGTAGCGTTCTCGCTTCCCACGCCCGGGTTCCCGGGTTCGATTCCCGGCGGGGTCAGGGATTTTCTCTGCCTCGTGATGGCTGGGTGTTGTGTGCTGTCCTTAGGTTAGTTATGTTTAAGTAGTTCTAAGTTCTAGGGGACTGATGACCATAGATGTTAAGTCCCATAGTGCTCAGAGCCATTTGAACCATTTGAACCTACTCCCAGATAATTTATGGAATTAACTGCTTCCGGTTGCTAACCTGCTTTATTGTAGCTAAATGATGAAGGATCTTTCTTTCTGTGTATTCGCAGCACATTACACTTGTCTACATTGAGATTCAATTGCCAGTCCCTGCACCATGCGGCAATTCGTTGCAGATCCTCCTGCATTTCAGTACAGTTTTCCATTGTTTCAACCTCTCGATATACTACAGCATCATCCGCAAAAAGCCTCAGTGAACTTCCGATGTTATCCACCAGGTCATTTATATATACTGTGAATAGCAACGGTCCTACGACACATCCCTGTGGCACACCTGAAATCACTCTTACTTCGGAAGACTTCTCTCCATTGAGAATGACATGCTGCGTTCTGTTATCTAGGAACTCTTCAATCCAATAACACAATTGGCCTGATAGTCCATGTGCTCTTACTTTGTTCATACGACTGTGGGGAATTGTATCGAACGCCTTGCGGAGGTCAAGAAACGTGGCATCTACCTGGAAACCCCTGTTTATGGCTCTCTGTGTCTCGTGAACGAATAGCGCGAGCTGGGTTTCACACGATCGTCATTTTCGAAACCCATTCTGATTCCTACAGAGTAGATTTCTAGTCTCCAGAAAAGTCATTACACTCGAACATAATACGTGTTCCAAAATTCTACAACTGATCGACGTTCTGTGAGCAAAGTCACCATTACAGGCTTCGTGATAGTGTCATTCTTATGGCTTTGTTGCCAAAAGAGTCAACCATCAATTCGGAGGCATTTATGAACACTGTGAGTAAACTCAAGAAGCGTTTGTATGTGTTCAGTCCGATCAGAATCCAAAACTGATATTACTCCAACATGACAATGTAGACCCACACACAAATTAAAGAATATGAGAACACATCAGTAAATTCTGTTGGACATATCTGCCTCATCTATCCCATGGCCGAGAACTGGAAACCTCAGGCTTCCATGTATTTGGGCCACTTAAAGATTCTCTACGTGGGACACCCTTTGAAGATGATGAGAATGCAATTCATGCAGTAAAAAACATGGCTACAAGCACAACGCAAGAGATTTTACCAGCAGGGAATACATTCGCTTATGAATGCTCGTGTAAGGCCGTAGAATATGAAGGATGCTATGTAGAAAAATAGTACACGTAACAGAAATATTGACTGATAGTGTCACCAAACCCTAGCTCTTAAGAATAAGTACAGGATGTGTATAATTAAAGGTCCAAATGCAAAACGCTGTAGAAAGAGAACCACTGCTCAGAATGACGTCAAATTTGAGCAGCATATTACTGTCGCAGGGGAAACGTCGTGGAACCAAAAGGAAAGAATATTTGACCAAAGGATGGAATTGTAAGCGTCAGAACATGCACACCAAGAGACGCGCGGCACACGGCTGTCTTCATGAAGGATCGCGCGGCGCTGGTAAAACTGTTTTACAAGAACAGTGAGCGTGCACCAGTAGCCCTGCAGAACTTGCGGACACTCAACTGTATGAAAAAAGGCATTGGTCTGCTAAGGCTCTGAAGAAACTAACCACAAAATTAGAAAAGAAGGGTTCCTTTGAGGTTCAACGTGGTAGACGTAGGAAAGCAGTTGATCCAACGTCTGTCAAAGATGTGGCCACAGAATTGCAGGAGGGATCGAACGGTGTTGTACAAACATGCGCTGCACGGGGAATTGTTCGAACGCTGGATTGCCTGCGAGCACGGTGTATAAAATCCTACTCGACCTGTCAATACGTAGAATTGTAGAATGTGGGCAACGTAAAATTCATACGTACATCAACCAGAACCAGTTCATTCTGCAAAGGCTGCAGTGTGGTGCTGGTTCACGGCATCGTTTATCGTAGGGCCGTATTTTTTCGATGATATGACTCCTATGAGTCCTATTACCTGTACCGTCACAGATAAAAGCTTTGAGAGCCTTTTGTGCACCAACATCATTGCAGCCCTTCAACAGCTGGATGAGTGGGTAGGATGATTTTTATGCAAGATGGCGCTATTCCGCACATTGCACAACCAATGAAGCATCTGCTGCAGAGGCATTTCGAAATGCTAGAATTTAGTCCTCATTTCATATAACCTGTCCTTCCAAATCACCTGATGTTAATCTATGTGACTTCTGACTGTGGGGTTACCTGAAAGACGTTGTGTTCAGTGCTCCAATTACGAACGTGGCTGAATTGAAGGCACGCACTGAGCAACACGCTCTGAACGTGGCCCTCAAGTCTGTCGTGGAACATACTGTTTCTATATTTCTACGTGTGGCAGAAAACGGTGAACAGCATATTGAATATGGCTTGCGCTAGTCTCACTACAATTACAAACCTATGTCATTTTGCTTCTTATGCGGTTTTTGGCTTTAGGACAATTAGAAACCGATGTCAGTTTGTTGTTTTGCGGTTTTTGGCTCTATGACAATTAAAAATGGATGTAATTTGTCTTTTTATGAGGGTTTTGGCCTCAGGACAATTAAAAATCAATTTTCTCCATCTGGTGTGGTAGAACCCGGCCGTGGTGGATGGGCTTACGTAACTAAAAGTGCCACAACTGTTGACTGCAGAATTTGTGCAGTCATGCACTTTGAATAGTGCGGATGGTGTAGTCATAGCCGTGGTACTGCGATTCGTCTGTTATTTGTAGCCGACCCAATTTACATTAAAGTCGCTACAGCGCCATCCATCGGTAAAATGTTCGCTAATTTATTTTTTTGGCTTTGTGAAGTGTCCTCCTGTGTCAATAACATACTGTTCAAATTCGACATTATCCTGAGAAGGAGCTTTCTTTCTACAGCGTTCTGATGGAAAATCCTGCACGTTCTGAGAACAAAAAAAAAAAAAAAATAAATAAATAAAAAAAATGATGCATTATTTACTGCACGACCAGCGAAGATTCGTAACTGTCTTTGATGTCGTGTGCGGCTAGTGTCACTTACGTTGCAGCCTTTCGCCGCCTGAGGCCGACCCTGTGCAGCAGCGAAGAGGCGGCGACGGCGGCGGACACGGTGGGCAGCGCGGCCCCGCCGCCCCCAGTCGGCGCCGCCCTGCAGCTGCAGAAGAGGGCGGCGCAGCCGGCGCGCGCCTCGGGCTGCGTGGCCAGCACCAGCAGCGGCAGCAGCAGCGCCAGCTTGTAGCGGCACCAGACCAGCACCGCGTCGTACGCGCCAGTGCGCACAGCGCGCGACGCCTCTGCGCCATCTGACACCTCGTTCTCCGGCAGCTGAAAGGAGCCAGCGTCACGGGACAGTTTTCAAAAACCTTACGAGATCTAATTAACAAAGTCTGACACATTTTTTTCACAGATGTTTATTACTCCATTTCAATGTTTACACGATATTTTTCAAAGTACTTCTACTGGAACGCACATTTTTATAGCGTCTCTGGCAGTCATCAAAGATGTGGTGCAAGCCATTCTTTGTCAGGGACTTGAGGGGTGCAAGATTGGTGCTGTAAGGTGATACGGTACACAGGCAATACTAAGTTGAGCTAGAAACTGCATGACTTCATTTGCGACGTGAGGCTTCGCATTGTCATGGTGAAGTCGCCACTCAGTCTGAGAAAGTTCTGGCCGTTTCACTACAATGTGCTTCCCCAATTTAGCCAATACTGATGTGTAACAGTGGCTGTAGTGGTAGTGTTAGGGGGAAATGCATGCTGGTAAATCATTCCATGAAAGTCAAAAAATCTGATCACCATCACTTTCCCTGCAAATGGAACAACTTTCACCGTTTTTGGTGTTGGAGGACCAGGCGATTTCCACACTGTACCGGCTCATTTTCCTTCGGGATCATAATCATGCAGCGATGACTCATCTTCGGTGATAATCGATTCCAGAAACGCATCCACTCAATCGGTAAAGAGACACAGCACCTCACGGATGGTCTCCATTCGAACTCCCTTTTGTTAGGGAATCAACAAATGTGGCATCTGCCGGGCTCAAACACGGGTCATACGGAGATAATCATGCATAATCGTAAAGAAACTGCCATGTGAATTTCTCAAAACTTCACTGAAGTGACGTACTGTTATCCGTCGATCCTCACGGACGATCATTGCAGGTTGTTGATGTTGACTTCAGTCTTAGTAGAATCCAAAACACCAGGTCCACCTTGTTTAACACAGACGAGTCGGTATTCTTTGAAGTCCTTAAAACACCTAAACATTGCTACACGAGATAGTGCATCTTCATCATGCATAATGAGTACTGCCCGCAGCGACGTTGGGTGCCAGGTGGTGGCGTTGCGAGAACGTGACACGGCTGAGAAAGTATGTAAGTGGATGGGGAATCGTTCTAGTGACGACACTGGTAAATGTGGAAATCGACTGACATAAGCGACTTTGACAGAGGTGATATTATTAATACCCAGAACTTGTGAACGATTATCTCGAAAAGCTGGTCGAATGTCCACTTGCTGCTGTCGTATCTACGGAAAGAGGTAGAAGGACTGAGAAACTACCACGGTACGCTAAATGGTTGGACATTAACGGCTTCACAGAACGTGTCATTCGGCAGCTTGTGTGGTCTGTAAAGTAGGATAGATGGCAATCTGTGGCATCTCTGCCAAAAGAGCACATTGTTGATGCACGCACTAGTGTTTCAGAGCACACCGTTCATCGTACTTTGTTGAACAAGGAGCTCCGTAGCAGACCACCCCCATGTTCTCAAATGTTGATCCAGCGATATCGTCAATTACGACTGCAGTGGGTACGGGACCTTCAGTATACGACCGTCGATCAATGGAAAACTGTCGGCGCTTCAGATGAATCACATTTTTGCTACACTAAGTCAATGGTCGTCTCTACAAACGTCGTCGTCGAGGTGAACGCCTTTCGAAATGTGCAGCACGCCTTGTCTACAGGCTGGTGGGAGCAGTATTACGCTACTGGGGACGTTCTCCTGCGCTTGCATAGGACCTGTGGTAGTATAATGGAAGACACGCTGACAGCTGCGAACCACCTGTATCCATTCATGATTGATGTCTTCCCCGATGGCGGTCATCTTTTATCGGTATAACTGTCCGTGTCTCGCAGTCAGAAACATACTATAGTGGTTTGAGGAGCATTATAGTGAACTCACGTTAACGTCTCGTCGACGAAATTCGTCTGATACAAATCTTATGGATCCCGTCTGGCTCGCTGTTGGGTTCCATCAATATGTACGCAAATCAGTGACATGTTATTTACGCGAATTACGTGACCTGTTCATAGACATCTAATGCTACATACCTGCCAACAAACAATCGGATTCCTGATATGCAGAATCAATGATATATTTCGTTCCAAAGACGGAAAAAAAAGCTGTGAAGCAGGTGGTCATAATGTTTTTGCTCATCAGAGAATGCTTGCCACAGGTTTCGCAAGTGGCAGTGTCTGTAAGGTTTAAACAACACAGAATTGTGTTGCGGCATACTGCTCCTCTCGCCTATGGTATGCGAATTGCAAAGATCATCTACAAAATATAGCATTACTACCAACCTGTCTATATGAGAGAAAAAATCAGTCTCGGTCTTTGTTCTTCAGCCCTTATATTAAGAAACCAGTACTACGATGAGGAGACCCCTGTCCATTAAAATTAACAATGCTTCGTGAAGGTATGCACGCAATTAAATATAATATCAGTGATTGCAGATGTAAGAAGTAATCGTTTCTTTAATTCTATACAATCAGAGATCCTTCTGGTGTTTTTCTCTAAACTGACAGATGGCCAGCCATTTATGAGAATGGAAAAGAGTGCCCAAGAGAAGCGCAACAGGCACAGAATAAAAATGTTTCTGTTGAAAGCCAGGGCTCAGCCACGTATGGGCTGGGGACGGAGTGTTGTTTTTTCAACAAACACGAAAAACCAGTTGGTCACGAGGGGACGGCTGACCAAGAGAGAGTGTACAGAATGTTGTAAACTTTCAGAAAGCGAGGAGCTTAAAGAATGCCCTTTAGAAAATATAATATCTGCACTGGCAGGAGAAAAACACGATGCACTCAGTATGGTAGACAGCTGTTCGGTGTCTAAAGGCGGTCACAGATGTAGATGTTTAAATTTAGTAAGGACGCCCACAGTTATTGTGCTAGCAGGGATGAGAACTCACAAGTTTATACTTGCATCCACTGTAATTGGAGGAAACATGAGAAGACACGTACAGTAGGAGAGAATTTCTGACTTCTGCACTGTCTAAGAAAGAATCAATTGGGATGAGATAGGAAATTCTTGCAGTTATTATAAATTTTGGAATGTATACTACGATTGGCTACTGAGATTCCAGTTAGATTGTGTTGAGGAGAAGAGAAAAGACATTTGGTACTAGGCTATGGAAGAGTACATTTCGTTGGCGCAGGGCACCAGTGAGGGAGACGTCTTCACTTGTTCGTACTTTTACGAGTATTTTCTTTAGATTACCGGCTTATTCAGCAAACATCGAGGATATTTGTGGACTCTGTTTTTGTATTAATCTGTCTGAAACTCACTCACCTGTGCCAAGGTCTTTCATGTAAGTCTTTACAGCCTTGTACCCTTTTACAATTATTTGTATTGTGCTTTCACCAACTAGATTCGTATAAATGCATCTGTCAACAAATCGGATTGTTATAGTGATCTTTAATTTAGTGAATTGTGCCACCAACATTTCATGTGTAATTAAGTCACCCCTTGTACCGATAGGCGGTACAAAATATTAAATCGTGCGACGACAAGTAGTGAAACGCGTATGTATTCAGTAGCAGCGATGGCGAGGCAGGACAGAATCTCTGACCAGAGAGTTGTTTATCGTTGCTAGTCTGCGCTTGACTGCGCGAGAGTTCAGTTGTACGTAGCGAATCGCGAGAGCATGTAGTTCAGTTGCGAGTTAGCAGTTGCGAGTTAGCAGTTGTGTGTGAGGAGTCGGCGGGCGTCGACATGGGTCTCTGGTCACGATTCAGGACGAGGTATATTGTTATCAAAGGTAATGAAGCAGCATTGCGCTCAGCCAATAACATCTGTTAATTGTAATTAATTTGTTCAAGAAATGCCCCAAAAATAATTTTGTTTTCAAAGCAATCGTTTTTAAGAAAAGAATCATTGCAATTGAAACAATATTTCCTATGCTTTTCCTCCCAGAATCAAATTATCAGATTAATTATTGCACAGGGCCTAAGGTCAGCGATGCTGCCCTATTATTGTGGGTTTAATGATTAAATTTCATTTCTCAATTTTTGTGTCGAGTTTACATTTGGGTCATTATTATTCTATAATTTTTGTGGGGTGCAAACATTTGGCTCGTTTTCATTATCACAGAATTTTCTTTATTTCTGCTGGGAGGTTACACTTGGCTCTATTCCCATTAACATTTAATTATTTTCATTCATAAATTTTTTGGGGAGGTTACACTTGGCGACATCCGGACCAGGATCGTATTTCTTTGAGAATCTTCTGAAAAGTAGTCAGATATTTGCTCTTATTTGCTTAATATAATTAACATTTGGCGCAACGCTTTTACTAATTTTGTAACTTTCTTTCCTCAGATCATCGGCAATTCGTTGCTCTTTGTTGTATTTGTGTTTGTTGGATTTTACATTGTGCTTATTTCATTTGTGAATAATTGTCACTATTGTAAAAATGCCGCGAAAGACTGTTAATAGTGCATCGCGAGGTATAATGAGTGAAATAACCGATTTAAATAACTTCACCGATAGTAATTGTGACACACAGTGTATTGATGACAATCCTCCGTTTACTGACAATCAGTATGTACCGACCACCAATGTTAATTTTGATCTTAGTGAGGAACAGACGAATTCAATTGTGTCCTCTGTCAATTTGACGACAATTGATGACGCGGGGTGCTCTATTGCAATGAGCGCTGCCCAGCTTAACACAATCGGTTCGCAAAATGTACGTAATGAACAGATAAATTTCTCTAATGAAAAAGAACTGTGTAATCAGAATGGGTCGGATTCATTTAATTCCGAGGTATTGACTAACAGTGTGCATCCGATTAGCAAACATTTTCTAGAATCGCAGAATGACCAAATAGTCACACAAAACGCGACAATTGCAGATAGACCATCAAACAGTACAGAGAATAGAGTAGGTAATGTTACCTTGGAGCAAATTATGGCAATATTGATACAACGGGGTGAAAAATTAGACAAACTTAGTGAAGAACTAAATAAAATTTTCAAACAACATTTTGATGAACATTTTAAACAACAGAACGAAATTTTCGACAACCATTTCAAACAACTTAGCGAAACAATTGATGAAAGTTTCGACAACCATTTCAAACAACTTAGCAAAACAATTGATGAAAGTTTCGAATTGACGAACGAAAAACAAGACAACCTTAACGAACAGAACAAACACGTTAGTGAACAGATTACAGGTGTTACCGTGCAATGTCATGACACTAAAGTACAATTACGTGAGGATACTAAGGCTTGTGCTAATAACAGTAATGAAGAAGTTGGCACTGTTGCACAAGAATTAGTAGTACACGTGTAGGCACAACAGAATTACATAAACACGAAATTAATGCAGTCACTGAACAATGCCCTAAAAACGCAGTACAGATATGCGACGAGTTTAATTTAGAGTCACTGGAAGTTTCACACACTCTGAATACTGAAGTCGATAATAAAAGTGAACGACACAACAACCAAATTGACGAAAGTATTAAAGTAACAGAATTGAAAACTATTTCAGTCACCAATACGTCACAGAATACGCCACGTTGCGAGCATTTGTCACACTCACGTAGTCAGACTAACCTAGGCAATTTACAGAGACTACGCGAGTTAAAATCCGAAAAGCTACGCGACTTAAAATCTGAAAAGCTACGCAACTAGAAATCCGAAATGACACAGACAAACAGATTCTCACACAAACCTGAACGTGTTCTCAAATTCAGTGACGAGAACGTAGATTACGAGCAATTTTTATCTGTACGAAAATCTAAGGAGTTTAATAATGACAGAGCACAAGTACACACTTTGAGCTGTATACGACAATTTATTTTTGTATTTTCACCGGTATTACCTGTAATACAGAAACTAGCTCTGAACTGGATACGACAATTTGCTATTGTATTTTCATCAGCATTGCTTATAATGCAGAAACTGGAATTAGCATGGATACAGCAATTTATTTCTGAATTTTTACCGCTATTGCCTGCAACGCAAAAGCTAAAATTTATATGCAGCGCGTAATTAACCTCAGGGGATTCATTACGCTTTAATGGATATGTGCCGTAGCGTGCATAGGGCCGCGAGCTGTAGTAGTGCTGTTTCATCTTTAGTTTTCTGCACTGCTGCCTCCTCTTCTACTATCCTTTATATCTATCAAAACAGCTATTTAACTATTGCTCTACCTAGTATTAAGAATGACTAATGAAAACCCGATAAGACAAATTTCACCGAAAGTGACAATTTCTCTTTAGGCACTCAAGAAATGACAACCACGAGAACTTTAATATCAAAGAAAATTTTAATCATCAGTATGTGTAAAATTAACAGCAAACGCATTTTTTGGTAACAGTAGACGTTTTTCACCACAACAGCACGAAAGTCAGCCGGTTAGCATATCTAACCAACAATGGAATGCACAAGGTCAACCAGGCTTTAATGTTTCGCCGCGTGCACGTATAGTCCCAGGTACAACAAATAGTAACGCACGGCAGCAAGGAAATAACTACGTACAGAAAACACACTATTTCAATTCCTATCGCAATGCGCCGTACAGAAATGACTATCACGACAGACGTAAAAATAATGAGGACAATTTTCAGCGTACATATAATAACAGTCGGTCTTACCAACAGAAAAATCATCCGCAAGAACATTTTCTCATGAATGAACCCGACAGTAGGTATCACCCAGAGCGTAATACGTCTGGAAGAAATAATAGAACAGTTCAAATAGTCGAAATGCCACAGAATCGTCCTGACAATAATGACACGTCAGATAGGATCTGACTAGATACTGTACAGATCGCATCTTCCAGTAACACAAGCACTACTTTAGACACGCAGAATGTTGTCCACGAAAATGTTATTACTTTCGACGACATCCGAGACACTCTTTTACAGGAAAGACCAGTTGTTCAGAAAGCCTTTTCACATCCTGTCATCGAAATTAAAATTGGTTCATCGACATTTTCAGCAGTAATCGATTCTGGATCACCTATGTCAGATAAATGAAGAAACTTTCAACGAGTGTAACAAAGATAATACCTATCCTACATTACCATTAGGCAAAACGAAAGTAAAAGGAGCAGTATCGAGTAAAGGATTAGACGTTAAATTACAGACACATTTATCATTTTGCATTGCAGGTCACACATTTCACTCAAATTTTTGGATTATTCCGTTATTGAAGACAGACATTATTTTAGGTACGAATTTTCTGGTGCAACACGACGGAGTTATCGATTTTCAGAATTCCTATTTAATGCTAAAGGATGAAAATGTACAATTGGCTATAGAATTTCAGCACTCACTATCTGCGGAAGAACAAACAATTAATCGCACAGAGGTCATTTCCGCAACACGTAACATAGATTGTAATTCCACATTGTTCACAGATACGTACGTACATAACTATAATACTCCAGACGAAGCTGACTACGACGTAATGCAGATGATTTTTGACAAAGTTAAACAAAGCAGTGCAAATACAGACGACGAACGCACGCAACTACACAAAATTCTTTTACAGCAAGCTCCAGTTTTTGACAACATTCCTGGTACTATGTCCGGATTTATGTATGAATTTCAAGTCAAACAGCACGACACATTTAAAGCCAAGCATTATCCCATTCCGTATATTCATAGAGAACAGGTTAAGAAAGAATTGCAGGATATGCTTGACCAAGGAATTATTGAACCAGCATATTGTTAAGAAAAAAGATGGCTCACTTCGCCTCGTACTTGATTCACGTCACATCAATGACATTATTATTAATGAAACAGACCGACCACAGACACTAGAACAACTTCTACAAAAATTTCATGGTACTGCTATTTATTCTACATTAGATTTAAGATCGGGATTTTGGCAAATTCAGCTCCATCCGAATTGCAGAAAGTATACAGCTTTTCTGTGTTTTGGCGACTGTTATCAATTTCGTAAATTACCGTTCGGCTTAACAATTTCTTCTGCTGCTTTTATTCGCGGTTTGAGCACAATACTTCCGACAGAACTTAAAGACAGAATCACGACGTACGTAGATGACATTCTTATTGCAGAAGCTAACTGGACTGAACACAATCTTATTCTAGAACAACTGTTACAAACTTTTCGTGCACAAGGACTCACAGTTAACCTCAGTTAATCGCACTTTGGCAAAACTTCTATAAAATTTCTTGGACACGTAATTTCAGCAGAAGGCATTGCGCCTGATCCGGAAAAACTTCAAGTTCTACGTGACATTACTGTTCCTACAACGAAGAACAAATACGCAGCTTTTTGGGATTAATTAACTTTTTTCGTAAATTTATTCATCATTCTGCTTTAGACACACCTAGATTATGCCAATTGACAGGTAAAAACACTATTTGGTCCTGGGATAAGCAAGCACATTCTGAATTTATGAACCTGAAACATGCTTTGTTGAATGCACCACTTTTATCGCACCCAGATCTTACCAGAAATTTTTCCATTGCCACCGATAGTTCTAACACCGCTTTAGGCGTACATATATTTCAGGAAATTGAAGAAGATGGCTCTACAATAATCAAAAACATCGCATTTGCAAGTCGCATGCTGTCACCTGCTGAACGAAATTATTCTGTTACAGAACTGGAAACATTATGTGTTGTATGGGCTTTTACGAGATTTCGGCACTTTCTTTATGGAAGACACACCACCGTTTACACAGACCATAGAGCTATACAATTTTTACTTTCAGCTAAATTTACTCACGACAGATTAAGCAGATGGAAGATTTATTTACAGGAATTTAATTTCACAATTGTTCATATTCCCGGCACACAGAATATTGTAGCAGACGCACTATCTCGTTCTCTCAGCAACAATCAGCAAGACATCGCAACCAACTTCTGCAAAGCAAATTTCAGCGTCATGTACATTCAACAAGTTGCATTTGAAAATTTTATTTCGTCATCATTACAGGACATAGCAAAAGAGCAAAATAAAGACAACGTGTGGAAAGAAATTAAACACCTCTGGCAAGATAGGAATAATGTTACGATTAGAAACCATTACACTGTACGCAATGACATTCTGTTTCGCAGCTCTCATCCTGACAGCAACAATTGGTTATTATGCATTCCTGACGAACTGGTTAACAAATTAATATGGTATACTCATTTAAGTTACGCACGTTACGGAGCTAGAAAATGTTTTCTTATACTGAGACAGAACTGTTATTTTGCCAACATGGAAAAACGTATTCGACGAGTTTTAGCGTCATGTAAAATCTGCCAGAAAGCTGTCAGACACAACTTCACATATTCCTCCATTATATCCCATTGTACCTGTTAAATTGAGACATATGGCTGCTGTAGACATTTTTGGTCCAATTCCGAGAACTAATAGAGGTTTTTGCTAAATCTTTGTCGCTGTTGAACTCACTTCAAAATTTGTTACTTTCACTCCGTTACGCAAAGCTACTGTTAAAACCGTATCGAAAGCATTTGTAAAGCATTTTCTATTTCACGTAGGGCATGTGTTGAAAGTAATTTCTGACAATGGATCACAATTTCGTTCTGCTATATGGACACGCATGTTACGAACTAGAAACATTTCTCCGATCTACACTCCTGGAAATTGAAATAAGAACACCGTGAATTCATTGTCCCAGGAAGGGGAAACTTTATTGACATATTCCTGGGGTCAGATACATCACATGATCACACAGACAGAACCACAGGCACATAGACACAGGCAACAGAGCATGCACAATGTCGGCACTAGTACAGTGTATATCCACCTTTCGCAGCAATGCAGGTTGCTATTCTCCCATGGAGACGATCGTAGAGATGCTGGATGTAGTCCTGTGGAACGGCTTGCCATGCCATTTCCACCTGGCGCCTCAGTTGGACCAGCGTTCGTGCTGGACGTGCAGACCGCGTGAGACGACGCTTCATCCAGTCCCAAACATGCTCAATGGGGGACAGATCCGGAGATCTTGCTGGCCAGGGTAGTTGACTTACACCTTCTAGAGCACGTTGGGTGGCACGGGATACATGCGGACGTGCATTGTCCTGTTGGAACAGCAAGTTCCCTTGCCGGTCTAGGAATGGTAGAACGATGGGTTCGATGACGGTTTGGATGTACCGTGCACTATTCAGTGTCCCCTCGACGATCACCAGTGGTGTACGGCCAGTGTAGGAGATCGCTCCCCACACCATGATGCCGGGTGTTGGCCCTGTGTGCCTCGGCCGTATGCAGTCCCGATTGTGGCGCTCACCTGCACGGCGCCAAACACGCATACGACCATCATTGGCACCAAGGCAGAAGCGACTCTCATCGCTGAAGACGACACGTCTCCATTCGTCCCTCCATTCACGCCTGTCGCGACACCACTGGAGGCGGGCTGCACGATGTTGGGGCGTGAGCGGAAGACGGCCTAACGGTGTGCGAGACCGTAGCCCAGCTTCATGGAGACGGTTGCGAATGGTCCTCGCCGATACCCCAGGAGCAACAGTGTCCCTAATTTGCTGGGAAGTGGCGGTGCGGTCCCCTACGGCACTGCGTAGGATCCTACGATCTTGGCGTGCATCCGTGCGTCGCTGCGGTCCGGTCCCAGGTCGACGGGCACGTGCACCTTCCGCCGACCACTGGCGACAACATCGATGTACTGTGGAGACCTCACGCCCCACGTGATGAGCAATTCGGCGGTACGTCCACCCGGCCTCCCGCATGCCCACTATACGCCCTCGCTCAAAGTCCGTCAACTGCACATACGGTTCACGTCCACGCTGTCGCGGCATGCTACCAGTGTTAAAGACTGCGATGGAGCTCCATATGCCACGGCAAACTGGCTGACACTGACGGCGGCGGTGCACAAATGCTGCGCAGCTAGCGCCATTCGACGGCCAACACCGCGGTTCCTGGTGTGTCCGCTGTGCCGTGCGTGTGATCATTGCTTGTACAGCCCTCTCGCAGTGTCCGGAGCAAGTATGGTGGGTCTGACACACCGGTGTCAATGTGTTCTTTTTTCCATTTCCAGGAGTGTATATATCCAAGTACCTTGCTTCTTCGAACCCTTGTGAACGATTAATGAAAGAAATTGGTAAACTGTGTAGGATATACTGCCACAAAAGGCATATTGATTGGGACACACACATATTCTCATTCCAAGATGTAATTAATTCCATACCAAATGAATCCACTATGCTCTCTCCGTATGTTATACTGAAAAATGTTGCACCACCTAACAAAATTACAGAATTAATAAACTTTCCTACATCTCGTCGACTACGACACCATGAAATAATCGACATTGCGCTGAACAACATCAAACGTGCCGCAGAGCGCCGGAGAAGACAGCAAAAACAGGGTTGTACACGCCGTGACTTTCACATTGGACAGAAGATATTAGTACGTACACACTATTTATCCAGCAGAATAAAAGGTAAGTGCAGTAAATTTGAACTTCTATACGCAAGTCCACATCGGATTCGCAGCATTCCTCACCCCAATGTTGTACACGTCGAAATTCCGAGAACCAGAAAAAGTAAAGGCAACCACCATGTCTCCAATATTAAACCCTTTATTGAATGAAGACACTTTATGATTCAACATACTATGTGATGCCATTTACTAATTTTTATGATCACTTATGCAATTATATTCACATGACTACTTATTGATGATTATCGTATTTTTCTTGGCAAGTGCCCAGTAAGGTAAGGTTAGCCGGTCGCTCTTCTTGTCGTTACATATCAGACTGTGCACATTTTTCCAGAAAAACTTACGTATCTTATGAATAATTATGCAATGTTATCTAGTGACATATTAATTTTTGTTAAATTTTCTCTCCATTAAAGTCTTTAATTCTCGCCTCTATTAACTACACAACATACAAGCTGAACACAACGAACGTCACATTTTTTGTCTTTCTTACGATTGTTTCATGTTTTGTTTGCATGCACTATGAAATGGTTAAGATATAGCAAACACCAGTTAACTTTGACATTTTGCCTTATGATATCTCAACATCGTGAGTACTTTACTGTTACATTGTGATACACTGAGTACATTTTTGCCTCTGAACACTTTATAAGTTTTTCACATATTACGTTTTCTGTCATGTTATGCTGTATGCTTAATTATGTTTCCATAAACCAGTCATTATTTAATTAGTATATGATTTAAATGCAAGACATTAATCTCTGTTCATCAATTTCAGAAAGAAATGATACGTGAAAGAAATAAATTAAACAGAAATGGGAATTTCACCTTCGGAATGATCGAAAGAAGATGCAAACCACGTGAGGAAGAGTAAATGGATCAGGATTAACAAGCATTAACAAGAATATACTATACACATCGTAGAATAGCAGTCTTAACTAATTTTTTCTTTCAGAATACAAGGCGATTGATGCAGGCTGTCAGACAGAACTACACATCTTAGTTTTAGTGATGGAATATGCTAGAGATAAGGAATAGTTATGTAATGAGTAATGAAATGATTTTTTTTGCAGATGATAATGAATGCTGATGAATAATGATGAAGAATATGCTACTATGGATAATGAAGTTTTTCTTTACAGGTGATGTTAATAATGGAGTTATGATAATGATGTGATGGATAATGAAGTTTTTTCGATACAGATGAGGATATTGTTGAAGTTATGTATTTATGCTATGTAGTTATTTAAGTATTTGTTGCAGTTTGCTTTGACAGCAGGTGTTATATTACATAGTATAATGATGGAAGGTTTTGGAAAGGACAGCTATGGAACATATTTTTATACACATTTCACTAACTGTTAATTCGAAGTTCACTACTTTTCAGCGTAAAATGCATTTCTTCTTTCAGCTTAATAATCCATTTTTTGTACATTTTTGCAGGAGCAATTATTTATGAAATTAATGTGCTATAAGCAGTTGTTGATTAAATCTATGTCATTTATGAATGTGATTACATATACTCTACTTGTTTCATAATCTTGCAACAGCGGACTCATGACGAATGACGTTACACATTTTCATTTACAGCAATAACCCAGAAGCAATTTTTTTTTTCTTGCTTTCCACTATAATTACCCAAAGCAATGCATTGCTAACATAAAAATGTATTACCAGTCCCAAATAATGATATCAGTTTAAGAGAGTTTTGAATAATGCTGATCGGCTATGAATAATATGTCACTTGAATAATGAATGCTACTGATTACGGTATTGAAATGACCAATGATTAATAATGCTTTGTAACTAGGAAATGAATGCTACTAATTATGCTTTGTAACAAGGAAATGAATGCTACTGATTATGCTTTGTAACTGGGAAAAGAATGCTACTGATTACTGTATTGGGATGATTACTGTATTCAAATGACCAATGATTAATTAATAATGCTTTGTAACAAGGAAATGAATGCTACTGATTATGCTTTGTAACTGGGAAAAGAATGCTACTGATTGTGGTATTGAAATGACCAATGATTAATAATGCTTTGTAACTAGGAAATGAATGCTACTAATTATGCTTTGTAACAAGGAAATGAATGCTACTGATTATGCTTTGTAACTGGGAAAAGAATGCTACTGATTACTGTATTGAGATGATTACGGTATTGAAATGACCAATGATTAATAATGCTTTGTAACTAGGAAATGAATGCTACTAATTATGCTTTGTAACAAGGACATGAATCTACTGATTATGCTTTGTATCTGGGAAAAGAATGCTACTGATTACTGTATTTAAATGACCAATGATTAATTAATAATGCTTTGTAGCTAGGAAATGAATGCTACTAATTATGCTTTGTAACAAGGAAATGAATGCTACTGATTACGGTATTGAAATGACCAATGACAATGTTGTCTGTAAATCAATTAATGAACATTTTTCTGTAATACTACATACATGGTACAGAAATGTTCAGTAACTGGGCTATGAATGCCGCAAACTACTAATGTAATTCCCAATGAAGACTAGTATGTGACTTAATGTCCTTCACTTTCTGACCTAACTACCCTGAATTACTGCAATATCCATTTGTCCTGTATATCCTCTTGATCATGGAGCTCTATATTTGGTTTTTGCACTAATTCTACGTTGGTGTGCCTTGTAAGAGCGTGGTGTTGACACGACATGCTGTCCACCACCGTGAGCGATGGAGACGTTATTATGGTCACACTGTTTGGTGTACCTGATGTACTGCCAAAATGATAACATGGAATATTACTACGACATTTCAGTGTCTTGGCTACGCTGATAAACACTTCTGGGAAAAGAACTTCAGATTGTCTGACTTGGTGTTGTACTTCTGTGGAAAGATATGGACTTTCAGTGCAGCTGCGTGCAACCTAAAGTGCTACAACCATGATGCAATCCTTCCCTTTCCTATCCTAATTCTTGTAACATAGTGAAAATCATTTTTTGCTAACATCATTTGTATTCATGGCCTATACATTTTTTTTCGAACTACAGTGCGAGTGCACTTTTGTTATTTTCTAACATGATTTCTACTTATTGTATATACATTTTGTGATTTGTTGATATATTCTGAATTTCAGTGCATGTGCACTTTTGTCATTTTATAACATGATTACTACTCATTGTATGTACATTTTGATTTGCTGATATATTCTGAACTGCAGTGCATGTGCACTTATGTCACATGTCAACATGATTTTTTTGCCATTATGTTTATTTGTTGTGAAAATGCTAAAGAGTTTTTCAGTGTGTGTTCACTTATGTCATTTGTTAATATGTTTTGTACTCACATTTTGTCATTGCCTAATATGTTTTGTACTTGGTGCATGTGCACCATATTTACTTCATGTTCTATATCTGTATATATGCTGCAATTGTAAAGTTAATTAGTTAAAAAAAAATTGTTGCTCATGGCAAGTCCAAATGACTCACCATCGCTGCCAAATTTTTGCCCCCCCAGTGGAGGGTTATGAAACGCGTTTGTATTCAGTAGCAGCGATGGCGAGGCATGACAGAATCTCTGACCAGAGAGTTGTTTATCGTTGCTAGTCTGCGCTTGACTGCGCGAGAGTTCAGTTGTACGTAGCGAATCGCGAGAGCATGTAGTTCAGTTGCGAGTTAGCAGTTGCGAGTTAGCAGTCGGCGGGCGTCGACAGGGGTCTCTGGTCACGATTCAGGACGAGGTATATTGTTATCAAAGGTAATGAAGCAGCATTGCGCTCAGCCAATAACATCTGTTAATTGTAATTAATTTGTTCAAGAAATGCCCCAATAATAATTTTGTTTTCAAAGCAATCGTTTTTAAGAAAAGAATCATTGCAATTGAAACAATATTTCCTATGCTTTTCCTCCCAGAATCAAATTATCAGATTAATTATTGCACAGGGCCTAAGGTCAGCGATGCTGCCCTTCAATTTATCAGATTAATTATTGCACAGGGCCTAAGATCAGCGATGCTGCCCTATTATTGTGGGTTTAATGATTAAATTTCATTTTTCAATTTTTGTGTCGAGTTTACATTTGGGTCATTATTATTCTATAATTTTTGTGGGGAGCAAACATTTGGCTCGTTTTCATTATCATAGAATTTTCTTTGTTTCTGCTGGGAGGTTACACTTGGCTCTATTCCCATTAACATTTAATTATTGTCCTTTCAAAATTCTGTGGGGAGGTTACACTTAGCACGATGTCAATTCACATTTGGGTCATTATTATTCTATAATTTTTGTGGGGAGCAAACATTTGGCTTGTTTTCATTATCATAGAATTTTCTTTAAATCTGCTGGAGGTTACGTTTAGCACGATGCCCATTTACATTTAAAATAGTTTTCTAAATTCTGCGGGGAGGTTACACTTTGGGTCTATGCCCATTCACATTTAATTATTTTCATTCATAAATTTTTTGGGGAGGTTACACTAGGTCACAAATCAAATAAAATGAAAGTTATGAAACTCTGAAAATGCGCGTGCAGTTAGCTGTCATAACGATAATTAATAATGAAACGAAATAATAATGGCCGCCCAGTGTGGCCGAGCGTTTCTAGGCGCTTCAGTCTGGAACCGCGCGACCGCTATGGTCACAGGTTCGAATCCTGCCTCGGGTATGGATGTGTGTGATGTCCTTAGGTTAGTTAGGCTTAAGTAGTTCTAAGTTCTAGGGGACTGATGACCTCAGATGTTAAGTCCCATAGTGCTCAGAGTCATTTGAACCATTTGAAATAATAATGGTACAACCAGACTCTATAAGGTAACTGCATAGAATCTTTGTGGTAATTAATTGTTCTTTTACTCGCTGGCGCAAGACACTATAAGGACCAGCGTTATTACTCACTCTATGTTCTAGTCTCGAAGCTAACGCATGCTACGGCGGCCATTTCGGA
The DNA here is from genome assembly GCF_021461385.2 of Schistocerca piceifrons. NCBI lineage: Eukaryota > Metazoa > Arthropoda > Insecta > Orthoptera > Acrididae > Schistocerca > Schistocerca piceifrons. The sequence continues at coordinate 208,555,095 of NC_060141.1, forward strand.
TTGTAAGTTGTAAATTTTAAATAATATATGGTAATTTATGCTGATTGTGAATTTTTATTTCATGTGCATAGTGACCTTCATACAGAAGTAAAAATATTGTTTGTAAGGTTTTCTGCACCCGGGATAAACAACAAGAACGGTTCTTGGCAGACATCTTGCGTGGGAATAATTTCATTATAATTTCATTGCCTTCCGTCATCAATGGATGCTTTAAAAGACTCGCACTATAATTATTAAGGAAAAGAAAGTGAATATATTAATTTATGTCATATTAAGGTAAAAACGAAAACATTCAGTTCAGTTCAGACACTGGCCGCTTCTCGAGAAAACAAAGATTATTACGTTTAAAAAAGGGAAATACTTTCTTTAATGCTAAGGTTTCTTTTAATTAAATTTCTTTATAGTAAAGATACCCTACAGAAATATTTTAATGTGCTAACACGAAATACAATCCCTGAGATTTTGTTTACGTTTTTTGTCAGTCTGAACGCTCCACGTAGACATCAGTTTTAACAAATTCTAAAAGCGCGTCGCGCAATCCTATATTAAAAGGCGGTGAGTCGCTGTTAAATAATCAGAGCTCAGTGAACTATTTTACGAAAGTACAGATGCCGGTTCCCCCATATTATCATGATTCTTTCATGCCTCCGCTCCGCCAAATAAGTGCTATATTCACGCTCTTGCCGTGCGTAAATATCAGTAAAGTTAGGCGGGAAGATCTTCTTACACTCTTTTTGTCACATTCGTTATGTACACCGTAAGCATACTTGAGACGGTGTCTGGACAGGGACGGTAGCGGTACAACCTGTTTAATTTAGATATTCAGTTATTTACCCATTGTGGAACTCTGCTCTTTCATTTGTCGTTTTCTCATGGAGAGCGGTCGGTTCTCTCTATAGGTCACCAGGATCCGAACTCGTAGCATAAGAGGGATATGCTAAATGCTCAGCTCACTCCTCACAGCAGCATGACGTCAAATATGTGCGTAAGTTTAAGTCTAAACACTCCCAAATCTGTGCAGGGTGATAGATATAAAATGTGAGGATGGATGAAAAGGTAGTACACCATCGTAAAGCAAAGCAGTTTTGTTTGAAGAGTTCTCGGGTGTCCAGCCGGATACAATCGTTGGATGCCCACGATATTTCGGCGAATAACCTTTCCGCCATCATCAGGTGGTACTGATGCAATGGTCTGTCCGCTCTTTGCCACTAACAGCGGACAGACCATTACATAAGCACCACCTGATGATGGCGGAACGGTTATTGGCCGAAATATCGTGGGCATTCGACGATTGTATCAGGCTGGACACCCAGGAACCCTTCAAACGGCATTATACGCCGGGAAAGCCTCAGATCACAAACCATTTCTCTTTCATCTACATATTTATAAAAATCACTGTATGCTCAAAAACGGACATAAATATATGGTGTGTATCCCTTCACCTTCATAACGGCTTGAACTCTGCTGAGGACACTTGCAAAAAGGTGTCTTAGTGCATGAATGTTTGTGTATCAGTTGCAATACATTCTTCCTCATGAGCCGAAATAAGAAAAGTTTGTGACGCTGGACGCTAACACATCCCAAAGACATTCCATTGGCAGGCCAGTCCATTTCAGAAATGTTATTGTCCACAAACTGTTGCCTCACAGATGCTGCTTTATGACAGGGTAGACTTTCACGCTGATACAAAGTCATCGTCTCTGACTGTTCCTCTACTTTACCCTGTATAAAACCCTATAAAATGTATTGATATACACTTAGCGTTTTCTTAAGCGCAGTAAGGGGACCATAGCCTAACCACCAAAACAACCTCATATCCTGGCAGCACCTCCTCCAAGCCTCACTGTTAGCACTTCATATGATGGCTTGTAACGTTCTCCAGGAACCCTTCCATCGGATAGCCGCAAGTTATAACGTGATTCATCACTCCAAATCACTCGTTTCCAGTCTCTTCTGTCCAGTGGCGTCGCACTTTAGTGCGCTACCTCAAGCGTCGTTAAGCACTGACTGTAGAAATGTGTTGCTTATGTGGAGCTGCTTGATGTTTGTTCCCCATGAAACCCAGCCCACATACTGCCAAGGTTTTTTCGACTACGCTGCAGAAGTTTCGCTGGGAAGCCCTTACACATCCTCCATACAGTCCCGATCTCTCCCCATACGATTTCCATATTTTGGGAGATCCGAAGGAAGACATTCGTGGCCTTCGGTTTGCTTCGGACAAAGTGGTGCACACATTAGTTCATTCACTGTTTCACAGGCAACCTCAGACAATTTTACGTGGAGGTATTGACCCTCTTACCTCGCAGTGGGTTTTAACAGTTACTGTGATTATTTTGGAATAATGAATAGTTTAATTACTGTTTTTCATGTCCCGTTTTCATCTGACTGCTCCTTGTATATGGTTTGTCAAACACATTCTGAAAAGCTTGTAAGAGCTGTTCTGAGAAATAATCGTGTACAAAAAAATTCGATATGTTGCGTCGTTTCTGAGTCAATTAGCATTGAAGTTAGCCAATCAGGCCGTGGCCCGCGCAAATTCAAGCGGTCTACCAGGTACAATTAGTATGAGTTCTTCTCAAAGCACACATGATAGTGCACGAAACTGCCCAGCTTTCTGCTCGGGTTCGATTCTTTCTTCCGTCCCAAGTCCAATTTTTTTATCGTTCTCTTGTTCTTTTTCAGAAAACCAAACGAAGAACACGTTTGGCGACACCATCTCTGGCGGGCCGCTTGAATTTGCCCGGGCAACAGCCTGATTGGCTAACTTAAATGCCAGTTAACTCGGAAACGGTACAGCACATCGAATTTTTTTATTAACAATGATTTCTCTTGACACCCTACCGTCAACAGCCTTACAAACTTCAGACTGTTTCCGGCCACCTTGTATGTAGAACAGTGGAAAGCACAAAGAGGAATGGCTTTAAGGAATAAAGGCACCAGAGGGGGAATTTTGACGTATGATTCATAATTGTACCAAGAATTAAGAGTTATGAAGAAACTTTCATAGGATTTATCGACCTAGGAAAAGTGTTCGTCAATGTAAAATGGTGTAAGGGTTTTCATATTTTGAGAAAAATATGTATAAGCTATAGGAAGCAACGGGTAGTATACAATATGTAGAAGAAGTAACAGGGAAAAATAAGAATGGAAAAGTAACAACGAAGTGCTTGCGTTAAAAACGGCGAAAGACAGGGATACAGTCTTTCTCCCGTGTTATTTAATATGTGCACCAAAGAAACAATAATAAAATAAAATAAAGTTTGAGAATTGGGAATAAAACTCAGGATGATAGAATCCAAACATTGATGATGACACTGCTGTCTACGGTAAACGTGAAGAACAATTGCAGGACCTGTTGACTGGATTGAACAATATAGTGGGTACAGAATGTGAATTGAAGGTAAACCAAAGAAAGACGAACGTAATAGAAAACATCAGATAAATTTAAATCAAAGTCAGGGACCATAAAATAAAGAAAGTGAAGGAGTTCTGGTACCTTAGAAGCAAAATTGACGGTTAGGGTAGTAAATGAAGGGGTTCTCTGCAGGATCGGCGAAGAAAGGAATATGGGGAAAACAATAACTAGAAGGAGGGATAGGATGGCAGGACATGCGTTAAGATCTCCATGGCACTAGAGAGAGCGATAGAGGGTAAAATCTGTAGTGGAAGACCGAGACTGCAATAAATTTAAGAAGTAGTTGAGGATGATGGATGTGAGCGCAACCCCGACACGGCGACGGCGCTTATTCGTCAGCAATGATTTCATCTAAATTTATAGTATATGTCGTCTAAACTTATAGTATATTCAAAGCTTGATCAGAAATAAAAGCGTTTAGAAAAAATAGTTTTCGCGTGGCTCGGGAGAGTCATGTCAGCATAATTGCCAAGCAACGGTCGGAGAAGCGGAAAGAGTACACAACAATAATCCGAGGGTCGTGGAAAATTAATTTTTTATTTTAAATTTTTACATTGCCTATGTTACAAATGGAGGCAACGGCCTTGCCGCAGTGGATACGCCGGTTCCCGTCAGATCACCGAAGTTAAGCGCTGTCGGGCGTGGCCCTCATTTGGCTGGGTGACCATCCGGGCCCCCATGCGCTGTTGCCATTTTTCGGGGTGCACTCAGCCTCGCGATGCCAACTGAGGAGCTACTCGACCGAATAGTAGCCGCTCCGGTCACAGAAAACCATCATAACGACAGGGAGAGCAGTGTGGTGACCCCACGCCCCTCCTATCCGCATCCTCAGCTGAGGATGACACGGAGGTCGGATGGTCCCGATGGGCCACTTGTGGCCTGAAGACGGAGTGCTTATGTTACAAATAAACAGAAACAGTGCTCATTACATGGAATTTATTAATATTTTTATAATAGGCATGAAAAGGAAAGGCGAAGGAAAACTTGATTTCAAATAAAGTTCCAGGAAGGGGTTTGAAAGGCGTACACGAGAACTTCGTGCATAAAATTAGATTCCTTTATTATTTTACAGTTCATCATTTACTCTTGCTGCGATTATACTCATTGAAAAAGCTGGGGAACGCATTGTATGTAGGCAGCTGCTTATCGAAGATCAAAGTGAAACTAACGGAAGTTCCATGCATTTTAATTATAATCCCTATTTATTATTTGCAGAGTTCTCGTGGACGCTGCAAGTACAAACCTTTCTTGGAAATTACTTGCAATAACGAAGTTTCTTTTGCGTTTCCTTTTCATGCCTTTTATGAAAATATTAATAAATACAATTTAGTGAGCGTTATTTCTGTTTATTTACAGAGCAAGTAACGTAAAAATTGAAAATCAAAGAAAGTATCTTCATATGGAATCCACTTCACGATCTACGGATTACCGTTCTGTTATCTTCTTGCTATGCCAGCTACTGCCAGGTCACTACACTAAGATAAATTGTTTATGTTCGGCACGACCCATACCAAAAACGTTATTGGCCATCTGGAACGCCAGTGTTTGTTACTTTCATTTCTGGCCAATACCTGCATATACCATAAATTTGGACCAAATCAGAGATGAGGAGTGGGTGTGTTGTCGTTGTGAGGTGAAGTTGTTAGGGACGTGAAATCATGTCATTTTGGAAACGGTGATGCAGCTAGGTCATCAGATTCTGGAGAGTCTGGTACATCATGTAAGGAAGAGTCAGAGTTTTCTAATACTTCTCGCTTATGACTTAAAAAATCTGCTAGGGGCATTGAACATCTATCACACCACAACAAGGTCGCGTAAAACCTTTTCGATCTCCCGCTGTCATCCGACCGTGCACAGATGTGACGCGCCCATTGTTGGAACGTGCAGGCAGTCTCGTTCGAGGCGATCGACGGGTTACAGAACAACACCTCACTGCACAACTAGCCTCACGGAAGTACGTGCAGAAAAGTTCATTGGACTGGTCTTCCTCATCCACGCTACAGCCCGGATCACGCACCTTTCGGCTTCCATCATTTTGGCCCAATGAAGAAGGCACTCCGAGGGAAGCAGTACGTGGGTGAAGGGGAGGTTATTGATGCAGCAAGACGTTGGCTCCGACTTCGGCAAGTACAGTGGTACCATGCGGGCTACAGCCGTCCCTCCTTCCCCTCCAACCCCCCCCCCCCCCAATAAGGTGGCGTAAGGCCATCGCACTGAACGGAGATTATGTTGAAAAATAGGGTTTTGCAGGGGGAAGAGAGGACATTATCGCTTAACGCCCCGTCGACAACGAGTCGTTAGTGATAGAGCACAAGCTCGCATTTGGGAGGGACGGAGGAGGAAATGAGCCGTGCCCTTTCGAAGGAACCAGCCCAGCATTTGCTTTAAGCGATTTAGAGAAATCAAGGAAAACCTAAATCAGTATGGCCGCACGCAGGTTTGAACTGTCGCCTTCCGGAATGCGAGCCCAGTGTGCTAACCACTGTGCTATCCCGGTCAGATCCCGTGACGATGTTACAGACTTTCTAGGATGATGGAGTATGATAACTGTATCAATTTGAGGTAAGGATCCTGTACCGGAAACGAACGAGACAAAAGTTACTCGTATAAGCGAAAAGCATTCTGATACCTCTGACAGTGGAATACATGTAATGGAAATGTTGTTGCTAAAACTTTACGGTGGGCAACTTTCAAAGCAGGTGGTACTGACCAAAACAAAGAAAAAATGTCCAGTAATCCTGGACTCTAAAAAGCTTGCCTGCAGACCTGTGAACACTTGTTCGTCTTCGCTATTGTGGAACACATGTCCTGTATTGAACAAGTGCTTGTAGCTTTTGAGGTATATATTTTAGAGCCCATGTTTACGAGACATTTTTTCTTGTTTTGGTACATACTACGAACACAGAAAGTTGTCCCAGAATCTTAGCAACAACAGTGCCAGCACATTTTCGCTTACACAAGTAACTTTCGACTCGTTCGTTTCCGATACAGGGACCCTTACCTCAAATTGATACATTTATCCTTCTCCATCATCCTAGAAAGTTTGTAACATCATCACGGAATGACCCTTACGGGTGCTGGCTCCTATAACTTAGACGCTCTGTAGCATCGTTGGATGACGTTTCCGGACATTGGTTCCTTTGTAATACTGGATCTACCATGATGCCTCTACAACCTCCACATGTCTGTAACATGAACTGTAAACACCCTGTATACACACACACACACACACACACACACACACACACACACACACACTGAGTGAGGTGGCGCAGTAGTCCGTACATTGGACTCACGTTCTGTAGTGTAACGTTTCAGATCAGCATCCGACCATCCTGATTTAGTTTTTGCATGTCCATCCTTTTGGCAGGAAGTCTTTGGGATGACGGCCATTTACTGTTGTGAGAAAATAAAAACGCCTACAGCCGTCCTTATGATTTTATTTATTTTGTTGCAATCAGTAGTTGATACAGAAGGGATTTATGTGATCCGTATATGTCGCATCAGTTGCCAGCATAGATGGATACACATATAATCTGAAAACTTAGGTGTCAGCGCTCTAACCATGGTTGGAGCGCTGACGCCTAAGTTTTCAGATTATCTGTGTATCCAGTTGTGCTGGCCACTGATGCGGTATATGTAGGGATCGTATCAACCCCTTCTGCATCAACTACAGCCTGAAGATGGCGCAATGAAGTGTCGAAACTGGTTGCAACAAAATAAATAAAATCATAAGGACAGCTGTAGCCATCTTATTTTCTCACAAATCCTGATTTAGGATTTCCATGATTTTCATGTAACTATGTCGTGTGACATATCGATTTAACTGCAAGTGTTTCAAAAATTCAATGTAAGGTGTGTTATTTGTTTGACACCTTACACCAGGAGATTCAAATTCCTCGTTATAGAACTTAAATCTCCTGGTGAAAGGTGTCAAACAAACAACACACCTTATATTAAATTCCTGTAATAATTGCAGTTAAATCGACATGTCACACCCGGTCGCGGTGGCCGAGCGGTTCTAGGCGCTTCAGTCCGGAACCGCGCGACTGCTACGGTGGAAGGTTCGAATACTGCCTCGGGCATGGGTGTGTGTGATGTCCTTAGGTTAGTTAGCTTTAAGTAGTTCTAAGTTCTAGGGGACTGATGGACCTCAGATGTTAAGTCCCATAGTGCTCAGAGTCATTTGATATGTCACATGACATAGTTACATGAAAATATACGAATTTGATAGGCAAATCGAATAAGCAAGCCGGCATTTCGTGAATATATACCACTAACACTCACACTAGTAATTGCATGCAAGTAATTTCGAGGCCCGAGCTATGAGACGCAGTTCTGAGGAAAGGAGAATTTTATGACAGTAACGCCGGTCCCATGTAGGTTGAAACCTTCTCAGTGGGACATCGAGTGGACACAATGAGACGCTGGAGCCACTGCGCAGGCCGGCAGCAAAAGCTGCCCTTGTCCTGCTTTTAATGACGACCTTTCGGAAAGCCTTTCTACAGTAACACGGCTAGAGATGGCATATAAGCGTCTGGAGAAAACCAATTCAAAACACTGGTCACTCACTGTGGCCACCTGCGTAAAAACCCACGAGGAAAGAAGCTGTTTATCTCAGTATTTCGTAGCGGAAGTTAAACTCTGGCCTACGAAAGACATGATATCTTTGATAGGCTACAGAAACTCTAATGGGTGGAGTTATAACAAATACCAATCCTCTGACTGGCTACAGAGAAAAATAGTGGCGACCAGCTTTGATATAGGCAAATTGCAGACAGAGAAATTCACCTTTCTCCTGCAGCAAATCGTCGAGTGTTTGAGCAAGGCGATACGCCATGCACTGACACTATAGCGAGAGTAATTATATGAACACTTTTTCATAGTCTCGTCTTAACTCTTAAGGAGTGAAACTGCTATGTCTCGTGGTATGGAGAATTGTACCGAGCACTGACAGTTAATGCTTGCGAGTGATTTTAGGGCAACGATGTATGCGCTATTCCAGCCAAATAGCACGTACAAAGCCGATTAACTTAGCTAGGGAATAACTAGGGGTCTCGGCTTCACTGAAGAATAAGGAAATGTTTCAGACTAGTGTTTAACAGTCGAGAGAGATTTAAAATAGATTCTCAGGTTCACAGCTCGCGCCGACAGCAGCCACTGCCGAAAGGTAAACACGCGTGCTCGCGCTATGCCAGCAAGTGATATTCAGTTTCTACTCAGAACTGCGGTGGTCTCCGTCTCTCATATTTTTTTCATACATTCAGTCACGACCTGTAGCTAAAGATATTCACGACTGTCGGGCTTAATTGAAGCAGAAACGCGAGACATCCGATTTAACGAAAAGAATCGATCAGACACAGTAGAGTGCTTTATACACTGAAGTTATTGAATTGTTTTAATTGGCCGGCCAGGGTGGCCGAGCGGTTCTAGGCGCTACAGTCTGGAACCGCGCGACCGCTACGGTCGCAGGTTCGAATCCTTCCTCGGGCATGGATGTGTGTGATGTCATTAGGTTAGTTAGGTTTAAGCAGTTCTAAGTTCTAGGGGACTGATGACCTATGAAGTTAAGTCCCACAGTGTTCAGAGCCATTTTTTTTGTTTTAATTGTGTACTTCCTTATGATTGCTCTTTATCGACCCCATCCATTATCTGGTTATTTTAACTGAGCATTTTAGCTTAATTGATATCTCTAGCCCCAATTGTATTTAATTTGTTTCTTTATTTTATCGATCCCCAGACACGGTCATCAATCATGTTGCTACTAAAGAAGCTTAGAATAGTTAGGAATTTTGTTTCACAGTTGTGAACGCCCAGTATCAATATTTTACTATCCTGTACGTATTAAAATTGTGATTGATATGTCATTAAGTGATACTTAGAGAAAAATATGAACCTGAATAACGAAAATCTAAGATATTCATTTTTGCTAACATATACACTCCTGGAAATTGAAATAAGAACACCGTGAATTCATTGTCCCAGGAAGGGGAAACTTTATTGACACATTCCTGGGGTCAGATACATCACATGATCACACTGACAGAACCACAGGCACATAGACACAGGCAACAGAGCATGCACAATGTCGGCACTAGTACAGTGTATATCCACCTTTCGCAGCAATGCAGGCTGCTATTCTCCCATGGAGACGATCGTAGAGATGCTGGATGTAGTCCTGTGGAACGGCTTGCCATGCCATTTCCACCTGGCGCCTCAGTTGGACCAGCGTTCGTGCTGGACGTGCAGACCGCGTGAGACGACGCTTCATCCAGTCCCAAACATGCTCAATGGGGGACAGATCCGGAGATCTTGCTGGCCAGGGTAGTTGACTTACACCTTCTAGAGCACGTTGGGTGGCACGGGATACATGCGGACGTGCATTGTCCTGTTGGAACAGCAAGTTCCCTTGCCGGTCTAGGAATGGTAGAACGATGGGTTCGATGACGGTTTGGATGTACCGTGCACTATTCAGTGTCCCCTCGACGATCACCAGTGGTGTACGGCCAGTGTAGGAGATCGCTCCCCACACCATGATGCCGGGTGTTGGCCCTGTGTGCCTCGGTCGATGCAGTCCTGATTGTGGCGCTCACCTGCACGGCGCCAAACACGCATACGACCATCATTGGCACCAAGGCAGAAGCGACTCTCATCGCTGAAGACGACACGTCTCCATTCGTCCCTCTATTCACGCCTGTCGCGACACCACTGGAGGCGGGCTGCACGATGTTGGGGCGTGAGCGGAAGACGGCCTAACGGTGTGCGGGACCGTAGCCCAGCTTCATGGAGACGGTTGCGAATGGTCCTCGCCGATACCCCAGGAGCAACAGTGTCCCTATTTTGCTGGGAAGTGGCGGTACGGTCCCCTACGGCACTGCGTAGGATCCTACGGTCTTGGCGTGCATCCGTGCGTCGCTGCGGTCCGGTCCCAGGTCGACGGGCACGTGCACCTTCCGCCGACCACTGGCGACAACATCGATGTACTGTGGAGACCTCACGCCCCACGTGTTGAGCAATTCGGCGGTACGTCCACCCGGCCTCCCGCATGCCCACTATACGCCCTCGCTCAAAGTCCGTCAACTGCACATACGGTTCACGTCCACGCTGTCGCGGCATGCTACCAGTGTTAAAGACTGCGATGGAGCTCCGTATGCCACGGCAAACTGGCTGACACTGACGGCGGCGGTGCACAAATGCTGCGCAGCTAGCGCCATTCGACGGCCAACACCGCGGTTCCTGGTGTGTCCGCTGTGCCGTGCGTGTGATCATTGCTTGTACAGCCCTCTCGCAGTGTCCGGAGCAAGTATGGTGGGTCTGACGCACCGGTGTCAATGTGTTCTTTTTTCCATTTCCAGGAGTGTAGTTGCGCCTGAACCCGTAGGCTAATTTCTGTCAGCGATATCGTTTACTACGGTCGCAGGTTCGAATCCTTCCTCGGGCATGGATGAGTGTGATGTCCTTAGGTTGGTTAGGTTTAAGTAGTTCTAAGTTCTAGGGGACTGATGACGTCAGAAGTTAAGTCCCATAGTGCTCAGAGCCATTTGAACCATTTCATATAGTTTGCTATATAGTGGAACTGACATAGAGATCATTGTCTGATTACATCACTGTCTGTACTGCTGCACCCTTCTGAACTCTATATGGTGAGCTTGTGTCTTCTTACCATGCAGGACGTAGGTTGAACATCAAACTCATAAAACACTCACACAGCGTCCTTGCGCAACTGTGGCGGGAAGAGAGACCAGAACCAGTCCCACACATGTTGGACTGGAAGTAACTAATCATTTGTCCAGTGTGCGTAGACTCCTTTAGCAGACCCCATTAGTAGAGGTTGCTGTGTGACAGGCCACGCAGGCAGAGCCCAGCCTGCAGCAGCTGGGGAGACTCACCTGCAGCGTGAAAGGAGCGAGGTGTGCGCTGAGGGCGGCGGGCGCGCCGAGCAGCAGGTAGAGCGCCACCAGGGCGAGCAGCACGCCGCTGCCGCAGCCGCCGCCGCCGGCCGCCGCCTGCCCGGCCAGCCAGCTGTCGGCCGCCGCCGCGGTGGAGCCGCGGTGCAGCGCCGCCGTCTGCCGCAGCTGCCGCCTCCGCCGCCTCTCTGCCGCAGCGCGCCGCCCCACCTCCGCAGCCGCCGCCGCCGCCACCAGGCAGGGCAGCGCGTCGCCCACCGCCACCACCAGCACCGAGTAGGCGCCCGCCCGCCGCCACGGCCCGCACGACAGCCTGCGGGAGCGCACGTGTGCTACTGACAGCTGGTGGATGTAACGGGAAAAGAAGAGGCAGCAGGCGGACATGACAACGCATACGACAGTGCGCAAGAAGTATTTCAGAGAGCTCTTAAAGATCTACAGGAGAACAAAGCAACGGATATACGGGGTGAAAAGTATTTAAACCGACAAACTCTGGGAGCCTGTAGGCAACATCCGAACAAATATTTATCCCTAATGTCATTTTTTCCTATGAGGAGTATTTAAACCGGTAGAGGAAGATTGCTCTGGTGACAAATTAATTAAACCAACAAACACGTTTCCATTTTTTTATGACCAACAGACAACACATTAACACAACCCAATTTCAATTACAGTAGATTTTTAAAAAATGCCTTCATTGACACGTAAACAAAGGTTACACCGTCGGATCATGTTCTGTCTGACACGGGCAAAAACCCCAGGAGTATCGTGAATTTTTCCTGCTGCTGCTACTATACGGGCAACCAGATCCTCTTCTGATGCAACAGGAGTTGCGTAAACGAGGTTCCGCATCTGTCCCCACACAAAAAAAGTCCAGAGGGGACATATCTGGGAATCGAACAGGCCATGGCACAGGACCACCTCTGCCAATCCACGTTTCTGGGAACCGTCGGTCCAGGAATCGACGCACACGATGACTGAAATGTGCCGGCGACCCGTCAAGTTGGAACCACATGCGTTGTCTTATAGGGAGCGGGACGTCTTCCAGAAATTCTGGCAATGCTCTGACGAGAAAATTGTAATAGTGCCTGCCATTTAATGCGCCCGCGGTGGTCTCGCGGTTCTAGGCGCGCAGTCCGGAACTGTGCGACTGCTGCGGTCGCAGGTTCGAATCCTGCTTCGGGCATGGATGTGTGTGATGTCCTTAGGTTAGTTAGGTTTAAGTAGTTCTAAGTTCTAGGGGACTGATGACCACAGCAGTTGAGTCCCATAGTGCTCAGAGCCATTTGAACCATTTTTTTGCCATTTAATGGCGTAGGTAGTAGATACGGCCCAATTAATCAGTCCCCAACAATGCCGGCCCAGACATTAACGAAGAACCGCACATGATGAGCGCTAGTAACTGTGCATGTGGTTTATCCCCACTCCAAACATGCGAATTGTGCATGCTGAAGATTCCATCACGCCCGAAAGTTGCTTCATCGGTAAACAACACAGAGGATGGAAATGTAGGATGCATTTCACACTGTTCCAGGTACCACTGCGAAAACTGTGCTCTGGGTGGATAATCAACTGGTTCCAGGTTGTGGATACGCTGTAAGTGAAATGAACGTAACAATTGTCCTCGAAGGACCCGTTCTTACATTCGTCTGATTCGTCCCCATGTTACGCGCAATTGCACGAGTGCTGATTGAAGGGTCCCGCTCCACATGCTGCAAGACAGCTTCCTCAAATTGCAGCGTTCTTACCGTGCGACGGCGCCCCTGCCCAGGTAATCTGCTAAATGACCCGGCCTCACGCACACGTTGGTACACAGCAGCAAAGGTCGTGTGATGCGGGATACGGCGATTAGGATATTGTTGTTGATAAACCCGCTGTGCGCGCTATGTAGTACGCACCAACCATATCAGTGTACTCACTCCAGGTGTATCACTCCATTAGTAAACAGAGACAATGCACTACTACACTGGTGGACAGCAGTTGCCTACTACTTAAGAGCGTAATACGCCCCCTAACAACTGAAGGTAGAAATACGGCCTCTAACAACTGAAGAGCATAATACGGCCTCCACCGGTTTAAATAATCCTCATAGGAAAAAATGACATTAGGGAAAAATGTTTGTTTTGATGTCCCCTACAACCTCCCAGAGTTTATAGGTTTAAATACTTTTCATCCTGTAGATGGCATCTCTGCAGAACTAATCGAGAATGTTGGTGACTACATAAAAACGATGCTACTGAAAATGATTAGGTCCCTCTACAACACAGGAGAGGTACCATGCGACATCCAGGAATACATCATGGTTCATATTATGAGCAAGGCAGCAGCTACAAAATGTAAATAGTACCGAACCTTAAGCCTAACATCACATGCACAAGAAGTTCTCATGAGGACAGATTTGAGGAGAATTGAAGAAAAGGTGTAAGATAGGCTCAGTAATGACCAGTTCGTATTAGGTGGGGATCGGGAACAAGAGAAGCGATTCTGGCAGTGAAGCTACTTATCGAGAAGCAAACCAGCTTACACTGAGGTAAAAAAAGTTTCGGAATAGCGAATGCACTTACACAGGGGGCAGTAGTATCGCGTACAGAAGGTATAAAAGGACAGTATATTCGTGCAGCTGTCACTTGTACTCAGGTGATTCATGTGTAAAAGTTTCCGAAGTGATTATGGCCGCACGACGTGGATTAACAGACTTTAAACGCGGAATGGTAACTGAAGCTAGACACATTGTAAGTAGGCTGTTTGGGTTTTTATGTTGGTAACGCCACGTAGCGCTCTGTATGAAAATCACTGACTGTGCTGTGTGCAGTCTGTGGCTGGTTTGCATTGTTGTTTGCTATTGTAGTGTTGGGCAGTTGGATGTGAACAGCGCGTAGCGTTGCGCAGTTGGAGGTGAGCCGCCAGCTGTGGTGGATGTGGGGAGAGAGATGGCGGAGTTTTGACAGCGGATGATCTGGACGTGTGTCCATCAGAGACAGTAAATTTGTAAGACTGGATGTCATGAACTGATATATAAATATTATGACTTTTGAACACTATTAAGGTAAATACATTGTTTGTTCTCTATCAAAATCTTTCATTTGCTAACTATGCCTATCAGTAGTTAGTGACTTCAGTAGTTTGAATCTTTTATTTAGCTGGCAGTAGTGGCGCTCGCTGTATTGCAGTAGTTCGAGTAACGAAGATTTTTGTGAGGTAAGTGATTTGTGAAAGGTATAGGTTAATGTTAGTTAGGGCCATTCTTTTGTAGGGATTTTTGAAAGTCAGATTGCGTTGCGCTAAAAATATTGTGTGTCAGTTTAGTGTTGATCAGAATAGGTACAGAGCGAAATGTCTGAGTACGTTCAGTTCTGCTCAGCTGTTTGAAAAGCAAATAATGTAAGAGGTTTATCAGCACAGTAATTCATTAATTTTTCTAAGGGGACGTTTCAACATGGTACATTCCATTTCGGAAACCGTTGGGGATTTCAGTATTCTGAGACCCACGAGGCAAGAGTGTGCGAGAATACCAAATTTCAGGTATTGCCTCTCACCATTCTCAGCGCAGTGGCCGATGGCCTTCACTTAGCGATTGAGAGCAGCGGCGTTTGTGTAGAGTTGTCAGTGCCAACAGACAAGCAACAATGCCTGAAATAACCGCAGAAACGTCCGACGATCCTTTAGGACACTGTGGCGAAATTTGGCTTTAGTGGGCTATGACATCAGACTACCGACGTGAGTGCCGTTGGTAAAAGCACGACATCGCCTGCAGCGAGGCTCCTGGGCTCGTGACCATATTGGTTGCACCCTAGACGACTGGAGAACGATGGCCCGGTCGTATGAGTCCCGAGTTCAGTTGGCAAGAGCCGATGGTAGGCTTCGAGTGTGGCTCAGACCTCACGAAGCCATGGATTGAAGCTGTCAGCAAGGCAGTGCACGAGATGATGGTGGCTCCAAAATGGTGTGGCTGTGTTTACAAGAAGTGGCTGGGTCCTCTGCTTCAGCTGAACCAATCAATGAGTGGAAATGATTACGTTCGGCTACTTGGAGACCAATTTCAGACATTCATGGACTTCATGTTCTCAAACAATGATGTCATGTCAACTGGCCGCATTGGTTTAAGAACATTTTATACAATTCGAGCGAATCGTTTTGCCACCGAAATGTCCTGAACATCAGTTCCATCGAACATTTACGGAGTATCATCGAGAGACCATTTCGTGCACAAAATACGGCATCTGCAACACTTTTGCAATTGTGAGCAAGTGTAGAGGCAGTATGGCTCAACATTTCTGCAGCAACCTTCATGTCTTTTTCAGTCTATGCCACGTTGGTTTGTTGCATAACGCCGAGCAAAAGGATGTCCCACGTGATATTATGAAATATCCTATGACTTTTGTCACCTCAGTGTGTATTGCCTTTGCGGGAACAAGAAGCAAAAAATGAGAAAAATTTTGAGAGAAGACTGAGCTCTCTCTCCTCTTTTATTCAGTGCTTACATCCATGTAGCGGCAGTCCAGATTAATGCAACTGCTGAGTTGGGGATCAAAATTAGTGGCCAGAACGTAGACATACTGCGTTACGCAGATGATATTACTGACGAAAGAAAATCTGCAGAAGGTCCTCAGCGCAATGGAAACGATTTGCTGTATAAAGTATGGTATGGGAATAAACAGGCGACAGACTAAAGTTGTGGTATGCAGTGCTGTAGGAGAACATGAATGTTAAAGAATAAGACTTGGAAAAGAGGAGCTACAAGTGGTAAAATAATTTACCTATTAGGGGAAACGAGATTACAAGGAGGGGTAGAAGCCGGAAAGTGAGTAGTCCAGAATTGTATTTAATTTCAGAAAGAGCTTAACAGTGTGGAAATAAGGAAACAGATTATGAAAGCATTTGTTTGGAGCGTAACCCTATGCTGGTGTGAAACTTGGACAACAGGAAAAGAAGAGTGAAAACGGTTAGAAGCCTGGACATTTGCTGCTACAGAAATACACACATCAAAAAAAGTTTTGCATCACCCCATTTCCCACAACTCCTGAAGATAGACATTGACTGTGGATGTTGTATCACAGACACAGTTCCTTTGACTGTTCAGAGATGTCACTAAACCCGCCCAAAGATGTAAACAACCATGCATAAACTGAGGGGGTCAGCCAGCCGCTCAGTTCTGGTCATTCCACCAGGAAGGAGGTACACGACTCGTGTTGTCTGTAGTTAACCATGCCTAGACGGTCAATACCGCGGTTCGATCACGCCTGCATTGTTACTTTGGGTGAGGAAGGGCCCTCGACAAGGGAAGTATCCAGGCGTCTCAGAGTGAACCAAAGTGATGTCGTTCGGACATGGAGAACATACAAGAGACAAGTACTGTCATATATATGGTTCATATGGCTCTGAGCGCTATGGGACTTAACATCTGAGGTCATCAGTCCCCTAGAACTTACTTAAGCCTAACTAACCTAAGGACATCAAACACAACCATGCCCGAGGCAGGATTCGAACCTGCGACCGTAGCGGTCGCGCGGTTCCAGACTGAAGTGCCTAGAACCGTTCGGCCACATAGGCCGGCACAAGTACTGTCGATGACATGCCTCGCTCAGGCCGCCCAAGGGCTACTACTGCAGTGGATGACCGCTACGAACGGATTATGGTTCGAAGGAACCCTGACAGCAACGCCACCATGTTGAATAATGCTTTTGGTGCAGCCACAGGACGTCATGGTACGACTTAAACTGTGCACAATAGGCTGCATGATGCGCGACTTCACTCCCGACGTCCATGACGAGGTCCGTCTTTGCGACTACGACACCACGCAGTGCGGTACAGATGGGCCCAACAACATGCCGAAAGGACCGCTCAGGATTGGCATCACGTTCTCTTCACCGATGAGTATCGCATTTTCCTTCAACCAGACAATCGTCGGAGACTTGTTTGGTGGCATCCCAGTCAGGGTGAACGCCTTAGACATACTGTCCAGCGAGTGCAGCAAGGTGGAGGTTCCCTGCTGTTTTGGGGTGGCATTATGTCGGGCACACGTACGCCGCCGTCAGTCATGGAAGACGCCGTAACGGCTGTACTATACGTGAATGCCATCCTCCGCCCGATAGTGCAACAATATCGGCAGCATATTGGCGAGCAATTCGTCTTCATGGACGAAAATTCGCGCCCCCATCGTGCACACTTTGTGAATGACTTCCTTCAGGATAGCGAGTAGAGTGGCCAGCATGTTCTCCAGACATGAACCCTATCGAAAATGCCCGGGATGGATTGAAAAGGGCTGTTTATGGACGATGTGGCCCATCAACCACTCTGAGGGTTCTACGTCGAATCGCCATTGAGGAGTGGGACAATCTGGACCAACAGTGCCTTGGTGAACTTGTGGATGGTATGCCGCGACGAATACAGGCATGCATCAACGCAAGAGGACGTGCTACCGGGTATTAGCGGTTCCAGTGTGTACAGCAGTCTGGACCACCACCTCTGAAGGTCTCGCTGTATGGTGATACAACATGCAATGTGTGATATTCATGAGCAATAAAAAGGGCGGAAATGATGTTTATGTTGATCTCTAATCCAATTTTCTGTACAGGTTCCGGAAGTCTCGGAACCGAGATGATGCAAAACTTTTTTGATGTGTGTATGATGAAAATTAGCTAGAGAGACAGAGTTATCAATGAAGACGTGCTGAGAAGAGCACATGGAATCAGATCGCTATGGAGGTGAGTCTAAATAAGAAGATACACACTCGTAGGCACATTTTAAGAAACTATAACATAATTGGTACAATAGCAGAATGATGATGGTATTTGGTTTCACAGTAGCGGAAGGAGCTTCTGAGGGAAGGTTTCCCTGCGTATGACAAAGGATGTCATACATGCAGCCGACTGTGAATGATGTGGCGTGTGTTACATAAGCGGAAATGAAGAGGAAGATACACAGGAGATCGGATTGGCGTGCTGATAGGAACCATCCTGACAACTGAACACTAGAGAAAACTACTGAACAACTCTCAAGATATGTAAATCTTCAATCTTTGTACTCCTTCCCGAAACTGCCCTTTCTTTACAGTCTATAGTCCGTACAGTGACAGAACGTGCCTGACAGATAGCAGGACTCTAACCACCTTTCAGACAGGAAGTGTAAAAGTGGCACCACAGCTCTGACTGAGAACCGTAGCTAGCTAACACTGCGACTATAGTGACATGTTGCCATAAAAACATAAACAAAATCACGTTATGTGATTGACCATGACAGGCATGTGAAGCAGCCGCAAAAAGCTGTCTTTGGTTGTGAGGGATCTTTTCTTGCTTACGTACCCTAGACAAGGCCTATTCACCCACCTACCCACCTGCTTGTGTGACCCGGCTCGCGCTCACTCTTCAGTGGTAAGCAACTGTCCGGCTCACAGCGAGTAAAGGTATGCGAACGGGAGGGGAAGAGAGCAGGAATCGGAACAAAACAGCTCGGCACCAGGAAGTATTGTCAACGAGTCTAGTCTACAGGCGACAATGTGATTTCTGCTGGGACACATCGCTTTGCGATGGCTAGTTAATGTCTTTCGTGGCAAATTTATTTCCTGTGGCTGCTGCACTGATGAGAAATGACAATGGAATGAAACTTACGTTTCTCTTAATTGATCATGCCAAGAACAAGGGGCAAGTAAGTACAAAACATGATATTTCTTACATCTTATGCAACCTTATCGTGAATGTAGTTTTCGGACGAAATTCAAATTGGCCTCATCTTGTATTTCGTGACTATTTTATTCACACATTAAACAAGTAAACACTCATTGCAAAAGTGCACCATTATCTGAGTTGTCCAATCGAGTACTATTTGTTTAAAACATCCTGAATGAATTTTTGTCAGTGTGCGGCAGCGAAGGAAACAACCCATCACACCAATGCACAACAAATTGACAGCTGTAGGGGAAAGTGCTTGTGCGCATGTGAGAATTAGGACAAGCTGTACTTTGCTCACACATTGCTGGCACTGCACGTGTGCTCGCTGTTTCAGCATGGCACGGCATAACCGTCACGGAGTAATGGCTACCGTGCGCACAGGCAAAATACTTTTTTGGTCGCCGAAGTTGGTAGTCGCACGTCACAAAACACATGTGGTTCGAAATCGATCTGCTACTGTTCACTCCTTCCCATACTGGTGCAAGAGTTAACACACAATACAGCTCTCGTCTCTCTTTGAAGCTTAAAGGACGAGCTATAGTGTGCTGAATGGTTTTTAGTGACAGAAAATAAATTCCGTTCAGAAGATGACGAATAACGCTGGTGTAAGCATGGACGAGCATGATATTGCTCGTAAAATGGGGCGGCTATAGCTGTAATACACATGATTACAAGTCAGCTTAGCTTCTAACACATCTAACGTCTTGCGCAGGACAATAAGAGCTTGACCAGTCGAGTAAATTCTCTCCAAAGTTTATAAAAGAATAAATGAATATTTAACTGCCTCCAATATTTTTTCTTCTGATATTCCTCTTTGACGATTCATAATTTCATTCATAGTATGTAATAAAACATAGTTAACACTAATATGTTGACTATAAAAATTTTCGAGATATTCGAACTGAAGTGCTTTCAGCGTCAAGTTCCTAATTCATGTGCCCTCACCACCTACGTACGAGTGCCACATTGTAACTAACTACAAGTGAACCTATTCTCTGCGCAAAAATAATATTTCGAATTATTGTATTTTACTCAATTCTAATTGTTATATAATCAGTTGTATGTTTAAAAGTACGAGAGAAGAAGTTTCTGAATATCTATTTTTGTAATAATGAAAAATTCGCGCTATGGAAAAATTTTAGCTTATATATATACTCCTGGAAATGGAAAAAAGAACACATTGACACCGGTGTGTCAGACCCACCATACTTGCTCCGGACACTGCGAGAGGGCTGTACAAGCAATGATCACACGCACGGCACAGCGCACACACCAGGAACCGCGGTGTTGGCCGTCGAATGGCGCTAGCAGCGCAGCATTTGTGCACCGCCGCCGTCAGTGTCAGCCAGTTTGCCGTGGCATATGGAGCTCCATCGCAGTCTTTAACACTGGTAGCATGCCGCGACAGCGTGGACGTGAACCGTATGTGCAGTTGACGGACTTTGAGCGAGGGCGTATAGTGGGCATGCGGGAGGCCGGGTGGACGTACCGCCGAATTGCTCAACACGTGGGGCGTGAGGTCTCCACAGTACATCGATGTTGTCGCCAGTGGTCGGCGGAAGGTGCACGTGCCCGTCGACCTGTGACCGGACCGCAGCGACGCACGGATGCACGCCAAGACCGTAGGATCCTACGCAGTGCCGTAGGGGACCGCACCGCCACTTCCCAGCAAAATAGGGACACTGTTGCTCCTGGGGTATCGGCGAGGACCATTCGCAACCGTCTCCATGAAGCTGGGCTACGGTCCCGCACACCGTTAGGCCGTCTTCCGCTCACGCCCCAACATCGTGCAGCCCGCCTCCAGTGGTGTCGCGACAGGCGTGAATGGAGGGACGAATGGAGACGTGTCGTCTTCAGCGATGAGAGTCGCTTCTGCCTTGGTGCCAATGATGGTCGTTTGCGTGTTTGGCGCCGTGCAGGTGAGCGCCACAATCAGGACTGCATACGACCGAGGCACACAGGGCCAACACCCGGCATCATGGTGTGGGGAGCGATCTTCTACACTGGCCGTACACCACTGGTGATCGTCGAGGGGACACTGAATAGTGCACGGTACATCCAAACCGTCATCGAACCCATCGTTCTACCATTCCTAGACCGGCAAGGGAACTTGCTGTTCCAACAGGACAATGCACGTCCGCATGTATCCCGTGCCACCCAACGTGCTCTAGATGGTGTAAGTCAACTACCCTGGACAGCAAGATCTCCGGATCTGTCCCCCATTGAGCATGTTTGGGACTGGATGAAGCGTCGTCTCACGCGCTCTGCACGTCCAGCACGAACGCTGGTCCAACTGAGGCGCCAGGTGGAAATGGCATGGCAAGCCGTTCCACAGGACTACATCCAGCATCTCTACGATCGTCTCCATGGGAGAATAGCAGCCTGCATTGCTGCGAAAGGTGGATATACACTGTACTAGTGCCGACATTGTGCATGCTCTGTTGCCTGTGTCTATGTGCCTGTGGTTCTGTCAGTGTGATCATGTGATGTATCTGACCCCAGGAATGTGTCAATAAAGTTTCCCCTTCCTGGGACAATGAATTCACGGTGTTCTTATTTCAATTTCCAGGAGTGTATATATATTGTAAGAACAGTTCAGCACCCTACAGAGAATCAATGGTTTGGGAAAGCACACAAGAGCAAAGAGTTGTATTCTGAACCATCCACGGTGATGAGAGACTGCAGTGAGCAGTAGTACAGCGAACTCATTCTCCAGAAAGGATGGAGCAATGTGGCTCACTTTAATTGCAACGAAATTGTAAGAAGAACTGATCAGGAATGGTAGGACATATTACAAACGGCTACTTAAAATGCTGAAAACTACATAGATGACAGCTCTAAAAATTTCAATTATTTTTTTCTGTGCTACGAGGTAATCAGTGATGTGATCAGTGGCGTACTCAGAGTCCTTAGCTATGTTGTTTTTATTTTTGAAAGCGGAAGTATCTCATATTTTGTGCGATTTTTTTTAACAATAATCAGGTATTCAAAACAATTTTCGTGTATTTCCGTGTGCAGATTTTTTATTTCACATTCACTCCCGTATTAGATTCATTGTGTTTCTAATGGCTATGAAATTTACCGTGTAATCCTAATATGACAGTTCTGAAATGATACTGACAGAAAAGGACTTGGCTGGAAGTAATTACCTTCGCCAAAATTGAAGGAATGAGAAATGTGCACTTGTGTGATGACGCTACTCTGGTCGTATTCCCATGTAAATGTTATGAAAATTCATCGAAATTTGAGCCTTTGCCTTTCGAGGAGAAACGCTCAATCCACTGAGTCATGTCCCTCTCCCTCCTCCCCCTCCTCTCCCCCCCTCTCACCACATATTTGCTTCCGCCAGAATATCTACGCCCTCTTCCAAACTTCAGAGAAGTTCTGCTGCATATCTTGAGGGATTAGCACTCCTGGAAGCAAGGCGCTGGGGTTCCTCTCGCATCTTTCTCTTGCAGGTAAATAGCCGCCTCATTAGTGGGTGAGCTCCACGGAGCTGTCCAGGTCTCTCCCTTTCGGCAAGATCCTCTGCCTTGCTGTTTTAACTGAGCTGTAGATGTCTTTCAGTTCCGCCTGGCGTGTGTCATTAGGGGCGCTTTAGGATGCCCCGTCTCACCAGCGCCTATTACTCAGCACTCGCAGGTGACCTCATAGACTCCAGATGTGCGCAGCTTGAGGACAGAATCCTTTGTGAGGCCTACGGCATTTCTGATTTAATTGCTGCTTGTTCGAAGAATTTTCCCAAGACTTTGAGTTCAAAGATGGTCCTGAAAAACTGACTCTAGTAACAGGATGAATTTACGCTGTATAATATCTAAAGAAAACCAAAGAGAAATTTGGCAAAGGATTTAAAGTTCAGGGAGAAGACATAAAATCTTCGAGATCTGTCGCTGACATAGTGATTCAGTCAAATGACTTGCAAGAGCAGCTGAACGGAATTGACAAGAATAATTGACTGTAGTTGAATTAAATCAGGTGATGTTGATAGAATTATTTTAAGAAATGGGACTTTAAAATTAGTCAATGAGTTTTTCTGTTTGGACAACAAAATAACTCATGACGGCCGAAGAGATTGGATATAAAACCCAGACTGGTAATAGAAACAAAAGCGTTTCTGAAAAACTGAAATTTGTTACCACTGAATATAAATTTAAATGTTAAGAAGTCTTTTCTAAAGCTGTTTGTCTGTGGTTTAGCCTTGTACGGGAGTGAAGTATGAACGATAAACAGTTCAGACAAGCAGAGAATACATGAATTTGAGATGTGATACAGACGAATACCGAAAGTTACATGAATAGACCGAATAACTAATTAGGGGCTATTAAAATCTAATTGGGGAAAATAAGAAATCTGCGGCACAACTTGACTAAAAGAAGAGATAATTTGATGCGAAAGACCCTGAAGTGTCAATGATTAGTCAGTTCATAACGGATAGAAACGTGGTGTAAATATTTTAGAGGGAGACTAAACCTTGAGTAGAGTTCTCAGTTTAAAACGAATGTAGCTGTTGTAATTATGCTAAGATGAAGAGATGTACACAGAGTAGAGTAGCTTGGGAAGCTGCGTCAAACCAGTCTTCGAACTGAACACCACATCAACAAGAAGATCGTGCTGTAGTGTCCTTCTTCGGCACGCCAGTGTAGTTGGCTCAGAAACGGCTAGGTAAAAATTCGTGCAATTTGCATGTTTATTTACCTGTGAAAGCCGACTTTGGAATTTTCCTCTGTGCGAGACCGTGTGTGCAAGATTCGTGTGCCGATTTGAAGTTCCAGATCCGCTTATTTTACTGTTCGCTTCTGCATAATCTTTCACTGATCGTATCAATACCCATTTGTGTTGAGATATATTGTGAAGTTTCGAACATTCGTGAGTGCTGCGATAAACTCCTACTATTATCGTCAATTGTAGGCTTCAAATTATTTGTGGCCTTTTAAAATTTTTGCGAACAGTATGACTCTTCTAGTTCAAAGCAATCTTTCTCTAATTTCCCTATACAATTACGTGAAAAATAGGCCATTTTTGAGAATTTTCGGACGTTTACAAAACTCGGTACGAGTGTTTTTGGATAATTTATTTCCTAGCACATTAGCATTTGTGATTCACAGTTACTGCCAAAGAATAGGTCACTCAGAATTTCATTATACATCAACGCAAATAAACATGTATTTTTGAGAATTTTCGGAAATTACCGTTGTCCTGTACGTAATCTAATTTGTAGTAAATTGGCGTTTATGATTTAGTTAGTGTAACAGATACTCTTACTAATACATTCTGTTGCATCTAGTTTTACCTCAGGTTTTTTTGTTGGCTTAATAGAAATCTCGTTTTGTGTATTTGTTTCGATTCTTATAGGGAATTAGTAATTCTTTTAGCTCAACCGATATAAAAGATGATCGGCAGGCTCAGTTAAAATTTATTTGTTCACTGTCTTGTAATACATTACACCAGCCAAATTTCAGCCCCACTGTGAATTCTGTTCTCGAACACGGGATGAGTTGGTTGACGTTCGTAAGCACTTGGAAATCGCCCGGACTGCTGTCAACCGACTGGAAGCTGCTGCAGATTGTTGTGTTGGAAGAGCTCCTGAGAGTCCTGTGGTACAGTACTCCTTTCAAGTACTCCTTTGAATCCTGTCTCCTCTCGTCCACTTGACTGCGAGTAGCTGTGAAGTGTAGATCTAGACATCCTGTACAGTGTGTACAGGGACTAGGGAGGACTGAGGGTGTTATAACGAACCCCCTAACAAACAAGTTTGAGGTGGTGTCTTTCACTGAAACCGAAACTGAGCCAATGGGATGCACTTCACCTGTTTTGTGGAAACCTATTTTGTCTGGTGTCAAGAGGAGGCAAACGAAAAATGGTAGAGGTCTATTAATCATCGGCAGTTCAGACGATCGGTTAATGAAGGAAGCTCTTAGGAAAATGGCGGCAAGGAACGGGAAAGGACACCAGGGGCACTCAGTACGCATACCTGGGGGCCTC
This sequence comes from Schistocerca piceifrons, assembly GCF_021461385.2. Lineage (NCBI taxonomy): Eukaryota > Metazoa > Arthropoda > Insecta > Orthoptera > Acrididae > Schistocerca > Schistocerca piceifrons. Next base: position 208,580,066 of record NC_060141.1, read on the forward strand.
ATTCAACGTGGTGACGGGGCTATTCTGGCAGCCATTGAGGGGACAGAGTCCAAGCAACTGCAGGGTGTGGCGCACGCTGAACAAATGATACCTGTCGTCTGGGCTCCGAAGTCATACTTGGATGATTCCAGCGGCTGGCAGAGAAGGCTGAAAGGACCATTCTTGCGCACGAAGTTTCAAGGGACTGATCGTGGCCTCTTGGTTCTGAGTCGAGTGGAAGGACTCAACCAGTGACTTCGGAAGTTCAGTGATAAGTTCAGAGGCTGCTATACAGGTAGCTGACTGTATTTGGGGTATACATAAGGGTTTTTTATGTTAGCCGACTCTCCATCCAGTCCAGATAAAGATAGCTGTACAAAACCCTGAAGTATCAGTGTAAGATCGAAAAAACTGTCTCCCACAGATGAGAGTATTAAAATTCTAGTGGTTGACTGCAGAAACATTTGCTACAAAGTGACAGAGTTCGAAGCGCTCCTGAAAAGCAGCGAAACACACATTATACTAGGTGCTGAAAGCTGGTTGAAATCTGAAATTGATAGCAGTGATAAGTGTATATCGAAAGAACAGGCTAATGGGAAACGGAGGTGATGTATTTGTCGCAGTAGACAAGAAACTCAAATGCATCGTAATAGAAATTGGAGCTACAGGTGGGATTGTTTGGGCAGTATACGGGCTGGGCATAAAATGGTAACTGATTCCTTCTGTCGCCCACAATACTCATCTCCTGATGTAACCGAAAACTTTAGAGAAAACCTCAGTTTCCTTGTACGCAAGTTCCCCAATCATATTGTAGCCGGCCGAAGTGGCCGTGCGGTTAAAGGCGCTGCAGTCTGGAACCGCAAGACCGCTACGGTCGCAGGTTCGAATCCTGCCTCGGGCATGGATGTTTGTAATGTCCTTAGGTTAGTTAGGTTTAACTAGTTCTAAGTTCTAGGGGACTAATGACCTCAGCAGTTGAGTCCCATAGTGCTCAGAGCCATTTGAACCATTTGAAATCATATTGTAGTCATCGATGGAGACTTTAATCATCCAATTATCAACTGCGAAAATAATAGTTTTTTTAGTGGTGGGAGTGATAAGACATCTTATGAAACATTACCAAATGTCTTCTCTGAAAACTATCTTGAACGTAATGGAAGTATATTGGATCTAAAGGCAACAAACAGACCCAACGTCTTTAAAGATACCCACCTCGCAACGGATATCACTGATCAGGAAGCGGTTATGGCAAAAATGATTACCAAAGGGCAACTAAAACAAGCAGAAAGGTATATATGTTCAGTAAACTAGATAAAAATCAGTAGTGTCATATCTCAATGAGGAGCCTGAGCATGTAGAAGAACTATGGCTCAAGTTTAAAGGAATAGTTGACCACGTACTGGATACACATGTGCCCAGTAGAACAGGTCATAATGAGAGGGAACCTCTATGGCATACAATCACTGCGAAGAAGCTTCTATAGAAACAGAGACTACTGCATATCAGGTGTAGAACATAGAGTAGGACTATTGGTAGATAGATGCTGAATGAAAAATATTTGGCTGTCAAGAGAGCAATGCGTGAGGCCTTCAGTGATTGTCTTAGCAGTATATTCTCAAATAATATTTCAAAAAGCCAAAGAAATTCTGGTCGTATGTAAATGATGCTAGTGCCTCTAAAGTTAGTGTCCAGTCTCTAACGAATGAGACAGGAACTGAAACTGAGGGTAGCAAAGCAAAAGATGAAATACTTAACTCTGTTTTAAAATGTTCTTTTACGAAGGAAAACCCAAGAGAATTGCCCAAATTTAATCCTTGTACAACTGAAAAGATGATTAAAATCAGTATTAGTGTCAGTGGCTTTGAGAAACAGCTGAAATCGTTAAAACTGAACAAAGATCCGGGTCCGATGAAATCCCTATCACATTATATATTGAATTTGCGGCTGAATTAGTCCCTCTACTAACCGTAAACTATCGTAGATCCCTTGAACAAGAAACAGTGCCCAGTAGTTAGAAGAAAGCACGGGTAACACCCGTCTACGAGAAGGGTAGTAGAACCGAACCACAAACTACCGTCCAATATATTTTGCCATCGATTTGTTATAGAATCTTAGAACACATTTTAAGCTCAATCATAATGTGGTATCTTGAACAGAATGAACTTCTCCATGCCAATCAGCAGAGATTCCGGAAACTTCGATAATGTGAAACAAACTCACACTTTTCCCACATGACATACTGAAAGCTTTTCGTCAAGGCAGTAAGGTAGATGCAGTATTTCTTTATTTCGAAAAGCATTTGACTCAGTATCACACCTACTCTTATCGGTAAAAGTCAGATCATATGGTTTATCATGCGAAATTGGTGATTGGCTTAAGGACTTTTCGAAAGGGAAGACGCAGCAAGTTCTCTTGGGTGAAGAGTCATCGTCTGATGTAGAAGTAAATTCGGGTGTACCCCAGAGAGGTGTTGGGACCCTTGCTGTTCAGGTTGTGTATTAGGACTTCATGGACAATATTAATAGTAACCTCAGACTGTTGTAGATGATGAAGATATCTATAATGAAGTACTATCTGAGAGAAACTGCATAAATATCCAGTCAGATCTTCATAAGATTTCAAAATAGTGTAAAGATTGGCAAATTGCTTTAAATGTTCAGAAATGTAAACTTGTGCGCTTCATAAAACGACAAAACATAGTATCCTGTGACTATAATATCAATGATTCGCACTTGGAATCGGCCAACTCATACAAATACCTCTGACTGGCCGCGTGGTTTGAGGCGCCATGTCACGGACTGCGCGGCCTCTTCCGCCGGAGGTTCGAGTTCTCCCTCGGGCATGTGTGTGTGTGTTGTTTTTAGCATAAGTTAATTTAAGTAGTGTGTAAATCTAGGGAGTTATGACCTCAGCAGTGTGGTCACTTAGGAATTGACACACACACACACACACACACACACACACACACACACAGAAAACTTTGTAGGGATATGAAATGGAATGATAATATAGGTTCAGTTGTGAGTAAAGCAGACGGTAGACTTCGGTTTTCTGGTAGAATACTGGGTAAGTGCAATCAGTGTACAAAGGAGATTCTTACAAATCTCTCGCCCGACACGTCGTAGAATAATGCTAAAATGTGTGGAAGCCGTGCCAAATAGGACTAAAGGTATACGTATGCAGACAAAAAGGAGAGATTCATAATCAAAACGTCTTCGGTCCCGGGTTCGATCCCCGCCACTGCCTAAATTTTGATAAATAATCAGCATTGGCGGCCGAAGACTTCCGGCATAAGAAGTCAGCCTCATTCTGCCAACGGCCTTGCCAAAGAGGGCGGAGGAGCGGATAGAGGTTCAGGGCACTCTCTTGTCCTAGGGGTGGGAAATTGCCCCTAAAGGCGGAAGAATCAGCAATGATCAACGACATGAGGATGCAGAAGACAATGGAAACCACTGCATTAAAGTCACGTAACGTGTATCCACAGGACATGTGGCCCGTAATTGAAGAAGTGTCATGATGATCTCTCCATTGGCAAAAGATTCCGGAATAGTCCCCCATTCGGATCTCCGGGAGGGGACGGCCAAGGGGGAGCTTACCATGAGAAAAAGATTGAATAATCAACGAAAGGATAACGTTCTACGAGTCGGGGCGTGGAATGTCAGAAGCTTGAACGTGGTAGAGAAACTAGAAAATCTGAAAAGGGAAATGCAAAGGCTCAATCTAGATATAGTAGGGGTCAGTGAAGTGAAGTGGAAGGAAGACAAGGATTTCTGGTCAGATGAGTATCGGGTAATATCAACAGCAGCAGAAAATGGTATAACAGGCGTAGGATTCATTATGAATAGGAAGGTAGGGCAGAGGGTGTGTTACTGTGAACAGTTCAGTGACCGGTTTGTTCTAATAAGAATCGACAGCAGACCAACACCGACAACGATAGTTCAGGTATACATGCCGACGTCGCAAGCTGAAGATGAACAGATAGAGAAACTGTATGAGGATATTGAAAGGGTAATGCAGTATGTAAAGGGGGACGAAAATCTAATAGTCATGGGCGACTGGAATGCAGTTGTAGGGGAAGGAGTAGAAGAAAAGGTTACAGGAGAATATGGGCTTGGGACAAGGAATGAAAGAGGAGAAAGACTAATTGAGTTCTGTAACAAGTTTCAGTTAGTAATAGCGAATACCCTGTTCAAGAATCACAAGAGGAGGAGGTATACTTGGAAACGGCCGGGAGATGCGGGATGATTTCAATTAGATTACATCATGGTCAGACAGAGATTCCGAAATCAGATACTGGGTTGTAAGGCGTACCCAGGGGCAGATATAGACTCAGATCACAATATAGTAGTGATGAAGAGTAGGCTGAAGTTCAAGACATTAGTCAGGAAGAATCAATACGCAAAGAAGTGGGATACGGAAGTACTAAGGAATGACGAGATACGTTTGAAGTTCTCTAACTCTATAGATACAGCAATAAGGAATAGCGCAGTAGGCAGTACAGTTCAAGAGGAATGGACATCTCTAAAAAGGGCCATCACAGAAGTTGAAACCATGGGTAACAGAAGAAATACTTCAGTTGATTGATGAAAGGAGGAAGTACAAACATGTTCCGGGAAAATCAGGAATTCAGAAATACAAGTCGCTGAGGAATGAAATAAATAGGAAGTGCTGGGAAGCTAAGACGAAATGGCTGCAGGAAAAATGTGAAGACATCGAAAAAGATATGACTGTCGGAAGGACAGACTCAGCATACAGGAAAGTCAAAACATCCTTTGGTGACATTAAAAGCAACGGTGGTAACATTAAGAGGGCAACGGGAATTCCACTGTTAAATGCAGAGGAGAGAGCAGATAGGTGGAAAGAATACATTGAAAGTCTCTATGAGGGTGAAGATTTGTCTGATGTGATAGAAGAAGAAACAGGAGTCGATTTAGAAGAGATAGGGGATCCAGTATTAGAATCGGAATTTAAAAGAGCTTTGGAGGACTTACGGTCAAATAAGGCAGAAGGGATAGGTAACATTCCATCAGAATTTCTAAAATCATTGGGGGAAGTGGCAACAAAACGACTATTCACGTTGGTGTGTAGAATATATGAGTCTGGCGATATACCATCTGACTTTCGGAAAAGCATCATCCACACAATTCCGAAGACGGCAAGAGCTGACAAAGTGCGAGAATTATCGCACAATCAGCTTAACAGCTCATGCATCGAAGCTGCTTACAAGAATAATATACAGAAGAATGGAAAAGAAAATTGAGAATGCGCTAGGTGACGATCAGTTTGGCTTTAGGAAAAGTAATGGGACGAGAGGGGCAATTCTGACGTTACGGCTAATAATGGAAGCAAGGCTAAAGAAAAATCAAGACATTTTCATAGGATTTGTCGACCTGGAAAAAGCGTTCGACAATGTAAAATGGTGCAAGCTGATTCTGAAAAAAGTAGGGGTAAGCTATTGGGAGAGACGGGCCATATACAATACGTACAACAACCAAGAGGGAATAATAAGAGTGGACAATCAAGAACGAAGTGCTCGTATTAAGAAGGGTGTAAGACAAGGCTGTAGCCTTTCGCCCCTACTCTTCAATCTGTACATCGAGGAAGCAATGATGGAAATAAAAGAAAGGTTCAGGAGTGGAATTAAAATACAAGGTGAAAGGATATCAATGATACGATTCGCTGATGACATTGCTATCCTGAGTGAAAGTGAAGAAGAATTAAATGATCTGCTGAACGGAATGAACAGTCTAATGAGTACACAGTATGGTTTGAGAGTAAATCGGAGAAAGACGAAGGTAATGAGAAGTAGTAGAAATGAGAACAGCGAGAAACCTAACATCAGGATTAATGGTCACGAAGTCAATGAAGTTAAGGAATTCCGCTACCTAGGCAGTAAAATAACCAATGACGGACGGAGCAAGGCAAGCAGACTCGCTATGGCAAAAAAGGCATTTCTGGCCAAGGGAAGTCTACTAATATCAAATACCGGCTTTAATTTGAGGAAGAAATTCCTGAGGATGTACGTCTGGAGTACAGCATTGTATGGTAGTGAAACATGGACTGTGGGAAAACCGGAACGGAGGAGAATCGAAGCATTTGAGATGTGGTGCTATAGACGAATGTTGAAAATAAGGTGGACTGATAAGGTAAGGAATGAGGAGGTTCTACGCAGAATCGGAGAGGAAAGGAATATGTGGCTAACACTGATAAGGAGAAGGGACAGGATGATAGGACATCTGCTAAGACATGAGGGAATGACTTCCATGGTACTAGATGGAACTGTAGAGGGCAAAAACTGTAGAGGTAGGCAGAGATTGGAATACGTCAAGCAAATAATTAAGGACGTAAGTTGCAAGTGCTACTCTGAGATGAAGAGGTTAGCACAGGAAAGGAATTCGTAACCCATATGTATCACTCACACAGGGATCATGAGGAGAAGATTAGAATAACTACAGCAGACACAGAGACATTGAAACAATCATTCTTCCCACGCTCCATACGTGAATGGAACGGGAAGAAACCCTAATAACTGGTACAATTAAACGTACCCTTTGCCATGCACTTCCCGATGGTTTTCAGTGTATGATGTAGATGTAGATGGCCTAAAAAAGGCTATCGATGAACGCTGCTTGCAACAGGTTTTCTGAAACTTTGGCTTATAAAACAGCATCACAGCGCGGTCATATATCCTGTGAAGTTTTATCGAAGATGATGACGACCACGTAAAGCTACGCTCGCACAGATGACGCATTTGTCCTATAGTTACTTGTTTGTTGAACGCAGACCATTTCACAATGATACTGGAAATATCAGCATAATTCATCAATAAGACATAATTTAAGTTCAGCAACATAAAGGCTTACAATTACTACAAGTGTAATTTATTTCTAAACTAATTATAAACTGCTTAGTCACATCTCATTTCGAGTCACTAAATATATGCTACTCACTAAAAACGATGACACACAACCTTTCTGCTGATGTCAGGACTATGTGGTACCCCTGACTTTACATTGCAATCTTTGTGCATTCCAATTGTCTGTCTGAAAAACTGAGTCGGCATCCCTTCTTAATGAAAGCAATGTTGAGCTCAAGAAGATGAAGGGAAATTAAAATTTGCCGTGGCAGACTTTGGACTCACAGTTTTCCAGTGAAGTGCAAGATACTCTGAAATCATATTGTCTAATAGGAGCGATACCTTGTACTTTAATTTTTACCAACCCCTACTTTGTACTGTTTTAGTAATACTGTACTATATATTACATATTGGTCCGCCTCCGTAGCTAAGTGCTCAGCTCAGCGCTGCTGCTTGCCGTCTGGAGGGTGCGGGTTCAATTCCCGGTACTTCCAGCGAATGTTGAAGGACTGAGAAGGTGTCCATTTAGCTCATGATACCGATTAAGGAACTGCTTTATTGAGCAATAGCGGCATCCAGGTCTGCAAGGTCGACAACGGCAGAGAGAGTGGTGTGCTCTTCTCACCCCCGTCCGTACCGCGTCAAGATGACACCACTGACTGAGGATGACACGGCGGTAGGTCGGTCCCTATTGACCCGTCTATGGGCCGAGCCAGAGAGCTATATATGCTGACAGAAAAAAAAATCGCTTTACTGAGAAGGAGTTGTGCTATGTAAACTAACGTTGGTAGGCGTGTTTCTACATCTGAAAGATGATTATTCAAATTTCGCACCGGTCGCATAAGAGTGGCGCTAGTAGTGCCGCTATGAGGATGCAGATCAGATTTGTTTTAAATACGCGCTCTAACGGTCGTGAGCGTTAGTTACGTTTGAGATTGGACGTGGTGACGAAGACGCCATTATCAGCACCTCAATGACCTTGAAAGATTTCGTGTAACAGGGCTACGATAAGCTGGATGTTCCTTCTGTGCTATAACAGAAAGACGTGACAGGAATGTAGACTATGTACACGCCTACTGGCAGCGATGATCACGAGAATGTACGACCGCAAGAAGACCGGCTCTAGACGGCCACGGACCATAGTGTTGGCTCTGCCGCATCGCACTGCGTCTGCAGCAGCAATTTGAGCAGCAGCCGGCACCACAGTGACATAACGAACTGTTACAAACCGGTTACTTTGAGGATAGTTCCGAGACAGTCGCCCTGTAGTGTGCATTACACCGACCCCAAAGCATGGCCATAAACGAGAGCTCACTGGAAGGCAGGGTGGAGATCTGTTGTGTTTTCTGATGAAAACTGGTTCTGCCTCGGTACCAGTGACGGCTGTATGTTGAGGGCCTAAAGCGAACCTGTCTGCGGGCTAGACACACTTGACCTACACCTCGAGTTATGGTTTGGGATATGATTTCGTATGACAGCAGGAGCGCTCTCTTGACTATTCCACGTACACTGCCTGCAAATTTTCACGTCCATCTGTTATGACGCCATTCATGAACAGCGTTAGGTGTGTTTTCCAACAGGATAACGATCGCCCATATACCGCTGTTGTTGCCTTGGTCTGCTTGATCATCAGATTTGTCTCCAGTCGAGCCCATATGTGACAACATTGGACGATACCTCTAGAGTCATCTACAAACAGCATTAACTGTCCCTTTATTGACAGACAGAGCCCAACAGGCGTGGAGCTCCATGCAACAAACTGACGTCCGGCTCCTATACAACACAGTGCATGCACGTTTGCATGCTTGCATTCTACAGTCTGACGCTTACACCGGTTGCTAATATACCAGCATTGGCAATTTGCAGTGGCATATCTCGCGATTACGTCTCGCAATTTTAATTACTTAAATATATTACCTAGACTAATGCATTCCTGAAGTTCCATCTGTCTACAATTATTATATTTTATTGTTCCTATTTTTTCCGTCAGTGTATTATACAGACTGTTTCCGTAAGAGCATGACAAAATTTAACAGGACATAGAGGTTGCTCCACTGAACAATTTGATGCACGGAACCTGTGGTCAGAGAAGCCAGCTTAAAGAGATAATAGGAATACAACCACATTACTTTGTACTTTTTTATTTAGATTACTTACGGTTAACTGCAAATACCATAATTAACACAATGAACGTATCATTTGTACTGTATTTTAAAAAATGTGTTGAAACTGACGGCCATCAACCTCAATGCAAACATCTCCATAAGATTCTGACGCATCCTGATGATTGTGTATGGTTTGTAGGGCGCGGTCATCAGCGCCCGTACGAATTCCCAAGTTTTACACAGTCCAATTTCTTACACAGACCAATCGAGCTACTGTCACGAATGATGCAGATGAAATGATGAGGACAACACAAACACCCAGTCCCCGGGCAGAGAAAATCCCCAACCCGCCCGGGAATCGAGCCCGGGACCCCGGGATCCAGAGGCAGCAACCCTAGCCACTAGACCACGAGCTGCGGACAACGCATCCTGACAAACATCCCTGGTGTGTCTCGAATCACATGACAGGCAGCTACAGTTCTGGCAAGTAATTCCATCTCCGTATCCACTGGAGTCTCATACACAAGTGACTTTAGGTATTCCCATAGGAAATAATCAAGGGGAGTCTGGTCAGGTGACCTCGCAGGCCCTGGAATAGGACCTCCCCTTCCAATCGAATGATCAGGAAATCCAACATTGTGATGGTTCGGACATCCACACTGAAGTGAGGCGGTGCACCGTTATGTTGTATCCACATCCTCCCACAAACAGCCAGAGGTACGTTCTCTAACAACTCAGGTGGAACTCAAGTAAACAAAACCTGCGTCATGACTTCCTAGTAACCAAGCTCGTCATCCTTGTTTCCTTGCAGGAAACGAAGAATGTCATGAAAATAAACAGCACAGTATGTGTAAACTTGTACGCATGTTAGTTGTAAATTAGCTGGAAAACAGTAATGCTAGACAAAGCTGTGGACAAGTTTACTTCCATATCTCCATATTTTCTCCGTCCCCCGGTTTCCTATCTCAAAATCTTCAATGGGGCATTCTCTATGCCCTGTTACATTTTTTCACGCTCTTACGGAAACACCCTGGCTATAAAAGAGTAGGTATTTTTTAAGAGCTGTGCTTAACTGCCTTTTCAAAAATGCCTGTGTTTGTTTGTAAGCGTACCATATCTACCGAGCTCCATTTGTTTGGAAGGTGGACATTCGATAAGTATTGTCACGCTAAGAACACGTGTTTTGCGATTTGAGCGCGTGTGTGTTAATAGTGGATTGTGAGTAGAATGAGCCAGTGGATCGATATTCGAGTGGAGGTAGGCAGAATGTGGACAGGAACAAAGTGATACTGAATATTAGTGAAGATTTAAGTGAAGTAAAAAGCGGAAATGTGTTCGAATTTAAGTGGCTCAAGAGTTCAAGATTAGGAGTCGCGCGTGAATGACAAGCAGAGTATACTTACTACTTGATAGATTGATTTAAACTTTGATAAATTTCATGAGGAGTTTTCCAGAGTGACACTAATCAGAGTGAAAGATAGTACTGTAAAGCAGAGGAGAGAGTTAGTGCTAAACGAAACTTATTAGAAATTTATATATCTTTTATTTATCCGTCTCAGTTGCACATTTATTTTTCCAATACGAGTAGTGTCGATCAAAAGTGAACATTTTTGCATCTACATAGTTGGGTGAGCAACCCGTTGTGTCATGCAGACACAGCACTATATTTTGATGTGTAGTTTCTGAATGAAATTGCATGTTACATACGTGAACTACATAAATCTGAAGATGGTCACATGTAATCGAGATTAGTCATATTGTTAAAAAAATGTGCACTGAGAATGAAAAATAAACGATATACAATTTTTAAATATCAACACAATTGCTGAAATATCTCATAACGAATACATCGGTTGTATTAAGGTTGAAATTTTTGTTTGTTATAGAGTGACTAAGGTTACAAGTGCTCCTTGTTAATTATTAAATGTAAATCAGAACAGACTATCATCTATTGAAATGAACAATTAATAAAACTGTATTACAACATCAAAACAGGGTCATGTGGTGTTAGGAAAAGGGATAGAGTTTTAACAGACCCTTGTTAACTTCTATCTGAGTTCTTCATGCTCCAAGTAAACAATATCCGACTCTTTAATTTCATTTGAGACAGCTAATAACAATAGAAATAAGTTTACATATTGTTGCGTAATATGAGTTACTTCTAATAGAATACGAGTCTGCTCTGTGTTCGAGGGTGGTATGATTGATGCTCATTCTCCTGTGATCCGTGAAATTATCGAATTTTCAAACAGATCGATAGCTTATTGCTGTGGAAAATACTAGTTTCTAATCGTATCGCTTGCACTCGCGGCCGCGCACGTCATATAACGTGTGATTGCTAGCACATCGACCCCTGGGGCGTAGCGGGAAATCTTGGACCTAATCGATCGCACGTGCCGTTTGTTCAGCGGTAGCCTAACAACCAGCTGTAAACAGCCCCGACGGTTTCATTTGCTTTCTCTAATAGGTGCTCTGGTATCTCAACTGAAATTACAGCGTTGCTGTCATCCGCAGAAAGGATCATTTCCCCATTCCTGACATTGCCTCAAAAGCCATTGATGTAGATCAACAACAACAATACTGATACTAGTATGAAACTTTGTGGATAGAGGTTTCTGTAAAAGCTAAGCTTCATCTGAGACTTCTCCTATTTCTGTTTTTTGTAACCTGTTTCTCAGATATTTATCAGAAACCTATATTAACTACTCGTCTTTTTGCTAATGGTTCTAGCTTAGCCAGCAGAATTTTATGTTCACCAGTGTCTAATGTCTTTGGAAGATCTAAAAATACATCTGTTAGCCAATTATCAATGCCTAGTGCGTGAAGTTCCCGTTTTGTAAACTCCTGTATCGAGTTGCCCTCGTACTACTTTGGAAAACAAACTGCGGTGTGGTGAACAGTTCATATTAGTTCATTTTTTCACAACAGTTTCTATAACTTTTGAGAAAGACAACAAGAGAGAGACAGGACTATAATTTTTGAGAATGACAGCAACAGAAAGAAATCTTGGTTGTTTTAGATACCCTAGAAGGTTAACTCCAGCTGAATAACTCATTTGTTGTGTTTGTTAATGGGGTTCGTATGCCATCTATATGTTTTTTAAAGTATGCAGTCTTACACTTCATCTAAGCCAGCTGACTTTTCGGTTTTTAATTGTTTTACTGTTTTTATGACTGGCTCTGCAGTGGATAACAACACCATTATACATGATGCTAGGATTTCGTAGTAGTTTTTCTGCAATACCGGAAAGACATGTTAATTCCTGTGAACTATTAATCGACCTGTCCCTGTCCTTAGCTACAAATTTTTGTTTTTAGGTTGTTTTCCCTTATTTCCTTGTTTTACAGTCTTCGACATTGCTACGCTTTCTGTTCATCATTATGTATTATTTCATTATTTGAAGCAGTTTTGTAGCGAGCAGTAACCTCCTGTAAATCATTCTGTAATAGCTTTGAAAGTCTATGGATTGTGCCCTGCTGTGGATCTTTTCTGAGGGAACGTATGTTTAAGAGTCTGGGAGAACTTCTTAATATCTCCTGTAATCCACTTTAACATGTGCACACCTCCCGCCATAAGAAGTTACATTGAAGAGCCAAAGAAACTGGTACACCTGCCTAATATCGTGTAGGACCCCAAAGAGCACGCAGAAGTGCCTCAACACGACGTAGCAGGGACTCGACTAATGTCTGAACTAATGCTGAAGAGAACTGACACCATGAATCCTGCAGGGCTTTCCATAAATCGGTAAGCGTAGGAGGGGTTGGAGATCTCTTCTGAACAGCACGTTGCAAGGAACCCAGACATGCTCAATAATGTTCCTGTCTGGGGAGTTTGGTGGCCAGCAAAAGTGTTTAAACTCAGAAGAGTGTTTGTCCCTGGAGCCACTCTGTAGCAATTCAGGACATGTAGGGTGTCGCATTGTCCTGCTCGAATTGCCCAAGTCCGTCGGAATGCACAATAGACATAAATGGATCCAGGTGGTCAGACAGTATGCTTGCGTACGTGTCATCTGTCAGAGTCGTAATCAGACTACCAGGGTCCCATATCACTCCAACCGCATTCGCCCACACCATTACAGAGCCTCCACCAGCTTGAACAGTCCCCTGCAGACATGCAGGGTCCATGGGTTCAAGAGGTTGTCTCCATACCCGTACAAGTCCATCAGCTTGATATAATATGAAACGAGATTCGGCAGACCAGGTACCATGTTTCCAGTCATCAACAGCCCAATGTCGGTGTTGACGGGTCCACGCGAGGCGTAACGCTTTATGTCGTGCAGTCATCAAACGTAGACGAGTGGGCCTTCGACTACGAAAGACCATATCGATGATGTTTCGTTGAATGTTTAGCACGCAGACACTTGTTGATGGCCCAGCGATGAAATCTACAGAAATTTGGGGAAGGATTTCGCTTCTGTCACGATGATCGATTCTCTTCAGTCGTCGTTGGTCCCGTTCTTGCAGGATCTTTTGCTGGCCATAGCTATGTCGAAGATTGATGTTTTACCAGATTCCTGATAGTCACCGTACTTCATGAAATGGTTGTACGCAAATATTCCCAACTCACTTAAATCTTGATAACCTGCCATTGTAGCAGCAGTAATCGATCTAACAATTGCGCCAGACACTTATTGTCTTACGTAGGTGTTGCCGACCGTAGGGCCGTATTCTGCTTGTTTACATATTTCTGTGTTTGATTGGGCATGCCTATACCAGTTTCTTTGGCGCTTCAGTGTATGTAATGTTGTATTACATATACTGAAGCGCCAAAGAAACTGGTATAGGCATACCTACCCAAACACAGAAACATAGCCAACATGAATGGTTTTGTGGTCCAGGCGTGGGGAGGCATAATGTTGCAGGGGACTAATGACTTCCAGAGCTTTGAACGCGGCACACCCAAGGTTCAACGTTATTCTGACACTGTACTGCTTCCCCATGTGCGTTTTTGAGGGGTCCAGTCGCCACTGACTTCATTTCTGTCGATTACAACATGCAACCGCTTCAAACTGCGTATGTGGAAGAGTTTTTTGAATGCTATGATATTCGGCGAATGGCGTGGCTTGTCCGTTCCCCCGACTTAAATCCAACCGAGCAAGTAAGTGATGCGTTGCGGTGACATATTGCACCAAGTCCACGTGCATTCAGCATTTGCAGACCACACTGGTGGAGGAATGGATAGCCCACCACAATATCTCGTTACCAAGCTCGGGGACAGCATGGCAGCACGTTGCGAAACATCACTGCCATATGTGGTGATGACACACTCTCTAAACAACCATGAACCATCTTTTGTAATATACAGGGGACCATCAGTAATCGTAGTGATTTCAGTGTAATTACTATCTTTGAATAAATCTATCATTTCTGTTCGCCTCATTGTGTGTTTCTTTCAGTTATCTCCTGCACCATGCCGCAATAATTCATCCTATGTATTGTCTAAGTTCCATCAAGGTATATTACTTGACAGTGACGCATCATGAGAAAGCTAATTTCATCTTTAAGCCATCCACAACAAGGTATACTAGCGTAAATTCAGTATAATAATAAATTATTGTTTATCAGGCTTGAAAATATGAAGCGGAAAACTTCCGGTTGATTGATGAAATCCGCATGGAAATCGAATCTATGCTTGAAGAAAGCGAATCATTGGAATTCTACGAGTAACATGGTAGGTATGTTTGTTATTGTTACGGAGGGCGTGAGGGAATGGATTGGCGAGCAGCGGTGGCAGTGGCGTGGGCGGAAGGTTGCTCTTGTTGAATTTCCCTTCTGGCCTCTCGAATGTTCCAGAGGTTGTGTATAAATAGACTGCCGGTGAAATGAAAAGGAAGACGCAGTTTCAGTGAAAGGGTATCTCTAGGGTCTGGAGGAATGGAAACCTCCTCGTACCTGTCGTGGGACGTATGCACAACAGTTCGTCGCTGATAGTACAGTAAACACTACCTGATGATAGTTGATGCGAGTAAGAACAAATGTTCCTCACAGCGAATATCAACAACGTTACCTAAAAAAACTGAAGTCCCTAACGTCACAGGGAACAGTTGAATTACAGATCTCTGTTTCACGGGACCGTGACGAGGGCTAACCCGGTGCAGACCAATTCGCTGGTGGTGGCGATTGCACCTCAGTGGCGAAATAAGCTGAAATAGTAGTTTTATTCATACTGCAAAGGAAAATATGTAAAATTGCGTAGAAAGTGACTTATGAATTTTGAACGCATTATGGATTTTTATAGCGACAATACTTCAAGGCTTCGACGTGATTAGACAGTGATGAAGAAAACTTGCGCAATGCCGTTGCGACATTGCTCGTTACTCATGGTTAAGTGGGGCTGTGCTAGCTATCTTGCTGCGTGTTATTGTGAGCGCTTTTTAGATAAACACAGAGGTCCTTCGACGAGGTGAGTAGTGCATCCATCAAAATTTGCGTATAAAGTTATTCTCTTTAAAATGGTTAGGCAAAGATTAATTATAAAATTACATAAAACTATTGTCAGATCATAGCATTAAAACTAAAAATCACCCACATCGCTCTCAGAACAGAGGTAGTTCCACATACCTGCGTGGAGGTAGCACTGTGTCCAGTATTCTGTGCTGTCGCCATGTATGTCGGTATAGGGTACGTTTCCACTGGTTCTCGTACTAAACACGCCAACCGCAGCCTATCTGTCCACGCATGACTTGTCCAGATCAGACGAATGGAACGAACAACAGAAAACTATAAAATAATAGTTTCTAACTGAAGCTGGGCAGTCTGGTGATACACAGCACGTGAGTATGAGTTCACTTCAGGGTTTCACATTCTTTCATGCGTTTTTAGTAAGGCTAGAGCTAAGACACTGGACTACGTGCTAACGGAGTAGTTGGATAATACAGTTCCTGACAAAAAGAGCAAAGCCAGGGTAAGAGGGCTTGTGGTGTTATTTCAGTGATTACAATACCAAGTCACCCTCCCTAATCGGGCAGCATGCTGCAATTCCGTTGGGACGGGTATCAAAAGCTGTTGTACCATCTCCTGAGATGGCAGACAACTCTTGCAACTGGTTCCTGATATGGTGCATAGAGGCACTGGAATGGTGTTGATGTCCGATCTGGGTCCACACAAGCTCTATTGGAGACACGTTTGGAGCTCTCGCTGGCCACAGGAGCATCTTGCTATCAAACAGACAGTCCGTACACGTGCCCTATATGGACGAGCATTGTCCTGTTTAAAAATGGCACGACGATGCTGTGGCATTAGACGTAATACTTGAGGACACAGGATGCGTTTGACGTATCGTTGTGCCGTTAGCGACCCGAAGTCGCACCCGATGGCTCACCATACCACGACTACATGCCTATCTGAAACACCGGAAGTCTGGGATCTTTCCCTAGATCACGGCTATACTCGCGGTTATCCGAGATAGCGCCGAACTGCGATTCATCGCTGAACTCAAAGCGGTGCAGTTCACTAGCTGTCCAAGCTTACTTGTCACGGTACTACACCAAATGCAGCCGTTTGTGTAGTGGCGTTAACGGCAGAGTACGCATGACATGGTAGTTCCCTAATCGGGCTGTTTCTAGTCTCAGATCACTGTTGCTAGATAACGCAGAACGTTGCAGAGAATCCATTGCTTGTTCTGCGTTTGCAGATATCAAGGGCCAACGCCTGCGGTGACGTTCCCATGCAGTCCAACATCAGTTCACTGTCATATTGGAATGCCAAGTATATCTGCATATTTCATGATTCGACCAGCCGACCAAATGGAGACCCATTGAAAGTCACCAGTCAAACTGTTCAAGTATTGATAAGCCGTCTCACGTTAGTGCGTAGTATCTCCGTTCCCTTCAAGTGATCCAGTAATCATTCAACATACGACACTGTTCACGTTCACTGTATACTGGTATGCAAAACTTCTTATGATGTTTCACTAGCATGTAACGCAACTCGATGAAACTTTGACTATACATAGAAAGAGCTACTATAGTACAGTACAGTACAGTACAGAAGATAACTGAAAGAAATGCACAGTGGGGCGAATAAATTGGTTCAAATGGCTCTGAGCTCTATGGGACTTAACTTCTAAGGTCATCAGTCCCCTAGAACTACTTAAACCTAACTAATCCAAGGACATCACACACATCCATGCCCGAGTCAGAATTCGAACCTACGACCGTAGCGGTCGCGCGGTTCGAGACTGTAGCGCCTAGAACCGCTCGGCCACCCCGGCCGGTAGGTCGAATAAAACTGACACCTTTACAAAGACGATAATGACACTGAAGCCACTGCAATTTTTGATGGTCCCTGGACGCTCGAAAAGGCGAGAAATGGTTCTTAATATGATGTGTAATGACCACAGACTGCAGTGGATACTCTGCACTATGCTGTCCATAGAACTGGTAAGGATTTCTTTTGGTAGGGCATTCAATTACTCCACAATTGCGGTTGACAATTGCTGAATGGTCGTTGGTGCATGAGGATGTGCTGCAATACGTTCCCCCAACGCATCGCACACGTGGTCGGGGAAATGGGCAGGCTAGCCCATTTGCCAAATATCCTCTCATTCTAAGAGCTCCTCCACTTGTGGTATTCGATAAGATCGCTCACTGTCATCCATATTAAAAATGGAGTGCGAGCCGACTGCACCCCTGAAATGACGCACCTAGGGAAGAAGTACAGTGTCACAACAACTTTGGCCTACGAATGTGTCGTGTTCAAGGATTTGGAGGTCAGTACGCCTATGCATCATTATGATTCACCACACCAAAACACCTGGATCATGTTCGACGATGCTGGATGAACACTCGCATGGTGAGAGGTGAGAGCAAGTAATGCATCCGGGTACCTACTGGCTCCACGTTTCCTCTGAGCTTTCAACTCACCGAAAAACTGCACAGTGTTCATTCCGAAAGACTCCCAGAGCACAATAGGAATATACCTAAGCGGTAATCTAAGCCTGTGCGTGGGAAGGCACTCTGGAATACTTCGTATTCTATCCGTACCGGTAACGAAACTCCGTTAATCACGGAGGATACTCACTCCAGAACTCCAAAATTATAAGCACATAAAAGCCGGCTGGCGTGACCGAGTGGTTCTAGGCGCTTCAGTCTGGAACGTCGCGACCGCTACGGTGTCGCAGGTTCGAATGCTGCCTCGGGCATGGATATGTGTGATGTCCTTAGGTTGGTTGGGTTTAAGTAGTTCTAAGCTCTAGGGGACTGATGACCTCAGATGTTAAGTCCCATAGTGCTCAGAGCCATTTGAACCACGTAAAAACACAAACTCCGCCCTAGGAGCCCCACGACTTGCCATCTCAACCCCACGAGGTTTAATGGTAGGGACGGGAAAAGCCGAACGGATGTATCCGATACCGACGCTTTAACTCTGAATAACTAGTATTTTTCGGTATTTTTTTGGCCTCGCTTACAACACTTGTTTTTTTTATTTTCTACTCATAACCGAGTAAAAAACCGAAATATCAATTAGCAATAGCAGCTTTGCTAAAATTTTCCGTTTTTAAATAAACCTTATTTAAAAAAGGAGTAACTGTTATTCGTAAAATTTGCATTGGTTTGAAATGTCGCGTTACTGTAGAAAACGGGAAAAGCGATCAGTGCTATTTTAATAACAATGCCGACAGAAACAAGCAACGAACGTAGCGTAAGAATTGGTTCAGCATTGCTGGGATAATAATCTTCCTGTTGCCGTGTGTGGTGGTTTAAGGTGCGCGTCTACGTGCAGTGTGCAAGACTTGCCCCCACCTGGTCTATACGGCAGTTCCTTGCTGCCGTCTCTGGACATCCGCTGTGTTGCAGAATGCCACCAACGCTGGTCTCTAAATATGTTTACGAAATCATGCAGCAATCAAGTACAGTGCTTCATTTGCTTTAGAAGATAAAAGATTTGTCTACCATTTCCATGAAATAATAAACGAGGTAGGAAATTATGGTAGCAGTAATAAATTAGTAACTTAACAGTTTTCAAAACGGAGAATTCTAGTGATTTTTCGTAGTATTCACATAATTATCACTTTTGGAGAAAAGAAGTGAAGGATAGACGGACAAAGTTTTTTTTTTTTGCCTATTTTAATTGTGATTTTGATTCTATGTATCTTAAAATTGACAGAGTCACACTTGTTCAGTCTTTGTTCGACTTCTACGTAATAGGCTTAAAAACCTAAAATCGGTTATTTCAGAAACTGATTATTTTAAGCCGTTTCAAAAGTCAGGTTAAAGTGTAGTGGAAAAAAACCGATACAACCGGAAACCGGTTGTTTCAGCGATAACCGCCATACCTAGCTGACTGCTTATTTCGTGAGCTCCTCATAGCTCCACGACAGTGTTTAAAACATAGGCCTTTCAGTCAATCAAAAAACAGGAGCAAAAGAAGGCATTGTAATTCATCATCCCCCTTTAGCTGCTTACAGCCCTCCTGAGAGACACTGGCCTTTGACAAGGCATTTAGAACAGTTGACGCAACGATCGTCATGCGGATATTTCTTACTTCGTTGAATTAACCGTTCAGAGAAATAGGTAAAATCCAGGCTGAACAAAACCCCCTTCCTCAGATCGCAGGAAACTGGTTGAGGTGACTACCATTCGAAACAGGTCTACAGCGTCTGAGAGGCTTGAAATGATATGTAACACTGTCAACTCTGGTTGGGTCCTTGATAAATTACTAATTGCGGTAACTGGCTGAGGAAGAGTAATACACTATGTCATCAAAAGTATCCGTACACCTCCAAAAACATACGTTTTTCATATTAGGTACATTGCCAGGTACTCCATATCAGCGACCTCGTGAGAGATCAGAATGTGGCGAAACTCACCGACTTCGAACGCGGTCAGGTGACTGGGTGTCACTTGCGTCATACGACTGTACGCGTCATTTCCACACTCCTAAACATCCCTAGGTCCACTGTTTCCGATGTGATAATGAAGTGGAAACGTGAAGGGACACGTACAGCTCAAAAGCGAACAGGCCGACCTCGTCTGTTGACTGACAGAGGCTGCCGACAGTTGAATAGGGTCGTAATGTGTAATAGGCAGACATTTATCCAGACCATCACACAGGAATTCGAAACTGCATCAGGATCCACTGCAAGTACTGTGACAGTTAGGCAGGAGGTGAGAAAACTTGGATTTCATGGTCGAGCGGCTGCTCATAAGCCACACATCACGCCGGTAAATGCCAAACGACACCTCGCTTGGACGATTGAACAGTGGAAAAACGTTGTGTGGTGTGACGACTCACGGTACACAATGTGGTGATCCGATGGCAGTGTGTGGATATAGCGAATGCCCGGCGAACGTCATCTGCCAGCGTGTGTAGTGCCAACAGCAAAATTCGGAGGCGGTGGTGTTATGGTATGGCCGTGTTTTTCATGGAGGGCGCTTCCACGCCGTGTTGTTTTGCGTGGCACTATCACAGCACAGGCCTACATTGATGTTTTAAGCACCTTCTTGCTTCTCACTGCTGAAGAGCAATTCGGGGATGGCGATTCCATCTTTCAACACGATCGAGCATAATGCACGGCCTATGGCGGAATGGTTTCACAACAATAACATCCATGTAATTGACTGGTCTGCACATAGTCCTGACCTGAATCCTATAGAACACCTTTGGGATGTTTTGGAACACCGACTTTGTGCCAGGCCCCACCGACCAACATCGATGCCTCTCCTCAATGCAGCACTCCGTGAAGAATGGGCTGCCATTCCCCAAGAAACCTTCCAGCACCTGATTGAACGTATACCTGAGAGAGTGGAAGCTGTCATCAAGGCTAAGGGTAGGCCAACACTGTATTGAATTCCCGCATCACCGACGAAGGGCGCCACTAACTTGTCAGTCATTTTCAGCCAGGTGTCTGGATGCTTTTAATCACATAGTGTATGTTCTTTCTATGATTTTTGTAGAATGTGTGTGTGTGTGTGTGTGTGTGTGCTCCAACGTACAAGTATTGTTCCATTTAATTTTATCTAATTTTAAGGCACCCTTTTCCCACGGTAAGGTGTCATTTGTAACGTAATGAACATGGTTCTGGTAGGCATTTATCAACTATGTTCTCAACTCCAAGGCATCAATAAACTTTCAATTGTTATTATCTTATAAATATGAGTTCTTTATGTTGAGTAACTGCGAGTCACAGTAAGCAGTAAATCCAGCATCATCAAAACTACAGGGCAAATCTCATCTGAAAGTATGTAATCAAGTCCAAATCGGCAGTGCCATTGTATGAGGTGTAACTTCACACTACACAATATCTTCCACAAGCTAACTTCTCCTTCAGTTTTCACCATTTCATCCACGCCTCTCCCTCTAACAGTGCATACGATGGGTGTGTGAAATGTAATGAGTATGATTTTTATCTGAGAGGTGGCACACTACTCTCTGACTTCAGCAACACCATCAGTCAGATTAATGTTCATATTTTAGGTCATGATCTCGTTGTTCCCCAGCGCTACATTTGGTATGTGTGGTTTATGACTTTTTTACATGGGGAAATTGTGGGCAGAATGTTCTTAAAACTGCAGGTGTAACCTGTAGAGAACTTTTACCCAAGGGGCCGTAGTGGAGGTAATGGAGAAAAGGAAGAGAGATGGACTAGGGGCCATAAATGCTGATTCCAGCGAGCTGGCTGTGTGAGTGATTTTGGGAAGCAGCGCACAGTGCAGAGGGGCTTCTGGCTTTAGCATTCTCCTCCTTCTGCTTGGAGTTGGACTGGAGGACACTAGTTCCCAAAACATTTTACCTGGGCCAGATGGCAGTCCTTCGCAAAGGTGGCCAGTTAGCGTAAAGTGGATGGATGAAGCCATTTAGGAGACACTGCTGTGAACTGAGCCCTTGTGAAAATGGTGCGAAGGTCATAAAGCTCCGTGCATTTTCATGTTAGAAGCTGGAACGATATGGACAGAGCAGATGGTGCACGTGTTTAGTGAAAGTGAGACTGTAACCGCCTTGATGCCAGGTCACCAGATTTCTTTAGCGAATGGCAAAAACGTATATTTCATGGGTACGGCTGTCTGGGAAACTTAACGGTATTCTTTCAGTAATAGGAAATGGTTGGACTAGAAAGATTAAATTTCTCCGTAAATGAGGGACTGTGGTGCCATCTAGGTATATGTTTTTTGCCAAAACATGACCATGCTTACCATGAGAACAACGCCTCCCTAGTCTAAAACCTTCTTTTTTCGGACAAGAGAGATTTGGGGTCGCTGATTGGCTCCTCCCAGGATATGCAAAGTGGAGGCTTGCTGCCCTAGCGTGGCTACCAGGCCAACAGAACAGTCGAGAGAGGAGATTCAGTGAGCAGAAAATTGTTGGATTGGTTTGTGTAATGCAGGGGCAGTTTCGTTTTCGCTCATTTGGTTCCCATGCCAAGTGGTTGTGAATGTTTTGGGGTTCATCTTCTGGTCCTCCTCTGGTGGAGAACTTCGGGTCTTTCCCTACTGGGTGAGATTTGCGGTCTACATCTGGTGGCGGACTAAGAGCCAGTGGCAGTTTCCAACTATACCGACAGAGGAACTGCATATCATCTCGGACGTATCGTGTGTCACGAGAGTGAACTTAATCGTACTGAGTCGGCCATCTGACAGTTGACAATTGCAGCAAGTGCCGTCATGCCTGTGAGTCAAATTGGTCTGGCTAGACCAGCGAACGGGTGCACCTCACAATGAACGCTGCGAGGATTTCAATCTCTGATAGGGAAGTTTACCTCGTTGAGATAATCAGAACGCCAGTCCCCGTAGTGTGCAAATTTTCGTGGACGCGTCAGAACATTGCAGCTGTCGCAGGGCGCCGCTCCTTAGCCACAGCACGCCGTTTTCTGCTGCCACCTGAATCAAGGTGCAAGGGTAAAGTATTTCTCCACCGGCGTAGGGTTATTAAATTATATTCACAACTCCCTGTTCTCAGGTGAAGCACAGTTTGCCGTGTACTTGACTGTAGTTGATTCCATTTGAATAGAGTTGGGCCTCACAGTGCATTCACGTAAAGAAAGTCAGATTGCATTGTAAAAGGGATTAATTCAGGGAAGAGTTTGTATAGCTCCCACCCCAATGTATGCTTTACCAATCAAACAACATTCCATTTCTGTTTTGGGTTTGTCATTTTTGTGTAAGATTTATCAGGTAGTTTTAGTTACAAAAGGATTAATAAAACTTGGCATTTTTTTCTAAACATAAATACGCAATTGTTCTCGTTTATACTCCCTCAACTATTCACAGTTTTTATTTTATTGTTGTGGTACATAGGTATACCAGCAATTTAAGGTTCAGTCTTATTAAATTAATGAATCTGATTATTAATTTGAGTTCTGAAACTGACCTCAGGCATAGGCAACAAAAGTGCCATGAGTAAATTCACTAATTCATATATAAAAATTATTGGTGCTATCAAAAATCAAGTGATGGCCGCACACCCCAGAGCTTAAACTTGGACTGAGCTTCTACTGGTCTACACTGGTAAAACAACTCAGCATTGCCAGATCGCTCGCATTGTTGTCAGTCTCATTACTTTCTCACACACCTCGTAGACTCCCGCTTGATCGCAAGTTTTATGACCAAAGCTACTATTGGAAGTAAAGGACAAATGGGAAACTTGGAACACTACTTCCACGATTTGAAGGTTATTAAGAAGATAATACTTTCCTTTATGCAAAAATAATAACATTTAGCATCACTCAGACACAATTTATGATTAAAGCAAGCAATAGCTTGCAGTTGTTGTCGCTTCCGCAGGATCTCTATCATGGCACTTCTGTGTGGTAGTTAATGAGTTATCTCGTGGAACAGGTGCGTGTTTTTCTTCATCTTTTTAATGAGGCTATGGTGAAATGAGAAAATTTAGACTCGAGTTTGGCGCTATGCATTGTATCTGACTAACTTGTTGTATGTTGTAGCCATTTTATTTCAGTGTATCTGTTGTTTGTGGCATTGATTTTTTTGTTTGTTTCTCATTGTGTCTTGTCAGTGACTTTCGAGTCAGTTCTTGTCTGACGCTACGTCGTTGCTAACAGCATTGTGCAAGCTTTTGTCGAACATATTTGATTACGTACATGTGTACGATATTTTACACTAGTTGAAAGTCTCCCTGACTGAGGCTCGTCTTCAGCGTGTTCTCGGCCTTCCAAAAATGATTTATGCCAGCGAAAAACTTGTGCTCTTGATGAGGAATGTTGCCCATAGGCCTGTTTCAACATTTTAAACGTCAGAAACGCGCATTCCCCAAGTTAAACATGTGGGGTAACGGGCTAGTCGTGGCGCCCTGGATATACTCACAGTGCGGAGGAAGCAGTGGCCGCCCGGGCCGCCTGGCGGATGCCGACCGCTCGGCAGGCCGAACACGTGGTGGCAGACGCTGGCCGAAGCAGGAGGGCTCCAGCCGCGTGGCTGGGAATTCCACTGTGACGAGGACGGTGCTTTGTGTCGATGAAGGAGATGCCTATGACGGGAGTGCCAAAGGTGGCGGACTTTGTGAAACCTTAATGGCAGACATTTCATAGTTCATACAGAAATTAATAGTAGCCAGAGGAGTCATGATACCCCAAAAAGAAACGTGTACATTACTATTATTTGCACGACGATTCTGATGGTGTTATCAGATTTTCAATATCTTTATTAGTTTAAAGTTTAGTATCTGTCGGTAAATTATACAAGTAACACCCAGCAACGAATTTTCAAAATGTAAACGCTTCATCCGATTTTGTCGATCGCCGTGTCTTTAGAAAGTTATTAAGGTAAACCTAAATTGGTATGAATTACAGTCATGTAACTTGAATAATACATGAGTTATTGGAGGTCAAAGTGGTCGTTTACTATCGATCGCGTCAGGCCATAAGTACTCCACAGTTACACGAAGAAACAGTCTTTGTTTATATCCGATATATACTATTCATGAAGAAATTAGTTGAATATTTACTGTGTTATAGGAATCACACAGACATTAGGCTACTGGCCTACCTTTTGTTCTATTCCTTTCGTATATGTTTATTTAATTTGTTTATGTATCTAATAATGTATGTTAGAGTGTGTTTATGGTTCAGCCGTAGGAATATTCATTTAATTTCAAGTTATTTAAATGTAAATCCAGTATTTCGAAAGTGTTTTATGTTTGTGAGTGTACGTTAGCTTGGAGACGTGGAGGGAGCGCTCTAGCCAATCACAGCGCTCGTTAGTAAGGAGGCTACTACCGAAGTGAATGGAAGGGAGTTCGGGGTGGTACGGCACGCGACACGGGAAGTGTTGGACGCGACGGCGTGACGGGAGCGGAGTCGGTAGGAGGACTTGGAGAGTGGAGCGGTTTGCGCGTCGATGCGAGAGATAGAAATACTTCGGAGTGCCGACTTGTGAACTTGGGAGATTTCTGTGGTTTCTACAGTGAAGATATAGTACGAGCTTGGAAGTGAATATCTCGCGAGCTATGTTTTTTTCATAACTAATCATGTGAAGTAGGAATCTATTGTTTCCCTGTTATTGAACTTATATTTTATTTAACACACCTCGTAGACTCCTGCTTCATTGCAAGTAATATGATTGAAGCTACTATCGGAAATAAAGGAGAGATACGAAATTTGCAACAGTACTTAAATAAGTGTCATATGCAAACTCAGATAAAAAGATGTATTGATATCATTAACTACAATTATAAAGAAGCTGATGTAGTCCAACTGAAATACACTTAAAAAAAAGAAAGAATGAAAGCAGCATGAAGGAATTATCGGGATGAGGCGGAAATCTGTAGGCATTATGTACATGTGCAGACAAACTAATGATTAAAATTAAAGAAAAATTGGATAAATTATTCAAGAGAAGTAGTTTCACAAATTGAGCAAGTCAACACTGGCCCTTACGCAAGCAGTTGTTCGGCTTGCCATTGATTGAAAGAGATGTTGGATGTCCTCCTGAGGGATATCGTGCCGAATTATGTCCAACTGACGGGTTGGGGCGTCAGACTCCCGAACTGGTTGGAGGGCCCAGCCCATAATGCTGCAAACGTTCTTGAATGGAAAGAGATCCCGCGACCTTGCTGGCCAAGGTAAGATTTGGCAAGTGCGTATACAAGCAAGTAGAAACTCTCGCCGTGTGCAAGCGGGCATTATCTTTCTGAAATGCAGGCGCAGGGTGGTTCGCCTCGAAGAGCATGGAATATCGTCGACGTACCGCTGTACTGTAAGGGTGCCACAGATAACAACCAAAGGGTCCTGCTGTGAAATGACGTAGCACCCCAGACCATAACCCCTTGCTGTCGGGCCATATGGCGGAGGCAGTCAGGTTGGTATCCCATCGCTGTCCAGGGAGTCTCCAGAAACGTCTACGCTGGTCATCGGGGCTCAGTTCGAAGCGGGACTCTTCACTGAAGACTAGTCTACTCCAGAATGAGATTTTCACTGTGCAGTGGAGTGTGCCCTGATATGAAACTTTCTGGCAGATTAAAACTGTGTGCCGGACCGAGACTCGAACTCGGCATCTTTGCCTTTCGCGGGCAAGTGCTCTACCATCTGAGCTACGCAAGCGCGACTCACAACCTGTCCTCCTCGCTTCAATTCTGTCAGTAACTCGTCTCCCACTTTCCAAACTTCACAAGCAAAGGTCCCGAGTCCGTCTCAACTGCAGAAGCAAAAAATGTGAAAATACTACTTGCATTACAGACAGGTAGTGGCACCCTGAGCATTCTTTTGGAATCACATTAGGCTTAAGGGCCGCTATTGATCATATTCACTTATTTGCTTTTCAGAATTGTGTATTCAGTTCTAATGAACAGGTGATGGCATGCTTCTCCTGGTCTGGCAAGTAGTATGAATGTCCCACACCTCGCAACTACCAGCCGCTGAACGTCAAATGTAAACTGGAAACACAAGTCAGATATGTTCAAGAAGTGGGAAGAAAATATTGTTTATTGAACATCATAGGAACGCATATCAGCAGCCCGAAAATCTAAGGACTGTTTGATATTGTTCTTTGAAGACTAATGAAGAAATCTTTATGGAATAACGCGAGACTCAGATAGCAACAATATTTTTTTATTTATTTTTTGGTTGTGTAGGTGTAACAGGAGGTATCGACCTGTAAGTAAGGAATGTGTCTGTTGATTGTAATTAAGAGCAAATGTATTAAATAGTCTAAACGCTGTTCCAGTACTGTGGTAGTCATGAACATGAAACAGCGCTACAGCCCCATCTTTTACTGCATTACCGAAGATTAAACTTGCCCAGATTTTGAGAACAGGACTTTGCTTTTGTGATAGGTAAGCGACAGAAACGAAGCAGTCCATTTGGCGGACACCCGCTGTAAATGAGCGTAAGGTCGCCGCAGTGGGGGCTGGATTGGCGCGAGGATCGAAGGAGTGACACGCAGCGCTGCGGATCCGGGTCACGGCCACCGCTGCGGCGACCTCAGCCCTTTGCTATCTGCCCTGATGAGTGCACGCGGATGCGGCGTCTAAATAAACGGCGCGAGGACGTCATTAACCAGTAATTGGGAGCAGGCAGGGTTGCACGAAACCCACTGCGATGCCGATTCAGAAATATTTCTGTGAGATAGCTGGCGCTTTGAAAGATCGCCAAATAATTGAAAGATTCGAGTGCATCCTGACGTATACAGCGTGAGTTAAAAAGGAATTTACAACTTTGGAATGGTATAGAAATTTATTGAGATAACATACAGAATCGGAAGGTATGTCAGTTTGTACCAAGCAACATCAGGTTTCATTTAAAAGTGCCAAGTGTCATTTTGGTTCGATATGACTTCCAGAGACAGCAAAGGACTTGGAAGAGCGGTTGAACGGAATGGACAGTGTCTTGAAAGGAGGATATAAGATGAACATCAACAAAAGAAAAACTAGGATAATGGAATGTAGTCGAGTTAACTCGGGTGATGCTGAGGGAATTGGACTAGGAAATGAGAAACTTAAAGTAGTAAAGGAGTTTTGATATTTGGGGAGCAAAATAACTGATGATGGTAGAAGTAGAGAGGATATAAAATGTAGACTGGAAATGGCAAGGAAAGCGTTTCTGAAGAAGAGAAATTTCTTAATATAGAGTATAGATTTAAGTGTCAGGAAGTCGTTTCTGAAAGTATTTGTATGGAGTGTAGCCATGTATGGAAGTGAAACATGGACGATAACTAGTTTGGACAAGAAGAGAATAGAAGCTTTTGAAATGTGGTGCTACAGAAGGATGCTGAAGATTAGATGGGTAGATCACATAACTAATGAGAAGGTATTGAACAGAATTGGGGAGAAGAGGAGTTTGTGGCACAACTTGACTAGAAGATGGGATTGGTTGGTAGGACATGTTCTGAGGCATCAAGGGATCACCAGTTTAGTATTGGAGGGCAGCGTGGAGGGTAAAAATCGTAGAGGGAGACCAAGAGATGAATACACTAAACAGATTTAGAAGGATGTAGGTTGCAGTACGTACTGGACTGAAGACCACAACAACAACAACAATGACTTCCATTTGTGATGTGGCAAACATCCTACTAGTAATCAATTTCTTCCCTCACTCGTTGCATCAAATCGGGCGTAACTTTTTGCAAAGACAGCGTAGATTCGATTTTTCGCGTTTGATAAATTGTTTGGTACTCGAGGAACATACATATGGTCTGTAATGAAACACCAGAGAAAGAAATCCGATGGTATCAAGTCTGGGAAGCGAAGTGGCCATGAGATTGGCCTTTCACGCCCAGTCCAACGAACTGGGAAACGATTATCGAGGAAACCTCCAACTGCCGTGAGGGAATGAGATAGTGCACTTTCTTGCTGGTATTAAATCATCGAATCCTGGCCATGTGCATCGATCTGTGAAATTGAAGTTTTCAAGCATATACAGATACACAATATCAGTGATAGTTTTCTCCATGAAGAAGGAAGAGCCATACACTTTCAATTTGCTGAGGGCACAAAACATACTAACTTTGGGCTGTAGTCAACTTGTTCCAGAGTTACATATGAATTTTCGCTGCCTCATATTTTGCAGTTGTGGGTGTTCATTATGCCACTGATATGAAGTGTTTCATGAAACCGAAATACACAGCGAGTACCCTCCGCACCAGTGAAAGTAGCCATTTTAACTCTGCACTACGCCGGCATACCTGGTGGCAGAATGGGGTACTGATGCACTACTTGAATCAAACTTGAGGTTATTTCCTACAAAATGACACATCTGCCGATTCTGATAGTTATCTCAATAAATTGCTACATCATTATAACTCTGTAAAGTCCTTTTTTACTCACCCTGTGTTCTGGTGGAAGGTACACATGGAAAATATCCAAAAATTGCGGCTTACTGTGCAATTTACGAAGAAATGAAATAAAGTTTTAATTATCATATCGAAGAAATCAAGCTGTCATCGTGAAACTCGGTGCTCGTCATCTCCACATATTCATCCTCCAATGCGACATATTTTTCCCAACGATGGGTGACGTGGCGAAGACATTGGCTGTAGAAGTCTGAATTTTGGCTGATCAGGAAACTTTCTATCTAGAAAATAATCTTGTCATTTCGAAATTGCATGCCACATTATGGTTTCTTCATCCGAGGAAAGAGCAAGAAAGTACTGGTGTCATGTCAAGGGCACGCCAGAGGCGAGGCAAAATTTTAATGTCCAAAGAAGCACCATCTGTGTCTTCTTTACAGTATGAGCAGGGACGGTTCTGTGGAGCGAGAGCAACCCCTCGGACACGTTCCCGTGACGCTTCCTCACCGCAATCTCGTGCGACTTCGTCAGGAGATTCGGTAGTATTTTCCTGTGATGAATTACTTCTCACGAGCATAACTTGGTAGCACCACATGATGGCGCTCCCAAAAATCACTCAGCATCACCTTGCCCAATGATCGTTGCATCTTTGCCTTTTACGGCGGCGATGTATCCACGAGTTACCGCACCTTGCTTTGTTCCTTTCTCGCGAGGTGATATTGATATACCCAGCTCTCGTCCGTGGTGATTTGGTAGCTACAGAAGTCATCTGACCTGGTTAGCCTGACGCAGTTGCAACATTTTCGCTACTACCTCCGTTCAGAGGGCTTTCTGAACAGTGATCAGCGATCTACGTCATGCTGAAAATATCGTTCAAGATGTTAAAAAGTTATGTATGACTGATTTAACTTGATTATGGGGATAATACTAACACAAAAGAAGGAGCCATGAAACTCAGTGATATATGCACATTAGCTCTACAGTATCGAGAAATAAGTTTTACTTTTGATAGACGACAATCGGTAGTTACGCTTAACCTCTGACAAGGATTATCACTGCTGATTACGTGTAAAATTCGACTGTTGTGACTGACAATACGTAACTTTTCACAAACACAACTTTTATTGATGTAAGTTCACAAGGTTGATGACAGAACATACAAACAAAAGGTAACAATAACGATGCCGACAAGAGTCTCCTAATTGAGGCAAACAAAAGTTCACTTCTGATTTTCCACAAAGGTTCGTGGTAACACACTCACACACTAGTAACAGTCTAATTCAGAGACGAATACATAATCTTCAACGGTCGTAGTACAAGAGGTCGCCATATGGCGTTGAAACGTCCCCTTAGTAAAATTATTGAATTACTGTGCTGATAAACCTCTTACATTATTTGATTTTCAAACAGCTGAGCAGAACTGAACGTACTCAGACATTTCGCTCTTTACCTATTCTAATCAACACTAAACTGACACACAATATTTTCAGCGCAACGCAATCTGACTTTCAATAATCCCTACAAAAGAATGGCCCTGACTAACATTAAACTATACCTTTCAGAAATCACTTACCTCACAAAAATCTTCGTCACTCGAGCTACTGCAACACAGCGAGCGCCACTACTGCCAGCTAAATAAAAGATTCAAACTACTCAAGGCACTAACTACTGATAGGCATAGTTAGCAAATGAAAGATTTTGATAGAGGACAAACAATATATTTACCTTAACAGTGTTCAAAAGCCATAATATATATATAGGAGTTCATGACATGCAGTCTTACAAATTTACTGTCTCTGATGGATACACGTCCAGATCATCTGCTCTCAAAACTCCGCCATCTCTCTCCCCACATCCACCACTCCTGGCGGCTCACCTCCACCTGCGCAATGCTGCGCACTGTTAACCGCCAACTGCCCAACACTACAATAGCCATCAACAATGCAAACCAGCCACAGACTGCACACAGCACAGCCAGTGATTTTCATACACTACGTGGCGCTACAAATAAAAAAACCTAAACAGCCTACTTACAGCGTGAACGGAAGTTCGGGGCTGGTTCTAGCCCCTAAATAGCTGTCTCCAGCGGCGTAGTGATACTTCCTGCAGGCCGTGGGTCGAGCTCCCCCTGCAGGAAGTAGTGCTCGGAATATGTTTCCATTAACTTGTGTGTAAATAGCCGGTGTTTATCATGGTGATTTTGGTACGCCTTGGGCATAGACAACCTTGTCCTTTGTGGTGTAATATGGGTTGCCGGCCCTCAGGGGCTACCTTGGTTCCAGTATAACACCGACCATGCCCGTTTCCTGCAGTATTTATCTCTCTCTCCGACATCTGACCCATCTGTCGGCAAGACTTGCACCCAAACCTCCTGATGTGAGATACTCAGGTCGGTACCAGGTGTTGTGTATCGACAGAGAACCAACCAAAATTCCGACACAGTTTGTGCTGTCGTTCAGGAGAACGTTCGTAAGTAATTAGTAACACCTGACCTACGGAACACAGAAAAGCATACCGTGAGCATCTGTTGTGTAGAGCTCCCGTGGGGAAGTCCTGTGTCATACCCAGGGTCTTCAGTTCGAGTCCTGGTTGTGCCAGTTTTAGTACTCTTGTACGTGCGAAACTATTATATGGGGCAATATGTTGCTGACATGTAAAAGGACTGTTCCGAGTTTATAGCAATGTACTAGTGGCAGACCGCTTTCGCTTCGTTTATTTGAAGATAGCAAACCTATAGTGTGCATTTGTTATTTTACGGAATAAACATAAACGATCGGAAGAGAAGAAAAGAGAAAGAATTGGATCAAATGTGCGGAGGTATTAATAACAATAATAATAATAATACTAACCAAACCTAAGGTCTGAGAAAGGAAATAAGATAATAACAATAATAATAATTATAGTAATAATGGTAATCATAATAACAATAACAGTAAAAATAATAATGATAGAATAGTAATTATTGTTACTATTAATGCCACTGCACATGTGAAGCAGTTCTCTTTTGTTTACTGTGTGAAACTACAAACGCGGTCTATAGGTATGCTACTTTCAAATAAAGGAAGTGAAAGATGACTGCCAATAAAACAATGCTATAAACTCCAGACAACCCTTCAGTATGTTAGGAATATGTTGTCCCATGCAGCAGCTTCACATCTACTGCAGTACAAAAACTGGAAGAACCAGTGTGTGAACCGACGACCCTTGGTACGAGAAGCTGACGCTCTACCGACATCCCCACGGGAGCTCTACATGACAGACCCTCACAGTTACGCTTTTCCTGTGCTCCGTAGGTCAAGTGTTACTTACTACAGTACCTATTATTTACACACTTTCTCCTGGACGACAGCACATAGCACAAACTACATCGGAGTTTTGGTTGATACTGTGTCGATATGAAACGTTAGGTTCCGATCTGACTGTCTGACATCTGGAGGTTTGGGTGACGGCGGAGCCATGAACACCTCTGAAGATGTCCAGTGCAGCTCTGGATGAAAGTCAGCAACGGGAAGATTCATGAACCACAACCATATAACCCAGATAATTTACCAGCAGCATGAACTCTGACATAAATTATTCAGTCTCTCGGACAGTGTTCGCTGTCATGATGTAATTCGCTATGTAGAGGAATACATTAAGAACGAAGATTGTTAATAAGGTGCAACCAATCCTCAGATAGTGGATAGCTGAACGTTGAACGGGAATTACCGACTGAGATTAATCTGTGTCTGCAACCTCTGATGCGAAGACTAACAATTACTGGCAGAGAGCATAGTAGGTCTTGTAACAGGCTTTGTATACAGCGGCCCCCTCACATGCAATTTACGCGCCTACTTCTCACTCTTAAACATGGAGAGTGTTGTTGTTTGTGTGGATCGTAGTTCAATGACATTTGTTGTGTCCCGTCATTGCACTGTACAGATGAAGCATGTACTACGAAACTGTACTGATGAAACATGTACTAAGAATAACTGAAACGTAGACTATACGTATGGCAGAGAAATAGATTAGGAATATCTGTGAAGTGGCCACTCAGCTACACAAGACAAAATTTTTGTCACCAACTTCCATTGACTCCAAAGATCACGTAACTATAGCGCAGCAGGAGGTCTGTCCGTAAACTCTGTAATATTCGAATGTCATTTCATAAGTAGTACGGACGTATCCCTTTCAAAAGCACCGTAGATTTTGTACGGGCGTCTCATATGCATCTTAAAAATTTGCACTCTGTTCCTTGTATGGACTTGACTTAACGCTTTGAGTGCCATGCTCGTCATACACGGCCCAGTCGCGTACTTGCTGTCTTTGTCGTAATGCGGAAACAGAGCGGTTTATCTGACATCTAAAAGAGCATGATCATTACCTTTTACAAAGGACTAAGTTCGTAAACTGTTCGCATGGCGTCATGGTTAAAGTATACCGTGCGTGGCAAAATGGCACTATCCAAAAATGGCGACGAGGGAACTATGGTGCATTACGGGCCGTAGAAGACGGGGGGGGGGGGGGGGGGGGAGTTGTTTGGGTGAAGAGACCAAACAGCGAGGTCATCGGTCTCCTCATCGGATTAGGGAATATCGGGGAAGGAAGTCGATCGTGCCCTTTCAAAGGAACCAGCCCGGCATTTGCGCGGAGCGATTTAGGAAAATCATGGAAAACCTGAATCAGGATGGTCGGACGCGGGATTGAACCGTCGTCTTCCCGAATGCTAACCACTGCATCACCTCGCTCGGCAGATGACAGGGGTTAACAACTATTGGAGACATGTATACGGGGGAGCAGATGTGCAACTGTTGAGCAACTGACCACCCACATGAACCACGGGCCACCAACATTGTCTCCTCAGAGACCGTTCAGCGAACCTCGCTGCGTATGGGCCTCGGCAGCAGATGCCTAGTTCATATACCCATGCTGACTGCCTTTCATCAGCGACGAAAGCTGCAATTTGCACGCCGGTACCACAATTGCACGTGCACTGAGTGGCGACAGTTCAGATGAATCACGTTATATGCTTCATCAGATATATGACCATTGGCGCGTACGGAGTGAAACGCCTGAAAGCAAACACCCTGTAACCAGAAGTGAGCGTTACGGGCTGGGGAATGTTTTCTTGGAATTGCGTGAGTGATCTCGTCATTCTGGAAAGCACAATGGATCAACATAAGTATGCATCCATCCTTGGGGACCATGTCCAGTCTACCTACAGTTTGTTTTTCCTCAGTAAGATACCATTTTCCAGGAGGACAACGCAAAGTGTCGCACAACTCGCAGTGTACGTGCTTTTTTCGAGGAACACCAAGATGAGTTTACCTTATTCCTCTTGTCGCCAGACTCTCTGTATTTAAACCCAATCGAGAACCTGTTGGACCACCTCGATTGGGCTGTTCGCGCTATGGAGCCTCAGCTGAGAAACCTAGCGTAGCTCGTCACGGTAGACGAGTCAGCATGGCTCCACATCCTTGTCGGTACCTTCCAGAATCTCACTGACTCTCGCTGTACGTCTCGCGGTAGTCCGCGCTGCAAAAAAATGGTTGTTCAGGTTTTTGACAGGTGTTCACATTAATCTGACTGGACAGTGTATTACGAACACAACATCTTAGTGAGGACTGCTGTACCTGTAATATTATGGGGAGCGTTCCTTGCTCATTTATTAGCTCTCGTGGGTAACATTAGTGGTCCAGCGCCGGCTACTGTGGGCGAGCGGTTCTAGGCGCTTCAGTCCGGAATCGCGCTGCTGCTACGGTCGCAGGTTCGGATCCTGTCTCGGGCACGGATGTGTGTGATGTCCTTAGGTTAGTTAGGTTTAAGTAGTTCTAAGTTGTAGGGGACTGTTGACCTCAGATGTTAAGTCCCACCGTCTCAGAGCCATTTGCAATTTTTTTTATGAGGGAGACCGGAATAGGTGATTAAAACATATAATCCTTGGAAGGAGATGTTGATGATGAAGATGATTATGATGATTATTCGCGTGTTCTGTTCGATGTGAGTCATTCTGACCTGTATTGTGCTTCTGGCGTACTTATATTATGTCTCGTTTGCTCTGTCTTGAATGATATAGATTGTTTGTTGTAACCGTTGTGTGCTAGTTTTTACGCCACATCTAAATTACCTAATAAATGTAACTCCATCCTATGTCCGGAGTGCTGGACTTCGGCTGGTCGATTTCGAATAATAAAATACCGACAGCCGGTTTTTTATATTTTTTAATTTTTTTGACTTACAGTTTCGGCATTACATTATACGATCTTCAGGCCTGCATATATCGAGTAACCCTCGTGGTAGAAGCCAATGCAGCGCTGTCAACTGATATCGTGAAGATTTTTTTCACACGGGCATGTGCCATGTGTGTTGCTAACTGCCGAAACTGGTTGCCTAACAAATAAAAACAAAATAACAGCTGGTGGTATTTTATTATTCGAAATTTCTTAATCGTCGCTAGTGGATTGTGACATTTACTTGCTTAAATTTACTCCATCTTCTCTTTTTTCCTGGCCTTGTACCGTATGCCGGGGTCGGCATATTAATCTGTACTTGCCAATGTCAGCGGTACAGAGTTACCTTTCCTGCCCTATCGCCACCCCTCTCCCCCCACCCCTCCCTCCCCCGGAATTTGTGTACCACATCTGCTGCAATTGGTGTTATTCTATATGAAAGTGTTATAATGTTTTCGTAATGTGTTTCTTGTAACACAAGCGGATCATGGATACCAGCCCCTTTTTCACATAGTAGGGTATAGGAAACCGCCGAAAAACTACACCCAGGTTGGCCAACACAATGATCCTCGTCGTTAATCCGCCAGGCGGATTCGATACGGGACCGGTGCATCTCCCCGAATCCCGGAAGCCGTGCTCTAGAACGCGCTGCTATCTGCGAGGGTTAGTTAAATTTAATGCATGACCAATAGTATCTAAATTCATAATATTTCACTACCTTTCGCGGTTATTCAACATTGAATTTGTATTCAATGCCTTTTTTTCGTAGCACTCTTTTTTTCCTTTTTCCTTTAGTAGTAATTTTTCGAGTGTTTCAGATACCCTTGAGGGATTATTTTATGAACATATGGCAAAATAGATTTCTGGTGTATTCGTCTATTTTTTATTCTTCTAGACTTTAAGACCATAGACAACAGTATCATCCTCGAATAGTCTCACGAAGTTTCCAACGGAGTCCATTATATTATTATACTTTATATAAGAATGAATACAGACTGCTTCTCCGTGCCATAACCATTTCTGTTAGGAATATTATTTCTGAATCAACGTCTATTTTGACAAATATTTATCCTTTACATCCGTTTCGGACTGTAACTATCTGTTGGAGAGTAGCTAGTTGCTTGATAAATACAGAACGGTATAGCCCTGTAGCAGAACTTGATGTGCGTCTTACCAAAGTAGATTCCATCCTCAGCTTAAACTAGATTTGCTTTTCGAGGTAAGGGTCTTGCTGCCGAATACGGCAGCCAAAGTTGTCGACCAGGAGAGAAGTGTTTTAAACAGCAAATAGTTCTCGCGCATCGTAAAACGGAACTTCCATTTTTTACTATGATATTATTGTGTGAGATATTTTTAATTAATGATTTTCGAAACCCATTTAATGTGTACGTTACAGGATTGAAAGCATTACCCGAATTTTCGCTGTGTGAGGTCACCATCTGGCCGTTACAAAGGCTGCGACATGTCGATCGATTTACAGACTGGACGTTGCCGAATTACACCTATCGCGATAAACGGATTCAGTTAATACCTTTCGTTTGAAGATAATAAAAAAATTTAATGTGCATCAATGGCTGCTATCATAGCAGGTACTCGAAAACTGGCATACACCGTAATCGGTCTGAAACGTGTGGTGTACTGTCACTTCGAGACTGATGTTTAGTCAGGTCCGAGGATATGAAGTAAATTATTTAACCCGATTAGACGGGACGAACACCCAGCGTTTGGAACTGGGATTTTGCGTGGATGACGTCAACATCCCACACAGATCTATACATCACGTGTAAGTTCACATTATGAACGCCACTCCTGGCCTGTTCAGTTGACGAATTACTACGTGACGTATTCACATCACTTTCTGATGACCTGTTAACAAGTCGAAACCGGTATATCAATATTCCACAAGGCACCTGACGGCGTGTAGCGGAAGAAACCGGTATATCAATATTCCGCAAGGCACCTGATGGTGTGTAGCGGATGTGGTAGCAAGATGTGATCCCCTTTTCCCAGTACCACTCGCGGACAACGCGTGGAAAGAATTATTGTCGGTAAACCTCTGTGTTAGCTCTAATTTCTCGAAAAAAAGTAAGGGAGGAAGACTAGGGTTTAACGTCCCATCGACATCGAATTCATTACAGACAGAGCAGAAATTCAAATAGATCCAAGGATGAGGAAGGAAGTCGGCCGTGCCCTTTCAAATGAACCAACCCGTCATTTGCCTGGAGCTATTTAGGTAAATCACGGAAAACCTAAATCAGGATGTCCACAGCAGGTTTGAACCGTCGTCCTCCCGAATGTGAGTCCAGGGTACTAACCACTGCACCACCTCGCTCGGTCTAATTTTTAGAATTTTCTCGCCGTGGTCATTTCACGAGATAAATGTGGAAAGAAGTGATATGTTACCCGGCTCTTTCCGGAAAGGATTCTCTCGAAATTCCAGTACAAAACCTCTCCATGATGCACAACGCCTCTCTTGTAGCGTCTGCCACTGGAGCTTGTTGAGAATCTCTGTGATAATCTCGCATCGACCAAAAAGTTTCGTGACGAAACGCCCCGCTCTTCTATTTCTTCTCTCAGTCCTTCCTGGTAAGTGTCCCAGACTGATGAACAATTCTCAAAAGTCGTTCGAACAAGTGCCTTTAAGCCGCTTCTTTTGTGAGTAGGGGGACAAGGCTGGCTTCAAGCCACAGTGCCACACTGCGGGTTGCCTAAATCGGGGGGCAAGTACACATTCATGGGCAAACCTATTGTTCTCATTTGATTGATAGGTCCTTAACCTGTCAATCAAATGAGAACAATAGGTGGTGTGATGCCGGCCTTGTCTCCCTACTTTCGTGGATGAGTTACATTTCTTTAGATTATTTCTATGATTCTCAGTCTGACATCTGCTTTTCCTACTATTTCTGTTCTATGGTTATTCCTTCTTAAGGTCGCTCTGAATAGTTATTCCTAGATATTTTATTTCCAGATATTTTGCGATGTGTACTATTCCTGGAAACTTGTCATCAATAGTGTAGCTGTAGAGTAGTGGATTTCCTTTCCTATGTATGCGCAATATGTTACGCTTTTTTACGTTCAGGGTCAACTGCCAGAGCCTGCACCATTCATCAATCCCCTGAGGCCATTCTACAAATCGATACTGTCTTCTGGCACTGCTGTTTTCCTACAGACAATCGCATCATCTGTGTACAGTCTTAAGGACCTTCTGACGCTTTATGCTGTATAATTTACATACATTGTAAACAACAACAGTTCTATCACACTTAGCACTCTGGAAATTACCTCTACATCCGTCGTTTAGTTTCTTTAAGAGAGATGTGTTGAGTTCTATCTACAATGATGTCGACAATCCAGTCGCAAATCGGGTTTGATACTTCGTAAGCTCGTATTTTTTCACTAAGTGGCAATGCAGATGGGTGTCAAATGCCTTCCTAACCTCGAGGAACACGGAATCAACCAGAGCGCCGTTGTCTACAGCACTGTGGATCTCATGGAGGGACAGAGCGAGCTGAGTTACGCAAGATCTGTATAGGCGGAATCCATGTTGATTTTTGTAGAGGGGATTTTCGTTGTCCTAAAAGATTATAATTATTGATCATTATATTTGTTCCACAATTCTATAACAGACTGACGTCAACGATATGGGACTATAATTGTGTGCGTATAAAAAAATAATGTCGCCACGATCTCACTTGTGTACTGAATGACTTGCTCAACAAAATGGCTGTAACGTCCCCTTTCGAGGCAGGTGTATAATCATGCATGATTAACTGTGCAATCCTATGTGATTAATAACGCAGACGGAAGTACTTCAGTAGGACTAGAAGGAAACACATACTAATAACTGTAGCCAAAAGAATACTAAAATGGTGTCGAACCGCCATTAACCAGTAGTAGAGCTGAGTTTAATCACAAATGCTGAAGTATACACTTTATAATTGCTTCTATAAGAGTTTTGTGTCATTTATCAAGAACTGGCGTGTTTATTTAAATAATAATTACAGATGAAACGTACACTACTTCCACTGTCGCTCCAAAGTGACCATTTCTGGGTGGGCCAGGGAAGTTGTTCAGTTTCGTCAGACCACGCCTGAATCGGCATGAGGGTCTGAATAGGAATGTTGTAATTAGAAGACGATGCCCTGTTGGGAAACGACATTCCTGTCCATAATGTAGCAATATCTATGGAGTGAACACAGCGCGCTGAGTATATTACCATCACTAAATCAAAATGTTCAAGTGACCCTGGTATGACGCCCTGGTTCTCTCTTGCCAGTTGGTCGATAATTCATTATCTTTTTTGGCAATCTATTTTCAGTCATTCTACCAACATAATCTTCTGTCATTAACCAAAAAGATTTTTAAATCTGATCTTATTGTTTCATTCCTGATGTCATCCATTTTATTGTAGTCTCTTACGTATCTCATGAACTTCATGTCTGCAGCTTGTTTACGTGACTTTTCTTTTTTGTTGCTGTCCATGATTCGGAACCATATACAGTAGTAGATCCAGTCATAATTTTATAATACTGCGAAAAAATGAAAGCCAAATACAGTAAAAAATTTAGGGATAGCTAAAGAGCAAACTATTGAACATCAAGGAAAAAATACGTACATTATTTAAAAAAGTGTGTACTTTATGATCGTCTTCATAGAGTAAAACTTTTCCGGGTAAGCGACTAGGTCATCATGTTATGGGTCACTGTTAAAAGTAGGCCTAACCAAAGTTGTATTTACAACAAATACACCACTACGCTGAGTTCTACTCACAGTAAATACGCCACTCTTATGAGGAACTATTACAATAGCGGCCGGAAGGCCCCGGAATCCTGCACTCAAACGTGAACAACAGTTGACTGACGAGTAAAACATTGGACGTTATTTTTAAAGAAAAATGTGAACAAAATAGAATTTCGAAAGGCACGATGCAAAACGAGAGAAAATTTTGTTATGAAACCGTGAGGACTTCTAATGACAAATGGACCAAAATAAAATTATGGTCTTAATAATCTGAGACTCTAACCTAAGAGGTTGATATCGGACGGTCAGAGGAATGGCGTCAGCCGAATACTGAAAAATACTGATAAAGAAAGATTCTACATGGTCTATAAACGTCTAAATTGTTGGTTTCAAAAAGATATTGCCAACAAGGTTTACATTCTTGAATTTTTTGGTCCACCGCATGTAATGTGTTCTAAAATGTTCATTTTTCTGAATATCGTTATTCAGTATGAATATTTCCGCTAACATGTTACACATTCATAATTAACACTCAGTTACTATGGACTTGAAAAAATTACTTACACATGTCGTGTCACATTAAGATCACCGAGCAACAATAGTGGCGCATCGTCGGAAGAAAACATGCGTTCTGAATTTTCCGTAGACACAGTTCTGCTGCTGCTGCTGTACGGATAACAGGTGCATCACAGTACGAGAACGAAATGGCGCGGCCACTGGAAATATGCTTCAAAGTTGAAGTACGCTAGTTCGATTCTCCTAGGCAAAACGTGTGAATTACACACAACTGTGAAATTCTGGCTGTGTATGGGCCAAATGCAACGTCGAGTCCAGACGTAGTGAAATGGTGCCAAGAAATAGACTACGGCCGCGCAAACGTAGGTGGTGCTGATCTGCGAGAAAGGCAATCGGCATCGAGCACAGAAGACACCGTCGCAACAGACGAGGAACTGTTTTGCAGAAATCGCAGATTTTCCGACGATGAGGACGTTCGCACAGCGGTTGTCGATTGGCTCCGTGACCAAGGAGAAGACTTCCACTATGGAGAAATTAAACAACTGGTAGAGCGTACCGATCGTTGTTGACAGAGGTTTGGTGACTATGATGAAAAATAGCGTCCTGTATCTGTGTCACTTAGAAGCATGGTGGTTCATTCAGTATAAATTATTTGGCCTGCCATGATAATATGTAACTTACTGTTTGAAGTCCTTTTGTGCAAATGGAATTTATAGTTATTATTTACTCTAATATTCATTATAGTATATCAAACAAGGAGGTCTAGCTTAAAAATTAAGAAAATGGACGAAAGAGTACGTGCTTAAATTTTAGCAAGCGATTTACGCCGGATTTCAAGTGGTCAAAAACTTGAAAGGGTGGGAAGAGTAGGTTGTGCTGAGAAATGATTGCTAAGAAATTTTCTAAGAAATAAACATTACGCCATTTCCGAGTAAATTAGCACTGCAGTTAGGCAATCAGGCCACTGCGCGCGCAAATTCAAGCGATCCACCAGTTATAATTAGTGTGAATTGCTCTCATAGCGTAGGTGACAGTGCACGAGATTCATCAGCCTTTGGCTCACGTTCGAGCGTTTCTACTGTCCCACGACCGATTTCTGTGCCGCTCTTCGCTCGGTAACCAAACGAAGTACAGATTTGGTGACAGCGCCCCTTCAATCTGCGCGCGCAATGTTCTGATTGGCTAACTTCAGTGCTAATTAACTCGGAAACGGAGCAAGGTATCGAAATTTTTTTTCCTAACAATTATATCTCAGCACAGCTTTCCGCACAACAAGATTACAAAGTTTTTCAAATTATTTGTGACCACCCTATGGAAGAAACACCATGAGTCGGCTACCGCATCGATTGCGGTTTTCACAGCGTTCGTGCTGCCGGCTATTGCGGTTTGAGCACCTGCTTTTCTTTTGACATCTCAATTTCCTTGTTTGTACATCATAGGATTTCAGAAATCTTTCATCGGTCCATTTCATATTTAATACACCTAGTCGTTTCTTTAGTCGTTTCCTAGTCATTTCTTGATTTTTCGTCAGTTTCGCTTCCAATATCAACCACAACGCCAGAACAAGCTCTTTGGTGCCTTTACTTTCCCTTAAGCCAAACTGATCGTCATCTAACACATCCTCAATTTTGTTCTCCATTCTTCTGTATATTATTCTTGTCAGCAACTTGGATACATCACCGACTTGGATGCATGAGACGTTAAACTGATTGTGCAATAATTCTACCACGTGTCAGCTCTTGCTATATTCGGAATTGTATTGGAGATGTTTCTCCGAAAGTCTGATGCTTTCTGCATACTAACCTGGGCAGTCGTTTTGTTGGCATACTGCTTTGTTTGATCTTATGTCTCCAAAGCTCTTTCAAATTCTGATTTTAATACTGGATCTCCTATAACTTCTCTATCGAAGCGTTTTTCTTGTTCCATCACGTCACCAGCCAAGTCCTCCTCCTCATAGAGGCCTTTAATGTACTCTGTCCGCTCTCTCCTCTGCACTTAGCAGTGGGATTCCACTGCACTCTAAATGTTACAGCCTTGCTTTTAATTTCTCCAAAGGTTGTATCAACTTCGGTGCATGCTGAGTCAGTTCTCTCGACAGTCATCTCTTCTTTGATTTCTTCACATTTTTCGTGTAGCCATTTCGCCATAGTACCCTGAACTTCTTATTTATTCCATTCCTAAGTGACTTCTATTTCTCTATTCCGGAATTTCCCTGAACATTTTTGTACTTCATTCTTTCATCGATCAGCTGAAGTATTTCGTTATCCATGATTTCTTCCCAGTTATCTTCTTCGTGCATATGTTTTTCTTTTTTAGAGATGTCCATCCCGTTTCAACTGAGCTTTCAACTGAGCTACTCAATTTCGTAGTATTTATAGCCTCAGAGAACTCTGAGCGTACCTCTTCATTCCCTAGTACTTTCGTATCCCACTTCTTTGCGCAGTGATGGCTTCTGACTGGTATCTCAAACTTCAGCCTTATCTTTATCATTACTAATTTACGACCTGCTCCTGGGTACGCCTTACAATCCAATATCTGATTTCATAATCTATGCCTTACCATGATGTAATTTATCTGGACACTTCCCATATCTGTCTTCCTTTCCCAAGTACACCTACTCCTCACGTGATTCTTGAACAGAATATCCGCTATTGCTAGCTGGAATTTGCTGTAGAATTAAATTATTTTTTCATTCTGTTCATTCCAATACCCAGTTCATATTCTCCCGTAACCCTCTGTTGTGCTCCTTCCCCTACAGCCGCATTCCAATCTCCCATCGCTAAATGACTATTAGATTTTCATCTCTCTTTACATACTGCATTGCCCGTTCAATATCCTCATATACTTTCTCTATCTCTTCATCTTGTGCTTGCGACGCT
This sequence comes from Schistocerca piceifrons, assembly GCF_021461385.2. Classification (NCBI taxonomy): domain Eukaryota; kingdom Metazoa; phylum Arthropoda; class Insecta; order Orthoptera; family Acrididae; genus Schistocerca; species Schistocerca piceifrons. The sequence continues at coordinate 208,623,526 of NC_060141.1, forward strand.
AGAATGTATACCTGAACTGTTGTTGTCGACGTTGGTTTTCTGTCGATTCTGATGAGAACAATCCTATCAATGAACTGTTCACAGTAATTCACTTTCTGACCTAACTTCCTGTTCATAACTAATCCTACTCCTGTTAAAACTTTCTCTGCCGCTGTTGGTATTACCCTATACTCGTCTTACCAGGAATCCATTTTACTTCAGCGACCGTCATTGTATGTAGACTGAGCCATATAATTTCCCCTTCCAGATTTTCTAGCTTCCTTACCACCGCATTCACACTTCCGACATTCGACTCCCCAACTCTAAAACGTCATCCCTTCGTTGGTTCAAAAATGGTTCAAATGGCTCTGAGCACTATGGGACTTAACATCTGTGGTCATCAGTCCCCTAGAACTTAGAACTACTTAAACCTAACTAACCTAAGGACATCACACACATCCATGCCCGAGGCAGGATTCGAACCTGCGACCGTAGCAGTCGCGCGGTTCCGGACTGAGCGCCTAGAACCGCTATACCACCTTCGTTGGTTATTTAATCTTTTTCTCATGGTCACATCTCCTTGGCAGTCCCCTCCCAGAGATCCGAATGAGGGACTAGTCCGGAATCTTTTGCAAATGGAGAAGTCATTACGACGCTTTTTCAATTACGGGGCATATGTCCTGTGGATAAACATTATGTTTGTTGACAATCGGTGATTTTTCTGCTTTTTAGGAACGGTTCCCCACTTCAAGGGCTAGAAGGCGGTTGACGGAACGAGGATGACTTCTTACGCTGTAAGACATCGTCCGCCATTTCTGATGATTTTTATTCAAAATTTAATCAGTGGCAAGGTTCGAAGCCGGAAACCAGAATGTTTTCATGACTAGTCAACGACGCTACGCTTTTTTTTCTTTTTCATTTTGCTCGTCATTGTTCTAATAATTTGGTGTGGGTAGACATCCCATGACATCCACTGAAGTTCGTCGGTGAATACTTCACTCAGTTTTTTTTATACAGGGGGCAGCCAGCATTCTAACCGAACACGCTGAGCTACCATGCTGGTTCTCTTAACCACGCGTAGAACTACACATTATCAGAGCATCATCCTACGACGGTCCGCCGTCTTCATCGTCCAAGTTTCCGCTGCATAGGTCACGACGGAGAAACTTAGAGTTCGGAGGACAGTGACTTTTGTCTTGCCAATGGTGGAGATTACATGAAGGTAAAAGTAGAAGATAGGAATCGAAAAATTAATGAAACGCCGCTAAAAAAGCCTCCGAAATATGAGAAAGAACACTTGCCCAGAGGATACTTAAAAACAATGAACTTCTTCGAATAGGGCTATTCAAGAGTGGGCTTTACAAAATATAACTGGAGACACATGGCGATTTAACTGGATAGTGTAAAGAATATTGGAGCTATTACAGACATCTTTGACCCAGTCGATGGTAAGCTGGCGTCTCATATGCTACAATGCTTCAGGAAGACATTCCATACAGTGACTGTAATTTTGTTCGTTTTCTTGCATGATCTTGAATAACAAGCATACGTCTTAAGAACTGTTTCATGTAGTTAGCAGCAAGCGATTATTATTCCATTTTATACAGTATTTAGTTGTTAAATACCCTTTACATTAAAGAAGATTGTTGGATTCTTCAGATCTATATAGCTACAGATCTTGAGTAATTGCTGAAACATCCAGTGGTGAATATGTTAAGTACTGCTCGCAAGGCGAATCAGTTGGCACTGATTCTCCACAGCTGACTGAGATTCCATGAGTACGCTCATTTCGGTGCTCAGCGATTTGTGGTAGTTTCAAAACACTCTCTATAACGCGCGAAGAGAAGAAGTTTATCGGAGTCGTGGGTGAAGTGAATGATTTACATCAATCGATTAATCAAAAAGGACCCTGAAATTGACAGCAATGTTAACGATGCAAGTAGGAGATGAGAAAGCTTGGAAATAAATTTTATGCCACAGTGACCTCAAGCCTGTGAGCGTTATAAAACCTAAACGTAAACCCGACAGCGGTAACGATCCATCTAGGTCGGAATACAGTCTCCAATCGCAGGGACAGCCTGTTAGCTAACGGAAGCAAACGGCCGCGTTTGCGAGCAAACGGCCGCGTTTGCTCAGTGGCTTTCGAGTGTGCTGGGCACTGGCGGTAGTGAAATGCTACCTAATGGAAACTACACACGTCAGCCGGAAATACCGGTCATTTATCTCGCGGATACCACATCAGAGCAAACACGTTAACTCCTGTGACGCTTTCCGAACGAATGGCTTTCGTTTTTGAACAGTGTTATTGCAATGCAAGCATCAGGGTTCCCTGATGACGTATTTCCGTCAGACGCGATATAATTCCATAATGGATTATCAATTGTCGAAGCAAACTCGATCGATCAAGCAGCAAACTCTTTGACCCTAGTCAAAATTCATATCACGTGAATTCCAGTTCTTTTGTAGGTAAGACTAATTTATGATAGCAGAAAAACATAGCTAACTGCTAGCTGATTCCACAGGTACAATAAAGTCCTTCCGAAATTGTATTTTAGTTTTCCTGTAAGAAATCCATATTTAGAATGTTGAAACCAATGTAATTAATCAACCCATGTTTTGCTATTGACAACCTATAACAACAGGTTTCATAAGGTATCAACTCATTTTGTTAATTCTAAAATTGTATCATGTATTAACAAAGGAAGCTGTTGTGCAATATTACAATTAAGGTAAACGAGTGTTTTCAAAAATACTATTTGTTCAACAGATGGTGAAAGACAATAGATCATCACATTTTAAGCGTTCACCTGTAATTCAAATCCATCAACTGCATTAACCTTACTAAAATATAAATCATATTTTAAAATTATTCACAACTTCGTAAAATCTAAGACCAATTGTGGAATTCATGAAAACTACTTTAAGATGAGACCCTTCAAACATTAATTATCGTTAGTTTTAAATTTCGTAAAAATTTTAGCTTATTTTATTTTGCTAATAAAATAATAGTGGAATAAATTATTATTGTTATCAGATTAATATAAATTCAAAGAAATTTAATGCCGGACAGGAAAACCACCCATGAGAAAAACTGTTTTAAAATATAAATTCAAAGAAATTTAATGCCGGACAGGAAAACCACCCATGAGAAAAATTGTTTTAAAGGTTATACTGATGTAAATGAAAATAACGCTAGCTTTTAGGCAGCTTAATTCTGTTATTAAATACATGTTTGTCTTTCGATACTGTGACCTCACATCCATTAAACTAGTAGTGAGAAAGATGTTTTGAAAAAGGTTTGAAACAGACGCCAAGTAAAACTTCAGAATGAATTGATGGTTTCGTGGACTGCAACACTTTTAATTTTTGTGAATGCCATCCAAACGAAGGTTGAAAATAGTGCAGAAACATGTCCGATGTCATTTGTGACTGTGAGCGTCTTTTGTGCGTTATTTACGAAGTCAGTATTGTGATTTACCAATATTTACATGGCACATAGTTACAAAAACGAGATAACTGAGGTGACCCTCGGAACCAAAGATCTGGAATCGACTGGAACTACAAAATTCATCTCACTAAATTTATGAAATACTCGATTTCGATTCGTGATCCGATTGGATGTGAACTCAGACTTTATTTTTCTTGACTCCAAACACTGGTAACGTCGCACAGAGGCGGCAAATGTTTTGTAACATCACTTGTACGGAATGGATAGCGTCTTGAAAAGAGTTCATAAGATAAATATGGACAGTATTAAACAGAAAACACTTTGCTAATACTTATATTTGTTTGGTCACGAACAGGCTTCGGCTTCTCAGGGCATTGTCAAGTGACAACTGAATGTCGCAAGAACAAATAAAATGACCTCCGACTTAACCATATTTTATTTATGTAGAAGATACAAAGAAAAAAATGACAAAACATAGAGTGTTTAAAGAAAACAAACACGTCAAGAAAAGTTTTGCATTATCCCGGTTCCCAGAACTCCTGAAGATAGACTTTGACTGTGGATATTGTATAACACAGCCCCTCTGATTGTTCAGAGATGTCACTAAACCCGTCCAAAGATGTAAACAACCATGCATGAGCAGCACCTATTAGACGGAGGGGGTCCGACAGCCGACCATATCCAGTTATTCCACCAGGAAGGAGGTACATGGCTCGTGTTGTCTGTAGTTCAACCATGCTAGACAGTCAATACCGTGCGGTTCGATCGCGTCCGCATTGTTACGTTGTGCCAGGGAGGGCTCTCAACAAGGGAAATGTCCAGGCGTCTCGGAGTGAACCAAAGCGATGTTGTTCGAACATGGAGGAGAGACGGGAACTGTCGATGACATGCCTGGCTCAGGCCACCCAAGGGCTACTAGTGCAGTGGATGACCTCTACCTACGGATTATGGCTCGGAGGAACCCTGACAACAACGCCACCACGTTGAATAATGGTTTTCGTGCAGCCACAAGACGTCGTGTTTCTACTCAAACTGTGCGCAACAGGTTGCATGATGCGCAGCTTCACTCTCGACGTCCACGGCGAGGTCCATCTTTGCAACCACGACACCATGCAGGGCAATACAGATGGGCCCAACAATATGCCGAATGGACCGCTCAGGATTGGCATCACGTTCTCTTCACCGATGAGTATCGCATATGCCTTCAACCTGACAATCATCGGAGTCGTGTTTGGAGGGAAATTGGTCAGGCTGAACGGCTTGGACTTAATGTCCAGCGAGTGCAGCAAGGTGGAGGTTCCCCGCTGTTTTGGGGTGGCATTAGGTGTGGCCGACGTACACCGCTGGTGGTCATGGAAGGTGCCTTAACGGCTGATACGTGAATGCCATCCTCCGGCCGATAGTGCAACCATATCGGCAGCATATTGGTGAGGCATTCGTCTTCATGGACGACAATTCGCGCTCCCATCGTGCACATCTTGTGAATGACTTCCTCCATGACAACGACATCGCTCGATTAAAGTATCCAGCATGTTCTCCAGACATGAACCCTATTGAACATGCCTTAGATAGATTGAAAAGGATTGTTTATGGACGACGTGACCCACCAACCACACTCAGGGAACTACGCCGAATCGCCATTGAGGAGTGGGACAATCTGGACCAACAGTGCCTTGATGAACGTTTGGATAGTATGCCACGATGAATACAGGCATGCATCAATGCAGGAGGACGTGCTACTGCGTATTAGAGGTACCGGTATGTACAGCAATCTGAACCACCACCTCTGAAGATCTCGCTGCACGGTCGTACAACATGCAATGTGTGGTTTTCAAGAGCAATAAAAAGGGCGGAAATGATGTTTATGTTGTTCTCTATTTCAATTTTCTGTACAGGTTCCGGAATTGTAGGAACAGAGGTGATGCAAAACTTTTTTTGATGTGTATGTTACACTTTTCTGTCACTCAAAAACAGTTACGTTACATTTAGCTAAAAATGAAAAATTAAGTTTATTTTTAGTGTTCCTTACGTCAGTCGGTATAAACGAATCTCTTATAGGATCGCTTCGTTTTCTGTCTGTCCGTCTGCCTGTCTGTCCGACAGTTAAGACTCCTTCTTCTCAGGAACAGATAGAGGTATCTAATTGAAATTTAAATGAAATACTAAGGTTTACGGTTCCTTGGCGATGTGAAACGCTTAAACGTCTAAGTTAATGCGGTCAAGAGACACTGCCATTTGTTAGACACAGCGATACTCGTGAACTCAATCAACAGAACCTATGGGGAACATCTTGTTGACATACTTTAATAAAATTTGGCACGAAGCAATTCACAGTACAAGTAAAGGAAATAAAATCCGAAAATTATTAATTTGTAATTATATCACATAAATTTGTTGCTGTTATTGTGCGTCTATGTGGCTGCCCGTCTGTTAAGACCCTTTTGTCTCAGGAACGAGCATCAGTATAAATTCTGAACTTATTTTACATACTAAGGACTATCGCGTTTTGGTGGCGTCAATGCAGCGGAAAAATACGGCCATATATCTCTTATTTTGATACTAGCAAGCTCACTCATCAAAACCAATAGATGAACAACCCACATATTTGTCGAGCCTGGTGGTTTATGGGTAAAGTGCCAGCGTTGAAACTGAGGGACCTTGGGATCGAAACTCTGTCGGACGACGGATTTCTCAATCTTCGTTTTAACTTGGCCTTTTTCTCTCAACGATGTGAGCATCGCCAGAAACAGCATGAGCTTCGGATTCCACGTCAAGCTGTGGGGTCACTACCCCCGGTTAGACACATACAAGTCGCCGAAGTACGTCCATTAATACTTGTATACCATCACACTGAGCCTTAAGAAATTATTATCTACGTACATAATCGAGTTTGTACGGAACTCTCAGAGCCCGCGTACTACTATTTGTCTGGATTTTTTGTGTAAAGTTATATTTAACAACAGACGAAAAATTAAGATGAATTTACGAGTGTGATCTAATATTTACATAACTAATAAGAAATATAATTCTCACTGCCTTCGAAATAACTGGCTATGCGAACTAGAGGTGATTGTGTTCAATATCGAATGACACCCCGTCCCATCGGGCTCGGTGCTGGATCTAAATGACAATGAGGAATGCAGTCAGTCATCTCCAATCGTGATGCTGCGTGGAGAAGCGGGACTCGCCTGGGAACACGACGGTGCGCCCCTCCTGTATCCAGTGATGTCGTTGGGAAGCTGCAGCAATGGTAACCGTGCTGACAGGCCATTGGCTCCAGAGGCTGTCGCAATGCTCGTGCTGATACTTGTTTTACTAAACGCGTCCATTTCCTGACTCAAATATGTGACCTCTCGGGTGCTAGTCGGTGTTGTTGTTGCGAACTTGCATGATGCTATTCATTGCCTTTCTAAACCTATAGATTTCACATTCGCGCAATGCCGGATCCAGTGTTCGGTTCTGAAGAGGAGTGGGTGTGGGGAGTGGGGGTAGTGGGGGAGGGTTTTCTAATGTCTGCCGACCGCGATGGCCGTGCGGTTCTAGGCGCTTCAGTCCGGAACCCCGCGACTGCTCCGGTCGCAGGTTTGAATCCCTTTCGGGGATGGATGTGTGTGAGTCCTTAGGTTAGTTAGGTTTAAGTAGTTCTAAGTTCTAGGCGACTGATGACCTCAGATGTTAAGTCCCGTAGTGCTCAGAGCCATTTGAACCATTTGCTAATGTCTGTCAGCCACGGCCTTCCCCAAACAAATACACTCCTGGAAATGGAAAAAAGAACACATTGACACCGGTGTGTCAGACCCACCATACTTGCTCCGGACACTGCGAGAGGGCTGTACAAGCAATGATCACACGCACGGCACAGCGGACACACCAGGAACCGCGGTGTTGGCCGTCGAATGGCGCTAGCTGCGCAGCATTTGTGCACCGCCGCCGTCAGTGTCAGCCAGTTTTCCGTGGCATACGGAGCTCCATCGCAGTATTTAACACTGGTAGCATGCCGCGACAGCGTGGACGTGAACCGTATGTGCAGTTGCCGGACTTTGAGTGAGGGCGTATAGTGGGCATGCGGGAGGCCGCGTGGACGTACCGCCGAATTGCTCAACACGTGGGGCGTGAGGTCTCCACAGTACATCGATGTTGTCGCCAGTGGTCGGCGGAAGGTGCACGTGCCCGTCGACCAGGGACCGGACCGCAGCGACGCACGGATGCACGCCAAGACCGTAGGATCCTACGCAGTGCCGTAGGGGACCGCACCGCCACTTCCCAGCAAATTAGGGACACTGTTGCTCCTGGGGTATCGGCGAGGACCATTCGCAACCGTCTCCATGAAGCTGGGCTACGGTCCCGCACACCGTTAGGCCGTCTTCCGCTCACGCCCCAACATCGTGCAGCCCGCCTCCAGTGGTGTCGCGACAGGCGTAAATGGAGGGACGAATGGAGACGTGTCGTCTTCAGCGATGAGAGTCGCTTCTGCCTTGGTGCCAATGATGGTCGTATGCGTGTTTGGCGCCGTGCAGGTGAGCGCCACAATCAGGACTGCATACGACCGAGGCACACAGGGCCAACACCCGGCATCATGGTGTGGGGAGCGATCTCCTACACTGGCCGTACACCACTGGTGATCGTCGAGGGGACACTGAATAGTGCACGGTACATCCAAACCGTCATCGAACCCATCGTTCTACCATTCCTAGACCGGCAAGGGAACTTGCTGTTCCAACAGGACAATGCACGTCCGCATGTATCCCGTGCCACCCAACGTGCTCTAGAAGGTGTAAGTCAACTACCCTGGCCAGCAAGATCTCCGGATCTGTCCCCCATTGAGCATGTTTGGGACTGGATGAAGCGTCGTCTCACGCGGTCTGCACGTCCAGCACGAACGCTGGTCCAACTGAGGCGCCAGGTGGAAATGGCATGGCAAGCCGTTCCACAGGACTACATCCAGCATCTCTACGATCGTCTCCATGGGAGAATAGCAGCCTGCATTGCTGCGAAAGGTGGATATACACTGTACTAGTGCCGACATTGTGCATGCTCTGTTGCCTGTGTCTATGTGCCTGTGGGTCTGTCAGTGTGATCATGTGATGTATCTGACCCCAGGAATGTGTCAATAAAGTTTCCCCTTCCTGGGACAATGAATTCACGGTGTTCTTATTTCAATTTCCAGGAGTGTATATCGTGCTGGCAACCCCCGCCATCCCCCATTTTTTTATGTAACAGGGATGTGTATGATTTTACAAATAATAACACTGAAATGTAGAAAATGTTTTTAATGAAAATAATAAATTATTTTACTCCAATAAAATAGATAAAATGTTTTAAAACACGATCCAGTCACAAGAATATGGGAACCTGTCATAAGACTGATCTGGTACCGTGCGCCGCGAAATCTGAATCCGCGCCAGACGTCATGGACGTCGAAGACCCATAGAGGTCTCTGTGCCATCGCGCCGTAAGCTGTGGTGGCGCGCGCTTCCTGGCCCGCATTTAGTGTGAGGGCGCCACAGTGGAACACGTGGTCCTGGCGGCCAATAGCGGCGCCCCCGATCGTGTATTTAAGCGCCTGCCTCTCGGTCAGGTAGAGAGTGTTATCGTTGCGTGCGTATTGACATATCGCCTCGACAACAGACAGCGTGTTTGTTGCTGCTTGTTTTCATTACTAATGGGCGTCTTGGATTCGTTTGATTGTCTCTGACATCCCGTTGCTTCTTGCGTGTTGTCGTCGTAAGGTCTCTCTCGATCATCCGTTGTTTCGTGTCCGTTCTTTCCCTTCGTTTGTTTGTTCGCGGGTCGCTCTCCGTTTGGTCCCGCCGCGTCCCGTTTGGACCGGGACGGTCGCGGTTACAACAGCTAAATAACCAATTTCCGCAGTGTGGACGTGCAGGAAGAGAGTCAGTGAAGCTCTGGATGATACCAACAGGTATGTGGAGTTATATCAGCTGCACTGCGGTGGCCAGCTGCGGTAGGTATCTCGTCTGAGAATCCATGGCGCGAACAGCCCAATCTAGGTAGTTCCTCAGATTCTCTTTTAGGTTTAAATCCGGGCGCTTTGGATGCCAGGGGAGTACTCTAAACTCGTCTCGGTTCTCTTCGAACCACGGACGTGCACTGCGAACTGCGTGCCACGTTGCAATGGCTCTGAGCACTATGGGACTCAACTTCTGAGGTCATTAGTCCCCTAGAACTTAGAACTAGTTAAACCTAACTAACCTAAGGACATCACAAACATCCATGCCCGAGGCAGGATTCGAACCTGCGACCGTAGCGGTCTTCTGGTTCCAGACTGCAGCGCCTTTAACCGCGCGGCCACTTCGGCCGGCGCCACGTTGCATTGTCCTGGTGGTAGATGCCTTTGTGCTGAGGAAAAAACAAATTGCATCTAAGGGTGGACATGGTCCCCAACGTCATGTTGATCGATTGTGCCTTTCAGAATGATGCGATAGCGCAGGGAATGCCACGGAAACATTATCCAGACAGTAATGCTGCCTCTTCCGGCCTGGAGCCTTCCGAAGATTGTTACAGTGGTTCATACGCCAACTGTCACCTGTCCGATTGAATATAAATCGCAGTTCATCTCAAAAGGTCACCTGTCGCCACTCAGTGGATGTGCAATTGCGGTACTGGAGCGCAAATTGCAGCCTTCGTCGCTGATAAACAGCAGTCAACATGAACCTGGCACCTGCTTCGGAGGCTCACACGGTGCAACGTTCGTTGAACGATTGCTGAGGAGATACTGCTGGTAGGTTTTGTTTCATCTAAGTTGCTCAGTAGCTGCACAGCACACGACCCGTACACATCACCGCAGCCGCCGTTAACACCTGCCAGTTGCCTCGGCCCCAGTTTAGGACAACGATATTTTACCATGCGCGGTACAGTTTAACCACGGCGGCACGTGAACTGTTTACAAACATAGCAGTTTCGAAAATGGTTCCAGCCTTGGCCCGAAAGCCAATGATTGGCCCATTAGAACGCCAGATAAATCGCCCCATTACAACATTTTCACATAATCCCGTACAATTTAGCCAAATGAAATGAAGCAAACAAGGGCAACAGCTGAACAAATACGAAAACAGAATCGGCTGGATCCAGAGGGCAGCGAGGTAGATACAAGCACGACAAATGATATCACTCACGCGGCGAGGTTTGCAAAGCAGCAAATAACAAACAATGCGAACCTGAGGTAATCAGCTGGCCAGTCGCCTTACCAAAGTAGGTACCTTTTATCAGTCGTTTTGCAAAACTGTTGGGTAATGCCACAGTGCAGCCGCTGACAAACGATTCATTAAAGAATGGCTAATTCTGCAACATGTAAACAGGATTAATCATATAAGCTAACACACAACCTTCAGTAGGCCAAATATAAAATCAACTGGACCAGCATTGAGGGTCAAATGCCAGTTGAGCAGATACTAATTTAACACTTCAAATGGCTCTAAGCACGATGGGACTTAACATCTGAGGTCACCAGGCCCCTAGACTTAGAACTACTTAAATCTAACTAACCTAAGGACATCACACACATCCATGCCCAAGGCAGGATTCGAATCTGCGACCTCAGCGGCAGCGCGGTTCTGGACTGAAGCGACTAGAACCGCTCTGCCACAGCGGCCGGCAATTTAACACTATTTTCATTAAAATGGAAGACACTAAATAATAGGCAATAAAACACAAGGGACCGTAAAGAAAACGGGCAGGCATGAAATAAACAAATCACGACAAGAAATTTACTGGGTGTAATTAGGAACAGAGCTTTAAAGACTCTGCAAGCTGCTCACGTCATTCCGTAAGGTGACGAGTACACAACATACTTGATGCACTTTCGTGGCAATTCGCGAAAACTTGAATAACACCAACGAGCGCCCTTAGCTTACAACACCAGACCGGACCAATGACACAAATACCAAGTAGGTGGAGAGTGAATCAGGGTGCCGCAACAGAGCACAATATTAATGCCTGTTACCAAATGATCCCACGATAATCCACAATATGTGCGGGCAACATATCCCCAAGCAGGCTCGTTTCCTTAAACGGTAGGGAAGATGCTAGTCAAGTTCCCAAGCAGCATGGCAGTGCCGATAACACTCCCCGGGTGAGGCTTCTGCCTTCCAGCTATGTTGGGCCAACGTGGAGCACTCACACTTTCGTCAATGTATACAGATCTGCAGCTGCCACTGCCACTGCTGCGAGATAGCTCCTCCCTATCCCTTTTTAAACTTTCTAACCTATTTGTCCGATTAAGGGACCTAACATTTCACGCTCCGACCCGTAGAACTCCATTGCTTCTCCTGATGACAACATTCTCCTGGGACGTTCTCATGAGAAGATACGAATGAGGGACTATTTTAACTCCGGAAAATTTTGTCATCATCATTAAACCATATAGTAGAAATGCAATTCCAAAAGAAATGTAACGAGTGAAATTTCCACATGCTTTCAGTCATTCACCGTACCATCATAGCAAAGCCATGTTGATTAATTTTACAAAGCCATATCAGTCAAGTATCCACACTGGTGCCCCTATGCTACTGAGAAGACTGCCGCCCCTCTTGAGAAACCACGTGTTTGTCTGGTCTATCCGCAGGTATCCCTCCAATGTGGGTTGTAACTAAGGTACGGTTATTTGCCATCATAAATGCACGCAAACCACTTCACCTCTACAAGGTCCATAGTTCGTGGGGGAGAGGGGAAATTTTGCTACAAGAACGGAATAAAGTGGAACAAACTTTTAAAAATGTTAAATATTGAAGTTAAAATTTTCTGGCTTGTTAGGATGTGTCAGATTTCTTCAAACGATCGACGTTTCGACACCTCTGCTGAAATCTTCTTCAGTATCGTGTAGTGTTCACTGTAGACTGAGCATTGTCAGGGACCAGTGTCGCCTTCTCTTATGAACCCGAGTTTCTCTGCGGTTGTGCTGGAGAAGTGGGATTAATTTAATAAAAAACTTGTGACAACCATTGGTGGGCCATCGTCGCTGGATAGTAAGAGAGGTATTGCCATGCTAATGCGGAAGAAGGGGTTTATTGGCTGAAACTCTTATGGCTACCACTGATGGGCCAACATGACTGGTTGAAAGGGATTTTTACCGCACTTATGCTGGAGAAGAGTTATTGGTTAAAATTCCTCCTGCTGCTATTAGAAGGTCAACATCATCGAATAGAAGCGAAACGGGCAGAACAAGAGAGGGGGATATTTATGCGAGATAATGTCCGCAGATTCTAGGCGCTACAGTCTGGAGCCGCGCGACCGCTACGGTCGCAGGTTCGAATCCTGCCTCGGGCATGGATGTGTGTGATGTCCTTAGGTTCGTTAGGTTTAATTTGTTCTAACTTCTAGGCGATTGATGACCTCAGAAGTTAAGTCGCATAGTTCTCAGAGCCATTTGAACCATTTTGTCCGCAGAGGTGGCTTCCATGACGCTGTTTGTAATGCTCGCACGCCGCGACCTTCAGCCGTCCTCTCTTATTGAAGTTACACGCACTGTAAGAAATTTCAACCGCCTCTCGGACTTTTTTTTATAAATGTTGGTTTCCTTACTCAGCACACGAACGTTATTGAAGTCGATGTCAAGACCATATTTCTCGTGATATATAGTTGATTTCATACTTTGTTTCAGCCGCGTTTGTGCTCGTGTTCCATAATACGTTCTTGAACAGTCCTTCCCGTTTCGCCTATATACATTTCGTAGGCGGCCGCGGTGTGGAGACAATCAGGAGCATCCGTTTTTCGTCGGAAGAAATCTTTTATTTTGTTTTGACTGAAGAAAATTTTGTCTGAATACCATTTTTCGTCAAATTTCTGCTTGTGCAGTCAGTGACCCCGGAAACAAAGGGAAACTTAACAGAGTGAGAAGGCGGTTCCTCGCCGTTCCTATTAGCATAATCAATGTTTCGCTTAAAAGCCCTGTCTGTGGACAAACTCTCATTGCCGCAGGCCTTCATTGTCTTCTTTAAAAAAACCGAACTTCGATTCCAAGCCGTTGTCATCGCTGATACGAAAGCAAAGCGAAGACAGTGTTGAGCACTGCTTGCTTCTGGGTTGCCTGGGAATGAGAAGTCGAATCTGAAAACCCCTTTATCTTAGTAGGCTACAGTGTTACAAGCGCTTGTTAAATATTGTTTACGGTGAGTCTGAGTCTCCTATGCGTAAAACAAGCTGTAAGAGTTTCGAAGAAAGTCGTAAAAATATTTAAGCGCCTTGGACACCCTACGCATCATTAACCGATGAAAGTTAAAGAAATGGATATGAATGATAACCGAATCACATGCAGAGAGGTCGTTAATGATACTAACATATCAAATCGCTCTTTCCATGATACTGTTTCGTATATTTCATGTATAGAAAACAACTGAAACCTGTCATAACTGGTGATGAAGCACGAATTTACTGATATGACGTCGAAACTAAGGTTCACTCCTCCCAGTGAAACCGTTCTGGATCGCCAAGACTGAAAGAACCTCGACAAGTGCAGTGAAATGTGAAAGCCATGCTCATTGCGTTCTTCGATTTGAACATCGTAGTTCTTGCCACGTAGTCGAACGACCAATAAGGTGTACAACTGAATGGTTCAACGCCGTTTGTGTGAAGCAATCCGAAAGAAAAATTCGTCCGGGTTTTTGGGGAAACAGTTGATGGCTTTTGCTCCACGATAATGCAAGTGCTCACATTTCGTTTCTTGTTCATGCATTTTTGGGCAAAAACAATGCTGTAATGAAGCCCCAGCGCCCAGAAATGTTTTGGAGATTGGAAAAGAAAATGTAATAATATTTAATAATGACTACTTTGAGAGGACGGGGGGGGGGGGGGGGGGAGAGGATGGACTATGGATGAAAGTAAACAAACAAATTCTATATTTCTAGATTTCCGGGAAGCATCTGACACGGTGCATCTTTGCCGGCTGTTAACGAAAGCACGAGCATATGGAATAAGTTCACAGATATGTCAGTGGCTCGAACAGTTCTTAAATGATAGAAGCCAGTATGTTGTCCTCCACGGCGAGTGTTCGTCAGAGACAAGGGTGCCGCCAGGAGTGCCCTTGGGAAGTGTGATGGGACTGCTATTATCCTCTATATACATAAATGCTTTGGCAGACAGGGTAGACAGTAGTCTATGGTTGTTTGCTGATGATGCTGTGGTGTACGATAATGTGTCGACGTTGGATGACTGTAGGAGGATACAATATGGTTTAGACAAAATTTCAAGTTGGTGTGATGAATGGGAGCTAGCTCTAAATGCAGAAAAATGGAAGTTAGGGTGGATGAGTAGGAAAAACAACCCCATAATGTTTGCATTCAGCGTTAGCGGTGTCCTGTTCGTCAGTAACATTGCAAAGCGATACGAAATGGAACGAGCATGAGAGGATCGTGGTAGCAAAGGCGAGTGGTCGACTTTGGTTTATTGGGAGAATTCTAGGAAAGTGTCGTTCATCTGTAAGGGAGTCTGCGTATAGGACGCTAGTGCGACCTGTTATTGAGTACCGCTCTAGTCTTTGGGATCCGTACCAGATCGAATTAAAGGAAGACATCGAAATAATTCAGAGGCAGGCTGATAGGTACGTTCGAACGACACGCAGGTCTTACAGAGATGCTTCGGGAACTCAAATGGGAATCTCTGGAGGGAAGGCGACATTCTTCTCGAGGAACAGTGTTAAGGAAATTTACAGAACCGGCTGGCCGCAGGACTTTTCTGTTGCCTCCAACATATATTGCGCGTATGGACCACGAAGATAAGATACGAGAAACTAGGGCTCACACAGAGCCATATAGACAGTGGTTTTTCCCTCGTTCTGTTTGGGAGTGGCACAGGAAAGGAAATGATTAGTATTGGTACGGGGTACCCTCCACCAGGTGAATTACGACGTATCGATGTAGATGGAGATGTGGATGTAGACAACATCGACGTAGAAGAAAAAATTAAAATTCATTTCAAAAACAAAAATTCCTATTATTATTTGAATGAAGCTTGTACGTATGACTAACTATAATCGCATCTACAAAATAAATTATTTTTGGAGACGGAATCTCTGATTGTTTGCCAAGTCGTATCTTAGGAGTCCCTGGTTTGTCAGTTAGAGGTGGGACTCCGTCACCTCCAAAGGTCCGAGGCATTTTGCTCTGATTGTTGCCAGCATCATATTTAAAGTACCAGGGAAGCAGGTTGCTAGCCTTACTTGCCCCGAGTCCCATTGGGTTTTACCCCTAACGGCTGAGGGACTAACCGGTGGATTTGGTAGTCTATGCCGTATGAGCACAAAGGTGACCACGACTCAGAATATGTCCGAGATGCCCAGCCTTATTCCAAAGTAACTGGTATCCCGACTGTCGGGACCACTTACTTGGCCACTCATACGTTGCCCGTGGTTCATGAACTAGGACATGACTACAGGAACCCACACCATGAACCATGAACGCTGAAAGGCATAATCAGTCTTAAATGATGATGATGATGATGATTGGAGACGGAAGCACATTTCCCATGAGACGCCCCCCCTCCACCCGCTGGACCCGCTCCCATAAGGGGCTGTCAAATGGAAAAAAGACAGACGGAAAAAAGTAAGTACACTGTTTATTATTTCAAAAGTAATCGCCATAAACGTCAATATATTTATCCCACTGGGAGACATGACGGTCAGTGCCTCCATGGAAAAATTTTGTGGTTGCCTATGGAACCATGATAGTATCTAGGCGTGTACGTCTTCTTAGACTACGCTGCAGAAGTTTCTCTGGGAAGCTCTTAGCAACATCCCCCATACAGTATCCATTTCTCCCTATACGATTTCCATATTTCTGGAGTTCTGAAGAAAGATATTCGTGGCCGTCATTTGTTTCGGACGAAGAGCTACACCTCGAAATAACCTTGGCAACAAGTGCGGGGACGTTATCCGGCAGTGGGATGATACCATCCTGTCAACATTCCTAGGCTGTGCGATCACTGTGGCGCTATCTTCCAGAAAGTCCATGAGCAGCGGGACTTTGTAGTCAAAGAATAAGGTCATGATGACTTACTCGGAGCTAGAGCACCCGTTGCTTCGACTACCCTGCAGAAATTTCGCCGGGAAGTCCTTACACATCCTCCATTAAGTCCCAGTCTGTGCCCGTGGGATTTCCATATTTTTGGAACCCTGAAGAAAGACATACGTGACCGTCAATTTTCTTCGGCCACGGAGGCGCACGCCTGCGTGCAATCACGGTTCCAGAGGTAAAAAAAAAATGGTTCAAATGGTTCTGAGCACTATGGGACTTAACTTATGAGGTCATCAGTCCCCTAGAACTTAGAACTAATTAAACCTAATTAACCTAAGGACATCACACACATCCATGCCCGAGGCAGGATTCGAACCTGCGACCGTAGCGGTCGCGCGGTTCCAGACTGTAGCGCCTAGAATCGCTGGGCCACTCCGGCCGGGTCCGGAGGTAAGAAAAAACATTTTTCCGTTAAGGCATTGCCCTTCTTGTCCCATAATGGGATCAATGTATTAACAGTCACAACAACTTCTTTTGAAATAATAAACAGTTTACTTATTTTTTACACCTATTTCATTTTCATTTGCAGCGCATTATATAGGACGAGGCAGGAGGAAAGGTACATGTTTTGACGAGTCATACTATTGATGATTCTGAACAGAAGTTTTTTAATTAACATATACCGTTTTCTTAGCCGTGTCCGACATAGAGCTGTTTGAAAATTAAGGGCGTCAATCGCTCGTCCTTCCTCATCAGCATTCAGGTGCGAATACAACAGAAGCTACATTAGGCTACGTGTTATGGTACGAGGGTTGGAACTTAAATAGTGGCAACTATTTATTCACAACCGATACAAAAGAGTTACATGTTGGCACCTGTTAATATCCTTCAAAGTAGTCACCAGCGTTGTGTAGAACCCGTTGCCAGCGATATGGAAGGCGTAATATACCGTTAGCAGAGCCTGTTCTGTTGAAGGTGCGAATGGAGTTGTCTACTTACTGCCTGCCGATTCTTTGGAACAGTTCTGAAGCGAATGCCACGAAGTGATTCCTTCATCTTCGGAATCAAATCAAAGTCAGCATGTCCTGCGACCAGCTTTGCGAAAGAAGCGGCGACACTTTCTGCGCAACCCACCCATCATTTTTCACGACAATGGTTCAAAATGGCTCTGAGCACTATGGGACTCAACTGCTGTGGTCATCAGTCCCCTAGAACTTAGAACAACGTAAACCTAACTAACCTAAGGACATCACACGTCCATGCCCGAGGCAGGATTCGAACCTGCGACCGTAGCAGTCGCACGGTTCCTGACTGCTTGCCTAGAACCGCGAGCACGACAATGCGCGGGCGCATACAGCTGCTCTGTTCGGTCGATGGAACCGGGAAGTACTGTACCATCCACCATATTCCCAGAACTTAAGTACTTGTGGCTTTGATTTGATTCCGAAGATGAAGGAACCACTTCGTGGCATTCGCTTCAGAGCTGTACCAGAGATTCGAAAGGCAGTAGACCGCTGCATTCGCATCATCAACAGAACAGGCTCGCTAACGGTATACTACGCCTTCCACATACTTGGCAAAGGGTTCTACACAACGCTGGTGACTACTTTGAAGGACAGTAACAGGTGAAAGCACTTAACTCTTTTACATCGGTTGTGAATAAATAGTCGCCACTATTTAAGTTCCAACCCTTGTATTTACTTACCACTTCAACGCGACATTTCCCAGTGAACATATGTGCCGTGTTACCGGTGACTAACTCATCGGTCCAGTTATTTTAGATAAACGTCATAAAGGAATACAGTACCTTGATTTCCTTCAAAATGTGTTATTAGCATACTTGGGGGATATTGCTTTTGGGACACGACGTTTGTGCGCTTTCAGCACTATGGAGCTCCTGTACGTTCTGTACAGCCAATGATACACTACCTCACTGAAACGTGTCCTGGGCATCGAACGGGTCGCCGTGGAGTAATGTTTGGCCGCCGAGGTCACCCGATCTTATTCCATTGGACTACTGTTTGTGGCGTCGACTTACGAGCGAAGTGTACAAGTGCAGAGTCCACACGAAGGAGGAAATTCAAAAAAATGGTTCAAATGGCTCTGAGCACTATGGGACATAACATCTGAGGTCATCAGTCCCCTAGAACTTAGAACTACTTAAACCTAACTAACCTAAGGACATCACACACATCCATGCCCGAGGCAGGATTCGAACCTGCGACCGTAGCAGTCGCGCGGTTCCAGACTGAAGCGCCTAGAACCGCTCAGCCACACAGGCCGGCGAGGAAATTCAGCTCGTATGTTACATGCTGTGCTCATATGAGGGACCGTACGAATGAGCTCCGATCGGCAACACAGCAGCTGTCTACAAGAGCTGCAAAATGCTTTGCAACTGACGGGGAACTTTTTGAATATCTTTAGTGAGGAAATGTACACAATTCATTTACTGTTACCTGGGCATTCGCCCCGTTCCTCACTGTTTTCATTAGTTTCCCCGGAAACTGTTGAGAACAGGACACTTGTTCATGTGACGGTATCCTTTTGTTCAGAATCAATAATGCTATCACCCCTCACAGCATGTACCTTTCCTCCTGACTCATCCTGTGTAATAACATGATCGTCGTGCGATCGAGACGAACACGAGCAGGAATATGGCCGAACGATAAACTAGAAAGTCTGCGTTCCTGCCAGAGTCGAACTTCGACTTTTGCAGGTAGACGATTGTCCTTTTTACACGAGGCATAATAAGATCTTTCCACAAACAACCGATATGTAAATGCGATTTCTGAATGAGAACCCCTACGTCAACTTTCCTTATACACGGTATGTAGACGGCATTACTCACACCTAATTTTTGCGGTTCATCTGGAATGCTAATCGTTTACATATTGAAGCATGCAGTACAGTTCAATGGCGGTTGACGTCTATTGTATGCCGCTTTCATGTTGCTTCAATTTTAATGGCCGCCATCTATATTTACTTAGTGAACACGTTAGTAATTTATAAACTAAGTGAAGAATTGGAAATGTTCCTGCTGATAATGTGTAATTTAGATAACCCGTAAGCTCGAATGGTTGCAGTTTGCACAGCTGCCGGCTTCACCCACGTGCTTGTCGAGGACGTCGGCGGAAGACCCGGGGGCTTTATTCAGCTGCCACGCTAACAAGTCCTTTCGATCGTGCATCGTGTGGCCTCGCTTTATTTTTATTCTGGGCGCTTTTGACAGTGATTGATAACCTGCCGAGAACCCGAATGCCGCCGTTAAAAATGCAGCGAGCAAGCGCGGCAGCACGTCCGGTGAAGCAATTTGCGGCCACATTGAAAATCATGTTAGCTGCAGGAGCAGTGTTTTATCATTTGGCCTCTGCGTGGAAAAAAAGTTTACGTCGATAGCTGAACGCTGCAAAACTGACCTCTGCTAGGTCATGACTGATGAGAAGAAAAGTATGGGGGCAGAAAAGGATTATTAACTTTTTCTTCGATTTATTACTGCACAATGAGCTGAAGAAATTATACTAAAGTTAGAGGATCGTAGAAGTGATATTGAGAAAAAAATTGTCTGATAACTGTATATCAAGTTGTATAGCAAACAAGCTGAAGGAAGTGAAAGAAAATTTCGGAAGAGTAAAAGAAATGCAAGGGCAACACAAACGCCTTTGAAAATTTTTCCGTTCGATTAAACTTGAAAAACCTGTACTAAAAAAAACATAAATAACCAAAAGAAGAAAATTAAAAATAAATATACACACTTCAAAAAAAGTTTTACATCACCTCGATTCCGAGAGTTTCGGAACCAGTACAGAAAATTGGAATAGAGATCAACATAAACATCATTTCCGCCATTGTTATTCATCATGAAAACCACACATTGCATGTGGTACCACCATACAGCGAGACCTTCAGAGGTGGTGGTCCAGACTGCTGTACACACCGGTACCTCAAATACCCAGCAGCATGACCTCTTGTATTGATGCATGCCTGTATTCGTCGTGGCATACTATCCACAAGTTCATCAAGGCCCTATTGGTCCAGATTGTCCCACTCCTCAACGGCGATTCGCCGTAGATCCCTCAGATTGGTTGGTCGGTCACGTCGTCCATAAACAGCCCTTTTCAATCTATCCCGGGCATGTTCGATAGAGTTCATGTCTCGAGAACATGCTGGTCACTCTAGTCGAGCGATGTCATTATTCTGATGGAAGTCATTCACAAGATGTGCACGATGGGGGCGCGAATTCTCATTCATGAAGATGAATGCCTGGTCAATATGCTGCCAATAGGCTTATCATATCTGTCGGAGGATGGCATTCACGTATCCTACAGGCATTACAGCGCCTTCCAAGACCACGAGCGGCGTACGTCGGCCCGACATCATGCCGCCCCAAAACATCAGGGAACGTCCACCTTGCTGCACTCGTTGTGTAATGCGTTCAGTCTGACCGGGTTGCCTCTAAACACATCTCCGACGATTGTCTAGTTGAAGGCTTATGCGACACTCATCGGTGAAGAGAACGTGATGCCAATCCTGAGCGGTCCATTCGGCTTGTTGTTGGGCTCATCTGTAGCGCGCTGCATGGCGTCGTGGCTACAAAGATGGACCTCGCCATGGACGTCGGGAGTGACGTTGCCCGTCATGCAGCCTATTGCTGACAGTTTGAGTCGTAACACGACGTCCTGTGGCCACACGAAAAGCATCATTCAACATGGTGGCGTTGCTGTCAGGGTTCCTCTGAGCCATAGTCCGTAGGTAGAGATCATCCACTGCAGTAATAGCCCTTGAGCGGGCTGAGCGAAGCATGTCATCGACAGTTCCTGTCTTTCTGTATCTCCTCCATGTCCGAACAACATCGCTTTAGTTCACTCCGAGACGCCTGAACACTTCCGTTGTGGAGAGCTCCTCCTTGTACAAAGTAACAATGCGGAAGCGATCGAACCGCGGTATGGTGTGTCTATGCATGGCTGAAATACAGACATCACGAGCCGTGTCCCTCCTCCCTTCCGTCTAATAGACGCTGCTCATGCATGGTTTTTTACATCTTTGGGTGGGATTAGTGACTACCCTAAATAGGCAAAGGGACTGTGTCTGTGATACAATATCGACAGTCAACGCCTATCTTCAGGAGTTCTGGGAACTGGAGTGATGCAAAACTTTTTTTGTTGTGTGTAAATAAATCAGAAAGTATCAGTACTCTCTATAGAATAATCTATATAAGTGAATACTAAATTCAGTACATTAATCCGTCAGAATAGTAATTAATTAATATTAATCATGGACATTATTTTGCCCTTCTGGCATGGTGCGAGGAAGAGGCTAGAGCTATGCCTGGGACAGTTTCAGTGAGGCCTTCCTCAAGAACAGAGACCAGAGAAGGTAGTGATGTTGGGAACTGGGGTCTGGAGTGAAATCGACGATCTAACTCATCAAAAAGGAGTTAGATTAGATTCGGGTTGGGAGTCTGGTCACACCAGCCAATTTTAGGCATGTCATTCATAACAGTATCACAGACGCTGTTTTGCTATAGGTAGCAATGTTATGCTGGTATAGACAGTCATCGCCTCCGAACTGTTTCTCCACAATATTCAGGACTGAACTACTGTAGAGAGTGTTCATATCTTTCCGCCTCTAGCGTGTCTTTAAGCGCAATAAGGGGACCAAATCCTAACCACGAAACACCCCCAAATCGTAACACGACCTCCTCCGTGCTTCATAGCTGACACTACGCATGGCGGCAGGTAAAGTTCTCCAGTTATTCGACAAACCCAAACCCTTCCATCGGAATGCCGCAGGGTGCAGCGTGGTTCATCATTCTAAATCGCTCGTTTCCAGCCATCCACTGTCCAGTGGCGTAGCTCTGTACAGCACCTTCAGCGTCATTTAGCACTGACTGCGGAAATGTGTTGTTTACGAAGAGCTCCTCGATATATGTACCCAAATGTTTTGAACTTCCTACACCCTGTCTTTGTACTAGCTGAACTGCTTGTAGTACTTTGGAACTCACGATTGATTCCTTCGGCTCATTTCATTTCACATTTTACAACCACCGTTCTTAATGCTCAACCAGTCCCTGTCGTATTTCCGCTTCATAACCACATTACCAACAGTCGACATAAGCGGCTTTAGAAGGGTTGAAATATCCCTGATTTATTTGTTTCTCAGATAGCGTCCAATGACCAGTCAATGTACGAAGGCTGAGCCAAGCTGCAGCTCTTGTTGGTGCCGTTGGTAGGTTGGCATTGTATAGTATGGATAGTGGCGTCTCGTTTTCTTCTTGTGTTTACTGGGGCCACTACGTTTGCTAGTATTGTCTGTCCACGAGTCGCAGAAGCAGCGGTTATCGATATCTAGTACGGTGGTACTGTCTTTGGAGGGACGTCAATTGTTTTCCTGGTTGGAGTGTGTCGGGGAGTTCAGTTGGGACGGGGCTTCAGGGATGTCCAGCAGTGCGAGCACATGCCTGGACCACTGGCGGTACTCAGGCACTGCCAGATCGAGGGGCTGTAATTTTTTTTGAGTTATTGCCATTGTGGTCTTCAGCTTACAAATAATCTGAATTTCTTGTCAAGAAGGCCTTAGGCCGTGAATGCAATTGCTCTTAAGAATTTTTAATTAGATACTGTCTGATAATAATGAAATTTTGACGATTGTCATTTTTTAAAAATATTTTAGTGTCTCTTGGAGAGGTTTAACTTGTTCTTAAGAATTTGCTATCTAGGCCTTCAGACGTCAAATTGTTTTTTGAGATATTACTATTGGGGCCTTCAGCAGACAAATAATTTTAATTTCTGGTCAATAAGGCCTTCAGCTGTGAGTGCAACTTGCTTAAGAATTTTTTTTACGTAGACATTGTGTCTTAACAGTCAGATTTGATAATTGTTCCTTACTGTCAACCTTATTTGCAATTGTTTCCAAATAAGGTGTACGTGATTAAAAAAAAAAACCCTGAGCAACCAACGGTAACTGATTATTGCCCCGTCCACACCGAATCTTGCCTTTCCGTAAGTGCCAGGTTTCAAAGGCACTGATCTCTTATGACCGACACATACTGCTGTTCCTGCTTCTCTACTGTCAACACAATACTCCCCGCCTACTTTTACAATGGACTCTCGTGACATCTAGTGGTCAGTTCTGCATTACATAGCTGTGTCCGGATATTTTGATCAGGTAGTGTCAGTATCACAGTGACCGACGATTAGTAAATTCCGAAGCTTTTAATAATAATTATAATTTTAATAGCAGCTGACACTGGTACAACATAATTTTCGACAAATATCTGCAAACTTATGAAAATATTTCTATGTGTGTAAGTAAAGGGACTCACAGTCTACAACTGGCGATGTACCTTTCTTGTACTTTTACAAGTGCATAGACGACGACGCATACCTAATGCATAACGTAAATCTCATGTAAGACAAGTAGTATTGGGACCAAGCGGGTGGACATATGATAACGCTGCGAAGACTGAATGCCAGGCTGACACGGAGACGTCACTGCTCTCTACTGCCTTCTAGCTGCAAGAAACCCGGCCTGCTCCCTCTGTTTTCAGAGCACATGGTAGCAGCGAATTCGGAGCCCCCTTTGGCCAGGCGTGAAATAGGTCATGTTGCACGTTGTCATCAGTGCATACCATGTTACTGGTCTCTCCACTCACGTAATGGATCAGCCAGGTAATGTACAGTGCAGAGTCTCGGGACATAACAGCAACCGAAGGCGATGACAGCCTCGTTTGTCTACCATTTATGCTCTTCTTGAGATACACTGCTCGTCTTAAAGGGTCTATGTTGTTTGGTCCTAAAAATTAAACAGAAATTGCAGTTACTCTTAAAAAATAGCTATTTTGAGTGGAGCTAGGTTAGAAAGCCTCGGATGGAGCTGAAATAATATGGGTGGTTGTAGGATAGTGGAAACTGAAAATTTTAAAAGACGTTCAATAAAGCTCAAATTAAAAAAAAAAGGTTCAAATGACTCTGAACACTATGGAACTTAACATCTATGGTCATCAGTCCCCTAGAACTTAGAACTACTTAAACCTAACTAACCTAAGGACATCACACAACGCCCAGTCATCACGAGGCAGAGAAAATCCCTGACCCCGCCGGGAATCGAACCTCGGTAAGAATTTTCTCATTTGCCATGTATAACGCCCGAATATGATGCGGTTGGATGTTGTGTATGGTGTCAGTGCATACGAGATATTTGAATAGTCAGTTACAGGCAGTTTGTAACAGCGGGCTGACCTACTTTGAACGCGGGATAATAATCAGTACTGAACGTGTGAGTAATTTGGATAAAGGAGATTCCATAAGAATTCAGATTTTTGAGGTCAACAGTGTAGACCCTCAGCAGCACAGGGGCAATGTTTCCACGCGTGTTAAATGACACACAAGACGACTACAGGTGTTTGAAAAATGAACTTCCTTCCGACCCCAAGAAGCACAAATGGCCACTAGTTTGTTTGACCCAAGCGACAGCGCCTCGGAGATGCTAAAAAAACTGAACTGACAGAAACTTGAAGACAGACGCAAAACATCGAATGAAGGCCTACTTAGAAAGTCGCAAGAGCCAGCTGTAAGTCCGGAATGTGGAAATGTACTGCTATCCTCTGTCGCGCTTGGTGGTTTAGTGGTAAAGTGCGAGCATGGAGACCATAATACGGTCGTGAGATCGAATCCTGGTCAGACAATGGAATTTTTCGCTTAATCTTTACACTAGCTTCCACATCTCAATGATGTGACAAATTCCAGGATCGACAAGTCGCTCGAATTCCACATTAAATAGTACATCTTCTTCCTTGTGTAGCGGCACCACCGTTTTGGATAGGGAAAGTTAGTTTTTTGCAATATTCTGAACACAAGTTACAGCCAGGTGTGGGCCAGATTGCAGTGAGTTGCGCATACCAACAGTTGCGACGTAGAATAGAGGCCACAGGGCCGTCAAATTGCTGAAAGAGTATATATAGTGGTTTTGCATGTCACAAATCACAGGCAGAAGGGGCTCACTGGCCAACCTAGCGTGTTATGAATAAATGACCTGAAGTGGCGCATATGGTAGAACAGAGGTGCACAGCTGCGAATAAATAGGTGCGGGTTTCTAACGAGATTCATTCAAGTGTGGCAGCTCTCCTGGACAGCGGAGCGTGTCACACCACCAGCTACACGCAGCAGCAAATGGGGCACCAGCATTCCAGTCCACGGTGGGTCGCTAGTTCGACCCTCTGAGACCGACGTGGGTCTGTAGTCACCCAGCGGCGAGCCACTCCACAGCTCGCTACTGTTGGCAGTCGTCCTGGTTTCCAACACACGCCGGAGGCACCCCGAGTCGAGGGCCACAGACTCTGGATCATGGGCGCTTGTTGTCGCTGTGATCTTAGCCCACTGGCGAGAAGCACGCAGCTGGCTGCCTGTGGCTCACACTGAGCGGCGCTGAGTTGGTAGGGTTGCAGACCACTGAGTCAACTGCTGGCATCTTCATGACGCCGCAACTTCATTGCCTTACTAGGCCGACATACAGCGGTACATGCACAGGTCGCTGAGGCAGCCACTGTACGCCAAGCCATTTCGTATACAGTGAAGTGGTGTCCTCAAGATTGCGGAACCCAGTGACACTGATCGAGAAGAATGGGTTCACTGTAGTTGGAAACAGTAAACCACTTGGAAAGCTCGGACGAGTCTTAATATGGTGCCTTCAAGCGCTTCCTACTACGTTTGGTGTTGCTGTTACATTCGGTAGCAGAAGTTGCCACTACACCTATGGGGTTACTGGTGTAATGGGACAATATTGTAGGAGGACTTGGAGCAGAAGTTGGAGTTCAGAACTGCAACGACGCTACATCCAGACAGTAGGTGCCAGTCACTGAATTGTGTGATCAGCTCCTGTCTTGCGAGACCACGAGTGCCAGAATCAGGCCACAGACCAGTGTCACATAATCAATGCAGCTTGGCTGCCCTACTGCTGGTTACACCACAGTTTACGGACATTGACACGTTCCAGAGGTTTCTATGCGACCCAAAAACACCACTACTGTCGTCGTGTAATCATCGGGGGGAAGAGCAGTATTTTACTACGGCCGAGCCTGCTCATCATAGTTCGACCAGCTTGGCAAAGCGACGCTCAATCTGTGTCAATCGGCGCCGTCCGCATCCCCTGCCGCCAGCCAAAGCCTTCTAGATACAAGGCCTACGCACAGCGGCCATATTGGCACGTGACGTCACAAACTGTTGGCCATCTTATCTTTAGTCGGCATTCCTGTTGACGTGTATGTTGTGTTGAAAGTGTGTGCCACGTGCAACTGATATAGATTTCATACAGTATTCGCCTACAGTTCTTCGAAATATGGGATACAAGTGTTGCGTTCCATTTTGCCAGGGAAATTATAAATCCCAAAAAGGCATGAAAGTGCACATGTTTCGATTTCCCAAATGTGTGAAGTTGAGAAATCGCTAGATTGCAGCTATTCCCAGACAGGAATTTGTGTCTATGCATCATTCAAGGGTAAGTAAATGACAAGAAATTTATAGCGTGTTATTTGTTTCCATTTGCCAATTGTTTTTAAAAGCAGTTACGTATCATGTACCAGTATAATTTGTTTCTTAATTCTGTACCATTGCTGCGAGGTTAATACAAAGCTGGCTGTGAAATGTCTCTCATATTTGCAGCTATTGTCACAAAGAATAGTAATATTAATTAGTGTGGCTCGAAAATGTTTAGTATTCCTTATCATTCCTACCAGATTATTGAGTTTCCAGTACTTTTATTTGGAAGAGCTACAGACTGATTTTTTTCAGTTTTACATATACAGCTATTCGGAAATAATTCCAATATGAGTAAACCAACTTAGAAAATTGTTTTAATGAATTCAGTGTTCGACAGATTAAGCAGTATATAAAGCAGAATTTCGAGGTAAGTGCGTTGTGATTAAATTAACAGCACTCTCTGACACGAATTTTCGTGTTTAAGGTTCTAAAGTTCTGGAGAAACAGGGAAATAAAAAATTTTTCCGGGTTTTCTGATTTATTAAACATTATGTCAGAAGATGCTCCATTCCGTCGAATGATCTAAGTTTCGTGTGAAGTCAGCAAATTTTTAAGTGGAGAAGAAAATTTACGAAGATAACCGGGGAAACAAATTCTTAAATTCTCTAGGAACTCCAACTGCTTTATTTAAAACCGAAAACGTCTGCTTGTTGTTGCATATTGCCGATTTTTTACTGCAAGAAAACGTAGCTCCTGAGGTAAAAGACAGAAATTAAAATTACAGTTCGTATTCAAGCTTAGAAACGCGTATTTAAGGCAAATCGTCAAAATAATTTTACATCTTGAAATAACATAGGGCAGTTTTGTTCAGTTACTTTACGCAATGATATAAATTTACGTACTTTCTTTACAAGGCCATGTAGAAGAGGAAAGCACGAGAATCCCTATGCGGTCTCAGCTCTAAAACTCGTGAAGTTCGTATAGTTGCAGAGTGCTTAACTGGAGCGTTCCGATACAGACCTGGCCATCAGTATGTGACGTCACAAGTGTGCGCGCAGACCTGTAGTCTAGGTGGCGTTGCGCCAGCAGGCCGCGAAGGAGCGACCTCTGCCTCTCTTCCCAGTCCTGGCAGCCAACACTGCGCCAACTGCCCGCTGTTGGTCTTCAGAATCGGTCCAGACGTCGACTCCGGGCAACATCATCACCGTGACGCTGGGACACCGCGACCTTCCACTGTAGAGAACGTGTTGTCCCGCAGCGACCACAATGTGGCTGCATCCTGCCGTCCCATCTCGCTTCGCATACTGGAGACGGCAGTGCAGCACTCTGTCTCCTGGGCAGCGCTTAACGCCCATCGCCCGTACGCCATCGTCGACGCGGAATATTGCGAGAGGAAGGAAATGCACTTGACTGACTGTACTATCTGGGTGGAATAATTAAAGGCTTGTTCTTATTCATGGTGAAATCAAGTATGTTAGCTGCTGGTCTGTCTGCCGATTCTCCACACGTCTCCACTGTACCACAAACCACCGGCGGAGCTAACCACGCCTACAGGAGGATAAAAAAAAAACTACAGGGCGTACAGAGGCATTAAACCAATCATTGTTCCCTTACTCCGTACGTGAAAGAAACAGGAAAAGACAGAAATAGCTGGTACAGTGAGAAGTCTCCTCCGCTACGTACTTAATAGTGGTTTGCAGAGCATGGATGCAGTTTAAGATGAAGACAGAAGTCGCTCACAGCGATCGACGGCATTCTGATTGACATCGTCGCTGAACTGAATTTGGAGCGTCAGGAAACATTTCTATCAGGTCCGTACGGTGACTACTGCATTGCGTAGTCCTCAGCAGAGGACGAACGACTTGTGTGACAGTGCCTTCCGATGACTTTTTGTCACTCAGAGGATGTTAGAAAATATTAGAACAAAAGGACAATGACTCTTAGTTTCGCCACTTCACTATCCATTTTGACTAGAGTTGCGCTCTACCATACGGTGATTGAATACGAGGGCAGTTCAATAAGTAATGCAACACATTTTTTTTCTCGGCCAATTTTGGTTGAAAAAACCGGAAATTTCTTGTGGAATATTATCAAACATTCCCGCTTCGTCTCGTATAGTTTCATTGACTTCTGACAGGTGGCAGCGCTGTACGGAGCTGTTAAAATGGCGTCTGTAACGGATGTGCGTTGCAAACAACGGGCAGTGATCGAGTTTCTTTTGGCGGAAAACCGGGGCATCTCAGATATTCATAGGCGCTTGCAGAATGTCTACGGTGATCTGGCAGTGGACAAAAGCACGGTGAGTCATTGGGCAAAGCGTGTGTCATCATCGCTGCAAGGTCAAGCAAGACTGTCTGATCTCCCGCGCGCGGGCCGGCCGTGCACAGCTGTGACTCCTGCAATGGCGGAGCGTGCGAACACACTCGTTCGAGATGATCGACGGATCACCATCAAACAACTCAGTGCTCAACTTGACATCTCTGTTGGTAGTGCTCTCACAATTGTTCACCAGTTGGAATATTCAAAGGTTTGTTCCCGCTGGGTCCCTCGTTGTCTAACCGAACACCATAAAGACCAAAGGAGAACCATCTGTGCGGAACTGCTTGCTCGTCATGTGGCTGAGGGTGACAATTTCTTGTCAAAGATTGTTACAGGCGATGAAACATGGGTTCATCACTTCGAACCTGAAACAAAATGGCAATCAATGGAGTGGCGCCACACCCACTCCCCTACCAAGAAAAAGTTTAAAGCCATACCCTCAGCCGGTAAAGTCATGGTTACAGTCTTCTGGGACGCTGAAGGGGTTATTCTGTTCGATGTCCTTCCCCATGGTCAAACGATCAACTCTGAAGTGTTTTGTGCTACTCTTCAGAAATTGAAGAAACGACTTCAGCGTGTTCGTAGGCACAAAAATCTGAACGAACTTCTCCTTCTTCATGACAACGCAAGACCTCACACAAGTCTTCGCACCCGAGAGGAGCTCACAAAACTTCAGTGGATTGTTCTTCCTCATGCACCCTACAGCCCCGATCTCGCACCGTCAGATTTCCATGTGTTTGGCCCAATGAAGGACGCAATCCGTGGGAGGCACTACGCGGATGATGAAGAAGTTATTGATGCAATACGACGTTGGCTCCGACATCGACCAGTGGAATGGTACCGTGCAGGCATACAGGCCCTCATTTCAAGGTGGCGTAAGGCCGTAGCATTGAATGGAGATTACGTTGAAAAATAGTGTTGTGTAGCTAAAAGATTGGGGAATAACCTGGTGTATTTCAATGCTGAATAAAACAATCCCTGTTTCAGAAAAAAAATGTGTTGCATTACTTATTGAACTGCCCTCGTATTGTCGGTAGGTTACATAAAGTATCGATAACACAGGTAGGGAAAGAAACACAAATGAGTATGTGTGAGAAACTGGCAGCCGACGAATTCTCTTTGTTTTTTGTCTATTTTGCTCATAATTACAACTTCACATCATTCATTGTTAGTCCATTGTGAATTTTATATCCTTACGAAATATAAATTGTACATTATATGTAAAATAAATTAATTGATCGTTGAAGTTTTGCGCTTTTATGTAACGACAGCAACTGCTTTTAATGGATGTACATTTTGCATGTTCAAGAATAACAAAATCTATATAATTATTGTTGTTATTTTGTAGTCAATAGAACAATCTTCATGATGATCAAAGGCATGTTTTATATGAGCTCGACGAAGTACTGAAGCGATATTTTATGCGTTTTTAATTTGCCGTGTTTTTTTTCTAATTTTACATTCTTTTAAGAAAATTGCGTTTTTAGCGCTATATGATAAATCAGTATTTTCACTACAACATCCCTCTGTTTCACGTAAAAAATCAACGTTTTTTGAATAAAACACGAATTTAACATTGATAGTTACAATTTTTTATCATACTGTTTATTTTTAAGCAACAGAAGGAAGTTAAAGACGTAGAAAAGAGTGTTTTGTAGGTTACGCGGTCCTTTATAAATCCTCAATCATTTTCTAGACGGTTCATCGCTTCCGGTTTTTAGGGGAGATCTATTAGGACACTGATCGCATACGCAAACAAAGAGATCGAAATGGGGTAACCCTCAACAGGTATGCAACATACTTAATGAACAGGTAATACGATTACGATATTAACTGACAAGGGTACTAGGAAAACTGTCATAGTCTGCGCTTACTTATGATAGTCTACAGTAGCCTACGAGAGTTCTACGACTCTACTCTTTACCAGTCCTATAACAGCATTTGCAAAGTATAGGGAGCAGCCTTATGATTACTCTTGACCTGTCCTATAACAGCATTTGCAAAGTATAAGGAGCGGCCTTATGATTACTCTTGACCAGTCCTATAACAGCATTTGCAAAGTATAAGGAGCAGCCCAACGATTACTGTGCTTCGACCATCACTGATAAATCTTCTACGTTTCGCCTCTAAACTCAACACTTTGTGTCGTGAGGTTGTCTAAGCGGCAATGGAGAACGTAAAGAGAGGCAGTTTACAAACTAGCTGTGTGCTTGCAACTAAGCGAGCGTGGGAGCGCTGGTGGAAGACTGGAGAGCAGCTTACCTGTCCAGGAAGAAGCGCGGCTGGTCCAAGGCGGCAGGTACGGCCATCGCTACGGCATACAGCCAGGCGAAGGCCAGCAGCAGCTGACAGCGGCGGCTCTGCCTGCCAGCTGCCGGAGGCGCCTGCAAACGGACACACACACATACAGTGCTTACCCCAGGTCTCGGACCCCTGATAAAACTAAATCAGATGCTCTAATTTCTTTTGGAGAGGAGGTTTCAAGCATGGTTTAGAAAATGTCATTGTACAAGAATACACAATGCGTACACTCTAAGAAAAAAAAGATGCACCATGTAGAAATTATTTGAATGGGATAGAAATCAGGGGATAAGAGGCACATGTACAACCAACAAATTAGTAAAATTTCATAGAAAAATAGATGATTTATTCAAGAGAAAGAGCTTCACCAATTGAGCAAGTCAATAACGTGTTCATCCACTTCTGGCCCTTATGCATTACTCGGCTTTGCATTGATTTTGTTGGATGTCCACCTGATGGATGTAGTTCCAAATTCTGTCCAATTGGTGCGTTAGATCGTCAAACTTATGAGTTGGTTGGAGGGCCTTGCCCATAATGTTCCAAACTTTCTTAATTCGGGAGAGATCTGGCGACCTTGTTGGCCAAGGTTAGATTTGGCAAGTACGAAGACAAGCAATAGATACTGTCGCAGCTTTCGGGCTGGAATTATCTTGTTGAAATGTAAGCCCAGGGTGACTTGCTATGAATGGCAACAAAACGGGGCTTGCTAAGAAGTGAAACGGCACACCAGGCCCCGATGACCAACGAAGATGTGTCTGGTGGTGCTTCCGGCGGTGGTGGAATACCAGTCTAAATGTCATCTACAATACCAAGCCCAAGATGGCTTACCATGAATGGCAACAAAACGGGACATAGAATATTGTCGACTTACAGCTGAACTGCAAGGATGCCCCAGATAACAACCAAAGATGTCTTGCTATGAAATGAAACGGCACACCAGGTCCCAATGATCAACGAAGACGTGTCTGGTGGCACTCGGGGCAGTGGTGGGATTCCAACCTAAATGTCATACACTATACCGCCCGACAACCAGGAGTGATGGTTTTGGGTGCCATTTCATTTCGAAGCATGACAGCACAGCGCTATGTCGGCTGTATTCTGCTGTCTGTTTTGTTGGCCTTCATGACAAGCCATCCTGGGCTTACATTTCAGCTACAGAATGCCCGCTCGCACGCGGTGTGAGTTTCTACAACTTATCTTCGTGTTTGTCAAACCCTGCCTTGGCCAGT
Source organism: Schistocerca piceifrons (assembly GCF_021461385.2). NCBI lineage: Eukaryota > Metazoa > Arthropoda > Insecta > Orthoptera > Acrididae > Schistocerca > Schistocerca piceifrons. Next base: position 208,656,236 of record NC_060141.1, read on the forward strand.
AAGGTCTCGAGATCTCTCTCAAATTGTGAACGGAGCATTAAGGGGAGAGTCTTCCACCAACTAGGGATTTTGACGATCTGACGCGCCAGCTGGACAGAATTACAAGTCTATCAATCAATACCGAGTCGAATAACTGCTTCTATAAAGACCACAGGTGGACTAGGGCGTATTGACTTGCTCAGTTCCTGAAATCGTCCAATTTTTCTCAAATTATAATCATTTGTTTGTACATTTGCGTCACATCTACTGATTTCAGTCCATTTCGGATAATTCCTTCATGGAGCGTCGTTCTTTTCGTCTCAGAGTGTACTTACAAAAAATAGAGATATGCTAATGAAAGAGTGATATGCTAATGTACCTTCCGTTGAAACTGTTCTGATGAATGTGGAATAAGTTAAACAAATCTTAAACATGTTTTTATTTAAGTAGCAAAAGCCAACTTGTCACAAAACATGCTCTGACAGCTCTTAGGTTATTGCAGCCACTCATTATCAAAGAGTAAATCTGTGTACAACACCTGTTCACATTGATCTCGTTGCTGCTTTAAAGATAAACAGAAGTCAGATTTTACATAATACTCATATTATTTGATGTCATTAATAACATGTACACCATCAGTCGGTTATAGTAAGAAATATGTCAGACTAGTAGGAGCAGTTGGACACCAATAAATCCTTTAAATTCTTCTTAAACTGATCTTTCTTTCTATTAAGCTTTTCACGATTGCTTGCAGGGTACTGGAAATGTGCATTCCTGAATAATGTATATCTTTCTGAAACAAAGTAAGTGACTTGCAATCTTTGTGAAGATTGTTATTTCTCGTATTGATACCTGGAAACGAGCTGTTTCTTTAAAAAAGGTACATATTCATTATGACAAATTTCGCTAAGGAATAAATGTATTGAGATGCTGTACTTACAAGGGAACATCCCCATCGCACCCCCCTCAGATTTAGTTATAAGTTAGCACAGTGGATAGGCCTTGAAAAACTGAACACAGATCAATCGAGAAAACAGGAAGAAGTTGTGTGGAACTATGAAAAAATAAACAAAATATACAAACTGAGTAGTCCATGCGCAAGATAGCCAATATTAAGGAGTTCGTGAGCTCAGGGGCGCCGTGGTCCCGTGATTAGCGTGAGCAGCTGCGGAACGAGAGGTCTTTAGTTCAAATCTTCCCTCGACTGAAAATTAGACTTTATTTATTTTCGCAAAGTTATGATCTGTCCGTTCGTTCATTGACGTCTCTGTTCACTGTAATAAGTTTAGTGTCTGTGTTTTGCGACCGCACCGCAAAACCGTGCGATTAGTTGACGAAAGATCGTGCCTCTCCAATGGCAACCGAAAACATTTGATCGCAAGGTCATAGGTCAACCGATTCCTCCACAGGAAAACACGTCTGATATATTCTATACGACACTGATGACAGCATGTGCATCATATGACAGAAATATGTTGTCGACCCACCTAACTAGTACACTTGGCGAATGGGTAAAACGATTCTTCTACCTTGCCCGAATTAGGTTTTCTTGTGGATGTGATAATCACTCCCAAAAAGTGATGAAAACATAAAGAGTATGTCACATAAACTGAAAATAAAAAGTTAAACTTTTTACTCACGGGAGAACTTGAACCGAGGACCTCTCGTTCTGCAGCTGGTCGCGCTAACCACGGGACCATGGCGCTCATGAGCTCACATTGTCCTTAATATTGCCTATCTTGCGCATGGACTACTCAGTTTGTACATTTTGCTTATTTTTTCATAGTTCCACACAACTTCTTCTTGTTTTCTCGATCGATCTGTGTTCAGTTTTCAAGGCCTATCCACTGTGCCAACTTATAACTAAATCTGAGGGGGCTGCGATGGGGAGGTTCCCTTGTTAGTATCCCCAGTTCCTCGAACTGGCCTCAACAGAAAGTACTTGAGTTCACATCACAAATAAATCGTATTAGGGCCTACACATTTTTGATGTAGCAGAAATTTAACTTGGTTTGATGAATTACCCAAAAACTAATCCTGTATGACATTATGGAATTAAAGTAAGTGAAGTATGCTAGGTTTTGTTTTTGTCACCTATGTCTGACAGTTTCCAGATTGTAAATAAAGATTTATTTAGGCTGTAAGATGCTACATCTTTAATCTGCAGTGAACAGTCGTACCTCTTTTCAGTTTCGTCGCCTCTCGTTCCATTCGCGAATAATGTTGTTCGGGTCTCCTGTCTGAAGACTGGTTTGACTCTGCTCCTCACGCCAGCCTATCCCGTGCGAGTCTCTTCGTCTCTCCGTCACTATTCCAACCTACTTCCACCTGAAGCTCCTTTCCCTAGTCAAGGCCGCTCCGCAACCCTCCATAAACGAAATGGCCATTTCGTGGTGCCTCAGGATGTATCCTATAACTCGATATCTTATTTCAGTTGAACTATTACGTTCTTTTCTCGCCCATTCGATTCAGTACATCTCCATTAGCTGTCGATGTACCCATATAATATTCAGCATTCTTCTGTAGCACAATATTTCAAAAGTGTCCCTTCTCTTCTTGCCTGTATCGCTTACGGTCCACTTGGTATGCCCATATAAAGCTGTACTCCAAACACCTTCATAAAACGCTTCCAAGGAGTAATTTAGTTTTACTAACAATTTTATCTTTTGGAGAAACGTTCTTTTCCTACTACCAGTCGGCGTTTAATATTCTCTCCATTCCAACCATCGTATTACTTTGCTGACGAATCAGCAAAATTCTTCGATAACTTTTAGTGTATAATTTCCTAATCTTATTCCTCCAGCAACAAATAATTTAATTTTATTACACTCCGTTAATCTTTTTTTACTTTTGATGATGTTCATGTTACAACCTCTTTTCAAGACTCTTATCTATTCCGTTCAACTGATAGAATTATAATGTCATCGGAAAACTTAAAAGTTTTAATTTCGTCATCCCGAACTTTAATTTCCTTCCCAGATTTCTTCTTGTTTTCTCTTACTGCTTGGTATATATACAGATTGAATAACTTGGGTGATGGGTACAGCCCTGTATCACTACCTTCTCAGAACTGCTACTAATCATTTCGTCACTTTGTTAACTGCAGTCTGATTTCTGTACAAGCTGTAGATGATGTTCGGCACTCTGTATTTTATTCCTGCTATGCCAAAGCTTGTATTCCATTCAACATTATCAAAATATATCTTTAGAAGCTTCTAACATAAGCAGTAGGTTCAGCGTGGCCTCGCGTGGTCTCACATTTTCTGGAAACTAAACTGATCTTCCACGAGTTCGGCTTCCACCATTCTTTCCATTCTTCAGTAAATGACTCGTTTTAGTGTTCTGCAATCATGGCCTGTTACATTAATGCTTCGGGAATATTCACAGCTGTCATCACAACGAAAGACATGAAGGAAGAAATGTTGTCGGTGCCCTTCCCAAATTCTCTAAGACTAATGTCTTGATTGTTGAACATGATATTTGTTGTAGGAAGAAACGGGATGTTTGTTGGAGGAAATAACATACTTCTTAACTTGTCTACGAAATCAGCCTTTTTTTGAATAAGTTTTTTTAAGAATACAGTTCTCGGCAAAGCACTGAGTCTTGCTTCAGTGTTTGTCCTGCTCTTCAGGAGCCATTATGAAATAACCAGTGTCCGTAGATCTCTGGATTACGCCACACTATCCCTTTGTTCATCAACCGACGGGTCGAGTGATTCGTCGGTTGATGAACGAAGAGATCGTATCGCGTAATCCAGAAATCTATGGACATCGGTTATTTAATATTGGCTCGTGTTATGACTGCACAATAGAATTCTGTAAACGGCTGTGTGCTTTTCTAAAGCCAAACGGCAAAAAAATAGCTGAAGTATTTTTGTTGGGTTGATGGGACAGGATATGGTTGAGGAGAAGGAATAGGCAGATGTTTGCTTAAGTGATACGGATACGTTGGGAGAGGATAAATTCGATACTCCTCGTAATGTTCATGGGAATTCTGTCAATAGTTTCAGGGTCCTCAGTGTCATTGTCGATCGTCTATTCCTCTGCACATTCTGAAAGGATCCTACAGTCCTCCGTTTCTTGAAGAGATCTTCAATAGTCCCGCTAGTGGGGAGTTTCCTACCAGAGTACTTCGCTTGAAACATTTGTTTACATTCCTTCAAGTAACTTGTCTTTATTTAACACTCCACAGTATCGTCCGCCTGCTTCGCTGGGTGGTACCGTGTTTGCCTCCCATACAGCGGGCCCAGGTTCGATTCCCGGCCGGATTGGATATTTTCTCCGCTCATGGACTGGGTCTTGTGTTGTCCTCATCATCATTTCATCCTCATCACCGGCACACGAATCGATGTAGCGTCGACTGAAATGACTTGCATTCGGCGGTCGAACTTCTCCTGTTGGAGTCTCCCGTCCAGCAATGTCACAAGCTCTTTTTCATTTTTCCCAGAATATCAATTCACTTTTCTAACGCTATCTGCCCCATACCTGTAACAATTTAATAATACGAGCTTCTCTCAACAACTGACGCACGAGCACACAGCTGCACTCAACTTTCCGATAAAATGTAGTGTAGCCAACTTTCGATAGTGTTGCCACTGAGCAAGCAATTCGCCTACAGATGATTAACGGGTACGTGAGGCGTACCGGTTTTATATGGGTCACCCTGTATTACAGATGAAGGTCTCAAGATGATCAAGTGACGATCGAAACCAGTCACCTTTTAATAAACGTCCCTACCGACCTAAACTGTTTTAAATTAATTTAAAACAATTCATATGCTCTAAGATGATACGACTTTGAGCGGCATGCGCTCATCCAATGCAGTTCTCAGCTTTCCTACAAAAGAATACCTAACATTTCAGGAAAAGCGTTGGACTGGTACACCTGATTGAAAACCAGACTTTTCGGTCTATAGTCCGACACTTACTAATTTAGACAAGAAGCCAAATAAGATTAACATGCCAAGACATAAGGGGATAGTCCATCTTGTATCTAAGAAACGAATTAAATTACATTAACTTTTTGTTAAATCCGCAAACAGTTGCCATGTTAATAAGAAAACGCAGATAATATTAAACAAGTACAATGTGGAACATCCGAAGCGAACGTACAATTAATGCACCAGAAGATGATGCAGTTACGTTCTCAGCATTCGTACAAAAGAACGGTAATAAAGTCATTGTTTCTCGAAAGTGCAGAAGATACTAAATGGACCATTGTATAAGTCATGACATTAAGAAACTATATTTCCTCATATTCAATTTACTGACTAAAAAATTATAGTTTTTTTCAATAAATTGCTTATTACCGTTCATGCTCCGTATCATTTGCAGTAGTGAAGAAAGGTGAATTTAATAAAAAAATTCCGTTGCATGCTACATGTATTTGCAGCTCACTGGTCATTTTGCGTATTCCATACAGGCAGAATCTGATGGCGTAGAAAAAATACTGATCAATGCGCGGAGGAGATGCAATATGTTTGAAACCCTAAGAAAAGGGTTATGCACTGCAGCGAAAAACGGGTAATATGCAGTAGGTACAAGAACCAAGAGACATCAGTAAGAGTAGAAGAACAAGAGAGAAGTACCCGGAGTACAAAGGAGTAAGACTTCTCCTTTCTTTTTACAGCTTCATATCAAGGAAGAAATGATGAAAATAGAAGATAGCTTCAGAAGTGGGGTAAAAATCATGTTGATAGAATAGCAGTGATAAAATCCGCAGATAACTGAAAATGGTAAGAATTAAAAGAAATGTTGAACGGAGCCGTCCGCTTTGGCCGAAGATGTTCAGTCCCATAGTGCTTAGAGCTATTTGAACCATTTGTTGACCGGAATAAACAATTCAGTAAACATAGAATCCGGCGAGCAAGTAAGCCGAAGAAAGACGAAAGTATTGAAGGGTAGCAAAAATGGGGTTACCGATACACTTAGACATAAACAGACTAGGGTATTAAAGGCGAGCATTCTTCGCCAAAAGGAGTCTACCAGTACCAAACATATCGGTAGCATTATCTCTTTCCGCAACCGTTTCCGCCTTTAAGTGCATCGACTGTTTATCACACAGTGATATACAGTAACATTCCTGTAATGAGTGATAGAACAAAATAAATTTGAGCACATCCTGTGATTTGGATGCCACTTTCATTTTATCACACTTCGTTCTGGCTAAATATTCGAAAATGGCTTTTTAAGCTAGAATTAGTTGTGAAACTAATACTACCTTCAACAATCAAACACTGACCTTAATTTGAAAAAAGAAGTATCTGAGAATGTACGTCTGGAGCACAGCCTTGCATGGAAGTGAACCGTGATTGTGGGGAACCCGGAAAATGAGAGAGTCGATGTGTTTTAGATACCGTGTTGCAGAAGAATGCTGGAAATCAGTTGGTCTGGGAAGATGCGAAACGAGAAAGTGCTCCACAGAATCAGCAAGAGATGGACTATATGGAAAAGAAGGGAATGAGCTTCAATGTTGTTGAGGGGCAGTAGAAGGCAAAAACTGCAGGGGAAGAAAGAGATTAGAATCTCCAACAAATAATTGGGGATAAAGTGTGAAGTGACGCTCCGTAATAAAGAGAGTGTCACAGAAGAGGTAACTGGTGTAGGTACCGTTAAACGATGACTAATGACATCGACAGAGCCCTCTGATAACATGCAACAAGTATAACTTAGATCATGATGATGATGATGATGATGATATATGGTTTGTGCGGCGCTCAACTGGGCGTTATCAGTTCCCGTACAAGTTCCCCGTTTTTGCACTGTCCAATCTCGCCACTTTCCCAAATGATGATAAAATCCTGAACACAACTCAAACACCCAGTGCCCAGACGGAGAGAATTCCCGAGGCGGTCGGGAATCGAACCTGGGACCCCGTGATCCAGAGGCAGCAACGCTAGTCACTAGACCACGAGCATCAGACATTTCGGATCAGCCTGTGTCCATGTACAAGGAATATATCATAACACGATACAGCACAAAATTCGAATGCGCTGGTTCCTGAGCAACATCGATGAGAAGCTTATTAGTTAATCGATGCGTCACTGTTTGCTTAATTCCTCGAAAACTGAGTAAGCTAGCTAGGTAACCTAAGGGGATGAGTCACTGAGTGGTTACTCGTCCAAAGAGGTAACGAGCTGTGTAGTGAGCAACAGTCTGATTAGTTATTTAAAGAGCCAACGAGCTTCATGCTTACTAATGTGTATGAGTCACCGATTGATTTCTCCCTACAAGGGAAATCGAGCTGCGTACTGAACAGTGTGGATGAGTCACTGACAGAATATTTTACCTGTTTAATGGAGATAGATCTCCATTAAACAATGGTGTAGAGCTGCAAGCCCTCGGGAAACACAATGGCTGTAGTTTCACCGTTTCAAAGACACGGGGATTGGTGTGAGAATGTTCTGAACGTCTCTGTCAAAATTACTTTGGGTTATAACTTGCTATAAGACCTAAGACGTTGCCCTCACGGATAAGCTCTCTAATAGACCAGAACTTCTCGAATTATTTGACGTAGAGGAGGTAATCAGAGACCATAAGGCTGTTGTAGCATCGCCGGCCGGGGTGGCCCAGTGGTTCTAGGCGCTACGGTCTGGAACCGCGGGACCGCTACGGTCGCAGGTTCGAATCCTGCCTCGGGCATGGATGTGTGTGATGTCCTTAGGTTAGTTAGGTTTAAGTAATTCTAAGTTCTAGGGGACTGATGACCTCAGAAGTTAAATCCCATAGCGCTCAGAGCCATTTGAACCATTTTGTTGTAGCATCAGTGTCAACAAATGCCAAAGGAATGTTAAGAAAAACAGAAAAATATGTATGCTTGGAAAGTGTGACAGTTAACAGATTGCAGATTATCCAAGCAGTTAACGTGAAACATTCACCTACGCACAAGAAAACGTAGAATATTGATTGATGATTCTGAAAAACAATGTACAACAATCTTTTGGCATACATTAGGGAGTAAACTAGTGAAAAATGGAAAAGATCACCGCGGTTTAATAGTCAGGTAAGAAAGTAACTACGAAAGCAAAGGGAAGTCCGTCCGATTTCATTGAAGCTAATATCTTCAAAACAAAGATAAGCTATTTGAAAACAAACTTAGCGTAAAGAGAGCATTGTGGAAGTCGTTCAAAAATCCGGGAGTAAAATTTTATCAGTCGATTTAAGAATCCTAAGAACTTCTGGCCTTGTGTAGAGGCGGAGAAAAATGAAAATCATTTATTCAGTCGCTCAATGATTGCAACAACGTCGAAAGAGAAAATGAGAGAAAGAAGATCGAAATACTGAATTTGGTCCTTTTTCTTCGCCACGGAATATCGTAATGCGGTTCCTAACTCATCGTCCATGCGCCGCAATGGCAGATATTAGAATTAGTGGCCACGGAATTGAAAATAAAGTAGAATAACACAATAGAGCAAAGACAGTTGGACTTGATAATACGTCTGTACTGTTCTGTACAGACTCTATGGTAGAATTTGCTCTTCTTCGAGCAGCAACGGAATGTTGCCAACGATTGTAGAAAGGCATAGATCATTTCCGATTTCAATAACGGCCGACCAAAAGATGCACATAATCATAGCTCTACATCACGGACGTCAGTTTCACTTGTTATGATATTTTTAGAGTGCGAAAATTCCCGATGCAAGCTCATCATGAATTTACAAAACAAAGATTTTAGAATAAGGGATAAAGGATATTTTAAAAAGACTGGCGCGTTTCGTATCCTGTATCCTATGTAGTGAGTTCTAAAGTGCTTAGATGTAAGAAATCGATTTGGATTGGATTTTGCAACTATTTCAGTGACTAGGAAGTTTATCATTTATTTCTTACGATGACGTACGCAGAAATTCTAGTGGTACGAAATGAGGACGAACTATTAATATGGGGAATAATAATAATGATTCTATATTCTGAAAGTAACAAAGAAGCTTTACATGTGAACTTTGAAGAACTTTGAAGACAAATAGGGAAGGAAAAATACCGCATTGCAAAAAAAAAAAAAAAAGACAATCATTGAATGTATTCGATTCCCTTCGATTTTCGGGAAGAGACTTAGGCATAATTTTCAATAAATTTTGCGAATTTTTATAAAGGCTCCAGTTCCAACATTTATGCGTTTGTTATCTTTGTCATTCTCTTTCTATTGCAGGTAGAATACCATTAAATATTATTTCGTACTGTTGTTTTAGTATATTAGTAGATGAAAACTTGCGAGAATTAAGCATTGAGTAAAACACTTGCCCTGTAAGTAATACAACATGTCAGAAACTTCGAGTCCATATCGTCAATCGTTTATGGTGTATTCCTGGAACCTTTCAAACGTGGGACAAACTGTATAGACTGTTCAGTATCCTCCCATCGACCAATCAGACTGATGCTTCAAGAGCCGTTGAGTTATAAGGGCCGTGGTAGTATAGGTATCATCCAATGTGTCTGAGTTGTGGAGCTGCATAATGATGGTTTGACTGCACCTTGACTATTTTCTTGTTGGTTTGATTTGTGGCCTAGGGATTCATAATTGGTAAGGGAAATATGAATCTAGCGTCGAGATCAACGTTACATTTAGCTAGGATGAGAGATCGAGGCGAAGATTTACATCTCGTGCAGGCGTCGCGTACATGCTGATGGATGAATTTAATAATTTTGCGTATTTGTAGTTCTGTGTGTGTACTCAGGCCAAAATACTTCACGCTCGTTAGGTCTGTTCCATTTGTAATTATTTCTGCAAAATCTGTTAATTCTCTATTGGCGAATAAAATGGCTTGAGTTTTATTGACGGTTAGTTATCTTAAGTAGGTCACACTTCTGGGTGTCTTGAAGAAGTATTTGTAATTTACAAATGATATATTTTAAATTCGAACTGCGATCGACAGCAAACAATGAGTCCCTGTTTGTTGAGCAATGTCGTTAAAACTAGGTGGTGTAGAGAGTTAGTCTCACAAATGATCTTTGCGCATTTCTCACCTGGCTTTTTCAGATACAAAATGGCTCTGAGCACTATGGGACTTAACATCTGAGGTCATCAGTCCCCTAGAACTTAGAACTACTTACAGCTAACTATCCTAAGGACATCACACACATCCATGCCCGAGGCAGGATTCGAACCTGCGACCGTAACGGTTGCGCGGTTCCAGACTGAAGCGCCTAGAACCGCTCGGCCACACCGGCCGGCCTTTTCAGATACGAATAGCTTTAAAGTGAGGTTGCAAAAGTCATTGGATAGCTGTTTATACATATAAAGATTGACAAGAGTATCGTGTATACGAGGTATGAAAGGATATTGCATTGGCGGAGCTGTCATTTGTGCTCGAATGATTCATACGAAGAGCTTTCCGACGTAACTGTGGCCGCGCGACGGGAGTTACACATTCTGTTCCGGATATCGTTAGGGAATGCAATATCTAGAGATCTACAGGGCCAAGAATGTGTCGAGAATACCAAATTACAGGCATTACCTAACACCACGGACAACGCAGTGGGCGACGGCCTTTACTGATCGAGCGAGAGCAGCGGCGTTTGGGTAGGGCTGTCAGTGCTAACAAACAAGCAACACTGCGTGAAATAATCGCAGAAATCAATGAGGGACAGTGCTGCGAAATTTGGCATTAATTGGCTATGGCGGCAGATTACTGACGCGAGTGCCTTGCTTACAGCACAACATCGCTTGCAGCGCCTCTCCTGGGCCCGTGACCGTATCTGTTAGACCCTAGACGACTGGAAAGCCTTGGCCAGCTCAGATGAGCCCCGATTTCAGTTGGTAAGAGCCGGTGGTGCAGGCCCCAAGGAGCTATCGACCCAAGGTGTTAACGAGGCACTCTACAAGTTGGTTGTGACTCGGTAATAGTGTGGGCTATGTTTACACGCAGCTGAACCAATGGTTGACTGAATATAAAAATTTTCTGTTACTTGGAGACCATTTTCAGCCATTGATGTTTTCCTCGGCCACCCATGCGTGATTTCGACACTGGGCCTCTTGGTCTGTTATGCATCGGGGAAGCGTCAAAAGAGGGGGTGAAACATGGGCACTCCTTCCCATTGTGCGACACGTCCACGGTGGCACTGGGCAGAATTGTGATGAAACTGGGTGCCAATGTGACATCATTAACCCACCTTACACCTACAGGAACTTCTGAGCGCTGGTCATTTTTTCGCATGTGTCGGAAGTAATCAAGTAATGCACGAAACCTATCTAAGAACCACAAATATGGCTTTATTCATAGACCTCTGAACAATAACGGAAATAAGCCTCTCGTGACTCCACTTGTAACAAGACAAAGAATCATGTAGAAGGTGCAACGTAAGTGAAGAACAAATGAGATGGGCGGTACAAACTAAAAGAACATAGTGAGTGTTAGTCAGCGTTGGTACGCCTCTATACACTGCTCAACGAGAACATTACGACCCACTGCGTAATAGCCGGTATGTCTAAGTTTGGCACGGACAACAGCGGCGACGCTTCGTGGCACGGAAGTAACGAGATCCTGGTAGGTTGATGGAGGGAGCTGGCACCACATTTGCACACACAAGTCACCTAATTCCCGTAAATTTCGTGGAGGGGGGCGATGAGCTCTGACACTACGTTCAATCACATTCCACATGTGTGACTGGGTTGAGATTTGGCGAATTGGGGAGCCAGCATATGAATTGGAAATCGTCCCTGTGTTCCTTGAATCACTCCATCACACTCCTGGTCTTGTGATATGGCGCGTTATCTTGCTGAAAAATGGCACTGCTGTCGAGCAACATGGTCTTCATGAAGCGGTGTCGTGATCTACAGCAAATGCACGATACTCCTTGACCGTCATGGTGCCTTGCACGAGCTCCACTGGACCAATGGGCGTCAAATGGTTCAAATGGCTCTGACCACTACTGGACTTAACATCGGAGGTCATCAATCCCCTAGAACTTTGAACTACTTAAACCTAACTAACCTAAGGAAGTCACACACATCCATGCCCGAGGCAGGATTTGAACCTGCGACCGCAGCAGTCGCGCGGTTCCGGACTGAAGCGCCTAGAACCGCTCGGCCACCGCGGACGGCGACCAATGGGCGTCCACGTGAATGTTTCCCAGAGCATAATGGAGCGGGTGCCAGCTTGTCTTTATCCCGCAATACAGATGTCAAGGAGCTGTTCCCCTGGGAGACGACGGATTCGCGCTCTGCCATCAGCGTAATGAAGAAGGTATCGTGATTCATTAGACAATACAACGCTTTGCCACTGCGCCAACGTCCAACGCTGACGGTCACATTCCAATTTCTGTCGTAGTTGCCGATGTCGTGGTGTTAACATTGGCACATGAGTCGGTCGTCGGCTGTGGAGGTCCATCGTTAGGTATGTTCGGCGCACGGTGTGTTCAGACACACTTGAACTCTGCTCGGCATCAAAATCTGATGTTAGTTGCGCCACAGTTCGCCGTCTGTCCTGTTTCACCAGCCTGCTCAGTGTACGACATCCGACATTTGTAATGAGGGTTGGCCATTCTATGCTACGACGTTCAAAAATGGCTCTAAGCACTATGGGACTTAACATCTGAGGTCATCAGTCCCCTAGACTTAGAACTACTTAAACCTAACTAACCTATGGACATCACATACAACCATGCCCGAGGCAGGATTCGAACCTACAACCGTTGCAGCAGCGCGGTTCCCGACTGAAGCGCCTAGAACCGCTCGGCCATGACGGCCGGCTATGCTACGACGTCTGGAGGTCGTTTTCACCTTGGTCTCGCCACGTGTTGAAGACACTCATCACGGCTTACCTAGAAAATGCAGTTTCCGAAATGCTACTGCCGAACCTTCCGGCCATCACAGTCTGCCCTCGGTCAAACTTAGATAGATCGCGCGCCTTACCCATCCTACAAACGGACAGCACGTTCCTGATACTACATGCTCAGTACGTGTGTCTGACTAGTAGTCATTTTAGAGACGCTGCTGTCGCCTGCACGGGTTTATAGCGGTAGCAGGTTAGTGGTCATAACGTTCTGACCGATCAGTTACAGGCGCGAGTCGCCGGCAGATACCGCCGCGGAGACCGTGCGGTGTGCACGTTTCCCGTGGGCAGCCCGCCGCCCTGGTAGCTGAGTGGTCAGCGCGACGGACTGTCATGTCAAGGGACGTAAGTTCGATTCCCGATGGGTCAGAGATTTTCTCCGCTCAGGGACTGGGTGTTGTGTTGTCTTCATCATCATCTCATCCCCAAAGGCGCGCAAGTCACCGAAGTGGCGTCAACTCAAAAGACTTTCACCAAGCGACCGGTCTACCCGGCGGGAGGACCTAGCCACACGACATTTCCATAGGCAGCCTCTAGTGGCCGGCCCGTGCTGATACAGTTGGCGGTTGACTGAAGAACACACGCGTGGCGACACTGCACTCAGTGCACTCACACTCACAAGCACGAGTAGCAGGATACAGCAGTGTCGACACCTCGCTGCTTGGAGCGTCGCCGAGGCCGAGGGTGACGTGGCAGGGCTTCACGCTTTCGCGCCATTACAGAGAAAGGCTTTAGGCACGTTTGAGTCAAATTTCTGCGTCGCAGTGGAAGGTAATTCAAGGGTCTCAGAACAAAATGACACTTCAACTGTCTTGTTGAGCACGTTTATAAACGAAGAGGAAACACGTACGTAAAAATACTAGCAAAGAGAACAACAAATGCAGAGAAACTAAAGAGAAGACTCAGGAGCACATAAATAACAGAACATGAGAATAACAAGTTTCTGTGATTGACACTGGACTGATATGTGCCTTGAAAGAGTCATACAGAAATCATTTATTCAAAAATAGGCGCACTATATTTTGATAAATAAATGTCATACACAGTTGATGTACTACGGTCTAGTTATTCACATTTATCTCATTGTAATACTAGCAGACAAACCCAGAACTGCCCAGGTATTCATTTTGACAATTTTCTATTAGAAACGAAAGCAAAAAATGAACTTCATTTGTAGTATAATATTAAAAAATTTCATTTCCATGTATTCATGAAGTGTCCGAGTGGTTCTAGGCGCTACAGTCTCGAACCGCGCGACCGCTACGGTCGCGGGTTGGGATCCTGTCTCGGGCATGGATGTGTATGATGTCCTTAGGTTAGTTAGGTTTAAGTAGTTCTAAGCTCTAGGGGACTGATGACCTTAGAAGTTAAGTCCCATAGTGCTCAAAGCCATTTGAACCATTTTGTATTCGTGAAAATATGCTCGAAATTATGAAACAGTTGTACAAAGAAATATAATTAATGTACAAATGTGTACGTACAGTGTGCTAGACAGTTTCTGTACTCTGAGCACAATTGTTTGGCGTGTCTACCACGCGATTTTGTAGACGTCTCTATGGCAAAACCTCTTCACAGCTCTACAGACGGCTATCGTTTTCACCTACCGCTGTTTGCGCTTCGCATTTGAAAGATGTCAAAAGCGCTACCAGGTGTCAGGGAATTCCGTAAGTTGACTCGCCTATAGGTGTGTCTTAACTGTAAAGAATATATGTATTAAAACTTCATGCATTATGTGGCATTTTTTCACGCACCTCAGTGTTTATGACGTCATATCTCCTGAACTAGTGGTACCGTGATATAATTTTGTGGGTACATTTAGCGACATATGTGGGCTCTTCCAGACTGAATTCACTCTGCAGAGAAGTGTCCGCTGATATGAAACTTCCTGGTCGGTTAAAACTGTGTGCCAGAGCCAGACTCGAACTCAACACCCTTACCTTCTGCGGGCAACTACTCTACCGACTTGGTTACCGAAGCACACTTCGGAAGGTAGGAGACGAGGTGCTGTCGGATGTTAGGTTCCCCCCGTGAACAATGGACCCTGCCGTCGGTGGGGTGACTTGCGTGCCTCAGTGATACAGATAGCCGTACCGTAGTGCAACCAAAACTGAGGTGTATCTGTTGAGAGGCCAGACAAACACGTGGTTCCTGAAGAGGGACAGCAGCCTTTACAGTAGTTGCATGGCCTATAGTCTGAACTATTGAATGATTTGGCCTTGTATCATCATCCAAAACGGCCTTGTGCTGGTACTGCGAACGGTTGAAAGCAAAGGGATCTACAAAAGTAATATTTCCGAAGTCATGCATCTCTATTAAATTGTTAAACGTTGAAAGCGTCCTCTTGGGTAAATTATTTCGGCGGTGGAATAGTCCTCTATTCAGATTTCTGGGAGGGGACTACTCAGTAGGATGTCATCAGGAGAAACAAAGCTGGCATTCTACAGATCAGAGCATGGAATGTTAGATTCCTTAGTTCAGAAGGGAGGTTGGAAAATTAGAAAGGGAAATGAATAGGTTCAAGTTAGATATAGTGGTAATTAGCGAAGTCCGGTGGCAGGATTTCTGGTCGGATGAATACAGGGTTGGAAATGCAAAGTCAAATAGGGGTAATGCAGAAGTGGGTTTAATAAGGAATAATAAAATAGGAAATCCAGTAAGCTACTATGAACAGCATAGTGAACACATTATCGTAGCCAAGATAGTCACGAAGCCCATGCCTACCACAGCAGTACAAGTTTATATTCTAACTAGCACCGCAAATGATGAAGAGACTGAAGAAATGTGTGATGAGATAAAAGAAATTATTCAGTTAATTAAGAAGACAAAAATTTACTTGCGATGAAAGACTGGAATTAGATAGTAGGAAAAGAAAGAGATGGAAAAACAGTAGGTTAATATGGACTGGGGGAAAGGAAAGCAAGAGGATGACGCCTGGTAGAATTTTGCACAGACTATAATTTAATCATCGCTAACACCTGCATCGTAAAAGCAGGTTGTCTACGTGGAGGAGACGTGGAAGGTTCTAGATTTATTATACTCACATCAAAAAAAGTTTCGCATCACCCCGGTTCCCAAAACTCCTGAAGATAGACGTTGACTGTGGATACTGTGTTACAGACACAGTCCCTTTGACTGTTCAGAGATGTCACTAAACCCGCCCGAAGATGTAAACAACCATGCATGAGCAGCGCCTGTTAGATGGAGGGGGCCCAACAGCCGATCAGTTCCAGTCATTCCACCAGGAAGGAGGTACGAGGCTCGTGTTGTCTGTAGTTCGACCATTCCTAGACAGTCAATACCGCATTTCGATCGCGTCCGCACTGTTACTTTGAGCCAGGAAAGGTTCTCAACAAGAGAAGTGTCCAGGCATCTCGGAGTGAACCAAAGCGATATTGATCAGAGGTGGAGGAGATACAGAGATACAGGAACTGTCGGTGACATACCTCGCTCAGGCCGCCCAAGGGCTATTACTGCAGTGGATGACCTCTACCTGTAGATTGTGGCTCCGAGGAACCCTTAGAGCAACGCCATCCCGTTGAATAATGCTTTTCGTGTAACCACAGGACGTCGTGTTACGACTCAAACTGTGCGCAATACACTGCATAATACGCAACTTCACTCCCGACGTCCATGGCGAGGTCTATCTTTGCAACCACGACACCATGCAGTGCGGTACAGTTGGTCCCAACAACACGCCAAATGGACCGCTCAGTATTGGCATCACGTTCTCTTCACCGATTAGTGTCGCATATGCCCTCAAACGGACAATCGTCGGAGACGTGTTTGGAGGCAACCCAGTCAGGCTGAACGGCTTAGACATACTGTCCAGCGAGTGCAGCAAGCTGGAGGTTCCCTGCTGTTTTGGGCTGGCATTATGTGGGGCCAATGTACGCCGCTGGCAGTCATCGAAGCCGCCGAAACGGCTGTACGATATGTGAATGTCATCCTCCGACCGATAGCGCAACCATATCGGCAACATATTGGTATTCGTCATCATGGACGACAATTCGCGCCCCATCGTGCGCATCTTCTGAATGAATTCCTTCATGATAACGACATCGCTCGACTAGAGTGGCCAGCATGTTCTCCAGACATGAACCCTATCGAACATGCCTGGGATAGATAGAAAAGGGCTCTTTATGGACGATGTGACCCACCGACCACTCTGAGGGATCTACACCGAATCGCCGTTGAGGAGTGGGACAATCTGGACCAACAGTGCCTTGATGAACTTTTGGATAGTATGCCATAACGAATACAGGCAAGTATCGATGCAAGAGGAAATGTTACTGGGTATTAGAGGTACCGGTATGTACAGCAATGTGGACCACGACCTCTGAACGTCTCACTATATGGTGATACAACATGCAATGTGTGGTTTTCATTGGCAATAAAAAGGGCGGAAATGATGTTTATGCTGATCTCTATTCCAATTTTCTGTACAGGTTTCGGAACTCTCGGAACCGATCTGATGCAAAACTTTTTTTGATGTGTGTTTAATGGTTAGACAGAGATCCAGAAACCAAATTTTAAATTGTAAGATATTTCCAGGGGCAGATGTGAACTCTGATAACAATTTATTGGTTATGAACTGTAGATTAAAACTGTAGAAATTGGGAAAAGGGAGCAAATTAAGGAGATGGGACTTGGATAAGTTGAAAGAACGTGAGATTGTTGAGCGTTTCAAGGGAAGCATTAAGCAACGGTTGAATAGAAGGGGGAAAGGAATACAGTAGAAGACGAATGCCTAACTTTAAGAGATGAAATAGTGAAGGCAGCAGAGGGTAAAATAGGAAAAAAGACAAGGCCTAGCAGAAATACTTGGATAGCACAAGAGAGATTGAACTTAATTGGTAAAAGAGAAAAATTTAAAAATATAGTAAATGAAGAAGGCGAAAGGTAATACAAACGTTAAGTAAATGAGATTGCCAGTAAGTGCAAAATGGCTGAGCAGGAATGGCTAGAAGACAAGTATTTAGAAGCATATTTCAATAGGGGAAAGACAGACACCATCTACAGAAAATTTTAGGTGCCTCTGGGGAAAAATGAAGCAGCTGTACGAATATCAAGAACTGAGATGGAAAAGCAATTCGAAAGGTGGAAGGAGTACATGGAGGATCTATACAGGGGAGATGAACTTGAAAGCAATATTGTTGAAAGGGGAAAGGATGTAGATGAAGAGGTGGGAGCAATGATACTCCAAGGAGAATTTGACGGAGCAGTGAAACACCTAAACCTAAACAAGGCCCCGGGAGTAGACAACATACCGCCAGAACTACTGGTTGCATTGGGAGAGCCAGCCACGACAAAATTGTTCCATCTGGCGTGCAAAATAACATGAGACAGGCGAAATACCCACAGACTTCAAAAAGAAATTCCAAAGAAAGCATTTGCTGATAGGTGTGAAAATTACGGAACTTCAATTTAGTAAATCATGGTCGCAAAATACTAACATGAATTGTGCACAGAAGAACGGAAAAACTGGTAGAAGCTAACTTCGGAGAAGATCACTTTGGATTCCGTAGAAATGCAGGAACTCACGAGGCAATACTGACTCTACGACGTCTCTTACAAGGAAGGTGAAAGAAAGGCAATCCTACGTTTATAGCTTTTGTAGACTGAGAGTACGCTTTTGACAACGTTGATTAGAATACTCTGCAATTCTGAAAATAGTAGACGTAAAACACAGGGAGCGAAAAGCTATTTACAGCTTGCAAAGAAATAAGACGGCCGCTGTAAGGAGAATGAAAGGGAAGCAGTGACTGAGAAGAGAGTGGGATAAGGCAGTAATCTATCCCCGATGTTATTCAATCTGTACACTGAGCATGCATTAAAAGAAACCAAGGAAAAACTTGGAGTAGGTATTAAAAGAAATAAAAAGTTCAAGGTTTGCCGATGACAATGTAATTCTATCAGAGACAGAAAAGGACGTGGGAAGGCAGTTGAGCGATTGGACATTTTCTTGAAAGGAGGATATAAGGTGTACAGCAACAAAAGCAAAACAAGGACAACGGCTTGAAATCGTATTAAATCAGGTGATACTAAGCGAATTACATTAGAAAACGAGACACTTAATGTAGTACATGAGTTTTGCTGGTTGGGTTGTAAAATAACTGATGATGTCCAAAGTAGTGAGAATATAAAATGTAGACAGACTTTGGCAGGAAAAGCATTTCTGAAGAAATTTCTTAACATCGAACATAGATTTAAGCGTTAGGAAGTCTTTTCTAGAAGAATTTTACTTGAGTTTAGCCATGTACGGAAGTGAAACGTGGACGATGAAAAGTTTAGAGGAAAAGGGAGTAGAAGCATTCGAAATGTGGTGCTACAAAAGAATGTTGAAGAATAGATGGGTTGATTGTGTAACTAATGAGGAGATACTGACTAGAATTGGGAAACATAAACCTTGTGGTAGTACTTGATCAAATGAAGGGCTCGGTTGATATGACACATTCTGAGATGTAAAGGCATCACCAGTTTAGTACGGGAGAGGGCAGGGGGTAAAAATAGTAGAGGGAGACCAAGAAATAAGCACAGAAGGACGTAGGTTGCAATAGCTATTCGAGGATGAAAAAAATGGTTCAGAAGGCTCTGATCAGTATGGGACTTAACATCTGAGGTCATCAGTCCCCTAGAACTTAGAACTACTTAAACCTAACTAACCTAAGGACATCACACACATCTATGCCCGAGGCAGGATCGAACCTGCGACCGTAGCGGTCTCGCGGTTCCAGACTGAAGCGCCTAGAACCGCTCGGCCACTCCGTTCGAGGATGAAGAGGCTCGCACTGGATAGAGTACCACGGAGAGCTGCATCAAATTTGTCTTAGGACTGAAGATCACAACAGCAACAACAATGAAAACAACGACAACATGCACTACGTAGGGCAGCAAATGTGCATATATACAATTACTGGAAGAGAGTCCTGCAAAATCAAGTTCGAAGAGGTTACAACTTTGACTCTAGTATGTATAAAAACAATGAAACATCTCAAAGTGAGAGAATGGCTAATTACAGCTCACATGAACGGTACCCGTTTCAAACTGGCTGATAAAGAAAGCTGCTAAAGCTGGGTGCCTGCTGTACAACAGACTACCAGGCAATTAAAAAGAAAAAAGTATAAAAGTGTTACGAGTGCTCAAATTGTTATTTATCCTGCAACTCTAATGTGTAAATACACATTGATGTGTCTAACATCATTCTACACGGTGATCAAGGGATAAATAAATGAATGAATAAACACAAAGAAGACGGCACCGGTCTCTGAACTAACAACCATGGACTGTTTCGATAAAGCTGTCCATTCAGCACCGAAGCTGTCGCCGCTATTTAAAGTAGCCGGAAGTGCATTTTAACGACCATTAGTGCTCGTTACTTATCTGAGATCGAAGGAAATTTTGTGCTAAAATTTTCATTATTAAAATGTTGAACAGACTGGCCAAGGTTTTGTACAGTTAGCATGGCTTTGTTAACAGGACGGATAAAATGTTTGCAGCTGTGGTTGACACCCGGCCGCGCTATTCCCGCTCGCCTATTAATAATGGATCTTTGTTTACTCGGCGTGTCGGCAGGGCAGCCGGTGCCCGCGCCTCTTTGTTCTGCCACGAGCCGGTCGGCTCACGCACGTCGCACGGCGGGCGACAATTGATCGCAGCTGCGCCGGCCGCCAACGGTAGCCTGGCCCTAGCTCTTTTATCGACGTCCGCTGCCGGAGTCACGCGCCCCGTGCTGCCTTCGTCTTTCACTCATCATCCATTCTGCTAACTCAGACACAGCACTCTTTATAGCTACAGGTTGTTCAATAAGTGACACGACCTTGTGTCGGTTGTCATCATCAATCCGAAGAGCCACGCGGTGTAGCCGCGCGGTTAGAGGCACCATGTCACGGATTGCGCGGCCCCTCCCGCCGGAGGTTCGAGTCCTCCCTCGGGCTTGGATGAGTGTGGTGTTCTTACAAGGGAACCTCCCCATCGCACCCCCCTCAGATTTAATTATAAGTGGGCACAGTGGATAGGCCTTGAAAAACTGAATACAGATCAATCGAGAAAACAGGAAGAAGTTAAAACTTCCTGGCAGATTAAAACTGTGTGCCCGACCGAGACTCGAACTCGGGACCTTTGCCTTTCGCGGGCAAGTGCTCTACCAACTGAGCTACCGAAGCACGACTCACGCCCGGTACTCACAGTTGTACTTCTGCCAGTACCTCGTCTCCTAGAAGTTGTGTGAAACTATGAAAAAAATAAGCAAAATATACAAACTGAGTAGTCCATGCGCAAGATAGGAAACAACAAGGAGAGTGTGAACTGAGGATCGCAGTGGTCCCGTGGTTAGCGTGAGCAGCTGCAGAATGAGAGGTCCTTGGTTCAAGTCTTCCCTCGTGTGAAAAGTTTAATTTTTTATTTTCAGACAATTATCAAAGTTCAGGCACTCACACATAATCCACTTCGCTCTCCAAAATTCCAGGACATGTTCAGATTTGCTTGGACATATGCAGGATTTGACGGTCTACACACGGAAAAATGTGAAAACGTTAAAAATACATGTTTTGACAGAGAACAGGGAAAACTGTGCGACTGCGAAACTGTTGCATTCATTTGTTAAAGTTTATGTGACAAACTCTTATGTTTTCATCACTTTTTTATGAATGATTATCACATCCACAAGAAAACCTAAATCGGGGAAGGTAGAAGAATCTTTTTATCCATTCGCCAAGTGTACAAGTTAGGTGGGTCGACAACATATTCCTGTCATGTGACGCACATGCCGTCACCAGTGTCGTATAGAATATATCAGACGTGTTTTCCTGTGGAGGAATAGGTTGACCTATGACCTTGCGATCAAATGTTTTCCGTTCCCATTGGACAGGCACGTCCTTTCGTCTACTAATCGCACTTTTTTGCGGTGCGGTCGCAAAACACAGTCACTAAACTTATTACAGTGAAGAGAGACTTCAATGAACGAAAGGACAGATCATAACTTTGCGAAAATAAAGGAAGTAAACTTTTCACTCGCGGGAAGACATGAACTAAGGACCTCTCGTTCCGCAGCTGCTCACAATGACCACGGGACCACGGCGCTCCTGAGCCCACAATATCCTTGATTGTGCCTATCTTTCCCATGGACTACTCAGTTTGTATATTTTGCTTATTTTTTTTTCATAGTTCCACACAACTTCTTCCTGTTTTCTCGATTGATCTGTGTTCAGTTTTTCAAGGATTATACACTGTGCCAACTTATAACTAAATCTGAGGGGGGTGCGATGAGGAGGTTTCCTTGTTAGCATAAATTAGTTTGAGTAGTGTGTAACTGTAGGGACCGACGACCTCAGCAGTTTGGTCCCTTAGGAATCCACACACATTTGAACAGTCCGAAAAATGTTTCGACGCAGCTTCCCACGCAAGTCTATCCTGTGCACACTTCTTCTTACTACATCCTTCAATCATTTCAACCTGCTTATTGTGGTACAGTCTTCGTCCCTCCCTACAACCAAAGTGAGGATTCATTCATGTCTCAGGATATGTCCTATCGTCCTGTGACGCAATTTTCTTTGGTTACTTTTTCTTTTTCCCTTATTCAGTAATGCACTAACTTACAGGCCCATATCGTTAACGTCGATATGCAGCAGTATTTTGGAACATATATTGTGTTAGAACAGTACGAATTACCTCGAATAAAACGGTCTATGGACACACAGTCAACATGGGTTTAGAAAACATCGTTCCCGTGAAACACAACTAGCTCTTTATTCACATGAAGTGTTCAGTGCTGTTGACAATGGATTTCAAATCGATTCCGTATTTCTCGATTTCCGTACCACACAAGCGGCTCGTAGTGAAATTGCGTGCTTATGGAATATCGTCTCTGTTACGTGACTGGATTTGTGATTTCCTGTCAGAGAGGTCACAGTTCATAGTAACTGACGGAAAGTCATCGAGTAAAACAGAAGTGATTTCTGGCGTTCCCCAAGGTAGTGTTATAGGCCCTTTGCTGTTCCTTATCTACATAAACGATTTGGGAGACAATCTGAGCAGCCGTCTTCGGTTGTTTGTAGATGACGCTGTCCTTTATTGAGTAATAAAGTCATCAGAAGATCAAAACAGACTGCAAAACGATTTAGAAAAGATATCTGAATGGTGCGAAAAGTGGCAGTTGACCCTAAATAACGAAAAGTGTGAGGTCATCCACATGAGTGCTAAAGGGAACTCGTTAAACTTCGGTTACACGATAAATCAGTCTAATCCGAAAGCCGTAAATTCAACTAAATACCTAGGAATTGCAATTACGAACAACTTAAATTGGAAGGAACACACAGAAAAAGGTTGTGGGGAAGGCTAACGAAAGACTGCGTTTTATTGCCAGAACTAACAGATCTACTAAGGAGATAGCCTACAGTACGCTTCGCAATCCTGTTTTACAATACTGCTGCGCGGTGTGGGATCCTTACCAGATAGTACTGACGGAGAACATCGAAAAAGTTCAAAGAAAGGCAGCACGTTTTGTATTATCGCGAAATATGGGAGTGGCACAGGAATGATACAGGATTTGGGCTGGATATCATTAAAAGAAAGACGTTTTTCGTTGCGACGGAGTCTTCTCACGAAATTCCAATCACCAACTTTCTTCTCTGAATGTGAAAATATTTTGTTGACACCGACCTACATAGGGAGGAACGATCACCACTATAAAATAAGGGAAATCAGAGCTCGTACGGAAAGATATAGGTGTTGATACTTTCTGCGCGCTATACGAGATTGGAATAATAGAGAATTGTGAAAGTGGTTCGATGAATACTCTGCCAGGCACTTAAATGTGATTTGCAGAGTATCCATGTAGATGTAAATGTAGATATTTATGCCATTCTACGTTATATAACATACGTAAGCATTTATGTAAGGAGTGATCAAAAATTTTCAGTTTAGGGGGTAGCTGCAGCGTACATGGAAAGTAGCGCGACCACTGTGCGGGTATATAAGCACACAGGCAACGGATTAGTGTGATGTTCGTGTCAGTGTTGAAGACAACATGCTCCTTGAGCGCGTCGTTGCAGGCGACGAAACCCGGTGCGACAAGGGGTGCTTCTGCCTTATGATAATGCACGTCCACATGTCGCAAATGTTGCATCTCAGAAGTTAGGCCTATTTAAACTCGAGCACCCGCCCCAAAGTCCCGATCTCTAAGTAAATAATGATCACGCCTACGGTCCCCTGAAAAAGACCTTGAAGGATCGAAGATTCCTGTCGGAAGAAGATGTGCGGCAGACAGTTACAAACTTCTTTCTACAGCAGGCCACGGTGTTGTACCCAACGGTTATCTTCAACATGTTGCATCAGTGGGATGATTGCCTCAATGCTCACGGCGAGTTTGCTTGATTGGCATATCTATTTTGGTCCGTATGACCTTCGGACGGAAACTTTTTGATCGACCTTTAACATAAAATTCAAGACCTACATATTTATTATTATATAAGGAATATGGTCAGAGAAATAAAATAAATGTAAAATAAAGGGAACATGGAGTGAGCGACAGTTGAGTGAAGAGAGATTATCAACGGTGTTTGTTGGAGTAGTTGGCGATACGATGCACGAGAAACGCAAAATATTTCATTAAATGACCCGAAGAATCTTTTACTGATGTGGAAATTGGTGTAAACTGAGAGCAGACTGTCGGAGGTCGAGTAGTAATGTTCAGAAGTAGCTGCTACAGAGAGTTTCTGTGGTGTGCTACACTTACTCGGAGTAAGAACGTTAGAGTGTGGAACGTCCTTTATAGAAATAGCGTAGGAATAGCACATCCAATTACTGTGTGTGATTTTTCTGTTTAATAAGAGATCGCGCTCCTAAAGTTGTGTGCCGGGTGTTGCTATCAAATTGCGATTGTGACTATATTTCAAATACTAATCCAGCATGGGTAATTCTTTATATTATACGGCTCCGAATTTATTTATGCTTTTCAGAAAAAAACTTTAAGATCAGTTTGTCGCCTCAGAGCGCCAGTAATCATTCTAGTGCACATTCGCGTAAATTTAAGGAAGGAGCCACGCCATCTTAACAAAATCAGCGAAGACAGCGATTGCTGCATCACTCGCCGTCTTCAAACGTCACGATATAGGAGAGACATCCTCACATATAGCTTTGGACATCGAGAAACAATTGACAGTAGAAGTGAGCAAGATAAACAATGTTGTGTCTACACATCAAGAACTAACGTACAACTTGAAGACCGTTATGTACGGAAAAGAAATGAAAAGCGAACCTGCAGGCGAAATTAACTAGACAGTTTGCTTAAAAATTAAAAAATCATCACTGTCTTTCATCCTTACACACACACACACACACACACACACACACACACACACACAGTGGGGACAATTGACAACGTTGCCCAGAAATAAAATAATTGATCTCAATCCTGCAGTTCCGACTAGCGTGTCATGAACGACTCCCTATGCTGTCATGTAATTGAAGAAACCGGAAGTCCCTTCCCAAACGTGTTTAAACAGAGTTATCTCTCGTGCTCTCGCACCTACAGTGATATTTCCCTAAAACAAACGGAGATTCTTTAATGAAGGAAACCTTCTCCTTGTAGAAGAGAATGAAACGTGCTATAAATAAGTAACTAATCACAACATGAACATTATCTCCTAGGCGATCATGTATTAAAAGATAAAATATGTTTCAGCCATTAATAAACTAACTAAAGGCAAGCAATTTCACAATTTTAGTTCCCAAGTTTAGTTCCTTAGTTTACAAGTGTCCCTTGTCTTGTGATTACATGAATTTTATTATGTCGGTTGTGAATATAGTTTTGCCACCTAATTAAAGTTAAGTAACAGAAGAATATCAATAGGAAGCAAAATAAAGTAAACAAGTGAAGAATACAGAAACAGTTGTAAATCGACAACTTCTTTTGATCAAATTATATAATAATGTTTTTCCCCATTCAGTTCAGTACCTCTTCATTACATACTAGATCTGCGATCTTATATTCAGCCTTCTTCTATAACATCACTTTTCAAAAGGTTTTGTTTTCTTCTATTTTCTGCTGTTATCGCCCACGTTTACCCTCCGCAGAAGGCAGCACTTCCTATTTTCAGAAAAGACTAGCTACCACTGAAAAACGCGTATACAGTTATATTCGATGTTAACAGGTTTCTCTTTTTCAGAGACACGGTTCTTGCTGTTGCTTTTTATATCCTACAAAAATCGGCCATCGCAGATGTCTAAATATTTTCCTTTCATACGAACGCTTTTCATGCAACTGCCAGTCTGCATTTTATATCCTTTACAATTCGGCCATCGTCAGTTTTTTGCTGCCAAAATCACAGAAATCAGATACAATCTTATGAACCAATATGACACAGACTCTTGCGGGGAATAAAACATTTTTGATGTGTTTTCTGGTCTGTTAAGATTTAGCTTGGTTTAACGGTTCTTTCATACTGGCTTTTTGATGTGTGACTGCGATTACCAGTGACGTTTGCTCCTCGTCGATCACGTCTGTAACCGGACATCATTTAACCTGCTTCCTGTGTATGTCTAGCCTACCTGCACCAGTCGAAAAGTAACTAAAAGTAATTTTTTTACTAATTTTCGATATGAGAAGGGTGAATCTCGTAATCAGTTGTATATCGTGAGTAATTTATCTTATATTCTCTGTTTAAAAATTACTGTTTTCATACCACTACGTAGTTAAGTCTAGCATTCAGTTCCAGAAATCAAAGCGCTAGTATCTTTACTATGTTCAGTTGTACTATGACGAGTTGCTACGTAATGTTTTGAGTGGGTGTAGTTGAGGTAGCCGATAGTCTGAGGTGATCATTCGGTTGGCTAATATTTTACTACCTCCCTTTTTATTTCTCCTGAAACAGATTATCTGCCAATGACTTACTACAGTTCAAAAACGGTTATGATAGCATGTATAAGAACTGAGGCTGAAAAGTCATGGAGAAATTTTATTTCTTTAATTGAGAAACCAATAGGTAGAAACATACAGCAGAGAGCATACATTAGCAACTAGGACATTAGATCTGCCAGTTACGCCGAGACTCGGTTACTCTTGCTCTACACATGTTAATCTTGGGAACAAACTTATCGACCTCCTAACGTTTGTTGTTGTTATCTTCAGTCCAGAGACTGGTTTGATGCAGTTCTCCATGCTACTCTATCCTGTGCAAGCTTCTTCATCTCCCAGTACTTACTGTGACCTACATCCTTCTGAATCTGCTTAGTGTATCCATCTCTTGGTCTCCCTCTACGATTTTTACCCCTCCACGCTGCCCTCCAATGCTAAATTTGTGAACTCCCGATGCTTCAGAACATGTCCTACCAACCGATCCCTTCTTCTCGTCAAGTTGTGCCACAAACTCCTCTTCTCCCCAATTCTATTCAATACCTCCGCATTAGTTATGTGATCTACCCATCTAATCTTCAGCATTCTTCTGTAACACCACATTTCGAAAGCTTCTATTCTCTTCTTGTCCATGTTTCACTTCCATACAAATACTTTCAGAAACGACTTCCTAACACTTAAATCTATACTCGATGTTAACAAATTTCTCTTCTTCAGAAACGTTTTCCTTGCCATTGACAGTCTACATTTTATATCCTGTCTATTTTTAATTCGACTACATTCCATTATCCTCGTTTTGCTTTTGTTGATGTTCATCTTACATCCTCCTTTCAAGACACTGTTCATGCCGTTCACTGCTCTTCCAGGTCCTTTGCTGTCTCTGACAGAATTACAATGTCATCGGCAAACTTCAATGTTCTTATTTCTTCTCCATGGATTTTAATAACTACTCGGAATTTTTCTTTTCGTTCCTTTACTGCTTGCTCAATATACAGATTGAATAACATCAGGGATAGGCTACAACCCTGTCTCACTCCCTTCCCAACCACTGCTTCCCTTTCATGTCCCTCGACTCATATATCTGCCTTCTGGTTTCTGTACAAATTGTAAATAGCCTTTCGCTCCCTGTATTTTACCCCTGCCACCTTCAGAATTCGGAAGAGAGTATTCCAGTCAACATTGTCAAAAGCTTTCTCTAAGTCTACAAATGCTAGAAACGTAGGTTTGCCTTTCCTTAATCTATCTTCTAAGATAAGTCGTAGGGTCAGTATTGCCTCACGTGTTCCAATATTTCTACGGAATCCAAACTGATCTTCTCCGAGGTCGGCTTCTACCAGTTTTTCCATTCGTCTGTAAAGAATTCTCGTTAGTATTTTGCAGCCGTGACTTATTAAACTGATAGTTCGGTAATTTTCACAACCGTCCTCCTAACGTATTTTTTTTTTCGTATTTCCTCTTGTACCGGCCTGGTGTGTAGTGACCGACACGGGGGGTTGGCGGAGTCATTCTTCTAGTTGTCAGGATGGAATTTGACTCTCCACCTTGAAGGGCGTGGGTTTCATGGGTTGGCGAATGTTACGGGAGTTCGTTGCGAGTGGAGGTAGCTGCAACAAAACAGGCAGCATGCACGGAAACTTCATTGTTCAAAGAGGCTACTGCAGTGCAGGTGCCCGGCCTCGTCCGGAGCGGAATCTGGCGTCGACCCAAGGCGTCCACGTGCCGTGGCAATGTCAGACGTCGGACACGCGGCCCTCGGCGGGGAGAACTAGTTTTGTGAAGACAGCGGTAGCTGCTTCGCTCGGTGCAGTTGAGCGGTGCGGTGAAGTTCCGCTGGAACCCTTCCCCAGAGGCGCTGCGTCGGATGCTGATATGACTCGTCCAGCCGGGCTCCTGACTTGCTGGCTAGTGGCGACTGGCACTTGTGGGCGAAGCTCGTTGCGCTCTGCATCAGCGCAGAGGCAGGGCGGCATGGCGCCACGAATTCTGGACCTCGGCGTACAAGTGGCGGGCTTATGACGACGACGGCTCTCCAGCGGGCGCTGGAACGTCACAACAGCACTGCAGCCGCCGGCTCGCACCTGCCATTGCCGCAATGCTGCGTCGACGGGTCGTTGCGAGAGCCTTGTTACACGATGGCGTAGCCGAGTGGTGCGTTCTGCAGGCCGGGTGTGGCATCAGTCGCGTGCCTTCGGGACAGTAATAGGAACATCGTGCCCCTGAATTCCATTGGCTTCGCGGTCTTCCGCAACACTCTGAATATTGACTTTCGGAATAATTTTCTGGGGTGACTCATCACCTGGAAAGGAAGTATTGACTACACGATAAGTGGTGCTCACCCGCAGTCATCTTGAATGTACGTCTCCAAAGGTGTAGACAATTGAACTGCATCTCCACACTATACAAGTATATACATTCGATAATGAAATTCATCATAAGTAATCCATCACAGTTTCTGATGAATAGCAGTTTACATGCCTACAACACTAGAAGAAAAAGGTGAACATAATTACTCATTATTAAAGCTGTCAGTGGCTCAGAAAGCAGTTCATTACGTAGCCACAATTTTTTTTTGTAATTTGGCCAATAACATAAAAGTCTGACAGGTAGTAAGGCAAGTTTTAAATGTAACCTAAAATCATTTCTTACGGACCACTCCATCTATTCGTAGACGAATTGTTAATTAAAAGCTGGGAGCCTGTAAATGGGTAATTTTAAGTGCAGCTGTATGAGTAGGGGCAACGGCCTTGCCGCAGTGGATACACCGGTTCCCGTGAGATCACCGAAGTTAAGCGCTGTCGGGAGTGGCCGGCACTTGGATGGGTGACCATCCAGGACGCCATGCGCTGTTGCCATTTTTCGGGCTGCACTCAGCCTCGTGATGCCAATTGATATGCTACTCGACCGAATAGTAGCGGCTCCGGTCAACGAAAACCGTCATAACGGCCGGGAGAGCGGTGTGCTGCTGACCACACGCCCTTCCTATCCGCATCCTCAGGTGAGGATGACACGGCGGTCGGATGGTCCCGATGGGCCACTTGTGGCCTGAAGACGGAGTGCTATATGAGTAGAGCTGAAAGTTGGGTTGAAGTGGTCAACGCGCCTGACTGCCATGCAGTGGATCCGGGTTCGATTTCCGGCTGGATCAGATATTTTTTCGCTCGGGGAGTGCGTCTTATGTTGTCCTCATCATTATTTATTCATCACCGCCACGCTAGCCGCCCAATGTGGTGTCAACGGAAGGGACTTGCAAGTCCCGCGGCCGAACTTTACCAGGTGGGGACTCCCCGCCATCAGTGTCGGAAAATCATCATCGTCGTCATCATCATCAATAGGTCGGTGTGACCTTTAGAATCTTATTTACTTATCATGTATAAATATTTTGTAAACTGGTTCGTTCCACATAATTTCTATAACAAATCGCTCAAGTGGTCCATGGAATATGTAACTAACTAATGCAGACTGCCCTGACAGAACAGTGTGGTACGGATGCACCATAAAGCCTCTGTTCAAGTTGTCAGAAGACAGGAAACGGAGCAGATGCAGCCAAAAGTGGTCGACACTTCTGACATCAGAAATATCTATCCATGTGAAAGCTGCATATTCTTTCAGCACTACGAGGTCTATGACACACTTGTCTAGCCAGTCTGGTCTCTCCATTGCCCGCCTTTATGGAAATCTTGAAAGATTTACATCCGTGTGGAACTAGCAAGTGACCAAGACTTTGCCTTTGTACTCTAATTGATCTTGGAGCAACCCTTTCACGTATAAGCAGAGGAGACATTTCGTAATTTATTAGGCTACAAAAATTCCTGCATAGGCTGAGTTCTGTCAGCAGTAAAATAGGTTGTCTGTATTTTTGATCGGAACAATCGTATCATGCAATTGATGGACAGTGGTGAAAAACGTAACTCTTTTACCAGCTCTTCAAGTAATCTGTAGAATTATTGTTTGACATCTGATATACAATCTTCTGTGACTTCCTTTCTCGCTATATCATCCGACCTGTGATTTATTGCAGTTTACATATAAGCATAGTCCGTGTAATATACAACAACACTCTTTGACAGGTAAGCTAATTCTTGTTTATATTCAGGAAAAATAAAAGGGTACAAATGGCTCTGAGCACTATGGGACTTAATTGCTAAGGTCATCAGTCCCCTAGAACCTAGAACTACTTAAACCTAATTAACTTAAGGACATCACACACATCCATGCCCTGAGGCAGGATTCGAACCTGCGACGTAGCGGTCGCGCAGTTCCCGACTGTAGCACCTAGAACCGCTCGGCCACCCCGGCCAGCTCATGAAAAATCAATGTGAGCCTTAAGAGTGGAATGTGTACGGAACATTTTTCACAGTTACAATTTTTATTTTTCAAGAACAACGATGACGCACTTACTGGGATTGTTAATACAATCATTACCATACGTTGCCTTTGACTTATTGCTGTCTTAAACCACAATTCTGTCCACGTTTTCGACCAAAAGCTTTAGATTACATCAGTATCTACAGCTACCATGTTTGAAATCACATCAGCAATGGCAAAGATAAGGAAAGAAGAAAGTGTTCAACAACAGTTCTGTGGTGTCGCCGCCGGACACCACACTTGCTAGGAGGTAGCCTTTAAATCGGCCTCGGTCCGTTAGTATACGTCGGACCCGCGTGTCGCCACTATCAGTGATTGCAGACCGAGCGCCGCCACACGGCAGGTCTAGTCTAGAGAGATTCCCTAGCACTCGCCCAGTGGTACAGCCGAATTTGCTAGCGATGGTTCACTGACTACATACGCTCTCATTTGCCGAGACGACAGTTTAGCATAGCCTTCAGCTACGTCATTTGCTACGACCTAGCAGGGCGCCATATTCAGTTACTATGTCTTCTGAACAGATAATATTGTGACTCATGTACCGTCAAGAGCGACGTTCATCATTAATGGATTAAAGTTAAGTATCAAACTAGCGACGTCCGCTTTCTGAATTATAATTCCTTGTCATGTTCCAGACCTCACGTCAATATAGTTCTTCCCTCTTCACGCCACTTTGCGTGAGTTAAAACGCGTGCATTTCGGCCTCCTCTAGTAACACGGTGTTGCCTCTTCTGCCAACCTAACAAGTTCCACAGCATTTCGTTTATGTCGTCGTGTTGTAATATTTCTTATAAGGGTATGATGCATTTGTTCAAAATGTAGCCTGCCGCGTTAGTTACACATCTACGCACAGAGATGCCAAGTGTAAAGTATTCGAGGGTAAAGGGTGAAATGCTACGAGCACTAATTAATGCCATCAGTGTTGGTACTATCAGCAGTTTACGGCAAACTCAGATATTAACTCTCATTTTCCGCACGATGGGTACCACTCCCCACCGACCGCGCTCACGTTCAGTAATACAAGTAGAGGCAACCAGCATGTATGTCGTCTTATAAACATATCTCGTAGCAATCGCCCCGATTAGTTTCTTTTCCGCTGGCTGCAAGCTCTAACGTGCATCATTTAAACAGTAAGTAGCGAAGTGGTAAATCGGAAAGAATTCAGTGCTATTAAAAATGAAATTACGGAATGCCACCAGGTTTTTATTTCCGGTTAGCGAACCAAAGAATCAAGAAAAAGGTTCTGAGAGCTATTCTACTATTAATGCTTTCAGTAAGGATTCTGAGTACTAGATATTTCTACAGCATCGCAAAAGTCACAACAAAACGCTTCACACGATCTGACAGTTCCCACGAAAACACTCGTAACTATTTCCCGAGGCAACTTTTAACAAGTCGATTAGTTTTTACTCGAAATCGCATTCGACTCACAAAAGTATGTGTTGCCTGTCCAGAAACCGACCGTAGACTCGTAGAGAGCTATCTGAACAGTTTGGGGCCCGCAAGCTCAGGGCGCATCTGTGATTGGTCCGTAGTTTTCGCCAGTGACTATCAACATTAACTGAAATCTGTATTTATTTTTTACGTGTGGATTGGTAGTTACTCAAATTATTTTTAACAAACTATCAGTGCAAGTAACGCCAGGAGCACGCTTCAGACGTAGGCTCTTATTAATCCCACCGTTTTCACGCTCTGAGAACATCTGTCGTGTAACATAACGTGTATGCTCCTCGCTACCTTAAGCGACATGAATCTTGCTACACTGAACGTTAAAACGTGACAATAAAATGTAATGAAATGTAGGTGGAGATGTGACATTTATGTCACTATGTGTAAAAGATTAACACTGTCTGCTGCAATACACGTACAGTCACTGGTGCGAGTGCTTCTGGACACATTTTGATATCGTTGCTTACACTGCCACAATGCGATGTTTTGAATCTTCTTGGTTTGTTATATGTTTATTTAACACTACAATAGTGAAGCCTTTGTCACAGTATATAAATTTTTTTCTTTTTAAAAAAGAGGTTACTTACCGGTTTCAACAAACTACGTAATTTTCAAATCAGTTGGAGAAAATGATGACGTAGTTCGTTGAAACAGGTAATGTAAGCCCTTTTTTTTAAAGGAAAAAATTATGTTCTGTGACTATGGCTTACGTAATGTAAGCCCTTTTTTTTTAAAGGAAAAAATTATGTTCTGTGACTATGGTTTTACTATTGTAAAGTCAAATAAGCATTTAACTTATATTATAGTCACACTCCTTTACAACAATTATGTCAAAATATAGAATTCTTGGTTTGTCATAACCGGAAATTAATATTCATCTGTGAGCTTATACCAGAGAACACGGCGAGTGCCAATGAATCAGGTGACCTTGCAGGCCATGTTATAAAGCTTTCACGTCCAATCCAACGTGCATGAAAGAGATAGGTGAATTTTACCCTTGTTGAGTATTGAGCCGAGCATACACTGTGCTCGTACTTCTTACATATGCGCGTCAAGTTATACTTTTTCTAGGAGAGCCGTAGCACTTCACTACGAAATTCTGAGCAGCTGTTACACGTTAAAGTGTGAAGTTCGGACCAGTTTCGTAGTACTGAATAATTGCACACCAAACGTTACGTTCCATTGCTTTTGATGTCCAAACAACCTCAGCTGCATCGGCTTGAGACGGATGGAATTTGTTTATGCGCAAAATGTGTACAACGCTGGACTGGCGTATTCCAGAGGAACTTACAATTTCTGTTGGTCTGACGCGTGAATCGTAACAGCTGCCACAACATCAATTTGTTGCGCTCCTCTCAGTATAGTTTGTCCCCTTAACCTCTGCATGGCATTTCATTGCTCCTCCAATGAGTTTCTTTGCATATTCGCTGAATCGTGAGTGGAGAAATCAGCTAGTGCAGCGGAGATTCTCGCTTTAAGTACTCATTCTTAACGAGAATTAGGGGAAATTTGAGTAATTTACGATTACTCAAATATGCAACTACACACAGTCCACCATACACGTAGCATTAACTCAAATTTTCGTCTTATCTCTCACAACACAGGGTGGTGCAAATAAAATTTGCCCGGACGAGTGGATGCTATTGGAAGTGAATGCACACCCGCCACGTGAACACACCGGTTCAGACCGTAGTGAGGGTTATGTTAGTGAGAGTGGAGCAGTACAAAGCGGACGATGGTATTCACAGTGGAGCAGTGGATGTTCGTTGTGGAAAGTTACGTGAAAACTAAGTCGTGGAAACGGTGTAGTCACTTCTTTGCTGAGAATTTTAATGGCGTCGAAGTGCCAGCAAAGACTGCTGCGCTACACTTAGCCCGAAAATGCCGTCAGACCTGATCCGGGTCAGCAAGTCGGAAAACTTTCCGAAACCCGCTCACATACCAGAAAAATGTGGCTGTCAGTGTCCTGTCAAACTAACCCGACGCCTGTCGCAAGAGACCGGTGTATCATGTCGATTATGCGGAGGCATACTCCATCTGTATACGCACATGCATCCCTACCAACTGTCGTGTTCATGTATTAAAACCAGCAGATGCTCCCCAGTGCCTCCAGCGTTATGAGTGGCTGTTAACTGAGGTAACAATGAATGGCTTGGACGTGGATCTGTTCTTTAGGTCTGATGAAGCCTGGTTTCACCTGAGTCGTTATGTCAACTCAGAGAATCACAGGTTATGGGCAGCGGAGATTCCGCAAAATTTCCACGAAACACCTTTGCATGATCAGAAGGTACGGGTTTAGTGTGCAGTGTCTGCACGCCGCACTGTTGGTCCCATCTCCTTTCATCAGACGCTGACTTCGGCGCGTTACATTGCCAACATTTTAAAACCACTTGTGGCAGCATTAACGGAGGAGGAAAAGACCTGCAGTTACTTCCAACAAGACGGCGCAACTGCCCATACAGTTGGTCGAGCCTTGGAGCACAGTTACACATTCTTCACTCCTAACAGAGTTGTTAGCAGTGATCAGTCTGGTCGCGGTCCTAGCTGGCCACCAAGGTCATCTGATCTGTTGTGAGTGTGTGGGTGCTACTCTGTCATTCTGCGCAACGGATTAATCTGAGATGTACCCTTTACCCTGTGGCTCCTGCGAGATGCAGTTTCCACCCCCACACTACTACAGAAGTCAGACAGACGCTCCTAACGTTCTAAAGAGAAATGCCTGAATAACTTTCAGCAATAAATATTTTCTGGAGTCGTCTGCTGTAAGGAAATGACACAAAAATTCACAAAATTTCTGACGTAACTAGTGCGATACTTGGGAACTGGAGTAGTGCTAGTTAGTGTAAGAAAAACATGAAACTAACGAAAATTATTAATTATTTTGCTAAAATTCTGAGAAATCACAATGGCACCTTCAGTTATGAACTGAACAAGTTATTTCCGGGTTCTTTTCGGAATGTGAAGTTACCTCTCAAGGATAGGATTCGCTAATGAAATTTCTATACAAAGTTTAAGATTGTTATTGACTTGACAGAATGGCTGAGAGCCGCGCCTACTCAACTTGAATAATTATCAGTTGGAATGTTGCTATGTACGGTCGAGGCTGTCGCGTGTGAAATGCAGTGAAGTGTACTGTTGTGGAGAAAATATGGGGCTCCCAAGAGCTGTAGCGCACAATACCGTAAGCTGCCATGACTGCTGTCTGCGCCGCTCGCTGCTGACAAATAAGATAACTCTCGTTCTATCTGGATTTACCTTCGCCAATCAAACTCTTCATACGCCTTGATGAAGTCAAGGACTCCTATTCGCCCCTAGTCTAACTATTGGCGTGGTACACCGGTCAGATAACCAGTTCACCGCGATGCCCCTCAAAAATTCTCTCGCAGGCGTTTAACTATAACTCTGACTGTTCACACCGCACAATAAATGTGGCGGCCAACACAGTGAACAACACTTAATCGCAAGGACTCAATATAGAGTCGCACTCCGATTCGCTCTTGACAGAGGTGCTCTCCCAGTGAAGTACTGAGGAGAGACGTGTTCCAAGCGCACACGCTTTCGTTACATCTTCTCGCTCCAAGAGCGACAACGGAACGGCCCCTCTCCACGCCAGACGTGAAGGGGTATATCCTTCGGTCTCTTCCATTACTCCTTCAGCTCAAGGCGTCAGGAATATCGTCTGCCAATCAGCATTGCGCTTTTAAAACGGGAGAATGACGTTTCCTTTAAGGCGACCAATCCGAAAATCTGTAGCATTGGCGTTTGGCGTTTGCTGTCTTTCTCTAAAAAACCTCTGAAGCTGTGTGCTATGTTTGTAAAGAATGCGTAGGCTGGGCGCTCCCACAAAATTTAGCGGAATTTGCTTTTAAGCCGAACACGGGGTCGTTCTTCCTTTCACTCGGGCAAACGCTGTCCGCTCCACGGGCGGCCGCCGGCCGACGTAGATAGGTTGACCTGACTCGTCGTCTGAAGCGGCCAGCCTCCCGGCATGCGGTCTGGCTCTCCCGAACTAAAAGCTCCAGTGACCATCGTGTCTGGAATGTGTGTGTGTACGCCAGCCTCGAGTATTTTAATCTCGGTGCGCATTTGCGTTTTACTAGTTATTTGCACATCGTTTACCTGAATTCATACAACACTGACTTTATCTTATCGAGTTTGGGTTCGAATGAGGCGTCTTGATGTGCGGAATCTGATTGTGAGGGCGGAATATGTAAGCAATGAAGGGCAGGAGACCACGACGTCTTACACTGTCAGCGTGCGATTACTTTTTGCGGGGAGTCCTCAAGTCTAAGGTGTATCGCAACAACTCTCATAGTCTGCAGCAGAACATTTCGGACGAGACTGCAGAAATTAACAGCGGTTCAGTTTCGATATGCCTTCAGCAGCTTGCTGACCAGAACCCAAAAGAGCCAAGAAATGAATGGTGGTGACTTTCAACATCTGCTATAGTCAGGTTAGTACTGTATTTCCTTTCCTCTGCTGTGTTTCTTTGTACCCTCGGACTCTGTTCTCTGGACCACTTTTATTTACCTGTTCCTGTGTATTTCATAGATGAAGTTAATTTCGTATGTAACTTACTGATTATTAAAACGGCCATGAATAAAAATCACGAAATATTCAAAAACGGTACAAGGAATTTATGTTACGCAAGCACCGACGAATAGAGTGCGGAAAGACGCTTCATTTAAACTGGATAGTTATATTCATACCAATTTATTTAATGTATTTCTACTGTTTTACATGAAAAGCACGTGTATACTTTATTTACATTTTAATTAATAATTCATGTTCTTTTGTGTACATTTTATCACGTGAGTTCAGAAAATCACCGGCAAAGAACATTGATTCTTTCGGTACATTGCTTACATATATACACTTATTTTTAAATTCAAATGGTCGTTTTATTAAAACCGTCGGATTGGTTAGCGTTTGAGATCACAGCGAAAACAAAAAGGCATGGATATGTGCGCTCAGGGTCTATTCACGGGAGACGCTTGGAGTGGCAAGGTCTGTGCTGATGTAAGTAACGTTTAGGATAGTCAAAGAAATTTCTGGACTGCAGCTGGTCGTCGTTCACTTCGCTGCACTATATTTCAACTCTCGAGTGAGCTCCTACCATTCATCCTCAAGTAAGCCTTCGAAGGTAGACAAAAACTTCTTCCTCTTTACTGTTATTATTTCCCCACGAGGGGGCAGCCTGGCAACAGATATAAACCGCTCTTCAGCCGACGTTTGTATATATTTAAAAGAAGATTTAAAACACATAAAAAAGATGAAAATACATAATGCTTAAAAAACACAATCACAAACAATTTTTACGACTTTAAATTTTTTAGAAAATTTTATATTGCAGTTAAAAAATAATAGTGATGCTGGTGCTGCATGAAAATAATAATGATTCAGGCGGATAGATAAATATGACTATGGAGATCTGTGGAACCAGATAGCGACTAAAATTCATTTAGGGAAAGGAAGAGCGACGGAGGAAACTGGAACGCTGGTGTGAGGTGAGGCGTTGTGATTATGATAGAATGGAATACTTCAGGAAGGATTCCACCTTTGCGAAGCGGAAGTTGGTTCAGGTTCCGATGGAAGAGGATGGATAATACACGAAAGTGCATGGAAGGTGGGATATGGATGCAGTGGCGTAACAATGGATTAGTGGGTGGGATATTAGGTACCGAGGCTGAGTTTTGCGATTAATATGTTGGGTACGAAATGATTCAGAAGAGAAGGTGTAGGAAGTGGATGATTTAGGATGTGCGTTGAGGAAGGTAGGTGGATGCGGAAGGCGAGGTGGAGTGTATATATTTCGAGGATTTCAAAAGTTTGTAGAACTAAGGGGAGGCGCGCAGATTCAGGCGATGTCGGCATGAGATGGGGCGGATGAAAGAGTTGTAGGCGAGAATAACGTATAAGGGTGAAGGTCCCATTTGTGTTCTGTTAGAAGTTTCGGTTGTTTCAGTCGGCTTGTGGTTTTGTGTTTTAAGGTGAGGAAGTGTGCATTCTACGATAGCTACCTGTCAACCGTTAGTCCCAAGTACAGGGTGTCCCAAAAAGTATGACCAGATTTTAACTTGTAATAGTATTGAGACAAATGTCACTAGGTAACTGAAACAGCGCTAGATGTAGTCCGCATGGTCTAGAGTTCCATTAAAAAAAAATCCGCTGAATGTCGCTACGAGCGCTGACCTGGAGCGTGCAGCGAGTCTCGCGCAATATGGCGTCCGCGCAACAGAAGGCGTATTGTGTCATTGAATTTAGTCGTATTCAATCAGTGATAGCAGTTCAGCGGGCGTTTCGTATTCGATTTCATGCTAAACCACCATCACCAAAGAACATTCGACGGTGGTATAAACAGTTTGACGAAACGGCGTGCCTCTGTAAAGGCAGTAGTCCTGGCGGGCCACGCGTTCCTGAACAAACAGTGGAACAAATCCGACGAGCATTTGAGCGGAGCCCCGCAAGTCTACGCGTCGTGCTAGCCGAGAACTTCCGTTACCGCGCATGACAGTGTGGTGCGTGTTACAGCGTCGTTTAGCCCTCAAACCATACCGATTACAACTGGTACAAGCTCTTCGAGATACTGACAGGACCGCGAGCCAGGCTTTACACTCTTGCCCTCCTAGGTCACCTGACTCAACACCATGTGATTTCTTCCTGTTGGGATAAGTTAAACAATGTGTTTACCTTCCTCCCTTACCTCGTGACGTTGATGAACTAAAAACCAGTATACCAGCTGCTGCAGCTTCAGTGACAGAAGACACGATACGCTCAGTTTGGAATGAATTCGGCTATCAGCTAGATGTCGTTCGTGCAGCCAATGGAGGACAAATTGAACATTTATGATGGATTTTTATAAACTTCTGTCCTTTCTGAGTAATTTAGTATGCAATTTGTTGGTGTTAAGCCCTTGATCCTAACAAATAATTCTATTTAAAATCAGGTCATTCTTTTGGGGACGCCCTGTACATTGCCGCATTAGTCAAAGGGGTGGACTGGTTGTAGATGACGTGGTGGAACTATGGATGATGGAAACGCCGAGTGATGCGACCAGTGATGGTGGCTTGGCTGTTCTGTAGATTTAATTTGATTTCCCAAGTATTGCCGGCCGAAGTGGCCGTGCGGTTCTAGGCGCTGCAGTCTGGAACCGCGAGACCGCTACGGTCGCAGGTTCGAATCCTGCCTTGGGCATGGATGTGTGTGGTGTCCTTAGGTTAGTTAGGTTTAACTAGTTCTAAGTTCTAGGTGACTAATGACCTCAGAAGTTGAGTCCCATAGTGCTCAGAGCCATTTGAACCATTTAACAAGTATTACGCCACTCGACCTAGAGAGTCAAGTTGCACTGGAGGAAGACGTGAGAAAATAAGCAACTGTGAGTAGTAGTTAGGTAGGCGGTGTCGTCAGCATATTGCAGGAGATAGAGAATAGATTGGTAATTTGGGAATGTCGGCAGTGTACAGGACGTACAGAAGTGAGGACAGGAGAGAGCCTTGAGACACAGGTACAGTAGAGTGAGAGATACTGGAGCAGATGTGACAAATACAGTGACCCAGGGGTTGAGAAGTTGTGGAATCCAAAACAGCCTTTGATCACAAACTTTTTCTTTATTTAATAACCGAATTCGATTAGTGAGGTGACCATCAGTTTCATTTCTCCCTTTAAACTATGAGAAACAAAACAAATAAAATTTGCAGCCAATATTTGCACCGTACAAGACATAAAATTATGATAATACGTGCTAACCGTACGACCTGCAGTGTAGAACCAGCGTCAGAAAACTTTAGCGGAGACGCAGGACAGCGAATTTCTCGAAGGCACGTAGTAGACTGACAAGGAAACCTACATTTTAAGGAGAAAAAAAGCGTACTAGCAGGATACAGCCCCATCAATCGATCCCCTGCGTAAGTTTCTTGCCATAATTTTGATGGTACTCAGTTACGACCTCGTGAATGTGCAGCTTTTGAACTTTCGCGAACACCGGTTGTTTGTCATTCTCTCCACCCCAGTGCAGCCGCGCGAAGTTCTTCACGGCAGGTGACAACCATCGTCCTCCTATTTGCGGCAAATTGGTGAGGAGGGCAGATTAGGGAGGAAGTGGTCATGTATGCCAAACGTGCTTTGAAATCTTGTTCGAGAACTAGTATTGCTTGCCGCGAAAAGAGTCCTTAAAACTTCAACATCACACACTTATATGTTCAATACTACATATACAGCATCGTTACAATAACGTTGAGCTAGAAAGTGCGTGAAGTTTGTGTATGCGTTTGCGTATTATGTGTACTTCAAAGTCAAAATTAATAAGCGTAAGCAACTGAAGAATTATTATGAAATGGAGCTAATGATTTGCAATGTCAGTCACGTTGAAGAATTGTGCAACTCCACTTTTGAGTAAAAAAAAAAAAAAAAAAAACGCACGACAGCAATGACAATAATTAAACAGCGCAATGCTACGTCTCTAATGTGTCTCACACAATTACTTCATTAACTTACGCTGCCTTGTTAAGTGCTGCATAAAAGTGTTCAAAGCAAAGATATCTGTGGCACCGGCTATAGGTTAGGACACATGCACTTTGACACAATGAACAAAGCACTATCACTTGTTGGTTCACCGACATTATGAACATGAAACTCCGCTGTACGGCACTTCGCTCTCAGGTATTATGCGGTTCGGCTCGTGGTCTTACGGTAGCGTTCTCGCTTCCTGCGCACAGGGTCCGTGGTTCGATTTCCGGCAGGGTCAGGGATTTTTCCTGCATCGAGATGACTGGGTGTTGTCTGCATCATCATCATTCATCCCCATTACAGTCGAGGGAAGACAATGGCTAAACACCTCCACTAGGACCTTTCCTAGTACGGTGGTGGGGGTCTTCCGCATGGTCCCCTACGCTCCTCGGAGTATGGGACCTCATCATCATCATTAGGTGGCTGCAGTGGGGCGCAGCGAGTGACAAACAATAGATGCACGTTAATGCTCGAAGGCTATACTTTGAGAAGGTCATAACCGCATACTGTTAGAATTATGGCTCAAATTTTTGCGCGGGATCGATTTCTGTGGCTGGTATCTTACAAATGAGCTTTCCTAGACCTTAAAATATGATGTCAGATTGGCTATGTTTCCGTGTGAGTGTGAATTCATAGTTTAACATTTCGCGTACCACGAAGGGACTTTACGTGCTTTGACTGAGCGCTAGCTTACACTTCAACATTACACTGACCAGCCAGAACATTATGCCCACCGACCTATTATCGACATAAACCCGTCCAGGCGATAACAGTGTCACCTGCCTAGGAACGACTGCTGGTCAGACACAAGCACGGTGCCTGTAGTGTCAGTGAGCGAGCTGTCCGCGTGTAGAATGGTGAAGGCGGACGATGTATCCGAGTTTGACTGAGGGCAGACTGTGATGGCCCGGAGGCTCAACACGAACATTCCGGAAACTGCACGACTTATCAGCTGTTCGAGGAGTGCTGTGGTGAGTGTCAACACGCGGAGAAACCAAGATGAAACCACGTCCAGACGTCGTGGGGTTGAGCGGCCATTCTTCATCACAGATGCCGTACGTCCTAGGCTGGGCAGGCTCGTAAAACAGGGCAGGCGGCAAACTGTAGCGAAACTAACATGAGACTTTAATGCTGGGCATTACGAGTGCGCCTGAACTCACAATGCACCGAACACTGCCAACAATGGGCTTCCGGAGCCGACGACCCATGCATATGCCACTGTTAACACCACGACATCGGCAACTAAAACTGAAATGGCCACACAACCGTCGGCATTGGACGTTGGTGCAGTGGCAGAGCGTTGCATGGTCTGATGAATCCCGATACCTTCCTCATCATGCCGATGGAAGGACGGCGAATCTATCGTCTGCCAGGGGAACAACTCCTTGACACCTGTACTGCGTGACGGAGATAAGCTGGCAACGGCTCCATTATGCTCTGGGGGACATTCACGTGGACATCCATGGGTCGATTGGGGCTCGTGCAAGGCACCTTGACGGCCAAGGAGTATTGTACCCCGGTTGCAGACCACGTACACTCTTCATGACGACCATGTTTCCCGACGGCAGTGGCATTTTTCACCTCAAAATAAGGCGCCATGTTACAAGGCAAGAAATTGTGATGCAGTGGTTAGAGGAACACAAAGGCGAATTCCATCTGATTTGCTGGCTGCCAGTCTCGCCAGATCTGCACCCGATCGAACACATCTGGGATGTGGTTGCACGTGACTCATCGCCCACCTCCACGGAATTTACGTGAATCAGGTGATTTGTGTGTGCAAATGTGGTGCCAAGGTCCTCCAGCAACCTACCAAGGCCTCACTGATCCCATACCACGACACGTCGCTGCTTCTATCAGTGCCAAAGATGGACATGCCGGCTATTAGGTAGGTAGTCATAATGTCCTGGCTGATCAGTGTATATGCCCTCTAATGTGTGAACAGGTGCTACATAGTTTATAGCGTGCTTGATAGACTTAGTATTTTTTGTATGAGTATTTAAATAGGGCTTTTAAATGATGAACAATATTTCATGCTTAAGTTTTGGTTTAGTGGAGATACTTTAAATAATTTATGCATTACCAATTAGCCTCCATTTAATGAAGGGAATACGTGCAATTTTTACGCATCTGCGCTAGCTTCACTGTACTGAATAGCGTAGTATTGAATACCGATCACTTAAAATCCGCACTTGTTGGTCTCCGACTATTTTTCAGATACTTAAATAAA
The DNA here is from genome assembly GCF_021461385.2 of Schistocerca piceifrons. Taxonomy (NCBI): domain Eukaryota; kingdom Metazoa; phylum Arthropoda; class Insecta; order Orthoptera; family Acrididae; genus Schistocerca; species Schistocerca piceifrons. The sequence continues at coordinate 208,699,375 of NC_060141.1, forward strand.
ACATTTACTGATTTAAGTATATTCCACCAGTATTGGCTACTATTATTATTTCTTCGAGTTTTTTCTTTCAGTATTTAATCATAATTCGCAAAGGTGCCTAAACAATTTTCTTTGGCTGAAGGATCATTCGCCTATTTAAGTAAGGCTCAAAAACGGCCCTGAGCACTATGGGACTTAACTTCTAAGGTCATCAGTCCCCTAGAACTTAGAACTACTTAAACCTAACTAACCTAAGGACATCACACACATCCATGCCCGAAGCAGCATTCGAACCTGCGACTGTAGCAGTAGCGCGGTTCCGGACTGAAGCGCCTAGAACCTCTCGGCCACATTGGCCGGCTCAGTCACAGTCATTTGCGGCTGAATGCTGGCATCCAGGGTGTAGGCTTACAAACTTAACACACATAGTTTGAAAGAAGTCCTGAAAACCCATAATGAAAGAACAAAAGTAATCTGTAGCCAACATTCCGAAAAGAAAATAACGGACATTAACAACACAAGCCATAAAACTTTTTATGAACTTTTATATTTAGAGAAATTGAGGACGAATTGTGGATGGACATCAAAAGAAATCAGCGTACAAATAAACTACATATGGTAAAATAATGTTTTAAAAACTAAGCTTCCGGTACACCTGAAAAGAAAAATTTACAGTTAATTTGTAACACCATATCTGATTTACTGCAGTGAGGCGAATTCACTTTCGAAAATCTGCCATTGGGTGAGCACGTCGTAATGTTTGTTGATATAGTGTGCAATCATCTTTCGTACTAGAGCATTAGCATGTATAACTCAAGCCGCATACGAGAAATTTCAGCGAAGTGAAGCACTGTTATATGCTTGGGTTTTTGTCATTAGCATCGTTATTTTATTTATCGACTATATGTTAGTGTCTGGAAAAGAAGGAAGATGCAGATAAACAGAGACATTGAATGTTTTGCCCAGTTTTTATAACTATGTTTCATTTGACATTGCTCCAGGAAATCAGAGCCTTATGGGCCATTTTGACCATTTAAATGGGCAGTTCATGAACAGAAGTAATCAGAATTATACAAAGCTATTGTAAAATTGCTAGGGTTACGGGACTTCGTGTAGGTGAGGAGGTGTCAGCATATCTAGTGATGAGTAAGAAAATTTTAGTTCATACGCCTTTGGCTGTAGATGTGCTAATCTTCAATGTAATTAACAGTTTCGGATTAGTGCGGGACAATTTTCCCAAAATTCCTCCGTGATCTAATTAACAATCCATCATTCAAATTAATGTAGCAACGCAGTTCAAATCACTATTGATACATGAAAGTACGAATGTAACTGAAACAGACACCAATGACATCAATCACTGCGAATGTAAAAGGTACTTCATTATTTTATTTTGGTGTGGTGAAGGATACGTGTTACGTTTTTCTCTGAGCTAAGCCCACTGGCTGACTGTGGGAGCGGGAAGATCACAGGGCTAACTGTAAACGAGTCGTAAAACTGTTCCTCATCGAAAGATAGTCTCGGAAAGGTACGCACTGAATGGAGGGTGATGTTAAAGACGGTATCTCACGTTCCGAGAAGATCTGTGCAGAGGGCAGGAGGCAGCATTTGGCTAGCTGTTAAAATTGGAATGTGAGAAACAGAGTAAAGAATGCTTTCCATCTGCAAAGGGACGGAAAAACAAGAGACACTGAAGCGAGAAGGATATTTTGGACACAAAAAAAGGCCAGCAGTAACTGATGTATAGAATTTTTAACAGAGTCCTGGATTGGTTCCCCAAAATAATTTTTGCCATGGGGATGAAGACTCGCAAGTGAGTAAGTGCAGCCGTTATCGTAGGCTGAAATGTGAAACCACCCTCATACTGGGAGAGAATTTGGCTTTCTGCCCCACTCTAAAAGAAAAATGTGTATAACACAGCAGATTCCTTAGGAGAAGCGAGAATGTTACTATTGTTATAAATTTTTAGTATGCCGGAGCTCGGAAGGTCTATAGCGATTGGTTAACGAGACACCGGTGCTGACACAAGCAGGAAGATTTTGAGAAAAATCGTTAGAAGGAAAGATGTGTTCGCCTGGGAATTGTAGAAAGAGAGGACTTCATCCTAGAACTGATCATAGATGCCGGACCTCAATTTATAATTCTCAGCTGCCACTGCTGCCATCTTCTACACCTGAGTTTTAGAACAATGGTAAGCATGAGCTGCATTTCTGCGCATCATGACGAGGGGACGATAAGTTCTTTGTTTAGTGATATGGTTTTGATTTCCTCAGTTACTTCATGCAGTCAGGTATTTGAATTCAGCATGCTCCTAGGCGAGAGAACTAGTGCTCATATGTACTTTCCCCAGTCTTTTCTTTCATTTGTTAATGAATTCAGCAATCGTTGGTAGTTTGTGCAGACAGAGCTAATTGCATTACTTCATTTCTATTCCACCCAGCTGTTCTTAGCAGTTCAATTGAATCTTTGTTCACTTTACAATTATTTGTATTGCCTATTCAATGCAACTTAATAACAAACAGTATTTTATTGTGACCCTTAGTTTCATTCCATAGTTTGATGAAACCCTTTCTCATTATGTCTGTGTGAGTTATGGCACTACTGTTTAAATTCAGATGCTCATTAGTTTCTGTTGCGTATCTTTGTCATAACATTTCACATTATCTTGTTGGGTGCGGTGTCTTCACTGTGTAGGTCACAGAGTTTTTTTTTAATATGGTTTTAGGGTGCAAAACTGCTACGGTCATAAGCGCCCATTCTGTGACTTAGGAAAGGGTAAAAAACCGAATGCTAAATCAGCAGCAATGGGAGCGAAACTCAAAAAGGAGGGAAACTAAAAACGGAAGGAAATCTTAGAAAACTACTATTGAAAGGGAGTTGTTTCTCCAAAAAAAAAAAAGGGCGTCAAATGATGATGTCATCTCACTGACACTAATAAACTCGAGAACGCGATCGGCAGAGCGCGTGTCATCTGCTAAAAGGGAATATATATCAGGCGACATCAGTAAACAGGCGCGTAGGGGATTAAAAAAGGGGAAATGAAGTAAAAGGTGTCTCACTGTAAACTGTTGAGAGCAGTGGGGACAAAGCGGGGGAGGATCGCCACTTAAAAGATGAGGTCGCAGAGTTCAGATCTTGTTAGTATCTTATGGGTATGCAAAATGCTCAACCCAGTCGCACAAGATGCATAGAGAGTCTCTTCAGTAAGGACAACAGAACTGATATGGAAATGGAAATGTGTCTAGCAGCTGTTGGTTGTTCTAAAATGCTAAGAAAAAGGACGTTCGTTATCAAAATTGGCTTATATTTAGCTACTAGGAGAGCCGTTGTTCAGTGAGTAACGTCACATTTTCTTCCTCGGCCAATTTCGGTTGAAAAAATTCGGAATTTGTTGTGGGACAACTTGGAATATTCTTTCACTCTCTTTCACTTAATCTCTTTAACTTAAATCTCTTTCACTTAAACACTGCACAGGAGCTCTACATTGCTTTCCTTGCTAGAGTTTCCACGTCTCCATAACGAAACTGCAGAAGTGCTATGATATTTCGACTAGCGTATGTGTGTGAAAGACGTTTTTTTTCGATTATGACGCTTAATATGTCACGAATACGCGGCAAGATGAGTGCGACAATTTGTGAAATTATCTGCGTCTGTCCGTATGCCGAGAGTCTGTACCAAATAAAACTTATGTGTCTTCAGTGAGCCAAAAATAATTAAATAATACTGAAAGTTTGCTTTGTTTTGTATATGTGGTCCTGAAAAATATGAAATATAAGACCAGGTGTTACGCAGTGCGACTGAATTGCCATTTAAATGTAGTACGTTCGCAATTTCCCCCTCCTCATATTCAGATGAGCGGTGGAGGAAACGTGCCATCCAGTCTGAGCACTATGGCACTCGAGCCAGAGCATGGCCCTCGGACCGAATTCTTGGCCACCCCGGGTCTACGGAGACCTGCCAGTCAACAAAAGCACGGTGAGTCGTGGGGCAAGGCATCTGTTCATCGCAACAAGGTCGGGCACACCTGTCTGATCTTATGCGTGCTGGCCGGCCGCGCACAGCTGTAACTCCTACAATGTTGTGATGTGGGGACCTTTTCATTCGAAGTGATCGATAGATCAAATCAAACACTTTGTTGCTCAACTGGATATCTGCGTTGGTAGTGCTGACACAGTCATCCATCAGTTGGTGTACTCAAAGGAGTGTGAGCACAGGGTTCCACGTCGCCTAACACAAGAGACCATAAAGAGCAATGAAGGTCCATCTTCGTGGAATGACTTGCGCGTTGGCTGATCGTGAGAATTTTGTGTCGAAAATCGTCACGGGCGATGAAACACGGGTTCATAACTTCAAAATGGAAACAAAACAGCAATCCATGGAGTGGCGCCACACACCTCTCCTCCGAAGGAAAAGTTCAAAGCTACACCCTCAACTGGTGAAGTCAAGCGACCGTCTTCTGGCACTCTCAAGGGGTTATTCTGTTTGATTTCCTCCCTCTTGGTGCAACGATCAACTCTGAAGTGTGTTGTGCTACTCCCAGGAAACTGAAGAAATTTCAGTGTGCTCGTCACCACAAAAACGCAAAGGAACTTCTCCTTCTCCAAGACAACATAAGGCCTGAAACATGTCTGCGCTCACGAGAGGAGCTCACAAAACTTCATTTGACTGTTCTTCCTCATCCATCCTACAGCCTTGAACTCCGACCTTCCTACTTCCACCTGTTTGGCCCAGTGAAGGATGCACTCCACGGGAAGTAGCATATGGATAATGGGGAGGCTATTGGTGCAGCAAGACATTGGCTCCAATGTCTACCAGTAGAGTGGTACCCTGCAGGCATACAGGTCCTGTCAGGCCATCACACTGAACGGCTATCGTGTTGGAAAATTTGGGTTTTGGAACCACGAAGACTGGGGAATAATATGGTGTACTGGAATCCTGAATAAAACCAACCTGCTTCAGGAAAAAAAGGTTTTGCATTACGTATTGAAAGCCTCTTGTATAAGGTCGGCAACGTTAAATGTGTGTGAAGGTTTGAATTATAGAAAAAAGATGAGGCTAAGCTTTTAACATTAGAAAGCAGAATAATGAAGAAAAGATTTTGGACCTATGTTAGTAAAGGTACCAAGTGAATAATTAAAAAAAAAATGACCATGAGAGTTGGACAGAAAACACCAGAATGTCAAAGGAGAAGGTTGAAGTGAGATGGTCATGCGGCAAGAATGCCGGAGGACATACGATCTACATCTTCATCTACATCTATCTCAATCATCCGCAAGCCACCTGACGATGTGTGGGGAGGGTACTTTTATTACCACAATACGCTCTCACCTTCTATGTTCTATTCGCGATTGGCGTTTGGGAAGAATTATTATCGGGAAGTCTCTGTATTAGCTCCAATTTCTCATTTCCTCTTGTTCTGGTCATTTCGCAAGTCTTATGTGGAAGGAAGTAATACGTTGTCCGACTCTTCCCGGAACGTACTCTGTCAGAATTTCAACAGTAAACTTATCTGTGATGTACAACGCCTCTCTTGCAGCGTCTGCCACTGGAGTTTGTTGATCATCTCTGTAACGCTCTCTCGCTGGCTAAACGACTCTGTGACGAAACGCACTACTCTTCGCTGGATCTCTTCTCTCTTCTATTAGTACTACCTGGTGAGGGCAATACTCAAGAACTTGTCGAACAAACGTTTTGTAAGCCCCTTCTAATGTGAATAAGTTACATTTCCTTAAGATTCTTCTTATGAATTTCAGTCTGGCATCTGCTTTCCCTACTATTTGTCTTGTGTGATCATTCAACTTTAAATCGCTTCAGAAGGTGGTTCCTAGATGTTCTACGGTAGAAATTGTTTCCAGCAATTTGACATTGGATAATTAGTGTAATTGTAGCGTAGTGGTTTTCTTTTAGTATTAATGCGCGGTATGTTACATTTATTTACGTTCACGGTCAACTGACAGTCCCTGGAACATTCACCAATCCCCTACAGGTCCTTTTGCGAATCGCTATGGCCTTCTACCTCCTTGTAGAAAACCTCATCATCTGCGAATAGCCTTATGGAGCTTCCGACATTTTCTAAAAAATAATGTATACGTACTGCAAACAATATCACACTTCTTTCGGATACTGCTTAATTACTGCCCATCTGTCGATTTTGGTCTGTTAAGAGAAACCTCCACACGTGGTCTAGGGCTGGTTGGCCTCTGTAATAAAAACAGTGAGTGAAAGGATCAACAAACGAACTTAAACGGATGTCATGTGACGTCCGCAACGACCAAACACAACGATCACCAACGAAAAAAAAAGGGGGGGGGGTAGCATCTTTGATTACTAATGAGAACGTCCTCGGTTTCGGGTTCGAAACCCACAACTGGTTATGTTTTGATTAATAATCATCACTTCCGGCATAAGAAGTCACTATCATTCTATCAACGGTCTTGTCAAAAAGCGCGGACGAGCGGACAGAAGTGCAGGGCACTCTTTTGTCTTTGGGGTGGGAAACTGCCCCTAAAGGCAGAATAATCAGCAATGATCAAAGACATGAGATGCAGAAGGCAATGGAAACCACTGCATTAAAGATACATAACGTGTATCCACAGGACAAGTGGCCTGCATCTGAAATAGTGTCACGAATATCTCTCCATCGGCAAATGAGTCCGGAATAGTCCCCCAGTCGGATCTCTGGGAGGGGACTGCCAAGGGGGAGTTGACCGTGAGAAAAAGATTGAATAGCTAACCGAAGAATGACGTTCTCCGAGTCGGGGTGTGGAATGTCAGAAGCTTCAACGTCGTGGGGAAGCTAGAAAATCTGAAAAGGGAAATGCAAAGGCACAGTCTAGATATAGCAGGAGTCAGTGAGGTGAAATGGAAAGAATACAAGGATTTCTGCTCAGATGAGCATAGGGTAATATCAACAGCAGAAGCAAATGGAATAATAGGAGTAGGATTCGTTATGAATAGGAAGGCAGGACAGAGTTTATTACTGCGAATAGTTCAGCGACAGGGTTGTTCTTATCAGAATCGACAGCAAACCAACATCTACAACAATAATTCAGGTATGCATGCCGACGTCGCAAACTGAAGGTGAAGGGACAGAGAAAGTATATGAAGATATTGAAAGGGTAATGAAGGGAGATGAAAATTTAATAATCATGGGGACTGGAATGCAGTTGTAGCGGAAGGAGTAGAAGAAAAGGTTACAAGGGAATATGGGTTTGGGACAATGAATGACAGAGGAGAAAAGCTAATTTAGTTCTGTAATAAAATTTCAGTTATTGGTAGCGAATAGCAGGACGTATACTCGGAAAAGGTCGTGTGAAACGGGAATATTTCAGTCAGATTACATGATGATCAGGCAGAGATTCCGAAATCAGATACTGGATTGTAAGGCGTACCCAGGAGCAGTTATAGACTGAGATCACAGTGTAGTAGTGATGAAGAGTAAGCTGAAGTTTAAGAGAATAGTCAGGAAGAATCAATATACAAAGAAGTCGGATACGGAAATACTGAGGAAAGAGGAGGTACAATTGAAGTTCGGTAAGTCTGTAGATACGCAGTAAGGAATAGTTCAGTAGGAAGTACAGTTCAAGAGGAATGGACATCTCTAAAATGGGGTATCACAGAACTGGGAAATGAAAGCATAGAAACAAACCGTGGGTAATAGAAGAAATAATCGATCGATGAAAGAAGAAAATACAAAAATGTTCAGGGAAATTCAGGAATACAGAAATGCAAGTTGCTGAGGAATGAAATAAATAGGAAGCGCTGGGGAGCTAAGATGAAATGGCTGCAGGAAAAATGTGAATAAATCGAGGAAGAAATGATTGTCGGAAGGACTGACTCAGCGTGTAGGAAAGTCAAAAGAACGTTCGGCGAGACTGAAAGCAAGGGTCTTAACATTAAGGGTGCAACGGGAATTCCATTGTTAAATGCACGGGAGAAAACAGAGTACATGGAAGGCTTCTATGAGGGCGGAGATTTGTCTGATGTGGTAGAAGAAAAAACAGGAGTCGATTTAGAGGAAATGGGGGATCCATTATTAGAAGCAGAATTTACGAGAGTTTTGGAGGACTTAAGAACAAATAAGGCGTAAATGACAGCTAAAATTCCCTCAGAATATCTAAAGTCATTGGGGAAAGGGCAACAAAACGACTATTCTCGTCGGTGTGTCCGATGACCCCAGTAGTTTCGTCCCATAGGAACTTACGACGACGACACGCTGGCGACATACCTGACTTTCGGAAAAATGTGAACCACACAATTCTGAAGACTGCAAAAGCTGACAAGTGCGAGTATTATTGCAATATCAGCTTAACAGCTCATGCATCCAACTTGCTTACAAGAATAACATACAAAAGAATGGAAAAGAAAATTGAGGATGCACTAGATGGCGATCAGTTTGGCTTTAGGAAAGGTACAGGCACGAGAGAGGCAATTCTGACGTTGCGGTTAATAATGGAAGCAAGACTATAGAAAAATCAAGACACGTTCGACAATGCGAAATGGTGTAAGATGTTCGAAATTCTGAGAAAAATAGGGGTAAGCTATAGGGAGAGACGGGTAATTTACAATATTTGCAATAGCCAAGAGGGAATTATAAGAGTGGACGACAAAGGACGTCGTGCTCGGGTTAAAAAGGGTGTCAGACAAGAATGTAGTCTTTGGCCCCTACTGTTCCGTCTGTACATCGGAGAAGCAATGACGGAAATGAAAGGAAGGTTCAGGAGCGGAATTAATATGCAAGGTGAAAGGATATCAATGAAACTATTCGCTGATGACATTGTTATCCTGAGTGGAAGTGAAGAAGAATTATATGATCTGCTGAATGAATTGAACAGTCCAATGAGTACAGAATATGGATTGAGAGTAAATCGAAGAAAGACAAAAGTAACGAGATGTAGCAGAAATGAGAACAGCGAGAAACTTAACATCAGGATTGATGTACACGAAGTAGATGAAGTTAAGTAATTATGATAGCCAGGCAGCCAAATAAGGAATGGCGGACAGAGCAAGGAGGACATCAAAAGCAGAACAGCAGTGGCGAAAAGGGCATTTCTGACCAAGAGAAGTCTACTAGTGTAAAACATAGGCCTTAATTTGAGGAAGAAATGTCTGAGAATGGACGACTGGAGCTCACCATTGTATGGTAATGAAACATTTCGTGTGGGAAAACCGGAACAGAGGAGAATCGAATCATTTGAGATGTGGTGCTACAGAAGAATGTTGAAAATTAGGTGGACTGATAGGGTAAGGAATGAGGAGGTTCTGCACAGAATCGGAGAGGAAAGGAATATGTAGAAAACACTGACAAGGAGAGGGGACAGGATGATAGGACACCAGGTGAGATATCAGGAAGTGACCTCCATGGTACTAGAGGGGCTGTAGAGGGCAAAAACTGTAGAAGAAGACAGATATTGGAATACATCCAGAAAATAGTGGAGGTCGACGGTTGCAAGTGCTACTCTGAGATGAAGAGGTTGGCACAGGAGAGGATTTCGTGGCGGGCCGCATCAAACCAGTCAGAAGACTGAAGACGCAAAAGGAAAAAAGAGTGACGTGTTGAGTTTTCTCTGCAAAGAAGTCTAGAATCCAGCCACAGAGCTGATACTATACTCGGTAAGCTCGTTTTTTTCTGTAAACGGCACTGCAGGACGATGTCAACTGCCGTCCTGAAATCTAAGAATACAGCATTAACCTAAAACCGAGGTCTACAGCACTGTGTATCTTAGATATAAAACGTTTTTCGAGTTAAATATAGATCGTTGCTTCCATGTTATCAATATGAGAAACTTCAGTTTTCTATAGAATGCTATGCTAGGCCTGTCTCGCTGAGGTAAATCTGTTGTAACGTAATGGAAGATTTGCTGTTTCCACGAACTATGAAATTTTTGGAGAACGAAAGTGTGCCCCATAAAAATCAGCATAAGTTCCGGAAATATTTTGCGAAACTCAGCTCGTCATGTGCAACTGCACTGCGTACTTCAGCTGAGGTGTATCCATGTTATATGTAGCATGTCATGTAAATATAAACATTTGCACAAATGTGCATCTGTACTACATATCATGCATTTTAAAAAGTAACACAGTTGATTCGAGTGCTACGCGAGTGAACATGCCAAGTTGCACAAGATGGTTTCTATCTGCATATGGTTTCAATTTTGACAAACCTACGCGTAAAATGCTGAGCCTTAGCGTGTGTGGTAAACATGGAACATTATATACAACAATTTTTTTTTGAAGATGATAAGACGACAGTTTCAGAAATCGATTGTCAACAACAAATGTTAATTAATGCGATCTTGGTTATAAAAAATTTTTCGAACTTTTATAGAAAAATAGATTGAACTCGAGGAGGAAGTCTCGGAAACGTATGGCAGTACAACACACGGGATACGAACACTGTATGGACAAACAACGCATTAAACATAAAGAAATGGTTAAGGTTTATGGAGCAGGAATACGCTTGACAAGGCGCTTGCCATAGGACAGAAAGGGAAAAAGAAGAAAGAAATCAGCGTGTGTTCTTACGTATAGGAGGAAATTGCTGTTGGTGGCAGAAAAAGTGAAAAAGATTTATCTCTGATCACTTCAGTGGAAGTGGAAAAGTCCGTGCAGAATTCAATGTCACTGCCGCGCTGTCAGCAGTGACGCAAGCAGACACAGGCGATGTACACATACTGCGTCACTTAGTCGATGGCACTCGAACTGCGCTATAAACAGAGTGCTGGTGTCGACATAACTGCGTCACACCTCGCCATTCCACACGTCTCGGCCGCCGTTCGCACTGTTTCGCGCTGGTCGTAACGACCGTGCGAAACACAAACAAAGCAACTCCATTTGAAAATTGAAGGACATCGATTTTTCCATTTAATCAATGTACGACGCAGCTGTTTTGTTTCAACGCACAGCTGTCTACGCTGGAAAGTTCCAACACTGAAATGTCATTACACTCCATGTTGGCAATCATTTGTCTTATATGAATCTACAGGAAAGATTAAAATACCGCTGCGTTATTGCCGGTTGATTACAAGGAGCTACAAAGGTGCTATACCATCTCTCTGGACCAATTACGTAGTTGCTTCACTTGCATAAAACTATAAGGTGCAGCGTTGTTGTACATCCACTTGGCTGATTACCAGCCATTCGTACTCTGTGTTGGTCAGGATACGGAATGAAACATAGTCTGTTTAAATTTTATGTAGACGTTATAATTATTCTTGGTGATATGTTTCCCATCACACTTCTTGTGTTGACTTATCATCAGGATTGTCCTCTGTGAAGGTAACGGCCGGCCGGAGTGGCCGCGCGGTTAAAGGCGCTTCAGTCTGGAACCGCACGACCGCTACGGTCGCAGGTTCGAATCCTGCCTCGGGCATGGATGTGTGTGATGTCCTTAGGTTAGTTAGGTTTAAGTAGTTCTAAGTTCTAGGGGACTTAAGACCACAGCAGTTGAGTCCCATAGTGCTCAGAGCCATTTGAACCATTTTTGTGAAGGTAACAATACAAAAATCTGTCGCTTGGCCACTAACATCAGTTATTTTCTACTGTTTTTTAATGTCACATCCTTCCCACTGCTGGCCACCGTTTACTACCACATTTTTTCCTGTTAGCTCTACAACATGCTTCTGCCATTTTTTTTCGAAGTTCGGAGCTTCATTGTGAAAGAACATAGAAAAAATTTACAATTGAAACAAACTACCTTAGTGGGTTCTTCCATTAGCTCTAATACTTTGCTTCCGCCGTTTTTCTCGAATTTCGAGGCTTTATTGTGAAAAATTTACAAAAATTTATGATTCAAAGTATTGGCCATCGCTGGCTACTACTTTATTAGTTCTCCCATCTTTCGGCCACTATACAAATCCCACGGCGAAAGAACTGGGCGTCTTTTGAGGAGATCCACGAATCGATCCAATTTTACATTTGTTCATGTGACTGGAAGTGCTCGTCAGCCAGGATGTATGCCACTGATCGAAAAAGCTGGTAATCAGAGAGGACAACTTCTGGGGAATACGGGAGGTGGAACAGGACCTCCAATTGAAACGCTCCCAAGCATGTTTTGAAAAGTTTCGCGACATAGAGTCGCCCACTGTCATGCTGCAAAACTACTTTTTCATGACTATCGCTGTATCGTACCATTTGGCTTTCAGTGCTAGGCTCAAACGCTTCAACTGCTTTTGATAACGATCTCCTGTGGCCGTTTCCGTCGGCTTCAGTAGCTTCGTAAACCTTCTCTCTTCCACAGCCACACTAATCTTCGACGTCAAACTCAACGTTATAGAAGCGTTGAAACCAATCTCTGTACCTTCCTAACTATAAGCGTTACTCAGCATTTTATAAGCCTCAGTGGCAGGTTTCTTAATGTTAAAGCAAATTACGAGAAATGGGGCTCGTAAGCTGAATATTCAATCTAGAATAGCTTTATATGCAATCATATATCGACTAATAAATTGATGGCGTTATCTTTACAAATGTCTAAGCTTATTGTAGGACACTTACGACCTACCACGGCACCGCCAATTGTCGCTACTACTGTCAAACGCGAAACGGCGGAAGCAAGGTTGTACACCTAGTACAAATAGCCATATGTACTGACTAAAATTTCTCTAGGCGTTCCATTATATTTGCCTCCACTACCCCAACCCCTAAAGGTAGGAGTGTTATACGTCGCTAATTTAGTACAGTTTTATCCAACGCATGTACCCGCGGTTAGTCGAGCGCAGTAGAGCACTGCTTTTGCGGTTCTAGGAGGCGATCCAGCCTCAGATCGAATCTGTCTCGCGTATTAAAGACGAAGGTTGGAGAGCTGGCAAACCTGGATGTCGTATTTAGGTCCCGAATCAAACAAGGTGAATTCTGGGCTGGTGTCCACGTCCTGCCTCAGAAACACACTACGCAAACATTTTCGAAAGCATTCTCACACTTGTACATGAGATTTACTCTAGACGCAGGCAGATGGGGTACGCAGATTTCTTTGTGGAACGCTTGTGGCATCCAGAAGGACATCTAGCGCCGAAGTAATATTAAGACTTTGGGAAAAGACAAAGAATTAGAAGCAGAAGAAGAACAACAACAACAACAAATGTAATACGCTTAGACGAAATTTCAGAAAGCATTCCAGAGTTAGTCTTGTAGCATTCCAGATTTAGGCTTGTATCTCATCCCACGCTACCCCACTGTACGGTGGCCCATGGAGTATATGTGCCATAAACTGATGAGCTGAAAGGTTACGACCACCATTAGTAGCGCGTTGTGACACCTCCGACGATTCTGTCGGCATGGGGTAAAGTCCGCCAAGCCATCACCGTCGGGGAAGACATCAAGCACAAAGAACCCACATGGTCTGCAATTATAAACATTATCACGTTCAAACAACACAATATGCATTTACAACACATTTATAAAGCGCATGTAGGAAGTGACGTGACATTCAATGAATTGATTCCCATATGCAGGGACTGGCAAGAATGGGGGAAAGAAATACAGTAGAAGAAAAATGGGTAGCTTTGAGAGATGAAATAGTGAAGGCAGCAGAGGATCAAGTAGGTAAAAAGACGAGGGCTAATAGAAATCCTTGGGTAGCAGAAGATATATTGAATTTAATTGATGAAAAGAGAAAATATAAAAATGCAGTAAATGAAGCAGTCAAAAAGGAATACAAACGTCTCAAAAATGAGATCGACAGGTAGTGCAAAATGACTAAGCAGGGGTGGCTAGAGGACAAATGTAAGGATGTAGAGGCATATATCACCAGGGGTAAGATAGATACTACCTACAAGCAAATTAAAGAGACCTTTGGAGAAAAGAGAACCACTTATATGAATATCAAGAGCTCAGATGGAAACCCAGTTCTAAGCAAAGAAGGGAAAGCAGGAAGGTGGAAGGAATATATTTAGGGTCTATACAGGGACGATGTACTTCAGGACAATATTATGGAAATGGAAGAGGATGTAGATGAAAGTGAAATGAGAGACATGATACTGCGTGAAGAGTTTGACAGAGCACTGAAAGAGCTAAGTCGAAGCAAGGTCCTAGGAGTAGACAACATTCCGTTAGAACTACTGAGAGCTTGGGAGAGCCAGCCCTGACAAAACTCTACCATATGATGAAGAAGATGTATGAGACAGGCGAAATACCCTCAGAGTTCAAGAAGAATATAATAATTCCCATCCCAAAGAAAGCAGTTGTTGACAGATGTGAAAACTACCGAAATGTCAGTTTAATAAGTCACGGCTGCCAAATAATAACAAGAATTCTTTACAGACGGATGGAAAAACTGGTAGAAGCCGACCTCAGTGAAGATCAGTTTGGATTCCGTAGAAATGCTGGAACTGTGAGGCAATACTGACCCTACGACTTATCTTAGAAAATAGATAAATGAAAAGGGGAAACCTACGTTTGTAGCATTTGTAGACTTAGAGAAAGCTTTTGACAGTGTTGACTGGAATACTCTGTTTCGAATTATGAAGGTGGCAGGGGTAAAATACAGGGAACAAAAGGCTATTTACAATTTGTACAGAAACCAGATGGCAGTTATAAGAGTCGAGGGGCATGAAAGAAAAGCAGTGGTTGGGAGGGGAGTGAGACAGAGTTGTAGCCTCTCCCTGATGTTATTCAATCTGTATATTGAGCAAGCAGTAAAGGAAACAAAAGGAAAATTCGGAGTAGTTATTAAAATCCATGGAGAAGAAATAAAAACTTTGAGGTTTGCCGATGACATTGTAATTCTGTCAGAGACAGCAAAGGACCTGGAAGAGCAGTGAACGGCATGGACAGTGTCTTGAAAGGAGGATGTAAGATGAATATCAACAAAAGCAAAACGAGGATAATGGAATGTTGTTGTTGTTGTGGTCTTCAGTCCTGAGACTGGTTTGATGCAGCTCTCCATGCTACTCTATCCTGTGCAAGCTTTTTCATCTCCCAGTACCTAATGCAACCTACATCCTTCAGAATCTGCTTAGTGTATTCATCTCTTGGTCTCCCTCTACGATTTTTACCCTCCACGCTGCCCTCCAATACTAAATTGGTGATCCCTTGATGCCTCAGGACATGTCCTACCAACCGATCCCTTCTTCTGGTCAAGTTGTGCCACAAACTTCTCCCCAATCCTATTCAATACTTCCTCATTAGTTATGTGATCTACCCATCTAATCTTCAGCATTCTACTGTAGCACCACATTTCGAAAGCTTCTATTCTCTTCTTGTCCAAACTATTTATCGTCCATGTTTCACTTCCATACATGGCTACACTCCATACGAATACTTTCAAAAATGACTTCCTGACACTTAAATCAATACTGGATGTTAACAAATTTCTCTTCTTCAGAAACGCTTTCCTTGCCATTGCCAGCCTACATTTTATATCCTCTCTACTTCGACCATCATCAGTTATTTTGCTCCCCAAATAGCAAAACTCCTTTACTACTTTAAGTATCTCATTTCCTAATCTAATTCCCTCAGCATCACCCGACTTAATTAGACTACATTCCATTATCCTTGTTTTGCTTTTGTTGATGTTCATCTTATATCCTCCTTTCAAGACACTGTCCATTCCATTCAACTGCTCTTCCAAGTCCTTTGCTGTCTCTGACAGAATTACAATGTCATCGGCGAACCTCAAAGTTTTTATTTCTTCTCCATGAATTTTAATACCTACTCCGAATTTTTCTTTTGTTTCCTTTACTGCTTGCTCAATATACAGATTGAACAACATCGGGGAGAGGCTACAACCCTGTCTTACTCCCTTCCCAACCACTGCTTCCCTTTCATGTCCCTCGACTCTTATAACTGCCATCTGGTTTCTGTACAAATTGTAAATAGCCTTTCGCTCCCTGTATTTTCCCCTGCTACCTTTAGAATTTGAAAGAGAGTATTCCAGTCAACATTGTCAAAAGCTTTATCTAAGTCTACAAATGCTACAAACGTAGGTTTGCCTTTCCTTAATCTTTCTTCTAAGATAAGTCGTAAGGTCAGTATTGCCTCACGTGTTCCAGTGTTTCTACGGAATCCAAACTGATCTTCCCCGAGGTTGGCTTCTACTAGTTTTTCCATTCGTCTGTAAAGAATTCGTGTTAGTATTTTGCAGCTGTGACTTATTAAGCTGATAGTTCGGTAATTTTCACATCTGTCAACACCTGCTTTCTTCGGGATTGGAATTATTATATTCTTCTTGAAGTCTGAGGGTATTTCGCCTGTTTCATAGATCTTGCTCACCAGATGGTAGAGTTTTGTCAGGACTGGCTCTCCCACGGCCGTCAGTAGTTCCAATGGAATATTGTCTACTCCGGGGGCCTTGTTTCGACTCAGGTCTTTCAGTGCTCTGTCAAACTCTTCACGCAGTATCGTATCTCCCATTTCATCTTCATCTACATCCTCTTCCATTTCCATAATATTGTCCTCAAGTACATCGCCCTTGTATAGACCCTCTATATACTCCTTCCATCTTTCTGCTTTCCCTTCATTGCTTAGAACTGGGTTCCCATCTGAGCTCTTGATATTCATACAAGTGGTTCTCTTATCTCCAAAGGTCTCTTTAATTTTCCTGTAGACGGTATCTATCTTACCCCTAGTGACATAGGCCTCTACATCCTTACATTTGTCCTCTAGCCATCCCTGCTTAGCCATTTTGCACTTCCTGTCGATCTCATTTTTGAGACGTTTGTATTCCTTCTTGCCTGTTTCACTTACTGCATTTTTATATTTTCTCCTTTCATCAATTAAATTCAGTATTTCTTCTGTTACCCAAAGATTTCTACTAGCCCTCGTCTTTTTACCTACTTGATCCTCTGCTGCCTTCACTACTTCATCCCTCAAAGCTACCCATTCTTCTTCTACTGTATTTATTTCCCCCATTCCTGTCAATTGCTCCCTTATGCTCTCCCTGAATCTCTGTACAACCTCTGGTTCTTTTAGTTTATCCAGGTCCCATCTCCTTAAATTCCCACCTTTTTGCAGTTTCTTCAGTTTTAATCTACAGGTCATAACCAATAGATTGTGGTCAGAGTCCACATCTGCCCCTGGAAATGTCTTACAATTTAAAACCTGGTTCCTAAATCTCTGTCTTACCATTATATAATCTATCTGATACCTTTTAGTATCTCCAGGGTTCTTCCATGTATACAACCTTCTTTCATGATTCTTAAACCAAGTGTTAGTTATGATTATGTTGTGCTCTGTGCAAAATTCTACAAGGCGGCTTCCTCTTTCATTTCTGTCCCCCAATCCATATTCACCTACTATGTTTCCTTCTCTCCCTTTTCCTGCACTCGAATTCCAGTCACCCATGACTATTAAATTTTCGTCTCCCTTCACAATCTGAATAATTTCTTTTATTTCATCATACATTTCTTCAATTTCTTCGTCATCTGCAGAGCTAGTTGGCATATAAACTTTTACTACTGTAGTAGGTGTGGGCTTCGTATCTATCTTGGCCACAATAATGCGTTCACTATGCTGTTTGTAGTAGCTTACCCGCATTCCTATTTTCCTATTCATTATTAAACCTACTCCTGCATTACCCCGATTTGATTTTGTGTTTATAACCCTGTAGTCACCTGACCAGAAGTCTTGTTCCTCCTGCCACCGAACTTCACTAATTCCCACTATATCTACCTTCAACCTATCCATTCCCCTTTTTAAATTTTCTAACTTACCTGCCCGATTAAGGGATCTGACATTCCACGCTCCGATCCGTAGAACGCCAGTTTTCTTTCTCCTGATAACGACATCCTCTTGAGTAGTCCCCGCCCGGAGATCCGAATGGGGGACTATTTTACCTCCGGAATATTTTACCCAAGAGGACGCCATCATCATGTAATCATACAGTAAAGCTGCATGCCCTCGGGAAAAATTACGGCTGTAGTTTCCCCTTGCTTTCAGCCGTTCGCAGTACCAGCACAGCAAGGCCGTTTTGGTTATTGTTACAAGGCCAGATCAGTCAATCATCCAGACTGTTGCCCTTGCAACTACTGAAAAGGCTGCTGCCCCTCTTCAGGAACCACACGTTTGTCTGGTCTCTCAACAGATACCCCTCCGTTGTGGTTGCACCTACGGTACGGCTATCTGTATCGCTGAGGCACGCAAGCCTCCCCACCAACGGCAAGGTCCATGGTTCATGGGGGGGGGGGGGGGGGGGAATGTATTCGAATTAAATCGGGTGATGCTGAGGGAACTAGATTAGCAAATGAGACACTTAAAGTAGTAAAGGAGTTTTGCTATGTGGGGAGCAAAATAACTGATGATGGTCGAAGTAGAGAGGATATAAAATGTAGAGTGGCAATGGCACGGAAAGCGTTTTTCAAGAAGAGAAATTTGTTAACATCGAGTGTAGATTTAAGCGTCAGGAAGTTGTTTCTGAAAGTATTTGTATGGAGTGTAGCCATGTACGGAAGTGAAACATGGACGATAAATAGTTTGGACAAGAAGAGAATAGAAGCTTTCGAAATATGGTGCTACAGAAGAATGCTGAAGACTAGAAGGGTAGATCACGTAACTAATGAGGTGGTATTGAATAGAATTGGGGAGAATAGAAATTTGTGGCACAACTTGACTAGAAGAAGGGATCGGTTGGTAGGACATGTTCTGAGGCATCAAGGGATCACCAATTTAGTACTGGAGGGCAGCGTGGAGGGTAAAAATCGTAGAGGGAGACCAAGAGATGAATACATTAAACAGATGCAGAAGGATGTAGGCTGCAGTAGGAACTGGGAGATGAAGAAGCTTGCACAGGACAGAGTTGTGGTGTCACCGCCAGACACCACACTTGCTAGGTGGTAGCCTTTAAATCGGCCGCGGTCCGTTAGTATACCTCGGACCCGCGTGTCGCCACTATCAGTGATTGCAGACCGTGCGCCGCCACACGGCAGGTCTAGAGAGACTTCCTAGCACTCGCCCTAGTTGTACAACGACTTTGCTAGCGATGGTTCACTGACAAAATACGCTCTCATTTGCCGAGACGATGGTTTAGCATAGCCTTCAGCTACGTCATTTGCTACGACCTAGCAAGGCGCCATTATCAGTTACTATTGATATTGAATCACGTACTGTCAAGACCGACGTTCACCATTAACGGATTAAAGTTAAGTATTCCACCAGCTGCGTCCTTTTTTCTAAATTCTAATTTGCTTGTCCTGTTCCAGTCCTCACGCCAGCCTGCGTGAGCTAAAACGCGTGCCTTTCGACCTCCTCTAGTAACCCGGTGTTGGCTCTCCTGCCAACCAAAAGAAGAGTAGCATGGAGAGCTGCATCAAACCAGTCTCTGGACTGAAGAACACAACAGCAACAACATGCAGGGATTGCTGGAATCTCACACAGTATGGGTTTTTAGTTACTGATAAAACAAGAACACTGAATGATAGGTACTGTAGATCAAAGTTCCAGGTCTTTGTTTAAAAGATAGTTTCTCAACATGTAAGTGTGTCAGCATGTGATTGATGTACCACAGATAAATGCACTCGTATGTCATGCACTCACTTCCAGGGGACGATGCACAAGCCAAATATCTGTTTATACATTGATAGAAAACTTGAAGCAATAAATGAAAGTCTTAACAGCTTTACTATGGAAATACAAATATCACCAGAAGTCTTAAACATGATACTTCACAAATGGAAACATTGGGTAATGCTTTGAAAATGGTAACTGTAAAGATACATGAATCTGAAAAATATACAAGGAAAAACTTCGCCCTCTAATTATTACAGAAAAATGCTTGAGGAGAAAGCAGTAGAACCCTTCTGAGGTTAATCAATGTATTAGATGGAAAGGTTGATGAGACTGAAAAAGTTTTGGATTCATGAAGAGTAATATCTGTATAGGTTTTGTTAGACTACATAAGATGTGTATTATCATAAAGTTAGTGTAGCACACAACAGGATATTGACAAAATGCAAAGTCGTGGAGGTGAAGATGATTATAAAAATAGAAACTATGACTGCTAAAATTAGGACAACTGGAGTGAGATCATTCTCTCTGTTATGTTTCAGCCAGTAACAGAAAGTGTCAAATGGCACAAGATGGACAGAGGCAAAAGTACAAGAGAAGAAGATGAGGAAAAAGGAGAAGAAGGATATACAATTACCAATTACATTAACAATCACAATGATAGCGAAATAGGTGTAACACACGGGATCAGCAGGGGTAAAGTGTATATGCTGGGAAAGCATTGTATAGATTTAACTATACATACAATAGAAGATGTGGATGAAGACTTTGGATGAAAAGCTGGTTTAGTAGAGCTAATATTCTTAAAAACTTCTAACTCTCAAACAGATTTGCCAAAAGAGATACAAGCATATGTGAAATATTGTATATAACTAACACACATATGCAAAACAACAACATAAATGGATGAATAAAAAGTCCGAACATTAAAGATACAGGAGTAAATGTTGGTGAAGGTACTGACATTCAGCATAGAAGATTGAACACTTGGCCTCTGTGGTACAGAAATTATTATGAACCCAAAGAAATACTAGAACAGCTATGACTGCTCATGGCGTCAGCTGCTGCAGGGAATACTGCTCTCACAAATGATATCACATCAATAATTTTTGAGGTTCAATAAAGATGCATTATTGAATGATAATGTAGATTGGTAGTACAAGAACTACATAAACCAATGAACAAAACATTCCCAAATTTTAATACAAGGTTTGGATGATTTATGGCAGGTAGATCTCACAGATGTGAGGTAATATTCATGAGTGAACAGAGGTTTCAAATTTATTTTAGTGGTAGTAGATACATATTCCTAATTCGCCAGGGCCATAGCTGTAAAAGCAAGGACTGGGAAGGAGATTTCGTGGGTGTTTGAACAATGATTGCTGCTTGTGATGGGTCATTCTCCAGGACACCTCCAAACCAACCGTGAAGGCAAATTTTACAATAGGTATTTCAAGACAGTAATGGAGCAGTTTGAAATACACCACCGCTCTATATTCTCCCACTTGAAAGTGAGTGTTGTTGAATGTTTGAATAGAATGATAGGAAACCATATGTGGGACCACTTTAATATTCAAGGATAATAGAAGCTGACAGATATTCTCCCATAAATAATCGAGCATTGTAACCAAACTAAACTTCATTTGATGAAAATGAGACTAATTGATGTTTGTGATAATGAACACTTAAATGTAGTGTATTAAAATGGTGGATTAACACAAATAGAAATTCAGTAGAGGTGACCTGGTGCATGTGCCAAAATACAGGACTTCGTTTAAGAAATATTACCTACTGAACTAGTCAATGGAGATGTTTACAGTTTCCAAAATGCACACCCACAAACCCAAGAACTTACGTCTTAAAGGACGGCAAAGGTGAAGAAATTTCTGTGGGTTTTTATCTGTAATAATTACAGAGAAGGTATGGACTGGATATGTTTCTTATAGAGCATGTCATAAGACGTCGAGGGAACAAGACTTCGGTTAAATGGGTTGGCTTCTCATCAACATATCAGTTGGGTAAACGCTCATGAAACAGGGTGCACAAACTTAAAACAGTGCATTGCCGTATCATGAGTGCTAGGAAGTGCGTCAGAGGTGGTGGCAGTATTGTCGACAAACTTCTAGTTGAATTGATCATGTCTGCCTCAAACTATAGTGGACCTGGAACAAAACTGGAAAACCATCAAACTGATGTTAATGAGGGGATTAATATGCTGGATGAGGACTGCAAGGATCATCATTTAGCCCACGCTGCAAATAAGGGATTAGCAGAACATCACGCTGCACATGGAATTTTCACTTATACAGCCAAACAAATAAATGGAAGAAGGGACAAAGGCACAAGGCAATGCATTGCAGCATTGACAGTTGATAAAAGAAGGTACAGCAAAAGTAACTGAGTGCCAGGATAATCTTCTGCGAAGTTATGAATGCAGCTCATCATACACTTAAGAATTAGAAGAAAAAATCTGTGGGATGTTTGAAAAATTAACCCAATCAGCAGTGTTAGTGGTTAAAAGCCTGAACAGTGAATAACGCACAAACACAGAAGGGCAATTTCAGGAGGGGAGAAAGCAAAACAGGATGATGGAAGGTGTCTCTATCAGGAAAAGAACATATTTAAAACTGCACAAGGAAGGACTTGGACTGCTCACAGAGAAAGCCAACTAGCCATACTACACAACAGACCGCTTATTAATACGGATCTGCTTAAATTCGTTAAAAATTATACTTTTTAAATCTGTTTTTGAGAGCTTGTGCGAAATACAATGCCAAAGACGATGTGGGAATCTAAAGAATGTGGACTTGCAAATTTAGGTGTTGCAGGAGGATCTGGGATCCACTGGTTCGCAAATGTTTAAAAAAATATGGAATGATGTTTAGTATTTGGACTTCTACAGCAATTTATGACCATTGGAATAACTGCGCCAATCACCAACAATTTTCCACACTACCAAGATATCGATTCATATTTTTGTTAATATTTTTGCTTAAGATAACTCCTGATGGCTGCATAAAGACCAGCAGCAGAAACACCACTGTGTCAGTTGAGGTTTAGATAGGATGCCATACACTCTAACTTTAAAAGAATGATCTTCAATATTTCCTCAAAATACTTTCCAGTAATAGATCTAAGCAAGTGAGAAGGTAGTATTTCACTGATCAGTCTGGAAACATACAATAGCACATATAACATCACCAAGGTGAACAATAAATTACATCAAGGAAATGGCAAAGTTGTGGAAATACCCCCAGACTCATATGATACTGACGATGTAAGTGCATTTATAAAATGATCTTTAAAAGGGTTTGAATTACATGCAAACGTTAATACATTTAAAATAAAATTAAAAATGAGATAACAGAAAGTACACTGTAACCACGAAGGATTAATAGGATTTCTACTGGGTTTCTCATGTAGTCTAGTTTCCGAGAAGAATCCTGATGAAATTTATGAGTTCGAAAAGCCAGAGTATGTACTGCTAGTTATCATGATTTGTGTCGGATGTAATATCACAAAAAACCCGTTTCTCAATGGAAGATTAATTCGTACGATCTACAGATTCTACCCTACAGTGTGACTGGGATATAAACTCGTTGAAGCATCAAGGAACCCCATATACTTACCAGTGACTGTTCGGACATTAGACTATCTCAAGTTGAGTATTGTTGATCAGGATGTGATAATAGTCGATTTTCAAAGACAGGAAATCATGGTACATCTACACATGAAGCAGCATACGTATAAAATATAAAACCGATGCACACAGCTGTTAGTACATCATTTCGCAGTGGAGCACAACACGATAACATGGAAGAAATACAAGTTCTTTAAATCGATGGGATTGGAACCCTCCAATGATATCACTTGATATAACAGTTCAGTTGAATATGATGAGCAAATCAATAGCCAGGACTATGTCTCCCACAAACCTTTTGCTTCACCGATGTTTAATAACAATGAAGAGATAAGGATTCTCAATCAACATCAAACTGATTTAACAATTCCATCCAACAGTTCCCCATACTGCGAAGAAAGATTTGTTAAACAGAACAGAAGCGCTACAATGGCGTCATGAATTAAACATAATGTATTCACATTTCTGTTTCAAGAAATACACTCCTGGAAATGGAAAAAAGAACACATTGACACCGGTGTGTCAGACCCACCATACTTGCTCCGGACACTGCGAGAGGGCTGTACAAGCAATGATCACACGCACGGCACAGCGGACACACCAGGAACCGCGGTGTTGGCCGTCGAATGGCGCTAGCTGCGCAGCATTTGTGCACCGCCGCCGTCAGTGTCAGCCAGTTTGCCGTGGCATACGGAGCTCCATCGCAGTCTTTAACACTGGTAGCATGCCGCGACAGCGCGGACGTGAACCGTATGTGCAGTAGACGGACTTTGAGCGAGGGCGTATAGTGGGCATGCGGGAGGCCGGGTGGACGTACCGCCGAATTGCTCAACACGTGGGGCGTGAGGTCTCCACAGTACATCGATGTTGTCGCCAGTGGTCGGCGGAAGGTGCACGTGCCCGTCGACCTGGGACCGGACCGCAGCGACGCACGGATGCACGCCAAGACCGTAGGATCCTACGCAGTGCCGTAGGGGACCGCACCGCCACTTCCCAGCAAATTAGGGACACTGTTGCTCCTGGGGTATCGGCGAGGACCATTCGCAACCGTCTCCATGAAGCTGGGCTACGGTCCCGCACACCGTTAGGCCGTCTTCCGCTCACGCCCCAACATCGTGCAGCCCGCCTCCAGTGGTGTCGCGACAGGCGTGAATGGAGGGACGAATGGAGACGTGTCGTCTTCAGCGATGAGAGTCGCTTCTGCCTTGGTGCCAATGATGGTCGTATGCGTGTTTGGCGCCGTGCAGGTGAGCGCCACAATCAGGACTGCATATGACCGAGGCACACAGGGCCAACACCCGGCATCATGGTGTGGGGAGCGATCTCCTACACTGGCCGTACACCACTGGTGATCGTCGAGGGGACACTGAATAGTGCACGGTACATCCAAACCGTCATCGAAGCCATCGTTCTACCATTCCTAGACCGGCAAGGGAACTTGCTGTTCCAACAGGACAATGCACGTCCGCATGTATCCCGTGCCACCCAACGTGCTCTAGAAGGTGTAAGTCAACTACCCTGGCCAGCAAGATCTCCGGATCTGTCCCCCATTGAGCATGTTTGGGACTGGATGAAGCGTCGTCTCACGCGGTCTGCACGTCCAGCACGAACGCTGGTCCAACTGAGGCGCCAGGTGGAAATGGCATGGCAAGCTGTTCCACAGGACTACATCCAGCATCTCTACGATCGTCTCCATGGGAGAATAGCAGCCTGGATTGCTGCGAAAGGTGGATATACACTGTACTACTGCTGACATTGTGCATGCTGTGTTGCCTGTGTCTATGTGCCTGTGGTTCTGTCAGTGTGATCATGTGATGTATCTGACCCCAGGAATGTGTCAATAAAGTTTCCCCTTCCTGGGACAATGAATTCACGGTGTTCTTATTTCAATTTCCAGGAGTGTAAGATATGGACTGAACGACGTGGAACTGACCAAACAAGAAATGCTGGAATTACGTTGACCCTCAAAACATAGATTTTTGCATCAACTTCAGACTTGAATGTTTTACTAAATACAGAATGTTTCATAGATGGGTCGATAAGCGATCGCTATCGTGTAAGTATCCCGCTGAAAATGTTTGTGTGGCACTTCGAGGATATGAAAGATATCTTCATGAATACTATACGAAAAATGATTCTAACATGAAGTGTGATGGATAATAACTCATCCAGGGAGAGCAAGAAGAGAATAAGATGGTGTTGGAAAAACTGATTCTGAAAATGCCCTACATTTTTGTAACAGATGATGAGCATTTGAAATTTTTGTAGGCATTGAACTCATATACTTTAATTGCCATTAAGTTTAGTTTCATGGGAACTGTCTGAATATCCAGTTCTCCCAACGAAATGAGACAGACATGGGCCATTAAAACGGCAGTTCAATTAAGAATGCCTCGATTCATTACAATGGCCCAGCAAACAGACAGGAAGGAAAATCTGAAAAAGAATTCCAGCGTATTTGACAGCTATAAACTAACCAATGCCAAAGTGTATCGTATTTTATGAACTATAAGATGCAGTGTGACTGTACTCTTTTCATCGAAAAATTGCCTCCAGAATTCAAGTCGGTCTTGTACTCGAAATTAATATAAAAAAGTCCAGTGTTTGATTTAAAACCCCGACCATCTTAAAAATGGCATATATTCGGCGTCGTGGGAAACTTATTTCTAACTGGCCACATTGGATTCAACTGACAGCAGCAGTGCATCGACGTGACGAGCATGAGCCTTGGGGATTGACAAGATTGCTAATCCTGTCTCCCTCCTGCCCCACCATCACAAATGCAGTGAACTTGAACTGAAAGTTATTTGTGTTACCAGTAACAGTACAATACTTTTATTAGTAGCTGGTTTCATACTGGAAAAAAATAAGAGGTATTCATATGATACGCTATGTAAATGGAAAATAATAGCGTACGCAGAAGAACAGAGCAGTTGAGTGGCATTTTGGCGCTCCACCAACAGAAAAAAACCGTTTGCTATTGGCCGGCTAATAAAGAAGAGAAGGACTGAAAAAAATGAGGAGGACTAAATGTGCAACTAGAGAACTGAATGAAAATGACAAAAACTGGAAGAGGATTTTGAAATGGACTCAAGATCACCATCAAAACGGCACTGGAATTAATGGAAAGATCATTCGTATACACGCTGGTGGTGGTGGTGGTTAGTGTTTAACGTCCCGTCGACAACGAGGTCATTAGAGACGGAGCGCAAGCTCGGGTTAGGGAAGGATTGGGAAGGAAATCCGCCGTGCCCTTGCAAAGGAACCATCCCGGCATTTGCCTGAAACGATTTAGGGAAATCACGGAAAACCCAAATCAGGATGGCTGGAGACGGGATTGAACCGTCGTCCTCCCGAATATACACCCTGGTAAGCTAGCGCTACGATAGAACTTTGCACACTGCTAGCGTGGAGTTGGTTGGTGCTACAGGATTTTCAAGTGTCACGGACTTCGCATGCGAACCAAAGCCAAAATATATCAGAAAATGGCACTACAGTAAGAAGAGAAAATAATACCTTTCCACCGCTTTATTATTCAACATCGAAAGAAAACCTGTGCTGAACTATTAGCTAAATGGGGAATATGGACGAAAGTCCTCTGACATTTCATGTGCCGAGTAACAGAATTGTTGCCATGAAAGGTGCTAAAACTGTAACTACAAAAACAAGTGAACATAAAAAATGCACTACACTGCTTTCCTTTCATGTTGTGGTGACGGTACTGAACTTAATCCAACAATCATTTTCAAGAGCGAAACAATGCCAAAAGCTTCTGAAATACCGCCAGGTCTTGTTCGTGTACATGACAAAGGCTAGATGGACGAACTGAATGAAAATGACAAAAACTAGAAGAGGATGTACTGAAAGGGACTCAAGAGCACCATCAAAACGGCACTGGAATTAATACAAAAATGATTTAAATACATGCTGGTTAGCTAGCTCTACAGCGTAACTTAGCAGACTGTAAGGGTGGAGTTGGTTGGTGCTACAGGTTTACGAAGTGTCATGGACTTAGCATGCGAACCAAAGCCAAAATATATCGGAAAATGCCACCAGAGTAAGAAGAGAAAATAATGGATTATAATGGATTAACAGAGTACTGGAGAGAAGGAAAGGTACTTTATTGAAGAAGAGTTCTCTTCTTGTACCAGAGCAGTTTGGTAGCCATCTGAAAAATTCTATGAGAGGGAAATTAAGACAGGGAAATGCAGAGCTTGCTGTTATTCCGGGAGGACTGACTACACAACTGCAATCCCCTGACGATAAATAAAACATTTGAAGTGTATATGAAAAAGGAATGGAACAAGTAGATGATGTATGAAGCCCAACATACATGCTGAAGGGAGCTTTAAAATGACTTACAATCGTACAAGAGTGTCAGTGGATAAAACTCTCGTGGTCTAGAGTGAAGGAAGGAATACACACATCACAAAAAGTTTTACATCACTTCGGTTCCGAGAGTTCCGGAATCTGTAGAGAATATTGGAATGGAGATCAACATAAATATCATTTCCGCTCTTTTTATTGCTCATGACAACCACACATTGCATGTTGTACCACCATACGGCGAGACCTTCAGAGGTGGTGGTCCAGATTGCTGCACACACCGGTACCTCCAATACCCAGTAGCACGTCCTCTTGCATTGACGCATGCCTGTATTCGTCGTGGCATACTATCCACAAGTTCATCAAGGCACTGTGTTCCATATTGTTCCACTCCTCAACGGAGATTGGGCGTAGATCCCTCAGAGTGGTTGGTGGGTCACATCGTCCATCAACAGCCCTTTTCAATCTATCCACGGCATGTTCGATAGGGTTCATGTCTGGAGAACGTGCTGGCCACTCTAGTCCAGCGATGTCGTTATCCTGAAGGAGGTCATTCACAAGATGTGCACGGTGGGGGTGCGAATTGTCGCCCATGAAGACAAATGTCTCGCCAATATGCTGAAGATATGGTTGCACTATTGGTCAGAGGATGGCATTCACGTATCGTACAGTCGTCACGGCGCCTTCCATGACTGACAGCGGCGTACGTCGTCCCCACATAATGCCACCCCAAAACAGCAGCACTCGCTGTACAGTATGACTAAGGCCTTCAGCCTGACCGGGTTGCCTCCAAACACGTCTTCGACAGTTGTCTGTTTGAAGGCATATGCGATGCTCATTGGTGAGGAGAACGTGATGCCAATCCTGAGCGGTCCATTCGGCATGTTGTTGGGCCCACCTGTACCGCGCTGCATGGTGTCGTGGTTGCAAGCATGGGCCTCACCATGGACGTCCGGAGTGAAATTGCGGCTATTGCGCACAGTTTGAGTCCTAACACGACGACCTGTGGCTGCACGAAAAGCATTATTCAACATGGTGGCTTTGTTGTGAGGGTTCCTCCGAGCCATAATCAGTAGGTAGCGGTCATCTGCTGTAGTAGTAGCCATTGGGCGGCCTGAGCGAGGCATATCATCGACAGTTCCTGTCTCTCTGTATCTCCTCCATATCCGAACACCATCGCTTTGGTTCACTCCAAGACGTCTGGACACTTCCTTTGTTGAGAGTGCTTCCTGGCACAAAGTAACTATGTGGACGCGATCGAACCGCGGTATTGACCGTCAAAGCATGGTTGAACTACAGACAACACGAGCTGTGTACCTCCTTCCTGGTAGAATGACTGGAAGTGATTGGCTGTCGGACCCCCTCCGTCTAATAGACGCATCTCATGCATGGTTGTTTACATCTTTGGGAGGGTTTAGTGACATCTCTAAATAGTCCACGGTCAACGTCTATCTTCAGGAGTTCAGGGAACCTGGGTGATGCAAAACTTTTTTTATGTGTGTATTTGAAGAAATGCGGCGTAAGTAACCCTTTCGATGGCAGTGAAGTTCATCTTATAAGCAGAGGACAACGATAACGACGAAGAGGAAGAAAATGAAAAAGAAGAAGGAGAAGAAAGTTCAGATGACGATTCTCAGGAATTTTAAAGGCCAGATCGGTTTTATAAACTAAGAATTTTTTTTAGCCTGGCTTCGCAACCTAATAATAAAAATGGTAAAAATATTATTTAAAAAATAGCAAAAAATTAAGGTGCTTCTTATAGTCTATAGCGTCTTATAGTTTGTAAAATATATTACTTGAGTCTTAATTTTTACCTGTGTGATAATTCACGGCCTGACTGCATTAATAACATTCTAGGCCTGCTTTACGACGTATATAAAAATATTTGGTTTTTTTACTATGTGGGAGAAGAATTTTAATGCTTTCTCAGTCCACAGCAGTTTAGGAAGTTAGGGCCAACTGTAATGATAATTTGCTCAAAACAGAACGAAGTAATAAAACTGGAGCCAACAGAGATCTGTATTGAATTTGAATCATCAGACAATTTTCCTCAAAGCGTCACAGCATATGCACTATATAGATTCTAATTTAGTAGAATTAGTGTGAAAAAATAGTGTAAACTTCAAGCATCTAAGTGAAATCCTTCAACCTACATGAGGAGAAAAGATCGCAGAGAAGCCTCGACTACGTGTATAATAAAAAATGCATGTCCATTCACACAGAAGTCAGACACTACAACATTGTAATCAAACCTGAAATACTGTATGCAAGTGAGACGCTAACACACCATACGAAAAGTGACATGGAAAGTATACTGAAGGAATACAGGAAAATGTTGAGGAAACTGCTCGGCCCAAAGTTGACAGAAGAGGGATACAGATTACACTCTAGAAAATCTACAGAGAAGATGTCAAACATAGCAGCAGATCTCAGAAAAAGAAGGTTGAAGTTCTATGGGCACATCATCAGACTGTCACCAAACCGACTCACCAAGAGAATTCTAACATACATACAAGGGGTCAAATTAACAATATCATGTATCATACAAGGACATAGAAGCAGCAAAAATCGATCCAATAGAAATTGAAGGCAGCATTGTATATAGGGACAGGATACACAAGTAGAAAGTGAGGTCAGAGAATGAATTCCCAAAGAAACCAGGGACGAAGAGGACTGAAGATAGAGACTCCACCTAGAAAAAAATGAGAGAATCGTGGAAGATCAGAAAGAACACTCAAATGAGGCAGAATGCTTTGTGTGACCTACAGGGTCTCGACACAAGTTATATATTCAGGGTGGTCCATTGATCGTGACCGGCCCAAATATCTCACGAAATAAGCGTCAAACAAAAAAACTGCAAGGGGGAAACCAGATGGCGCTATGGTTGGCCCGCTAGATGGCGCTGCCATAGGTCATCCGGATATGCGTTTTTTAAAAGTAGGAACCCCCATTTTTTATTACATATTCGTGTAGCACGTAAGGAAATATGAATGTTTTAGTTGGATCTCTTTTTTCGCTTTGTGATAGATGGCGCTGTATTAGCCACAAACATATGGCTCACAATTTTAGATGAACAGTTGGTAACAGGTAGGTTTTTTAAATTAAAATACACAACGTAGGTACGTTTGAACATTTTATTTCGGTTGTTCGAATGTGATACATGTACCTTCGTGAACTTATCATTTCTAAGAACGCATGCTGTTACAGCTGATTACCTGTAAATATCACATTAATGCAATAAATGCTCAAAATGATGTCCGTCAACTTCAACGCATTTGGCAATACGTGTATAGACATTCCTCTCAACAGCGAGTAGTTCGCCTTCCGTAATGTTCGCACATGCGTTGACAATGCGCTGACTCATGTTGTCAAGCGTTGTCGGTGGATCACGATAGCAAATATCCTTCAACTTTCCCCACAGAAAGAAATACGGGGACGTCAGATCCGGTGAAAGTGAGGGCCATGGTATGGTGCTTCGACGACCAATCCACCTGTCATGAAATATGCTATTCAATACCGCTTCAACCACACGCGAGCTATGTACTGGACATCCATTATGTTGGAAGTACATCGCCATTCTGTCATGCAGTGAAACATCTTGTAGTAACATCATTAGAACATTACGTAGGAAATCAGCATACATTGCAGCATTTAGATTGCCATCGATAAAATGGGGCCAATTATCCTTCCTCCCATAATGCCGCACCATACATTAACCCGCCGCCAAGGTCGCTGATGTTCCACTTGTCGCCGCCATCGTGGATTTTCCGTTGCCCAATAGTGCATATTATGCCGGTTTACGTTACCGCTGTTGGTAAATGACGCTTCGTAGCTAATTAGAACGCGTGCAATAAATCTGTCATCGTCCCGTAATTTCTCTTGTGCCCAGTGGCAGAACTGTACACGACGTCCAAAGTCATCGCCATGCAATTCCTGGTGCATAGAAATATGGTACGGGTGCAATCGAAGTTGATGTAGCATTCTGAATCCCGACGTTTTTGAGATTCCCGATTCTCGCGCAGTTTGTCTGCTACTGATGTGCGGATTAGCCGCGGCAGCATCTAAAACACCTACTTGGGCATCATCATTTGTTGCAGGTCGTGATTGATGTTTCACATGTGGAAGAACACTTCCTGTTTCCTTAAATAACGTAACTATCCGGCGAACGGTCTGGACTCTTGGATGATGTCGTCCAGGATACCGAGCAGCATACGTATTTTGATCACAATAGCCATACATCAACACTATATCGACCTTTTCCGCAATTGGTAAACGGGTAATGTATATCGAAGCAAATACCGTCCGCACTGGCGGAATGTTACTTGCTACCACGTACTTATACGTTTGTGGCTATTACAGCGCCATCTATCACAAAGCGAAAAAGTGGTCCAACTAAAACATTCATATTTCTTTACGTACTACACGAATATGTAATAAAAATGGGGGTTCCTATTTTAAAAAACGCAGTTGATATCCGTTTGACCTATGGCAGCGCCATCGTGGGGGCCAACCATAGCGCCATCTGGTTTCCCCCTTCAAGCTAGACGAATTTCGTTTTTTGTAGTTTTTTCGTTTGATGCTTATTTCGTGAGATATTTGGCCCGGTCACTATCAATGGACCACCCTGTATATGGTATCTCTATACAAAAAGTTTTCTTTTCATCATTACAGTTAGAAAATTAACATATATATTGTGGAAACTATTGTTAGGAAACAAAAATCAATATTGTTAATAAACTATGTTTTGCTAGCAAAGAAAAAATATTTTTGGTAAACTATAACCTAAAAATGATTGTAACAAAAAAGTATTACCTACAACTTTGTTAGGAAAGAAAATATATTGTTAATAAACCAGAAATTAATTCTTTATTGATATGGGCTTGTACCAATTATTATTTACGGAAAACCGATGTAGTGACTGCAAGCAAATCACGTTGGCGGATGGTCCCTTCACTATCGCGATCAGACCAAGAACGACAAGGCTCACGCAATTTACCTATAGAGAGAAATGGGTGAAGGAGGATTAGGGGACTTTATATACGTATTTCAATTAGCATAGAGAGAGGGAGAAGTGGAGAGGGATGGTAACTTTTACGTAGACCATTGTCTGAGCCAGAACTCTCATCGTGGATGGGCGACCTTTATTTTCCTGCCATTTTTATGTCACAATCGCTCGAGAGGGGTTAGCAGAAATGTGACATGTATCATGTTACCTCCCGACCTTGACTGTACCACACGCAGTTGTCCCAGAGGGTGGGCACTGAACTTGAGGTAAGATCGTTATCTGCGATCGTATACCCACTGATACCCTATTGTTAACTGATGACGTAATGCAGACTCAAATGTCGTTGGAAAACTTCGGAAACCTGAATCTACTTGTTCAGTTGAATTTTGCAAGGATGACTAAAACAAGCTGTGTTTCATATGAGTAGTAGTTTCTAGATCCGTATTGATTGGTTGCGAGAAGTTTCTTTCCTACCAGGAACGTAATAATGTTTGAGCTTTATACGTACTATGATCCGTCAACAGACGGACGTCAGTGATATTTAATTAAAATTCAGTGCACCCGTGCTTTTTTCCTCTTTGTAAACAGGACTGACCCGTACTTTTTTACAATCACTAGGTATTATTTGCTTCACAAATACAAGCTAGTAAATGGGATAATTTCACGATGCATTCGACGTAGTCTAAGAAGAATGTTGTCAGGTTCTGGTACCTTTTGAGTAGTCGTAATACTGCTTTTCAGTTTATGCACTTATGCTATCAATATCCGTTTGTGAGTGCAAGGGGTGGTGTGGCATTGACCTAGTGTATGGATACATAAGCTAATGTGGAATTTGAAATTTCTGTCTGCCTCTGTTTGCTATGACACCAGATCGTTGCAAGTGATATTGGGAAGTTAAATGCTAATCTTCATTCTCTTCTCTCAAAAAGATCTTCTCTCTGACACACACAAGCAGGGACTA
Organism: Schistocerca piceifrons; assembly: GCF_021461385.2. Classification (NCBI taxonomy): domain Eukaryota; kingdom Metazoa; phylum Arthropoda; class Insecta; order Orthoptera; family Acrididae; genus Schistocerca; species Schistocerca piceifrons. The sequence goes on from NC_060141.1 coordinate 208,732,720, forward strand.
GGATATTCTGTCTTTTAGTCTGAGTCCTAAAAAATCAACACTTTGTATAGATATACAAAATATTACTGCCGCAGTTTATGAACTTTGTACTGTATTCAGAGGAGATACAGTGAATTTGATTTACAACATCAAACTGGGTAGCTGACGTTCCCTATCTGTTATTTCTTTTTCTAGCGTTTCTAATAGGTATACAAATTGTATCCAAGGCTTCGTTCTTCAATCATTATTTTGTTTTCGTTTTTCACGTATGCCGGTGTAGCCTCGTGATGACTACCTTGTGACGCCATTTGTATCCTCAAAATAGTCACACACTTTCAAAACAAAAGAGTATCTTGCGGTTTCTACTGACAAGGGAACCTCCCCAACGCACCCCCCACCGATTTAGCTATAAGTTGGCACAGTCGATAGGCCTTGAAAAACTGAACACAAATCAATCAAGAAAACAGGAAGAAGTTGTGTGGAACTACGAAAAAATAAGCAAAATATACAAACTAAGTAGTCCATGCCCAACATATACAACATCAAGGACAGTGTGAGCATAAGAGCGCCATGGTCCCGTGGTTAGCGTGAGCAGCTTCGGAACGATTGGTCCTTGGTTCAAGTCTTCCCTCCTGTGAAAAATTTACTTTCTTTATTTTCGCAAAGTTATGATCTGTCCGTTCGTTGATTGACGCCTCTGTTCACTGTAATAAGTTTAGTGTATGTGTTTTGCGGCCGCACCGCAAAACCGTGCGATTAGTAGACGAAAGGACGTGCCTCTCCACCGGAACCGAAAACATTTGATCCCAAGGTCATAGGTCAACCGATTCCTCCAAAGGAAAGCCGGCCACAGTGGCCGAGCGGTTCTAGGCGCTTCAGTCTGGAACCGCGCGACCGCTACGGTCGCAGGTTCGAATCCTGCCTCGGGCATGGATGTTTGTGATGTCCTTAGGTTAGTTAGATTTAAGTAGTTCTAAGTTCTAGGGGACTGATGACCTCAGATGTTAAGTCCCACAGTGCTCAGAGCCATTTTTGAACCTCCACAGGTAAACACGTCTGATATATTCTATACGACACTGGTGACGGCATGTGCGTCACATGAGAGGAATATGTTGTCGCCCCACATAACTTGTACACTTGGCGAATGGGTAAAAAGATTCTTCTACCTTACCCGATTTACGTTTTCTTGTGGATGTGATAATCACTCCCAAAAAAGTGATGAAAACACAAGAGTTTGTCATATAAACTGAAAATAAAAAGTTAAACTTTTCACTCGAGGGAAAACTTGAACCAAGGACCTCTCATTCCGCAGCTGCTGACGCTAACCACGGGACCACGACGTTCTTGAGTTCTGACTGTCCTTGATGTTGCTTATGTGGACTACTTAGTTTGTATATTTTGCTTATTTTTTCATAGTTCCACACAACTTCTTCCTGTTTTCTCGATTGATTTGTGTTCAGTTTTTCAAGGCCTATCCACTGTGCCAACTTATAACTAAATCTCAGTGGGGTGCGATGGGGAGGTTCCATGGTGAGATAAGGCCACCTTCATATAAATTACACCAAAATATCCTGTAGATAATGTAGAATCATTATACTAAGACCAAGTGAAAAATGCCAGCCAGTTGTTTCCAAAGAAACAGGCGGTAGAGGTAAGATGAGAAAATGAAACCTTCTGCACTTTCGTGAGTTGTTTGCGAAACTATGACAATCGGACATATACCTGCCGCTCGCACAGAGTACTTTCGATTGAATCTGTCTAAAGTATGTTCTCTTAACAACCGTTATATCAGGAACAAGAAAAGAGTGTCAAGGAATGAACAAAAAGAAAAAGAGAGAAGCATGTCGTTGATAATATTGAGTTTAATGGATTGGGATTTACACAACTGGCAAGAATATTCACATCATTTTAGTAGAGCTCGACTTGAGCAAAACTGGTTAGTACGGACTATCTCCAGGCGATACTCGATCTCCTGCGACGCTGTAGTGACTTGTCGTATTACGCCTGAAATGTGTCAGTCGGGTGTATGTTGAAATGTTTTATGTGTGATTGCTATTGTGTTAGCTTATTTTAGTCCATATAACTACTGTACTGAATGGTAGCTATCTATGTTGATGTTGTGGAGTTTGTCCATGACTGCAAAGGTCGAGTCACTAACATGCATGTCAATTCATTTTTCCTTCCCGTGTACTTAGTTGCATGTCCTCTGCTTAATGAGCTGCATGACTCGATGGAGCCGTCGGTGAGCCACATGAAGCAGGAGAGAAATGTGGTTGTAGGTAGGGGGTCCTGATCCTGGATGGTAAAGGCTAAAGGAAGGGCCGCAGAATTCTTCAGGACTGCAGCCCTCACTGTGTACAGTCTGGGACTTCTAAACACCTCGATCTGACTGATAGTAAGCCAATGCAAAATAATTCTTTTATGAGTCGGAATCTCTGGTCATGCGTAATTCTGGTGCCATCTTTTTCACCGACAGCGATGTAGCAGCCACTGTTAAAAATTGTTTCTTCTCTTACTTTTGGGGGAAGGTTTGGCGACATCCAGACGCCACTCAACATGAACTGCAAATTTCTCTCTCTTGCAACATGGCCTACGCAACTCACTGATTAACTTAAAAACAAAATATCAGCTAAGCGAGAGTTTGGAGCTCTGGTTCTCAATATTTCATGAGTGGGATGGCAGCTCAATGGGCAGATAAAAAGATATCTGCTAACTGAGATATTGGAGTGCAGTTTAGAAAAATCTTATTGGTTAATAGCTGTCAAAGCCATTTCTGTTTATGGCAGCCCACCTGCGTAGATTTTATGCAGAGCAGAGAGGCAGTGTAGAATCTTTAGGACACTCCAGCTAGAGCTGCGGGAAAGGACTGTGGATAAGGACATGGAAGAGGTCACTCTGGTTCAAGGCACCGAGATTTAGGGTAGACGGACTTGGGTGGGAACCACGTCAAGAGCCACAGCCTGTTATCTTGAGGATCAGCTCGTCGTAACATCACTTAGCAGTTACTGCCGCTGGGAAGCTGCAGCAGGTGTCTTGCGTGGTCGATTCTGGTGACAGCAGTTTCCAAATTGGGCTATCACGGGAGGATCATGATGATGTGCTTTCGAGCCGTTTAGCACTAAATATGGTTAGGCAGCATGGCTCAATCTAGTCTCGTAGCCGAGGGCTCACCTATGACCAAGCGCGCTTAGGCATTTGCATACGGAATCTATATATTTTTGCAGGATCACTCAGAGCAGTCATTGTGCGCTCATCTATGACTGAATTTTGGAGAAGGTACTGTTCGGATGATGCCCACTAGCATCATACCTATCCGTCGCAGGCCTTGCCAAGCAGATCTAATAATAATCAGTTAAATCATACTTATTCAGTGTTTGGCATCCTTTACTTTTGTTTTGTTTCCTTGCTATTCTTATTAACGTGTAAAATCAAATTGGGCTTGTTTCCGACTAAGACTTGCAATTCAATAGATAGCTCCTTCTCTCGAATTATTAGTTCTTAATGATTCTGTAAGAACCGATCACCATGACTCATTTAAGAGCCCCAAAACTTTCTCATTACTCAGTCCGTTGCACGACAGATCCATTTACGTTTCTGAGTACACGGTAGGCTGGGACAGATTACTAAATCGACTGAAAGACAGATTAGCTCGACTCGACGTCTTGCAGGCCTACCATCGTAATCCAGCCATACACATCTACAACAATAGCCACACGAGTGAGATTATCACGCCCTTTCACAGGCTTTCACCTAAAGGTGTCCAATAGGATCTGGAAATCCCCGCTGGACGATGTTGTCTTGCGTCTACCGTGTTACAAACTAGGACTGCTGCATGCTCTTCGGCCACTTTTCGCCCTCATCGTAAACAAGCTGCGTAGCCAGTACTGAAACATGCCGAAGATATACATGTCTGCTGATGAGAGCCTTTTACGACGAGGTCACGTTTTATGTCTGTGAGAAAGTAACTGTATGTATGTATTAAACTGGGGACCTAGAAATGACGGGGAGGCTTCGTCCCTGCCGTAGCCCTCAGTGGTTCACAGCCTCTCAACAGGCTACAGCAGTCCACTCACCCCACCGCCGCCCCACACCGAACCCAGTGTTAGTGTGCGTGGTTCGGCTCCCAGTGGACCCCCCCCCCCCCCCCCACCACCCGGAAACGTAGAGTAATTATGGTGTATGCGTATGTGGAGACGGTGTTTGAGCAGCAGTCACCGACTGATGCGGAATAAGGGGAACCAGCACCAATTCGCCGAGGCAGATGGAAAACCGCCTTATAAACCATCCACAGGCTGGCCGGCGCACCTTCCCGCTCGGGAAGCGCAGTGTTAAGCCGTCGGCACACGGACCATGCATCCGAGCGTTGAGCGTTGAGCGTGCCGAGTTTATGACATCATAGCGTGGAATAGCACGTTCGGCAGTCTTTCCGAACGTGTAGAGCAATATCTGGCATGTCAGATATCCTGAGCGTGCGTCTGAGGGTTGACCAATGAGATGGCACAACGCCACCTACGTCACACGCACGCCGTCCCTCTTCAGTACAGAGTTGTGAGGCGCCATATTGGCATTCATTTCAAGCCTATATGTATATATGCCGTATCTGAGCACTAGAAAATTGAGACTCACGGGAGAACCCGTTGTTAGTTGTGTGATTCGTTCCAATAAAATAATGAGAAACATCATATTCGTGGCAAAAGAATTATTGTAACTTGCGTTTTATGATAGTAGGCTATTTGAAGGCAGCGACACACTGAAGATCCACCCAAAACGCATTGTTCTTTGTACAATTTGTTATAATTCAATTTCAGTTAGTAATATAATTATCTACGATTAACGTTTTTAGCAAGAGTAATACAATATGATAAAGCACAAAGATTAGCCGGCACGGTAGCTCAGCGTTTTCGGTCAGAGGGCTGCGTGCTCTCTGTAATAAAAAAACTGAGTCAAGGAACCAACGATCAATTTGAACGGATGTCTTGTGACGTCCGCCCCGAGCAAACGCAACGAACTATATCGAACAAAAAAAAAAAAAAAAAAAAAATAGCTTAATGAGTAGCGTGGTTACCCGGTAAGGAGTTTTTATTTGGGTGGTGGATCGCGTCTTAACGCTCCCTAATTTTTTTCCTGACATTCGTGTTTTATTAGGTTCTGACACTTTATTTATTAGTTTAATATAAGTATATGCTATAATATTTGATGTTATGTAAATGTAAGTTCACCTGTTTTTGAGGGGTGACTTTGTTCGATTGGCTTAATCTACAAGAAAGCTTGCGCTACTTGTATAAAGATATTTTGCTCCTTTTTCTTTTACGCTTCGTAATTCATATGATGCAAAGATACTGGGTAGGAAGAGTGATCAAGTGAGAGTGACCTTGGGGTTTTACTAAAATGTGAGAATGATGAAATAATGCTTATCTTATGCCAAGAGGTATTCCAAATTTGTACCGCACTGTTTGTAATGGAACTTTTATAAACCTGTGTCCTTATTGATTGGGCATGGTACTTTCCTTTTCGTGGACGATGGAGTAAATGTGTGTTTTAATAGAGCTAACGTGGGAATTTTACGCGCGCCCGTTGAGTAAACAGTGTGATTTACGAACTAGAAACATCCCTCAACTGCTGCTGGAGTGCGCTGCGATCGCGTGTACCACGTTGGGACCCACGCACCGTATGCACAAGTCGCATCGTTCCTGAGCGTTCAGCAGCACGTTGAACTTGGCACGCTCAACGTTAACGTTCGACAGCACGGTCCGTGTGCCGACGGCTTTAGACCGCACGGCTAGCCGGGCGGGTGAAAGTAACTGAGTCAATTGTATGATTTACCCGAAAGCCGCATCCTCATAGTTGGGTAAGAGCTGATAGGTCCGTCACAGGTTCAATTCCCAAGTGCGAAACGGAGATGGTTATCCAACTCGAGTGGCATACGCTAAAGAGAGGCGATGTGCATCACGATGAGGTTAACAGTTAAAGTTCCGAGAGTGAACTTCCCTAGAAGAGTCAACCAGTGTGTTGATTTCTTTTACATATCTTCCGCAAAAAGACCATAACAGTGAAACTAGATTCAAGCTCGCACGGAGGATTCTCAACACTGTTCCCGTGGACCATTCGCGACTGGAACAGGAAAGGGTAGAAGAAACAGTGGTACATTACGTATTCTCCGCCACGCACCATAAAATGGCTTGCAGCGTGCGGAGTGTAGATGTAGGTATAGGATGTCTGGTGCTACCTGCTGAAGAACAGCCTCATTGGGCTGTGTCCTACCACGTACCCTCAAAGTCCGGTATAAGTACTTGGAGCTATTGGAGAATTGCCGGCCGGAGTGGCCGTGCGGTTCTAGGCGCTACAGTCTCTAACCGAGGGACCGCTACGGTCGCAGGTTCGAATCCTGCCTCGGGCATGGATGTGCGTTATGTCCTTAGGTTAGTTAGGTTTAATTAGTTCTAAGTTCTAGGCGACTGATGACCTCAGAAGTTAAGTCGCATAGTGCTCAGAGGCATTTGAACCATTATTGGAGAATTACGCCGTTTCAAAGTTTCCAATGGACATCAATTCTGGACAGGACGGCGCATTTCGCACAACCCCAACACGGTGTTGCGGGAATTTACACGGCTCTGATGATACGAGGCCGTTGGGATCCAGTACGGCGTTCCGTATTACCCTCCTGAACCCACCGATTACATATTCTGTTAACAGTCATTGGATCTCGACCAACGCGAGCAGCAATGTCGCGATACGATAAACCGCAATCGCGATCGGCTACAATTCGACCTCTATCAAAATCGGAAACTTGATGGTACACATTTCTCCTCCTTACACGAGGCATCACAACAACGTTTCACACCAGGCAACGCCGCCCAACTGCTGTTTGTGTATGAGAAATTGGTTGGAAACTTTCCTCATGCCAGCACGTTTTAGGTGTCGCCACCAGCGCCAACCTTTTGTTGAATGCTCTGAAAAGCTAATCATTTGCGTATCACAGCATCTTCTTCCTGTCGGTTAAATTTCGCGTCTGTAGCACGTCATCTTCGTGGTGTAGCACTTTTAATGGCCATTAATGTATTTACCTTGTGGGTACCCAACTTTATGTTCAGATTGTGTGCTGAACGATTTGCGTTGTTAGTAGTTTCAGTGTCATGATTTGCCGTTAGGCGCCGTTACAGGTAGGTGAGGGGGGGGGGGGGGGGTGACCAGGGTGTTGGATCGTTCCTCCCAATCCACCGATCCGGAAATGTTTTATCCAGAAATTCACGCCCCTTGACTTTTTTTCTGGGGCTCAATCAAGGACAGCGTCTTCGTCACACCAGTTGCTGTCGTCGACGAACTGAAGGCTTGGACACAAGCTGCTGTGGGTACAGTGACAGAACACATGTTACGAAACACTTGGCGGAAACCAGAATACCGCCTCTACATTCTCCGAGCTTCCAAGGGAGCACACTTTGAGGTTTACTAACGTAAGTGATCTTAAAAAAAGAAACTAGTAACACTAATCTATGTAACGGCATCAAATGTAACTTATTATATCAAACGGTTATTCTGTCACAAATTTTTATAATCAGGGCAAGACTTTGTGTTCACCCTGTACAAGTGACAGGTCACATTACAATTGCAGACAGTTAGCATGGGTCTGGAAAAGGTGAGGAGGGCTGTTTGCAAAGCCGTTTTGTCAAAACAACGCCGGCTGGGGTGGGCGAGCGGTTCTAGGCGTTACAGTCTGGAACCGCGCGACCGCTACGGTCGCAGGTTCGAATCCTGCCTCGGGCATGGATGTGTGTGATGTCCTTAGGTTTGTTAGGTTTAAGTAGTTCTAAGTTCTAGGGGACTGATGACCTCAGAAGTTAAGTCCCATAGTGCTCAGAGCCATTTTGTCAAAACACCAGCAACAGTCCTCCTGCTCTTCACGAGTACGGACGCATGAAAGGAGTATGGAGAGGTCATCTTTCCGTACCGGGGTTGTATAACAATTAACTGACGATTTGGGAATCGCTTCAGGGAGAGGCTGACGGCCAATTGTGCAATAAATTGCATCTGTGACGACAGCTGAACATTCAATGGTCCACCGTTCGAACAGTGCTGAGAACAGTTGTGAAATGGTATCCATAAAAACTTCACATGCAGATGGTCGTCACACTGGGCAAAGTTTCTAGTCTGGAACATAAACATGGTCCGTAATTAAGAAATACCATCCTGTCATGTGGGAATTGAAACATGTTTCTTTCAATAGTTCACTCGTTGTTCTCTCCCACATTTCCTTACAAATGATTCGACAAAATTTCAATGCCACGATCACTAGTTTTTCACGGGAATCCTCTCAAAAAGCGAAAGTTTAATTACAATCACCCCATGTTCCTATATAGGTACGGGGGATGCTTGCTGCACATGAATTACACATTACTGTTGAAATTTGGCTCTCTAACGCTACTCTCTAACGGCCATATACACATCCAAAAACCACAATATCTTAAAAATATGTATCTAATTTTGAAGATTATATTTACAGCACAAGCTTTCTTCAGCGGCCCAAAATGAGCGTACAACACGCTGTGACGTCACCGCTACGCTCATTGCGTGGCCGACTGACACATAGGTCGGCTTTCAGTCTAAAAACTCGTGATGGACAGGGGAAAGCCTCACTAGCTTCCCCACTGTGAGTTTTTCTCGTGACGAAATGTTTCTTCGCTTCTGGATTTGGAGAGGTGGTTCACAATCACTCGACCTGATTCAACTACTATTCTTGAACGTGTTAGTGGAATAACAAATGCGTGGCTCTCGTGTGGCTCACGCCATGATCTGCATGGTTGGATGTCGGCGGCAGTGGGACTGACCACAACGGCAATGGAGGCGAATGGGTGGGGCAGGAGATCGAGTATCTGGTCCATGGTCTCAATGGCGCTTACGTCGAGGTGTACTGAAACTCTATGAATTCTTCTTGCCAACTGCTCAAATTCAGATGCAATATACCTGATAGTTTACAAGATGTATCTTTCCTTCTCGTCATTTTACTTTCGGTCATCCTGTTTATATCTCCAACACCAATTGTTAACTTAATAGGCATCCAGAAAATTTGCAGTGTTTGCATACAGTTTTGACTATTAGACATTTTCATCGCAAAGTGTCACAGGATGAGTCTAATTGTCTCGCAGATCACTTGAATCTGATGTCATCTACTGAAAACATTTGTTATACGTTGAATCGGAGGGTTTCCCCAGAAAATTGTGTTATTAGTTACGCATACCAATTGAGGCAACCTACAGAACAAAATTTATGCAGCCACATTCCATCATGCTGTCGGAAAATATAATACCTCAATGTTAATTCTGAAACAGTACTCTGAAAGACGAGTACTTAATTGCCAATCGATTAATAGTTGCTTCGTCATGCGGGGTTTAAAAGTCGAGCGCTGCAGTCGCGAAGTGATGCGGACGCACAGAAGTGTTATCAACGTGATCTTAAGTTATTAAGCCACGTGCTGTGGTCGGGAGCCAGCGCGGACGATGTTATCGACATGATATTAAATTCAAGTTCTTTCTCTGAGTGGGCTATATTTCTTTCCTGCGATGTGCTTATTTACTAGAGATTTTGCGATAGTACACATCTGAGTACTTGACTTAGCTATGACGTAGTTCCAATAAATGAAATAATTTAGCGCAGCACCTGACCATGTTGTCGTCAGACCTTGAATTGGCCGTGTGAGCGTCTTTCGTGAACAGGCGAGCGACAGCTAAATAGAACAAGCGAAAGCGAGTTTTGGCAGGGTGTATGGTGGCAGATTGAATTTTAGCTGTTTAAGATGAGGTGCCGAGAATTGGAATTGAATGAAATATATTTTAAATGTAGCATTGCAGAAGCGAAAGCGATTTGTGAGAATACTGACAGCAGCGCTAAGATTTCTGTGGGAACAAAACTGTCGTGGCATGGCATTATTACCTGTGACGCCATTATAATAACCCTTTCCTTATTGCAGGTAGATTGAAAGACTAACATTTGGACATCGGAAGATGTGATTCACACTGACGACCGGTGAAGGGTGATACCAGTTAGTGTTTTGGATCACTTCGTGATTGTGTCAAATGAAAATAAATGGTTGAAAATGTAGGTGCGTTCTAGATACGTACTCTTGAAGTGACATGTTGAGTTTTCAAGCGATACCAGGTGGCATTGATACAGCTCTGCATAGGAGAAATAGGGCCATGTTGCTCGCGGTCTACATTTTGGGTCTATCATCTCTTTCTTATACGTTGACTGCTATGGTATGAGCAGTGTGATTCTGTGATGACGATACAAACTTTCAGAGGTGATGGAGAAGGACAAATGTATCAATTTGTGAGGTAACGGGTGAGTTGTGGCGCCCTGAAAATATTCTAAGTTCGGAGTTGGCGTGGCCGCACGGGCCGCTCGGCAAGGCGGGGCTCGGCAGCAAACACGTGGGACCGAACGTTAGTTGGGCAAGAGGGGTAGCCCTAGCACGTGGCTGGGAATTCCATGGTGACGCTATGTCGATGAAGGAGACATGGTGGGAGTGCCAAAGGTGGCGGACTTTGTGAAACCTTAATGGCAGACATTTCACAGTTCGCATGGAAATTAATAGTTGCCAGATGAATAGTGATACCTCAAAAAGAAACATGTACATTACTATTATTTGCACGACGATTCAGATTTCAATATCTCTATTAGTTTAAAGTTTAGTATCTGACGATAAATTATACAAGTAACACCCAGCAACGAATTTCCAAAAACTAAACGGTTCATCCGACTTTGTCGATCGACGTGTCCTTAGAAAGCTATTGGTGTAAACCTACATTGGTATAAATTACAGGCATGTAACTTGAATAGTACATGTGTTATAGGAGCTCAATCTGGCTGATTACTACCGATCTCGTCAGGCCATAAGTACGCCACACTTACACGAAAAAACGGTAGCAGCATGCTTATAAATGTATTTATTCATCTATGTCTTTGTTTATATCCGATATATATTATTCATGAAGAAATTGATCAATTATTTACTGTGTTTTAGAAAGCACAGTGACATTAGACTACTGGCTTACTGCTATTCCATTCCTTTGATATATATTCATTTAATTTGTTTCTGTACTTAATAGTGTGTGTTAGAGCGTGTCTATGGTCCAGTCGTGAGAATATTTATTTAAATTCAAGTTATTTAAACGTAAATCCAATATTTCGAATATGTTTCAAAATGTTTGTGAGTGTGCGTTGGCTTGAAGACATGGCAGGAGCGTTCTAGCCAATCACAGCGATCGTTCCAAAAATGACATGTGGAGAGACTGTATGGAGGTGGGGTAGGAGCATCGTTTCGAGAGAGGATGGGGAGTTTTGGACAGTGCGGCATGAGTGATGGTATGGGAGAGGACACGAGAGAGTACTGGACAGTACGGCAAGACGGACGCACGGTCGCGGAAAACACTTGGAGAGTGGAGTAGTTAGCACGTTGTCGCGGATGATAGAAATATTTCATAGTGCCGACTAGTGCACTTTTGAGATTTCCGTGACTTCTGCAGTGAAGACGTAGTGTGCATTTAGAAGTGAATATCTCGCGAGCTATGTTGTTGTTCGTAACTAATTACGTGAAGTAGAAATCTATTGTTTCCCTGTTATTCAACTAATATTTTATTTAATTGCTGGACCATCGACACCAATAAGTGTTTTACAGTAATAAAGCGCATTCTTAAAGATACTTCTGCTATCAATATGTCAAAAATCCGCCCCAGTTGCGAAATGTTACTGGTATTTACCCAGGTTTCAGGTAGAGTAATCTAGCCTTCTTCAGGAGCATAAAATAAACTAATACATGCCAGAATAAGGCATGGTGAAATGTAGCTTCCGCGGCTAACCGACAACTTTCCAAGAAGTGGGGCTAGCGCTGTTCCTCAGCTAACTAACGTAGCTTGACATGGTACCACGGTACTTTAGCTTTTTATGTTTGACCGTGTCTTATTCTGGCATGTATTAGTTCATTTCATGCTTCTGAAGAAGCCCAGATTACTCTAGCTGAAACCTGGGTAAAGACCAGTAACATTTCGCAACTCAGGCGGATTTTTGACATATTATTTTATCACAGTTACTGACAGGGCTGCAACAGTTAAAAATTCTTAGACTTCTGCTATCGTACTCATCATTTAAAGTCGTTAAAACAGTACCTGCGGAATTTATTTAATTGCAATCTTTCATTTATAGATTTTTACATTACATTCGCAATTGCCGAGCGATAGGAATCTTCGAACATTCGATACATGTGTATATTCATATTGTATACTGTAGACTCAGCAGTATTTGGCTTGTAATGCGGCAACTACGTATCCCAGCCCCTAGACAACGAAACCAGCCAAAATTTTTGATATTTCAACTTTGAGTCAGAGGGTACGTAGTTGAGGGCCACACCACACTCCATCATTTATCATTTGAAAATCCCGTAAACTTGAGGTAAGGGAACCTGGTCCGGAAACGACCGATTCGAAAGCTATAAGTGAAAATCTTTCTGACTCTGATTGTGGAGCACATGTACCGGTACTGTTGTTACTAAGATTATAGGGAAGGCAACCTTCAATCGTGATAGTAAGGACGAAAACAAGAAAAAAGTCCAATAAATACAGGCTCTAAAACCCATACGTAAAGAGCTATGAGCACTTATTCGTCTTCGCTACTGTGAAACACATATCTTCCACTGACCAAGTGCTCATAGTTCTTAAGGTAGTGTTCATGTTCACTAAACTTGTTTTTGTTTTGGTCCGCACTACCATCAGTAAAAGTTGTCTACCCTATAATCTTAGCAACAACAGTACTGGTACATGCATTCCGTTGGTAGAGGTGTGAGAACGATTTTCACTTAAAGCTTTCGACTCAGCAATTTCTGAACTAGAGTCGCTTATCTCAAAATGATACATTTACCTCTCTTCATCATCCCTGAAAGTTTGCAACATCATCACGGGATCACCCTGTGTAGCCGTTTACCAACAGGGTACTTCAGCTCGCCCTACCTTTGGGTTTCACGCAACCTGCCACACCTTCACATATCGCAAGATTTCCATATTCTTTCGCTCGCTACTGTTAGTCAAACAGAAAAAAAGAACAGGTCCGTTTTGAAGGAAACTTACTTCAGTTACATTTTGTAGTAGAATACGTTTTCGTTAGAGGCCATATTTTTCGAATTATTCAGAAAAACATAAAAAAGTGACATTCAAATATGTTTTTCTTGAATAAACCGAAAACCGTAGCCTCCATCAAAAACATATACTGTTACAAAATTTAACTACATTAAATTTCCTAAAAATGGTTCTATTTGAAAATTTAAAATGCTGTCATAATCTACTCATTAAGATGTATAATCTGATGCTAAAGGTTTAACACAGTAAGAAAATTTTTGTAGTTAGTAACTGTTAAGCAGGGTGATTTTTTACACCATGTGCAAACTCTAGGAATTGATGGGTGAGAGGATACGGAAAAAAAGGTCTAATGAACTTATGACCGGAAATTCATGGTTTCGATGGTACAGACTGTGGGGTCACCACCAGACACCACACTTGCTAGGTGGTAGCCTTTAAATCGGCCGCGGTCCGTTAGTAAACGTCCGACCCGCGTGTCGCCACTATCAGTGATTGCAGACCGAGCGCCGCCACACGGCAGGTCTAGAGAGAGACTTCCTAGCACTCGCCCAGTTGTACAACCTACTTTGCTAGCGATGGTTCACTGACAAAATACGCTCTCATTTGCCGAGACGATAGTTAGCATAGCCTTCAGCTACGTCATTTGCTACGACCTAGCAAGGCGCCATGTTCAGTTTCTATTGATATTGTAAATAATGTACAGACAAGAGCTACGTTCAGCATTAATAGATTAAAGTTAAGTATTCCACCAGTTACCTCCTTTCTTCTGAAGCCTAATTTCCTTGCCCTGTTCCAGACCTCACGCCAGCCTGCGTGAGCTTAAACGCGTGCCTTTCGGCTTCCACTATAAGGGTTGGCTCTCCTGCCAATCCACAACACAGACCATTCATTCATTCATTCAAACTTTGTGATAGAGACTGCGGTCTAACACGCGCTGTACCAAGCAGCCACAGTTACAGTATGGATGGTTCCCTCCAAGAGGGTAGTACTGTTCCTCATACGTCATACCCTAGCGCCCTCTGCTGCTAGCTCACCTTGTAGTGGATGTGGTACAGTTTTGTGCACAATGGTTCCGTATTCGAATCGTGAGCTTTCCGACATGGTATCTACTTACGGAAAGGCAAATGGCAACAGGTGGTGGGCAGCAAGGTTGTATCAGGAGATCTATCCCCGCCGACACCAACCGCGTCATTCGACGTTTGCAATAGTGTTCCGCCGTTTATCTGAGACAGGGTCGTTTCAAGAAGCAGGAAATAATGAAGGACGTACCAGACTTGGAGGAAAATGCGATAAATACTGTGAAAGGCAGTTGGTTCTCCAGAACAGGGTAAGCCAGACGACCGTGTAGAACATTGGTTGATTGGTTGGTTGATTTGGGGCAGAGGACCAAACAGCGATGTCATCAGTCCCATCGGATTGGGGAAGGAACCACCCCAGCATTTGCCTGAAGCGATTTAGGGAAATCACAGAAAACCTAAATCAGGATGGCCGGACGCGTGTTTGGACCGTCGTCCTCCCGAATGCGAGTCCAGTGTGCTAACCACTGCCCCATTTCGTGTGGAACATTCTCCATGACAATTTTTGCTACCCTTATCACTTGCGGCGTTTGAAGGTCTTTTTAGCGACAGACTTTCACATCGGGAGCAGTTCTGTCTCTGGTTTCTTCACCTGGCGACGACGATTCGGGGATTGAGTCATCCATCCTATTCACAGCTGTGCCCACCTTTAGGCGGAGTGCTGTCATCAACTTTCATAACAGTCGTCTGTGGGATAGTATGCAGAACCCCCGTGGTGTGCTGACAGCGAATCAACAGCACTGGTGGAGCCGGAATGTGTGGGCCGGGATAATTGGCGACCATACTTTGGGACCAGTCTTCTTTCCACGTCGCCCAACAGGCCGGTACTATCGCCCTTTTTTGTGGGTGACTTTGCCTTCCCTGCTGGAAGAAGTGAAACTGATGATTTGAAGTTTTATGTGGCTACATGCATGTACTACATGATGATGCTCCAGCCCACCGTTAACGTCCGGACGCATCTCAATCGTGTTTTCCCTGGTCGATGGATCGGACGAGTAGGTCCAGTTCCATGCCCTGCTCGTCCACTGGCTCTCAACCCGTGGGATTTCTGGTTATGTGGCCATCACAAAAGTATCGTACCGTATATGCAGAGACCATTCCAGAGGCACTGGAGCGGCGTAATCCTGCTGCCTTTTACACTGTTCGGATGCAGAATGAACGCGTAAGACAGAACATGCTATGGCGCGTACACGCATGCGTTGAGACACATGAAAATCATTGTCACCACGTGCTGTAATTGTGGCTGCGTCTTACAGCGCGTAATAGACCGTAGTCTCTCTAACAATGTATGATCGAATAAATTGTCTCTAGCGTTGAAACCATTGCCGGCCTGAGTGGCCGAGCGGTTCTAGGCGCTACAGTCTGGAACTGCGCGACCGCTACGTCGCAGGTTCGAATCCTGCCTCGGAAAGGGAAGTGTGTGATGTCCTTAGGTTAGTAAGGTTTGAGTAGTTCTAAGTTCTATGCGACTGATAACCTCAGAAGTTAAGTCCCATAGTGCTGAGAGCCATTTGAACCATTTTTTTGTTGAAACCATTCATTTCCGGACATAAGTCCATTAGAACATTTTTGTTCCGCTTCCTCTCATCGATCAGTCCCTAGAGTTTGTACACGGCGGAAAAAATCACAATGTATATCTTGAGAGAACGTAACTCACGATGCACAAATACCCGGATTATATTCATCCAGTATTTGAGAAAGAGAGCGTATCGACTTCCAACAAACCTTAAATATAATTTCAGATATTTTCTTAACTTTTTCTCACTTACGTGCTTATCGTCCAATATTTAACGTACAAACTCATTTTTAATCAGATTTCTGAAGCTGTTTTATAAATGGGTGTTCGATTCTTTAAAAAAAATCGCGGGTTTTCTGGTATTTAAGTGCGAGCTTAACTACTCCACGTATTGCTGAAGTAGGACACTAGCATCAAAGCGAACGTCCTTAGCAACAAAAAATATAAGCAAAACACATTGACAAAAGTCTTTTGTGACGAGGATAAATCTTAGTTTTCTATCTGCTGTCGTTTCATAACACTGACAGCGATACATTTCGCAGTTTCTGATACGGCAGCGAGATTTTCCTCTAGTGCTGTTGTAAAGTAACTATCTCGAATCCTCAGCAAAAGCAGCAGAGGAAGGTAACGAACATTAAGTTGGGAAACATCACTTTTACAAGGAAAAAGCAAAGCTGCAGGACATATACACCCCTGGAAATGGAAAAAAGAACACATTGACACCGGTGTGTCAGACCCACCATACTTGCTCCGGACACTGCGAGAGGGCTGTACAAACAATGATCACATGCACGGCACAGCGGACACACCAGGAACCGCGGTGTTGGCCGTCGAATGGCGCTAGCTGCGCAGCATTTGTGCACCGCCGCCGTCAGTGTCAGCCAGTTTGCCGTGGCATACGGAGCTCCATCGCAGTCTTTAACACTGGTAGCATGCCGCGACAGCGTGGACGTGAACCGTATGTGCAGTTGACGGACTTTGAGCGAGGGCGTATAGTGGGCATGCGGGAGGCCGGGTGGACGTACCGCCGAATTGCTCAACACATGGGGCGTGAGGTCTCCACAGTACATCGATGTTGTCGCCAGTGGTCGGCGGAAGGTGCACGTGCCCGTCGACCTGGGACCGGACCGCAGCGACGCACGGATGCACGCCAAGACCGTAGGATCCTACGCAGTGCCATAGGGGACCGCACCGCCACTTCCCAGCAAATTAGGGACACTGTTGCTCCTGGGGTATCGGCGAGGACCATTCGCAACCGTCTCCATGAAGCTGGGCTACGGTCCCGCACACCGTTAGGCCGTCTTCCGCTCACGCCCCAACATCGTGCAGCCCGCCTCCAGTGGTGTCGCGACAGGCGTGAATGGAGGGACGAATGGAGACGTGTCGTCTTCAGCGATGAGAGTCGCTTCTGCCTTGGTGCCAATGATGGTCGTATGCGTGTTTGGCGCCGTGCAGGTGAGCGCCACAATCAGGACTGCATACGACCGAGGCACACAGGGCCAACACCCGGCATCATGGTGTGGGGAGCGATCTCCTACACTGGCCGTACACCACTGGTGATCGTCGAGGGGACACTGAATAGTGCACGGTACATCCAAACCGTCATTGAACCCATCGTTCTACCATTCCTAGACCGGCAAGGGAACTTGCTGTTCCAACAGGACAATGCACGTCCGCATGTATCCCGTGCCACCCAACGTGCTCTAGAAGGTGTAAGTCAACTACCCTGGCCAGCAAGATCTCCGGATCTGTCCCCCATTGAGCATGTTTGGGACTGGATGAAGCGTCGTCTCACGCGGTCTGCACGTCCAGCACGAACGCTGGTCCAACTGAGGCGCCAGGTGGAAATGGCATGGCAAGCCGTTCCACAGGACTATATCCAGCATCTCTACGATCGTCTCCATGGGAGAATAGCAGCCTGCATTGCTGCGAAAGGTGGATATACACTGTACTAGTGCCGACATTGTGCATGCTCTGTTGCCTGTGTCTATGTGCCTGTGGTTCTGTCAGTGTGATCATGTGATGTATCTGACCCCAGGAATGTGTCAATAAAGTTTCCCCTTCCTGGGACAATGAATTCACGGTGTTCTTATTTCAATTTCCAGGAGTGTATAAGGATTCTGGAACAATTTTCATTTGCAAAATTTTTTTAAACAAATTTACAAGCACAAAAACCATGCAAGTTTATTTGCAGATCGTATTGAAAACTTTTTTCTGCGAGTTTTCTCCCTGAATTTTTTAAATAAATTTTCATTTAAAACAGAGACGAGTCAGAGTGTATTATGTAATACATGTGTAGTAATACTGTTATATTTTTGTCGAGGGATTTTTAATGAAGTATTGAGGACAAAAAGGTGCCTTACGGATAAAGCATGCAATAATCAGCGTCCACTAATACAGATATATCACCCAAGCTTGAAGCATTCACAATATCCTTGCTTTATACCCAACAGCCCACTCAAGCAAATCCCCTATTACAGTGTAACCGATACAGAAATCATGTACACACGACTGCATTTTAATTCTTAACTTTCTTCAAAAATTTATGACAACTATTATTTGAGGCGCGTACTGTGCCTAGTATCTGCTGTAAATATCAAAGATTAAAAAAAATCGACTGCCTATTCCGATTACATTTGCATGTCTTTTATGGTATTCTTATCCTATTTTATTGATACAACAAACGCAAGTAAACGAAAGAGAAAAGTATGCAGCAATCTTCAAGAATTTATCATTAACTAGAAATGAAATTTAACAATTGTTGTTGTTGTTGTTGTTGTGGTCTTCAGTCCTGAGACTGGTTTGATGCAGCTCTGCATGCTACTCTATCCTGTGCAAGCTTTTTTCATCTCCCAGTACCTACTGCAACCTACATCCTTCTGAATCTGCTTAGTGTATTCATCTCTTGGTCTCCCTCTACGATTTTTACCCTCCACGCTGCCCTCCAATACTAAATTGGTGATCCCTTGATGCCTCAGAACATGTCCTACCAACCGATCCCTTCTTCTGGTCAAGTTGTGCCACAAACTTCTCTTCTCCCCAATCCTATTCAATACTTCCTCATTAGTTATGTGATCTACCCATCTAATCTTCAGCATTCTTCTGTAGCACCACATTTCGAAAGCTTCTATTCTCTTCTTGTCCAAACTATTTATCGTCCATGTTTCACTTCCATACATGGCTACACTCCATACGAATACTTTCAGAAATGACTTCCTGACACTTAAATCAATACTGGATGTTAACAAATTTCTCTTCTTCAGAAACGCTTTCCTTGCCATTGCCAGCCTACATTTTATATCCTCTCTACTTCGACCATCATCAGTTATTTTGCTCCCCAAATAGCAAAACTCCTTTACTGCTTTAAGTGCCTCATTTCCTAATCTAATTCCCTCAGCATCACCCAACTTAATTAGACTACATTCCATTATCCTTGTTTTGCTTTTGTTGATGTTCATCTTATATCCTCCTTTCAAGACACTGTCCATTCCATTCAACTGCTCTTCCAAGTCCTTTGCTGTCTCTGACAGAATTACAATGTCATCGGCAAACCTCAAAGTTTTTATTTCTTCTCCATGAATTTTAATACCTACTCCGAATTTTTCTTTTGTTTCCTTTACTGCTTGCTCAATATACAGATTCAACAACATCGGGGAGAGGCTACAACCCTGTCTTACTCCCTTCCCAACCACTGCTTCCCTTTCATGTCCCTCGACTCTTATAACTGCCATCTGGTTTCTGTACAAATTGTAAATAGCCTTTCGTTCCCTGTATTTTACCCCTGTCACCTTCAGAATTTGAAAGAGAGTATTCCAGTCAACATTGTCAAAAGCTTTCTCTAAGTCTACAAATGCTAGAAACGTAGGTTTGCCTTTCCTTAATCTTTCTTCTAAGATAAGTCGTAAGGTCAGTATTGCCTCACGTGTTCCAGTGTTTCTACGGAATCCAAACTGATCTTCCCCGAGGTTGGCTTCTACTAGTTTTTCCATTCGTCTGTAAAGAATTCGTGTTAGTATTTTGCAGCTGTGACTTATTAAGCTGATAGTTCGGTAATTTTCACATCTGTCAACACCTGCTTTCTTTGGGATTGGAATTATTATATTCTTCTTGAAGTCTGAGGGTATTTCGCCTGTTTCATACATCTTGCTCACCAGATGGTGGAGTTTTGTCAGGACTGGCTCTCCCACGGCCGTCAGTAGTTCCAATGGAATATTGTCTACTCCGGGGGCCTTGTTTCGACTCAGGTCTTTCAGTGCTCTGTCAACCTCTTCACGCAGTATCGTATCTCCCATTTCATCTTCATCTACATCCTCTTCCATTTCCATAATATTGTCCTCAAGTACATCGCCCTTGTATAGACCCTCTATATACTCCTTCCACCTTTCTGCTTTCCCTTCTTTGCTTAGAGCTGGGTTTCCATCTGAGCTCTTGATATTCATACAAGTCGTTTTCTTATCTCCAAAGGTCTCTTTAATTTTCCTGTAGGCAGTATCTATCTTACCCCTAGTGAGATAGGCCTCTACATCTTTACATTTGTCCTCTAGCCATCCCTGCTTAGCCATTTTGCACTTCCTGTCGATCTCGTTTTTGAGACGTTTGTATTCCTTTTTGCCTGTTTCACTTACTGCATTTTTATATTTTCTCCTTTCATCAATTAAATTCAATATTTCTTCTGTTACCCAAGGTTTTCTACTAGCCCTCGTCTTTTTACCTACTTGATCCTCTGCTGCCTTCACTACTTCATCCCTCAAAGCTACCCATTCATCTTCTACTGTATTTATTTCCCCCATTCCTGTCAATTGCTCCCTTATGCTCTCCCTGAATCTCTGTACAACCTCTGGTTCTTTTAGTTTATCCAGGTCCCATCTCCTTAAATTCCCACCTTTTTGCAGTTTCTTCAGTTTTAATCTACAGGTCATGACCAATAGATTGTGGTCAGAGTCCACATCTGCCCCTGGAAATGTCTTACAATTTAAAACCTGGTTCCTAAATCTCTGTCTTACCATTATATAATCTATCTGATACCTTTTAGTATCTCCAGGGTTCTTCCAAGTATACAACCTTCTTTTATGAATTATCAGAAGTGAAATGACACAGTTTCAGAGACTTTACTGGTCTCCTAAAAAAATGACTTTATGTCTGTAGAATGAAGCAGCGAGTGAAAATTTGTACCAAGAACAGGAATCGAACCTGAGTGTCATGCTTACTAGGCAAGCGCATTAGCCATTAAGGCACGGCTGTTCAGACGACGGCATGGATTTCCTTGGCACGCCTCTCTCCTCAACATAAAATAATATCTGTATGACACCAGTAAAGTCTCTGAAACTGTTTCGTTTCATTGGTATAATACCTGCACTTGGGTGTCAGGCTGGATCCCCCATTTACGTTCGATGCTGAGGTGCTATTCCAGAACATAGAGAGCCTCGGCAATTCTGTTCTTGTGTGAGAGGGAGTTTAAAGTAGACTAGGGCAGCAGTGAGAATTTGGATCGAAGAGGGATGCGCGTCAAGGTAATCCGTCCAGCTGCACGAACCGCTGTACCAAAGTGGCTTTGTGCCTAACGCACCTGCGTAGGAAGCAGGAGTTCTGGGTTCGCCTTTCTCTACCTTGGTTCAAATTTTCACTCGCTGTCTGTAGACATATTATCAGAAGTGATGACTTTCAACTGAGTGTTTCAACCATTTATAGACTCACAAAAAGCATCGATACGACAGGAACTGTAAATTTACGTTTTAAAGCCAAAGCCAAAGCGCGAAAGAAATTGACAGTTACATGGAAATTTTTCATAGCAGTGCAAAAGGAAGGCTTTCAGTTACGCTTGAAGAAACTGAAATTTTCAGTTTCATAGATCAGATTGATATATTTTGAACGAACAGCTTTTTCTAAAACATAGGAGATACCTTGACGGTTTCATGAATATCTTACAACCCTTGTGGTACGTAGACAACTTAGCCATTTTCGAGACGAATACATACGGGCATTGTACCTTGACCGTATTACAGTTGGTAGTTACTTTTTTTTAAGCAGTCTTCCTGTTTAATTTTTAATCTTGCTATTTTGTATTTGCGCAATAATTGCCTTACGTATAATGTTATGCCACAAACGACTTTTACGTGAGGTGACCTTAACTATTTGTACCTAGTATGTTTTTACAGTTTTAGCTGCTTCTTTTACTTTATTTTATCTTTTTATAAATGTTTGCCTCTCAGCACCATTTACTGTCGCTATCAAGATCGCATTACCTTTGCGTGAGGTGGGATCGGGTTGTTGTTTTAATGTCACGTGCACTTTGCCTTATGAGGGCGGTTGAAGAAACTTGCGTTACAACCTCCTTGTTGGTTCATTACGTGTTTTATATTTTATATTTTGTATTTCAGTTCTTAGGGTCCACGTGTCACATTCTTTAACCGACTGTGAAGCGGGACCATGGAATCTAAGAAACAAATGACTGTCGTCGTTGTTATCTGGTTTTGTAATTTTTCGTGTATCTTATGATTTGAACATCTTTCGTACTCGCTGGTCTGTGGACTAGCGGTTGCAATTGTGCCTGCTCGATATTTGTGTTTGAAACTTGGTAAGTCAGCACAAACACAGTTTTAGTACTTTTACAGAAGTAACGCTTGTTTGGTAACTCTATTAATGCTCTTATTCGTGGTATGCTTCCAGCTGCCTTAAGATGAGCAGTAATGTTTGAAACTGCTCTTCCAACAAATAAAAAATACATTATTTGAGAGCAGTATGCGTAATCAACCACGTTGGCACAGTCACCTATGAAGGAATTGCAAACAAAGAACTCTTCCGGTTCAGAAGTAATCCCTGCTCGGTTTCAAAGAGAGTACTCTACGGCACTGGCCCCACACTTGGCTTACATTTATCAAGAGTCTGTCACCCAGCACGAAGTCACAACCGACTGGAAAAAAGCACAAGTGACTCCTATGTATAAGAAGGGGAAACAAACGGACCCACAAAATTACGGACCAATGTCCTGAACATCGGTGTGCTGAAGAATTCTTGGACATTTTCGCAGTTCGAATACAGCAAATTTCCTTGAGGCAGAAGAGATCTTGTCCTCAGTCAGCCCGGATTTAGAAAGCATCGCTCGTACAAAACTCAGCTTGCCATTTCTCACGTGATAGTCTGCGAACCATGGATGAAGGGCAACGGGCACATTCCATATTCCTAAGTTTTCGGGAGACGTTCGACACGGTGCCCCATTGTAGACTATTAACAAAGGTCCGATCATATAGGTTGGGTTAGAAGATACGTGAGCGGATTGAAGAGTTCTTAAGTAACAGAACCCAGATCGTTGTCCTCTAAGGTGGATATTCAGAAACAAAAATGTGGCCAGGAGTGTCCCAGGGAAGTGGGACAGAACCGCTCTTATTCGCTATATACATAAATGATCTGCCACTCAGGGTGAACAGCAATTTACGGCTGTTTGCCGATGACGCTGTACCGAAAAGTGTCGTGGTTGAGTAACTGTAGGAGGATACAAGGTGACTTAGACAAAATTTCTAGTTGGTGAGACGAATGTCAGTTTGCTCTAAACGTAAAAAATAGGGTATGGTAATGAAGATGAGGAGAAGAAACAGCCCCGTAATGTTCGGATACAGCGTTAGTACTGTGCTGCGTGACACAGTTACATCAATGAAATATCTAGGCATAACGTTGCAAACGACTTGGATTAGAACGAGCACGTAAGTAGGGAAGGCGAATGATCGACTTCGGTTTATTGGAAGAATTTTTAAGTGTGTGATTCATCTGTATAGGAGACCGCGTATAGAGCAGTAGTGCGACCCACTCTGGTGGGATCCCCACCAGGTGGGATTAAAGGAGGATATGGAAGCAGTTCAGAGGCGGACTGCGAGACGTGTTACCGATAGGCTCGATCAATACGCGAGTATTACGGAAATGCTACGTGAACTCAAATTGGAATTCCTGGAGGGAAGGCGGCATTCCTCTCGCGAAACACTGTTGCGAAAATTTAGAAAATGGCATCTGAAGTGACTGCAGAACGATTCCACTTCTGCCAACATACATTGCGCGTAAGGTCCGGTATGCTACTGCCTTAGAGACGGCACGCACTTTAAATGCGATACATCAACCTTTGCCGATTTTCCCGTATAACCTTTATATGCACCACCGGGTCACATGTAGCTTTCTCGCCAGATCGTCTTTCAGCGTACATATTATCGTCACGCATGATTTTATAACACTGATCTCGAAGACGTTTTAACTCATGGACAAGAGTGTAGCATGCGATTGTGACTGTTAAAGTGAGTGTCCAAATGTTGTGGGCAGGGTGGTCTCATTTGGAGATGTGCCCGAATTCTTCACTAAAACTACCTCGTCTTTCTTTCAACGATTTCCGCCTAAGTTCAGCAAAATTTTCTGTTACACTGAACCTAGAAGGGCATCTCTGCGGTGCGACTGAAGCCACTTGTCATGCCTGTTTGATAAGGACTCCAAAAACTGGAGAAATATTACAGAATTGGTGGCACTGACGTCTTGCTTGCGACTTCTTTCACGTCTTCATTACTTTCTTCCAGAATTCTTCCATTATGTCCGAATGTAAGAAGAGGTTAGAAATTTCTTTCCTGACTGCGAATTTTTTTGATATCAGCTGTATTAGGTGCAATTGTACTCTTATATTAAATAATATGAAAATTAGTGCCGGGCAGAGACTCTAACCCGGATCTATTCCATTATATTATTATATTATGGCTGCCGAATAGATGATAGTAAAATATTGAAATGCGTGGCTTTTTAAAATGTATTGAATTAATGAGATTAATTTTTCGGCATGAATGACAAGCACAATAAGCCGAGCTATGCCTGGAAATAAGTTCGTATTAGTTCATATTATTTTGCAGGGGAAGTAGTTTCTTTCTCCGCTGTAGATTTGTGCTTACCCTTCTTTATAATGCTACGTTTGGTCACCGTGTTCACCTTTGAAGTCTTGACCGTGTTCCCATTGAGCTTATCGGATCTTCGTAATTTTCCAAAGTACACAGGGGGGCTTCAGTTCTTGTAATTATCGTAATATTTGACATAACAACTCGCACCACCTTTCTGTTAATAAAACAATACTGTATTTTTCTAAACGGTGCACATATGAAATACATACTCCTCACTTATTCATAGCGACCCCAAAATGGCAGTCTACAATTACTCGCTTAAAATGGCGTGCTTCTCACTCGTTCACTAGCTGAGCGCGAACCCTTCCGTCCTCCTGCTGGTACAAGAAAAACTGCTCTCCGTTTTTTAACAAATGAAAATCAAAAATACCTGTCGGTAGGCATAGGCTCTACGGTGGGCTACCGCTTCAACTTTTCTCTTTGTCTTTAAAGAAGACGAAAACATAAAAGAAATGCAAAAGGTTTATCACGTAACGTAGGGTTTGAAAGCACGAAGAAAGCAGTAAAAAGTCTCGCCGTGGGTGAGCGGACATTATCTTGCTAAAGTGTAAGCTCAGGATGGCTTTTCATGAAGGGCAACAAAACGAAGCATAGAATATCGTCGACGTGCCGTTGTGCTGTGAGAGTGTCACGGATGACAACCAAAGGGGTCCTGCTATGAAATGAAATGACACCCTATACCATCACTCCTGCCTGTCGTGCCGTATGTCATGTTGTTATTCCACTACCGTCTTTGACGTCTCCAGATACGTCTTCACTGTTCACTGGGACTCCGTTCGAAGCGGGTATCATGACTGAAGACAATTCTACTCCAGCGAATCAGATTCCAGGCCTAATCTGTCCGACACCACTACAAGGAAGCGTGTAGAGGTCAGTGGTAGTCGGTGCTAGGGGTGCCGCGAGCTCAGCCCCCTTTCTATGAGTCGCCTATTAATGGTCCTTGTGGCAACTGAAGCACCAGTTGCACGTCACATCAACGTTAATGATTAATCCGGTGCTCTCTTACGATTGCAATGTCCTATATTTCTGTCGCCTCTCTAAGGTCGACCGCTTTCTTCCTGACACTGTGTTCGGCCACGATTACATCCATTCTTGTCAACACCTTCGAATAGTGGCATCGCTCCTATTCAAATGTCGAGCGGTTCGCCGATTACTGTAACCGGCTTCTTTGAGACCAGCTACACGTCCTCTCTTAACTGCTAACATCAGTGTATATTGCTCACGCACCTGTCTGCGAGGCATAGTTACGTCCAACTGAGACTTTATACCCTGGTGTCGACATGTCCCCCGTTTGCTCTCCTTACCAGCTACGCGGTGAAATTACAATGCAGCACCACACGTTCATCCATTGGCATCTTCCGTCGATACCTGTATGAATATCAATTTGCGACCACTTTGCATAACTCCTTCGTTGTGCCTCGTTCTTTTTTATTTTTTTATTTATTTCTTTATTTGTGTAGACACCCCGTACTGGGTATTTTGGTTAGTAATCAAAGATATGGTACAGTGTCTATCGCACCTCGGAAATCTAGGAAAGTGGGATCCAACTGTTCACGTGGATGTGTTGTTTGTGTGTTGTCGTGCACGAATGAAGCACGTTTTCTTCCAGGAACGTCTTAATGTTTGGCTTTCAATATGTCCACGATTTTGCAATAGACTGGCGTCGGCAATATTGATCCATAATTCTGTGCATTCTGTATGTTACCCTTTTCGTAAACAGACGTAAGCTGCTTTCGTTTCAAGTGAGACGAGACTGTTAGCTGCCTAAAATATCCTCGATAAATATGAGCTGGGAAAGGATTTAATTCCGTGGTACACTCAATGAAAAAACTAACTGGAAATCAGTCAGAATTGGGTGCCTTGTTCGTTTTATGTAATCTTAATTGTTTTCCAATACTGAACATCAATATCTCTCTTAGTGAGTATGCGCGGTGGTGCAAAATTGCAATGTCAATACCTCTTCTTGCGTGGAACTGAAAATTTCTGTTGTCTGCAGTCTTCGTTTTCGACGCCAGACAGACGTAGTTAACTAGAGATTGAATAGGAGGTTTGAAGCCATTCACTTACCTTAAATTTGACCAGAAGTCCCTGGGATATTTGACGAAAATCTTCCGCCATAATCTGACAGTGAAAATTATTACAGGCCCCACGCATGTTCCTTCCTACGATGCACGAGTTGCTGTTATCGTTTCTTTATCGGCACCCCTGCAATCTCTTTTGTAGGAAAAGTTAACTCTCTTTTTTCGTAATATTTTGCGAATGGTACCAAGAAAAGTTCAAGAGTGGGATTATAACTCAGTGTGAAAGTATACCAATGACAAGATGCCCTGGTGACATTGCTATCCCAAGTGAAAGTGACGAAGAACTGCAGGATCTGTTGAATGAAATGAACAGACAAACGAGCATAAACTATGGACTGAGACTAAACTGAAGAAAGATGAAAAAAGTGAGGAGTAACAGATATGTGCTTAGCGACAAACTTAACATCCATGTTGTTGATCACAATGTAGATCAGATGAAGAAATTCTGCTACCTTGGAAGCAAAATAACACGTGAGGGACGAAGCATGGAGGACATAAAAAGCAGACCAATACGGGTGAAGAGTGTACCCCTAGCCCAAAGAAGTCTCTACCAGTATCAAACATCGGCTCTAAGGATGTGTAGCCGGCCAGTGTGGCTCTGCGGTTCTAGGCGCTACAGTCTAGAACCGCGCGACCACTACGGTCGCAGGTTCGAATCCTGCCTCGGGCATGGATGTGTGTGATGTCCTTAGGTTAGTTAGGTTTAAGTAGTTCTAAGTTCTAGGGGACTGATGACCTCAGCAGTTAAGTGCCATAGTGCTCAGAGCCATTTGAGCCGTAAGGACGTGTATCATAGACTGTACGAAAGCATTAAAAGAAGAGAATCGAAGTGTTTGAGATGTAGCACTACGAAGAATGTTGAAAATTAGCTGGACTGATAAGACAGGAAACGAGGTTACCCACAGAATCGGCGAAGGAAGTAATACATAGAGAAGATTTCCAAGAAGAAGAGTCAGGACGACGGTACATTTGTGAATACGTCAGGGAATAGCTTCCATGGCAATAGCTATAGAGGATGAAAACTGTAGCAGAAGGCAGAAACTGGATTATACGTCCTACGAATAACTGAAGATTTTGGGTACAGGTTCTGCAAATGGTTCAAACGGCTCTTAGCACTATGAGACTTACCTTCTGAGGTCATCAGTCCCCTAGAACTTAGAACTACTTAAACCTAACTAACCTAAGGACATCACACACATCCATGCCCGAGGCAGGATTCGAACCTGCGACCGTAGCGGTCGCGCGGTTCCTGACTGTAGCGCCCAGAACCGCTCGGCTTCCCTGGCCGGCCCAGGTGCTGCAGGTGCTGGTTTGAAGTGTATAGGCTAGCACAGGAGGGGAAGTTGTGATGCGTCGCATCAAACCAGTCCAGAGACCAATAATGAAAAAAAAAAAAAAAGAATAAGAAAGTGCCATTAACGCATGATAGGCCTTTGCTGTCTCGTAGCAAATTATTTGGAATGTACTTATCCAGATGTGTTTCAGCTGTAAACACAATTGCTATGTATTTTCAATATAAGAATTAAATGCAATGAGTTTGTCCTTAGAGTAATATATGATAGTAACACAAATCCTGGGAAATATTTAAACAGAAAAAAAAGGATACCATAGTGAATTCTGGGAAAGTCTGATAGCTAATGACTTGTTGAACATGACACGAAAGAAGGGATATAGCAGTTAAACTTGTAAAACATATGATTAAAACGTTGAAAGATACTGCAAACATTTATATAATAACATAAAATCAAGGGAAAATATGCAACAGAAATTCATGGTACGACGAAAATAGTGAAGACATTTATTACAAAAAACTGATAATAGCTCTGTAGATCAAATAGATACAAAAGAATTAGAAGCAGCCGTAAATGTAACCAAAAATAGAAAACGCAGTGGTCTAGCGGAAATTAATACTGAATTTTCAGATACAGAGGAATAATTTTAAAAGTTTGCTTTCTACATTTTTAAATATGAATTGGAACCTCAGGAATGCAAAACAGGTTAAGTACTTCTATATTTTAAAAATGCAATAGGGAAGACACAGGAAATTATACACTGATGCGCCAAAAAAGCTGGGATAGGCATGCGTGTTCAAATACAGAGAGATGTAAACAGGCAGAATATGGCGCAGCGGTCAGCAACGCCTGTATAAGACAACAAGTATTTGGTACAGTTGTTGGACCAGTTACTGCTCCTACAATGGCTGATTATCGAGACTTAAGTGACTTTGAACGTAGTGTTATAGTCGGCGGACGAGCGACAGAACACAGCTTCTCCGAGGTAGCGATTAAGTGGGGATTTTCCTGTACGACCATTTCACGAGTGTACCGTGAATATCAAGAATCCAGCAAAATAACAAAATCCCGACATCGATGCTGCCGAAAAAAGATCCTGAAAAGAACGGGACCAACGACGACTGAAGAGAATGGTTCAGCGTGACAGAAGTGCAACCCTACTGCAAATAGGTGCAGGTTTCAATGCCGGCTCATCAAGAAGTGTCAGAGTGAGAATCATTCAATGAGGCATCATCGATATGGGCAGTCGGAGCCGAAGGCCAACTCAGTACCCTTGATGACTGCAGGAGACAAAGCTTTACGCATCATCCGGAACCCGTCAACACCGACATTGGACCATTGATGACTGGAAACATGTCGTTCGGTAGGGCGAGTCTTGTTTCAAATTGTATCGACCGGATGGATGTGTAGGGGTATGGAGACAACTTCACGAATCCAAGGACCCTGCATGTCAGCAGTGGCTGTTCAAGCCAGTGGAGGCTCTGTAATGGTGTGGGGCGTGTGCAGTTGGAGTGATAGGAGACCCCTGACACGTCTAGATGCGACTCTGGCATGTGACACGTACGTAAGCATCCTGTCCGATCTTCCTCATCCATTCATGTCCATTGTGCATTCCGACCGACTTGGGAAATTCCAGCATGGCAACGCGGCACCCCAAGCGTCCAGAATTGCTACAGAATGGCTCAGGAACATGCTTCTGAATTTAAACACTTCCGCTGGTCACCAAACTTCTCAGACATGAACATTATTGAGCATATCTGGGATGCCTTGCAACGTGGTATTCAGAAGAGATCTCCACCCCTTCGTTCTCTTACGGATTTATTGACAGCCCTGGAGGATTCATGGTGTCAACTTAGTCCAGCACTACTTCAGACATTAGTCGAGTCCATGCTACGTCGTGTTGCGGCACTTCTGCGTGCTCGCGGAGGCCTGCACGATATTAAGCAAATGTACCAGTTTCTTTGGGTCTTCAGTGTAGAAGAACAAGTTTACGAAATGCAAGGTATAGCATTTACGGAAAAATTCTCAATCAAAGAGTGTAAACTATCGCTGATGCAATAATTTCAGAAAAACAATCAAGCTTCAGCAAGGGACTTTCGTACACTGATAATACATTTGTAGCAAAACAAATTATAGAAAACGTCGGGAATTCGGCATTTAGCATTTACTGATTACCAGAAAGCTTTTGATAAGGTAAAAAAAACCTATTATGGGAAATATCAGAAATAAAAGTTTTTCCAAACACCTTATCTGTACCATAACGAGACTGTATGTATGTCGAAAATAATTATAATTTCATGTGCGAAAATGTTGGATGAAATTTTAATAAACCAATGTGTGCGACAAGGGAGCTGTTTATCACCCACTTTATTTAATTTACTCATCAATAACCAGATTATGAAGTAGAAGGAACAACGTATTAAAACAGGATCTAGCATACCATCAAATACATTATTATACTCTGATGACCAGATAATTATAGAGGAAACAGAAGATGACTTACAAAGAGCAGCATATAGATTGAGCCAAAACGCAGTATACTACAATTTAACTGTTTCCACAAATAACACAAAGATAATATCTTTCAAGGGAAGAATAGAGTCAGATCGAAAATAATAATAAATGAGAAAGTTTTAGAAGAAGTATCGCTCTTTAGTTACCCAGGACGTGATATTAATTTATAACCATGACAAAGGCGTTGAGAAGAATGTTAATAAATTTCAAGCTCACGGAACAACTGGAAGAGTTGCGGGCAATCAAATAAAATGAAGCAGATGGAAAAAAGTAAGAAATCTCTTTGTTATTTCAAATGTAATAGAGCTTAACTGTTAACACATTTATCCCACTGTGACACAAGGCAACCCACCCACAAGTTGCCAAGGTTTTTTCGACTAAGATGCGAAAGTTTCGTAGGAAAGCCCTTACACATCCTCCTTACAGTCCCCAACTCTCCCTATGCAATTTCCATATTTTTAGTACCCTGACGACAGACATTTGTGACAGTCGATTTGCTTAACACGAAGATGTGCGCTCCTGGACACAATCATGTTTCAGTAGGAACCCGTAAACATACGATATTTGAAGTAAGTGTCTTCTTATGAATGTTTTTATCATAATTTTCCAACTATGTCGTGGTGATCTCTGCATTTTATTGCAGTTTATGTTTTGCTTTTCTACGGTACTGTGAAAATGGTACTGGACTGAAACTGGTCGGTAAACGATTTGCATCAAAGTCAGAATTCGTGTCACGAATTTTCTACAATATATACTCTATATGCTGATTTCCGCATGGACGAAATTTTTAACAACCATTTTCACATTAAGGCATTGACCGTCTTGTTTCACATTGGGGTAAATGTATTAATAGTTATGCTATTACTTCCGAGGTCATAAACACTTTACTATGTTTCTTCCATCTGTTTCCTTTTCATTTGCTTGCCCCTTATACGTAGTTCCGAATCATTGACAATAACAAAATAGCGAAAAATTACATATACAGGCAGAATGGATGGAGTTTATATGCAAAGGGTTATAACAAAATGAATAAAACAAGGCGTAATGACAATATTAAAGAGAACAGAATGAAATAGTAGGATGGTTTTGATAGAATAGTATAAAATAGGTTGCTAAAAAACTGTGTTATCGGCTGAACGAATAGAGAGAACTATGGAGACCTCTTAAGAGGCGGAGGGATGATAGGTACCGGAACAGGTTGTAAGTAAGCTGTTTAGGTTTTTATGTTGGTAACGTCACCTAGCGCTGTGTGTGAAAATCACTGGCTGTGCTGTGTGCAGTCTGTGGCTGGTTTGCGTTGTTGGAATTTGCTATTGTAGTGTTGGGCAGTTGGCTGTTAACAGCGCGTAGCGTTGCGCACTCGGAGGTGAGCCGCCAGCAGTGGTGGATGTGGGGAGAGAAATGGCGAAGTTTTGAGAGTGGATGATCTGGACGTGTATCCGCCAGAAAGAGTAAATTTGTAAGACTGGATGTCATGAACGGATATATATATATATATATATATATATAATGACTTTTGAACACTATTAAGGTAAATACATTGTTTATTCTCTATCAAAATCTCTCATTTGCTAACTATGCCTATCAGTAGTTAGTGCCTTCAGTAGTTAGAATCTTTTATTTAGCTGGCAGTAGTGGCTCTCGCTGTATTGCAGTAGTTCGGGTAACGAAGATTTTTGTGAGGTAAGTGATTCATGAAAGGTATAGGTTATTGTTCGTCAGGGCCATTCTTTTGTAGGGATTTTTAAAAGTCAGATTGCGTTGCGCTAAAAATATTGTGTGTCAGTTTAAGCAGAGTCATTTATATTTTTTCTAAGGGGACGTTTCAAGCTGACAATAAAACTTAATGCTTGGAAGGTGATGATTATGATAGTTATTATTTCGATCAAACGCAATTACTACCCTGGCTTTCTTGATCACTTTTTTGTCACTCACGCCCATTTTTGCTGTAATAGTATGATGACTAATAATCCCTCTCGCATCGGGGATACACTTGATAATCGAGTCTGTCTGTAATTAACAGGTGGAGTCGACAACCCATTTCTGTCAGGACTGTACAGAGACAAGTGCACCACATGGGCTTCAGCAACGGGTGACCGAACGTCACGTCCAGTATCTTCCGATGGGTGCCGGCCACCGTGTTTGATTACACGTCTACCTGGTGCCACCTTATTTCGCGAGGCAACAATCAACAGGTGAGTGGCGCAGTTACCTGCTGCTGCTGCTGCTGCTGCTTGGACACCTCCGGGGCGGCGCGGCGGCGCTCGCGGCAGGCCCGGTGGGCGGCGAAGGTGGCGACGAGCAGCGCCTGCAGCAGGGGCGGCGCCTGGGCGGCGGCGGCGCTGACCGCGCACAGCGGGCCCGCCTGCAGGCGCGGGGCGGCGCGCAGCAGCGCCCCCAGCGGCAGGTTGAGCAGGCAGTCGGCGGCGCAGGCGGCGCACAGCTGGGCCAGCAGCCGCAGGTGCGCCGCGGCCGCGGGCAGCCCGCGCCACCACAGCCCGGCACACACGGCCGCGTTGAGCGCGACGCCCGCCGCCAGCCCGGCCGACAGCAGCAGGTAGAGCGAGACGGGAGCGGCGCGCGGGCCGCCCAGCTCCTGCACCACGTACACCGTGCTGTTGGCCGCCAGGCTGACGCGGTACGACGGCGCCACCGACGCCCCCGCCAGCGCCGCCATGTCCGCCGCGACGCGCGACGCGGCCGTCGCCTGACTGCAGCCCGGCGGTCGCGGCGCGCTGGCCGCCCCTGCAGCCAGGCAACACGCCGCTCCTCCGCGCGATCGATGTGGCCGCACGACATCGACCTCGAGCACGCGACGGATAATCAGTCTATTTGGTTCAGGAATAAACGCTGACGCACCCGGGATTAATTTTTCACTTTGCCGCGGCGTTTTTGCCGCTTTGGTACTCCCTTTCAAACTAAAATAACAGTCTCATCAACGTATATAGTCACTTACAGCTCTCCCCGAACTTAATGCTCTCCTTTGAACAACACAGCACAGACACTAATTCCCATCAGAGTAAAATCCCTTCTCTGCTACTCCAACAGGTAGAAAAAAATCAGCCTACAACCATGAAACCTGATGATGGAGTTACTCCTTGCTACATACATTGATCAGAAGCACCCGGACGCAAATTAGTGGACACTAAGACGCGACATGTCCATCCTTCACCTTCTGTGACGGCTTGACCTCTGCTGGGATCGTTTCCAATTAAGTGTCTGAACGTCTCTGGGGGAATGGCAGCGCATTCTTCCTTAAGAGCCGAAACCAGAGAAGCTAGTGATGTTGAACGCTAGGGTCTCGAGTCGACTTTGCCGGATATAGACTGGGAGACTCAAACGTTCATAACGTTCTAGGTCTGGAGTCGACTCTATAACTCATCCCAGAGATGTTCCACTGGGTTCAGGTCGGGGCTCTAGGCAGGCTGTGGACAGGAATGTTTTTCTCCACAAACCATTGGTTCAAAAATTCCGCTTTATCATAGAGCGCTTTGTCATTCTCATACAATCATCACTTCCAAACTGATCCCCTACTGTACACAACAGTGGGGAGACTGGAGAAGCGCAGATCAGAGTCATACGATCTGCCCACGTGATGCGTTATGAGCACCGCCTGGAGCCTGGTGCTGGTGGCGAGCACCACCTGGTGGTCTCTCAGCCAATATCGCTCTTTATCAACGACCAGCATAAAAATTCTTTGTCGATGGAACGCTTGCCGGCCGGAGTGGCCGTGCGGTTCTAGGCGCTACAGTCTGGAGCCGCGTGACCGCTACGGTCGCAGGTTCGAATCCTGCCTCGGGCATGGATGTTTGTGATGTCCTTAGGTTAGTTAGGTTTAAGTAGTTCTAAGTTCTAGGGGACTGATGATCACAGCAGTTAAGTCC
The DNA here is from genome assembly GCF_021461385.2 of Schistocerca piceifrons. Lineage (NCBI taxonomy): Eukaryota > Metazoa > Arthropoda > Insecta > Orthoptera > Acrididae > Schistocerca > Schistocerca piceifrons. Next base: position 208,767,098 of record NC_060141.1, read on the forward strand.
CATAGTGCTCAGAGTTATCTGAACCATTTGATGGAAAGCTGAACCCTAATCTTCCTTCATTTGGTCCCTCGAAACTTCGTACCATCAGCAGGGAAATTTACTATGAAACTGAAAAATATCTATACCGAATATCACCGTCTTAGTTCTGGTACACTGACCACCTCCATTATCGTCGAAACTTCGTATCATCAGCAAGGAAATATATTAGCATACTGAAAAATATCTATACTGAATATCACCCTCTTAGTTCTTCTGTACAAAGGTGATGTTACTTGATTGCTGCAATGCTTGAAGTGTACGGAGGATACTTGTAAGTAATGCATGCCTGCATGCCTTGTTACAGAACCTAAGGTTAAAAATGGTTCTGAGAGCACTTACTTGTATCATGGCGTGGCCTATCTATCTTCAGCATACCACGTTATGCAAATACATGAGTGCCTCTTCCCAGTAGTAGGGTATTCAGACCTATTACGTAAGTAAATGTATAGTGCTTGCACCTACTACACAAGCGAGAGATGAACATTATATAACTACTAGTGGCACAATGCCAGTCACGTGTGATGCACAGCATTTCTCTCCATTCACGAAGTATGACGGTTGATAGTATGTAGTAAAGTTGGTTAAATAACGTATAAGCATTTTGCAACATCTTTGATGATTTTTGTGGCATCAGCCTTACAGCATGCTATAATGCATGTTTCTGTGCGTAGCATTTCGTCTCCTAATGGTGACTTGATTGTAAAGAAATAATTAGTTGGTCAAACAATCTAAAAATATAGAGATGTACTGTCAGTGTCCAACAGGCACAACATTTCGGCGATCAGACATAACACCATCGTCAGGTGCGCTGACAAACTGCCCTTCTGAGAGCTCACGGCCCACTAAGACCCCCACCTTCTGTTCTGTGCTGCCCTAGGACGTCGGCGCACTTGACGATGGCGACATGTCTCATCGGCGAAATATTTTTCCCACTGGACATTATGAACTAGCAGAGGACCCCTAGACTGTTGGTCACCAAATACGCTGGAAGAAACCAAAGAATCACCTCCAGTTTACTGAGCGAGATGGTTCAGTCGTTAGCACACTGGACTGGCATTCGGGAGGATGATGGTTCAAACCCGTGTCTGGCATCCTGATTTAGCTTTTCTGTGATTTCCCTAAATTGATTCAGGCAAACGCCGGGATGGTTCCTTTGAAAGGGCATGACCGATTTCCTTCCGCATCCTTCCTTAATCTGATGAGGCTGACGATCTCAATGTTTGGTCCCCTCCCCCAAACCAAACAACTAACCTGCAGTTTGATAATTTTCAAATTTAAATCAGCTCAGCAAGTCGAATTGCTACATGTAACCACACAACGTTTGGGTCGTAATGTCATTCGACCACCGCGGAGTCATACCGATATATGTTAAACTGCTTGTACTTTAGAAGTTTTGGCGCTATTTACCACTAAAGCCCGCAATTTGTCTTATTTTAGTCGTTCTTCTTTTCTGTTTATAGTTGTCTCCAACATTAGCAGATCAAACATCAGGCACAAAAGTTCGCTTACTTTAAGGTTATGGCTTAACGCCAGTAAAACAGAAATGAGCGAAAATACCAACCATGGCCAGTATAACATCTTTAAAGAGCAGATACTGTATACTATTACTGGTCAAAAGTACAATACATATCCATCCGACTGAATGACGTATTATTTACTGAAAACACGGGCCAACCAATAACTCCAGTGAAGAAATGAAAAACAGTCATGGATCAGTTTTCAACTTTCACATTTAGATCTTGACAAAGCTTGTCACAATCGTTTTCCTGAGGTTGCTCACACTTATTTGAAAGGCCCCCCGAATCGCGGCAGCAGCGGAAATATTGCATCTGTCTTAGGCCATTCCAAATGGCTTCTTTAGACACTCAGTCCCTGAGGGTGGATGGTGCTTGAATCGCTATGACCCTGGCACAAAGAAGCCAAACACTCAATGGAAGGTGTAATTTCTTATCCCTGAGAAAGACGAAGACCCAAACATTACCAAGGAAGGTTGAGAAGTGGCACGCCACTCTCTCACTTTAACAACACTTGTAAGTAGGCTGTTTAGGTTTTCTTATTGGTAACGCCACGTAGCGCTCTGTATGAAAAATGACTGGCTGTGCTGTGTGCAGTCTGTGGCTAGTTTGCATTGTTGTCTGCCATTTTATCGTTGGGCAGTTGGCTGTTAACAGCGCATAGCGTTGTGCAGTTGGAGGTGAGCCGCCAGCAGTGGTGGATGTGGGGAGAGAAATGGCGGAGTTTTGAAATTTGTAAGACTGGATGTCATGAACTGCTATGTATATTATGATTTTTCAACACTATTGAGGTAAATACATTGTTTGTTCTCTATTAAAATCTTTCATTTGCTAACTATGCCTATCAGTAGTTAGTGCCTTCCGTAGTTTGAATATTTTATTTAGCTGGCAGTAGTGGTGCTCGCTGTATTGCAGTAGTTCGAGTAACGAAGATTTTTGTGAGGTAAGTGATTTGTGAAAGGTATAGGTTAATGTTAGTCAGGGCCACTCTCTTGTAGGGATTATTGAAAGTCAGACTGCGTTGCGCTGAAAATATTGTGTGTCAGTTTAAGGACAGTATGTGTAATTGTTCAAAGGGGATGTTTCATATGGCGACCCCGCCAGGATACCTCGCTGGAATCTTCTGATTTTTTTTCTTGTAGTTTGTGTAATTAGTGTAGATTTTGTTTGTTGCTAGCACGTAGTTGTAGAGAGAATCTCCTTTGTAGTTGCAGTCTTTCATTGTTGTACAGTTAAACAGGTGTGGCACGTATGTAAATTTGCATGAAGTATTTCGCTGCTGTGCTTGCAATTAACTAGATATTATTTTCAGTGCTATGTTAATGTGTTTTCTTATTTTGCTCTTCAAATTGGGGTTTTCTGTGCTGTCGTGTGAAATATTGTGACAATAATGGCGTGTGAAAAACGTAACACTAGGCTCCAAAGTAAACTGAGAAATAATAGTGACGACGAGTGTAGCTTATCAGCATCGCCGAGTAATGAATTAAGTAATGTTCAAAGTAGTAATTTGGTAATTGTGCATAGGGAAATGGAGTGGGCTGCAAATAATGCTGTAGGCAGTGAAACAATTAGTGAACAGGGAAGCATTATCGATCGATCGGTCGGCAAGAGCTCGCCTCAGGAATCCGAAATGACAGGACACAATCTTGCAAATACTGTAGATTCAGGTTTTGCGTCCTCACCGTTTTCTCAAATAAGTCGAGACACATTTTCGGTTTGTCAAAATGTGAATGTTGCCAGTGCAAATTCTCTGCCGAAAAGCATAGAGGAACAGATTCCAGACACTAATACATTATTATTGCAATTAATGCAACAAATGGAACAAAATGAGAGACAAACACAGCAAAAGCTTCAAAAGTTAGACACAATGGAACAAAATCAGAGACAAACACAGCAAAAGCTTCAAAAGTTAGACGCAATGGAACAAAATCTTCAAAAGTTAGACACAATGGAACAAAATCTTCGGAAGTTAGACACAACACTTGAACAAACACGTGAAGATTTAACTACCGAGTTACATAACATGGAATCGAAATGTCAAAAAGTCTGTAATGACGTACAAACACAAATTTGTGAGTATTTTCAACCTATTTTTTCGCGGCATGAAAATGCATTACAGAATCACGAAGCAGCCATAAAAGAACTGCAAACCATTGTTCATGAAAATCATGAGACCTTGTGGGCTAAAATTGACTCAGTTGCATCTACCGATTCGGTTACGCAACTTGCAAAAACTCAGGAAAACTTAAAGGACACAGTAGATTCGATTTCAACACAAATGGACACTCTGAAACTTGGCTCAGAAAAACACACTGAGGAAATGTGTTCACTATCAGAGAAAGTAGTTAAACTTTCGGATCAGCTAAATAATTTATCTACGAAGGTAGATGATAATCTCAATGACACAAAACCGGTAGTATTTAATGACACAGAAGAGTGCGAACAAATTAGGAAATTCAAACAAAATCAGAATCAAATTAATACGCAACACCAAAGAGAAATCCGGGAAGTGCAAGATCAGCTGGCACAGGTAATACAAGAATTACGTATTTCAGAGGCCACTCGCGCTCCAATACGAGAAGAGGGACATAGAAATACGGAACAGCCACAAAATAATAACTCAGGCACTTCGGAAATTATGAAAGAAATCGGCAAGGTACACCGAATTTTGAGATGGAACCGCCGAAACGACGTAACAATGACCAACATGCGACTTGCCGACATGATGATTTTGACTATAAGCTATTCATTACTACACGTAAATTCAAAACATTTAAGAATTCTGGCAACGACATTCATCCACAAGCATGGCTCCATCAATTCTCTCATTGTTTTCCTCCCAACTGGTCATTAGAGCACAGATTAAAATTTATGTGTGGCTATTTAGAGAATGAACCAGCTGTAAGAATGCGATCGGTCATTCACGATTGCCACAGTGAAGGAGAATTTTACCATGCCTTCCTCTCAGCATAATGGTCTCAAGCTACACACGACCGAGTAAAACATAGCATGATAATGATGAAACATTTCGAACAATCTGAATTTTCCAGTCTTGTGAAATATTTTGAAGACATGTTGCACAAGAATCAGTACCTGTCAAACCCATACAGCCTCTCAGAACTCATCCGCATTTGCTTAATCAAATTACCTGAACATTTACGACATGTTATTTTGGCAGGACGTTGCAAAGACGACATTGAAGCTTTTCAGGGACTTTTACAAGAATTAGAAATTGACACAGACAGTCACGGGATGCGAAAACAGGAAAACAATCACTACAGGTCACATCCGTCACAATTCCGTGACGACAGAAACAATAACTGGACACGACAAGTCTATTCTTACAACGCAAATCGTGACCAAGACAGACACAACCCATATGACAACCACTGGCAGAGTAATAATAGTTACAGAGAAAGATCGCATTTTCGTAGTAATGACTATCACAGAGACAACCAGAGAAACAGACAATATGGGAACCAAAATAATTATTATCAAGGGAGACAGAATAACTTCAGATGCAACAGGTCAGCGCACAGTTACGATTCCGGGAGAAATTCTCCACCACATGACAGACAAACAAGAAACTATGTAAACTACCGACAAAACGACAGACCTGAATTCCATCAGAACTGGCGGGATTCAAACAGAGCAGGGCACTCTCGACAAGGTGAATTTGTAGAAGTTCGGTCTCCTAATCCCAAAAACGACGCACGCCAACAAAGAGACAATGACTCGCACTGCAGGCAGCCACTTGCGTCGGCTGGCTCAGGGAAAAATTACATAGACGTTAACCTTGAGAAAAATTTTAGCATTCCTTACCGATGTACCATTTACCACATGATAATTCCACTGAAGCTGAAACTCTGCGTACTAGGAAGAGTAAAGGTTTACACCACATTTCACATGTAAAACCGTTTATTGAAAGATAATCTGCTTTTTAACTTTGTTTTTGCCATATAACTTTTCACTTCACATTTCTAGTATGCATTCTCAGACTTAGAAACTGTTACCGTGCAACAATGTTTGAAGTTAAATATCCAGTCAAGAGCCAAGAGAACTTATTTCAACAGAAATTACGAATGCATTGTTACAGTGAACAGACGACACAGTGTTATTGTGTGTGTACATTCTTGCTTGTTAGTTGCACGATTACGTAACGACTATAAAGCTTACATACTTAGAACATATACTGGTACTGCTAATGAGATTTTAATGCAACATTTTGGTTTACTTGAAAATACATTCTGGATTTAAAGTACTTTCTGTGAGACACCAGATGACACAGTGGTTAGTTTATGTGACAGCTACACGATTTTATCACGACGCTACTAATGAGTGACAATTTACAATGTTGCTTTTGCGGTGTTTCTGTTTTATATCTGCACAGAGTTTTCTGAAATCTTCTGTAAAGTAAAACATGTTTTACTTTTGTGGTATAGCTGCAAGGAGACAGCCTTTTCCATAGGACAACAATACGTTACAGCACAGTACTTTCTTCATCACGGCAATAAGCGTAATAACTAAGATATCTATACGCAAAGCATTTCACTTTTGATTATCATGAGGTAAGTACATTGGCTTCTGCAGAACTTAGCTTTTGGAGGACAACAACTACGACACTTCCACAGAGATTATCTTACAGCAAGATGGACATTTAGCGCTACAGGACATGTATATGAGTGATTAATTTTGTACTTAAATCATTTATTTTTAAAGGTATTTGAAGTACAATGATACAAAGGTTTTCCGTGATACATTTCATTTCATTGCTGTAATGTGTAACACCTGAGGGTATAATTACATTAATTCTCAGGGGGTACACTCTTACTTTGTGTACCATGTGTGTGGCAAGCACAAGGAGCCCTAGCTAATATGGTACTTGCTTATACAACTTTACACATCGGTACCATATTTCTCCAACACAAAATACACAGCTACCTGATCATTTAACTGAGAGAGACAAACATTTATTTTACTACATCAGTGACAGATGTTTACGTAATGACACCGTTGGATAACTTCACGCTTACAAAATTGTATTTTGTCTGTACTTTTTGAACTGTTCATATTCTTTCGGAACCATTGTGATACTATGAGAGCTTTGAATGATGTGTTTGGTAAGGGATCATGATTTTAAAGTACGTTTGAGGTAGATGACACTTTTGAAATGAGCAGAAAATTTTTTTAGGTTTTGAAATTATTGTAGACAGCTATGACGTTTTTGAGATTTGACTGAGGTGTTATGATGTTATTTTTACGATGACGATGTGTATTATGCTGTTGAGGTATGTTTATGATCAATAAGGTGATGCTACCGTATATGAGGAATTTGATTATGCTATGTATTTCTTATGATGAATATGTGTTGACGAATATGTGTATGTATAATAAGGTAAGGAGTAGTGAATAGTGGTTAGGGACTCTGACTTGTGAAAAAGTATGTTGGAAACCAAGAATCGTACTTTAAGAGTTATGAAATGTGTCTAAATGCGTGAATGTATCGCAATGCCGACGAATATTTTTTGGACACTGTTATATTTATAGGATTTTGTTCCTACAGATTTGCAATGGAAATTCTCAAACTGTGAAATTTTTATATGAGACTGTCACAGTAGTGCAAACTGGTGTCATAAATATTTTGGTAAGAAAGCCAAGTGACCTTGACGTAATGCATCTTGAGCGGCCAGCTGTGTCAGACACCTGGAGAAAAAGCCATTAGTGTGTGCCTTTTCAGAGGCACAGGTAAAAAAAGAAAAAAAAAGGGAGGCCATTATCCTCGCTATTGACATTTCTTTGTAGAAAGCATCGCAAATGTGACACACTCGAACTTGAAAACATATGATTACACTGTGGAGCTCTTAATTTATGATATTTACTGAAATGCCTAATGAAATGATGAGAAACATTTTACATTTATTGTCTTTCTAGTTGAGAGATTCTTTTGCCTTTGGAGACGCCATTTGCCTAGTGAATGACGTTTCATGCATTGCTCTATATAGGCTATATATATTTGCTCATTTCGTTTAATATCTAGTTTCTAGCTGCACTGCAGCATTGGTTATTATAAAATTTAATAGAAGGTACTAATATCACTATTTTCTCTCTACAGACCCAGGAAAGAATACATTTATGATGTACTTTCTTAGAAAAGAGAGCACAAATAGACATTTCCCTTCACAGGAACTGCATAAATAATTTTTTAAACGATTTAGTAACTTGTCTGCTACAGTAACTTATCGTGATGCATCACTCTAGTATTAAGATGTGACATAGGTATTAGACATGGCCATCTTTAGTGTAATATTTTTTCTGATTGAGCTTTGTCATGTTTAGATATAAGTTATTGCATTTGCTACTGCTGTTTGCCAGGCATAGTGCTACTAAATTTCACTTTGTATTACTCTGTTAAGCTAGTTTTACTACTGATTTATTTTTTACTGCACATTGGCTCATATTAGTTGTAATGTCGTATTGCTTGGTAATTTAGATTTATTGCAGCTTGCTTTGACAATTTCCATTTTTTTCATTGCTGTTTGTATTAATCGTTTTATGCTGCTGCCTTGCCTCGTCCCTTAGTTTAGCATCTGAGCTCAGTAGATTTAAGTTAGCTTAAGAGGGGGTAGACTATATAAGAGAATGAGTTGCGATGAATTGGAAGAAATGCATTGAGAAGTTTTACGAAAAAAGTACAGAAAGCAGGTATAGATAGCACTTTTTGAAATAATGATGACCGAAGGGAGATCTCCAAGAAGTAAAGAAAGTTTTGTTTGCAAGATACTGCAGTAAAACAAACCCTGTCCTTTCCCTTTCTGTTATTCCGCTATGTGTTTGTGTACTCTTGTATATTTGTGTTCTTCCTGTCTTTATGTGTTTATCTGATGAGAGTTACATTGTAGAATTTTTCTGATAATATGTTATTTACTTTGAAAAGATGTTTAGACATTATTTATTCTGTTTTGTTGCTCATATGTGAAGGTGATGTTTCAAAAGTTATTCTGATCTTTATGTACGTACTTATGTCATAATTCCTGTAACACTGATGTACCTGTTTATTTCTATTCTTTTGTAAAGCCTGTACTACTACAGAGTTATCTGTATTGTTATGTCCTTTAATGATGTATTTTGTACCTTTGTAATTGTATTCTTATGTTATAAAATTGTAATTGACACCAGTTCATCATATTATAAACTTGTAAGTTCCATTTCACTGTACACGTTTCTGTTGATGATCGTATATGGACAATATGTGAGAAGTAGGGACTGTTGGTGTTTGCACATGTGTTAATAATTCAGTAAGGGACTGGATAACAGCATTGCTGGTTCTAAGGACAATTCCAAAAAACTTTGTGAGTGCACAAGTGGTGGTTATGGACTTTCTATATTATCCGCAAGACTTTTCAATGGTGATTGTGCACCTGCACAGTCACAACAGATGGCTGCTGGCCATCTCTACAAGGACTACAGTGGGTCTGCATCTTTGATCTTTGATGACCCACCAATACCATTATTTCTACAAGGACTACAGTGGGTCTACACCTTTGCTGACTCACCAGTACCATTATTTCTACAAGGACTGCAGTGGGTCTACTGTGTGATAACCTACCTACCAATATTCTTCGAAACTTCGAATGACTCTGCTGTAGGTTTGCTCTGTTGTGGCCCATTACCTGTCTGCAAGTAACGGAAAGAATAGGGAGGATCTTGACGAAGCGGAATATCACCGTAATTTACAAGCCCACCAGAAAGATACAGGAATACCTTAAGCCTGCCAAGGACGCTCGCAAACCATTGGAAAAAAGCTGGAGTGTATAGGATCCCATGCAGCTGTGGAGATGTTTATGTGGGTACCACTAAAAGAACGGTTTCAAAACGTTTGGAAGAGCACAAGTGCAATTGTAGAAGAGGAGAAACGGAACGATCAGCTGTTGCGGAGCACGCTTTCCAGCCAGGGAACCACCATATTTGTTTAGAGGAGACGCAAGTACTAGCGGCCACAAGCGGATATTACGAATGCCCCTACAGGGAGGCAATCGAAATCGCTAAACACCCTAATAATTTCAATTGTAGGGAGCAGGGCGTGAAATTAAACGGTATATGGATGCCGGTGTTAAAGAAGATGTGTACCACCCGTCCACTACTGGGTGATGGCAACGGTGATCGACGGCAACGGACAGCGGCCAATTGCACTGACGTTTTCAAAACAGGTGACGTCACGCTGCGGCGTGGGAGCGCGCGGACAGGGAATTTAGCGGCAGTCAGTAGCGAGCCAGTGGATGTGTTGGACCTTCCATCGAGCTACAGACCTCCTTGACGATGTCTCCCGCAGACGGGGACGAAACGTTGGGATTTGACAAAGAATTCACCAACCGACCACGGCATAACAGCCCGGATAATTATAATGGACATAAACTCTTAGTGGTATCGAAGCATTCATTGACTACCTTATAACTAGTTCTACTTCAGATATCAGTAGAGAAGCTGTAATGGCAGACTGGGTCGATCAGCACAGTTCAGTGACTTCGACTATTGACTGGTCACTGGATGTCGTCTCAGTAGCAATTTCCTCAGGGCATTTCAACCCTTCTATAGCGGTGTACGTCGATCGTTGATGATGTGATTGTGAAGTGGAAGCACGAACGAATAACCACAGCCAGAGCAAGAACATGCAGACGTCCTGTAGTGGTGGACAGGTACCGTCTAGCAATGCGGAGAGTGGTTGTACAAAATCCCACGATATGAGCGGAAAGAATCACTCGCGAGTGCAGTCCAACTAGCACAATCACTATGCGTACGGAGTTCAAAAGAATGGGCTACAATGGTCGAGCAGCCCCTCATCAGCCACACATTTCTGTAGTCAGTGCTAAACGACGCTTGAAGTGTTGTAAAGATCGACGCCACTGGGCAATGTGTCCTGGAAACGAGTGATTTAGAGTACTGAATCACACTATAACTTGTGGCAATAGTTTGAACTATGCCAGCAGCTCGCATGCAGAACTACGTGACGACTCAGCTGGGTCACCGACTTCGGATTCGTTGCTGCTGAAACTCCCATGGACTGATCCACTTATCGTAACTGCACCGATCTCTGCCTGCCCACGGACTATTCTGGTAAACTGCTGGCCTGCCTAGTCGTAGAGCTACTATTCACAACAATACACAGCCGTTTCATGTCTATGATTCTGAACTTAAACAGTAGTTGTATTTGTTGGACTGTGTCAATAAAGGACAGTGTTACGGGATACAACAATGATATCATTATAAATGGGCGGGAAAGGAAATCAGCAGTATACTATCCAAACGAATGTCAGTGCAGTGTCTTGCCACTCGACACCTCCCTCGATGTTTTGAGACGGAAGAAGATGTCCTGGAGAGAATGAGTTCTGCTTGCAACACGGCACAAATTACATTGGGATTGTTGGAATGGACACAGGAGACTTCGTGCAAGAACATATGCCGCACAGAAACAGAGAGACTCCAGCGTCGAATACGAACAGCTGTTGTGGAGGTAGTAAACCTAGTGCAGTTGTCCAGATAAATTAAGTTTTTGAGTTATTATAAATTTATTATTGGGACTGAGTGAAGGGTTTCTTTGAAGTGTCACACTCAAGATCTCGCGCAAAGACTGAATGCTGCGATCTTTCCTATAAGAATGGAATCCATTGTCTTTGACGATGGAGCGTAAAGTTTTGTTTACTTTGCTTGTGTTCACTCTATTATCTCGTACGGTGGTAAATTCTAGGTAAGTATGTTCATTCACCGAGAATATCTTAGGCCGGAAACCAGAAAAGGACGGTGAGACTGACCCGCGGTGTTCAAATGTCTCAGAACTGTACCTCTGCCATCCCTGTGCATTGACTCATTTAGAAAAAAAGCTGTAACATTCATTCGCTAAACACCACACGGAAAAAAGATGTGCACTTCGATAACACTTCGTAAATCATCGTGCAGTAATGAATGTTTGCACTGTTCGGTATATTTCATTAAAAATAAATGATAAAGCTCATAGATTCAAACGTAAATCTAATGGTTTCCTTGTGGCACATTCCCTTTACTCTGTACCAGAATTCCTCGCATTAGTTGCGAACTTTATTCTGTAACTATTATTTATTCGTGTACTCTCACAATTTTTTCGTGTTATATAAATTCTTTAATTCCTTCTACTCAGCGTTCTGAAAACTTTGTACTTATTCATTTCCTAAGGATGTAGCTTTGGCTCGTATGGTGCTAAGGAACCTAATAAATAAAATAAACAAAGAGAAAATCGTGTGTCATTATTGGCTCAAAGATACCGATAGGTTACTCGTGTGTCAAAACGGGAAGGATTTTCTTCCTACGCACGCGATGACCCTTTCTTTGCGATGTGCGAGAGTTGTGCAATGTATCTTTTGGTAGAAGGTGACTAAAAGTTGTGCATATATTGCGGTATCATGTTTGTGTTGTACTAAGGTGAGAGAAGGGAGAGGGTAAAACTCAATGCCAGCAACAGTCTACTCCTCTGAAATAGCACCAAGGTGACCACCTAACTCAACGTCTACTTCCGACGGACGGATCACTATCAACAGTATACTTATATGGATATAGTTCTGGCAACACGGGCCATGACCTTCTTCTTCTGTGCAGATGCACACATATTCCCCGAACTCTTACGGGACTTGGTAAGAATGTCTTCCACTAGTAATGAGTGTGTTGGGGTGGGACACTACGAATGTAGCGTGTGGACATACAAGGTGAGAATGTGGGTCTCGCAGGAGGCGTGCCTGAGATAGTCCGTGCAGTCGCGCTATCCTCTGTGCCGTCGGTGGCTCAGATGGATAGAGCGTCTGCCATGTAAGCACGAGATCCCGTGTTCGAGTTCCGGTCGGGGCACACATTTTCATCTGTCCCCGTTGATATATATCAAAACCCGTCAGCGTCTGAAGATATTCATATAATTCTAATTTCACTATCAACAGTGTCACATGCCGTCACTCCACGAGACACTGCGGAGAGGTTTGGAATTTAATCCAGGATATTGGACCATAGCATGACGATTAGGAAATTTACGCCAGCAGGTCTCCGCTCCTTGCTGGTTAAATACTGGCAGTGAAAATTTCTACCATCAGGATTCGAATCAGGTACCTATAAGTCGATCGCCGAAGGTCAGGGAGGCCCTAGCACCCTCGGCTACGTATCTGGCTAAAATTATTACAAAAAGTGTTGGCAGAACGGAAAACCAGTCTAAGCTGCAAACTTTTTCTTTTGATTCATTCGATGACTAGTTTCGGGCCGAGACCTATTTTCAGATCATCATAACAAAGTCGAAAAATGGCGTTTCCGAAGATGTCAAAAATGTGCAATGAACTTTTACGGTGTGTACAGATAACTGCACCGTAAATGTTCATTGCACATTTTTGACAGATATACAGATAACTTCACTGTAAACGTTCATTGCTTCATTGCACATTTTTGACATCTTCGGAAATGCAATTTTTCGACTGCGTTACGATGGTTTGAAAATGGGTCTCGGCCCGAAACTAGTCATCGAACGAATAACAAGTAAAAATTTGCAACTTGGATTGGTTTTTAGTTCTACTGATTGACAGAAGTTGCTGACCCAAGCTACTCCAGCATGCTGGAAGTCCGTAAGTGTGGACTTCAACTGTATCACGGTCAGTAAGTCAGAGGTGAATCTGAAACCGTCTCATTTTTAGTTATGGCTTTCAGCTCAACGATTTCCAGAAGATGATATGCCGTATCACTTCCATACATTTTCCGTTTTCCATCACCGTTAAGAGTTCTCATTCTCATCACGGAAACAGCCTGTATGCGTAATTTACAACGTGATTAATATACGAGTAATGATACATAATTATTTCGAGTCTCAATTGGCTAAATGGTCTTTTTATCCTTTGCAAAATTCATAAAACGTAGTGAATTTAATAAATATAAGTTATCTGCTAACATTATTTTGGCACGATTTCTGTATCATTTTGATTAGGTTGTGCTGTGTCCTGCAAATGATACGGTACGCAACCACAAAAAAGTAGGGCGCCTTACACTCAAACATCGTAGAGGGCGCACATAACAAGGACCGTATTCACCATTTGTCAAATATTTCTTGATACAATAATTTACCAACAGCTGTGTGTATTGAAGAAATTTATTTTTTGAATTTCTTATATGCAACCAGTTTCGGCATTACATTAATGCCATCTTCAGGCCCCACACGTCAAAGTCGTAAAATTGCTGTACACGGAAGGAGCCATAGAACTGAATCCGTGAATCAAATCGCCCGTGAAACCCGGATATAAGGAGTCCCGCGGTGTACTCATCAGACAGTATCAGCTAAATTATCATCAATACACTATCACGTCAGCAGTATCCGGACATCACTATGTAAAGTGGAATTGACCATTACACGTCGCGAGAGTCGGAGCAGCCAGTATAGAAGGAGGCAGAGAGTACTGTATTGTCTGAATAGGTCGGTCAGGAGATTGCTCAGTAACTTCGAACCTGGTTTAGTCGTTCGATGCCATATGAGTAAGAATTCAATCAAGGACATTTCAACGCTTCCAGAACTGCTCGTGCCGACTGTTGTATGATGTGACTGTGAAGTGGAAACGCGAAGGAACAGCCACAGCTAAGCCAAGTCTAGGCATCAAAACATACTGACGGATAGAGACAGTTGAACATTGTTGAGGGTTGTTGTAAGAAATCGCCTGAACTCAGTGGAAGGGATCACCCGTGAATTCCAAAGTGCTGCCATCAGTCTAGGTAGCACAAAGACTGTGCATAGATTGCTATAAAGAGCGACGCCACGCGATAGTTGATGACTAGGAACGAGTATTCGGTGTGTTAAATGATGGCACACTCAGTGGCATTCGAGGGATTGTGTTTCACGAATACCTGAACACTATTATCTGCCATCATGTACAGTGCCAGCATTGAAGTATGGAGGAGGTGGTGTAGCGGAGTGGGAGTGCTTTCCGCAGGTAGCGTCTGGTCCCCTTATTGCGGTTACGAAAACGCTAAATGCAGAGCAATATGAACACATTTTGCAGCATTGTGTACGGCGTGCAGTAGAGCAGCAGTTCGGAAATGATGATTGCTTGTACCGGCATAACAATGCACGCTGTCATAGAGCAGCTTCTGTGAGCCAGCGGTTTGTGCAAAGCATCACTGAAATGCGCCGGCCTGTGCAGAGTCCCGATCTGAGCCCAACCGAATACCTTTGGGATGAGTTACAACGTCGACTTCGCACCAGACTCAACGTACAAAATCACTACCTTCTGTGGTTACCGCTCTTGAGCAAGAATGGGCTGCCATCCCTCCACAGAAAATCTGATACAGCCACGTTCTGGTTTACATCTCAAATTTTTCTTTATCTGACGATGTCTCTGAGAATATGACTATAGTATTACCACAGATCATGATATTACGCGACGTACGTGTGGAGAATTTGTCACTATCCTAGAAGTTTCTAAACAATTGAGGTATTTATATAGCTCAGCATAATGTGAATACATGGTTACAAATCCATCATTACTAACGTTTATTTTCTTACTTACCGGAAACAGCACTCATTATAAGTCCAAATAAAATAATATCTTTGGAAACAATAAACAGGGCGTAAATTTTAAGTTGATAAACCAGAATAGCTCGAAAAATAAGCTTCACACGAAAAAATGTGTAGAATCCAAAGTTGATTATTTTCGAGGGGTATTTCTGCTGGTGCTAAAATTAGCCCGCCACCCCAGCCCCCTGGGGGTGGGGCGGGAGGCAACTTTAAAATTTCAAATGGGAACCCCTATTTTTTATTGCAGAATCACATTCTACATAAAAAACTACGTACATTTTGTCTTAAACATTTGTTTTGATTCTTGGTAGTTGGCGCTGTAATTCAAGAAAATCCATGCTCTCATTTTCGCATGGAAAATTGTTACGGATAGATAAAAATTAGTTATTTACTTCATAAAGTTTGATTCGCTAAAACTAAAACTCTCCCCATAGAGCGGGGTTTGAGAGAGAAGGATTAGAGTTTTAGCGAATCAAACTTTATGAAGTAATTAAGTATTTTTTATTTATCCGTAACCATTTTCCACACAAAAATGAGAACATGGATTTTCTTGAATTACAGCGCCAACTACCAAGGATCAAAACAAATGTATAAGACAAAATGTACGTAGTTTTTTTGTAGAATCTGATTCTGTAAGAAAAAATTGCGGTTCCCATTTGAAATTTGAAGTTGCCTCCCGTCCCACCCCCAGGGGCCTGGAGTGGAGGGCTAATTTTAGCACCAGCAGATGTCCCCCTCGCAAATAATCAGCTTTGGATTCTACACATTTTTTCGTGTGAAGCTTATTTTTCGAGTTATTCTGGTTTGTGAACTTAAAATGTACACCCTGTGTAGCGTCAGTATGTCAATGATCTACCTGGAGTTGCACTGATCAGACTGAAACATGGTTGACCTACCATCGATTATTTAATGAATATAGTTTATCAATTTCATGTTAATAAAAATAAAGCCTGCCTTCCAGAACTCTCCACATAATTTGCACATCGGTTTATACCAAGAGAGAACACCAGCCTAATACCCAGTTCTGCAACATAATATCAAACAATCTGCATGGGAGGGCAACTGACGATGTGACAGGTTTGCGGGACTTCATTTCTACACAGATACTGCCTCACTGAAGTCCAGCTGTACAATGTAGAATGTCGACCTGTTAAAACCTACCGGTCCTTACCCATGATGTAACTGTGGTTACGCTGCGCTCCCACACTTTATGTGCAGCTAATTGAGTAGTGAATGATTACAATAACACTCGGAAAGGGTCGGTGTACCATTAGAGAAAGAACAAACTAATGTGTTACCAAGGCCCTTTGTCTTCCAGTTAAGTTGGTGTACAGAATTTACAGCATTTATGCAAAGTCGTCAATAGTACCTATCAGACTGGAGGGAGCTTGCGAGACGGAAACTATTTACGACTGAAGTAACAATTCCGCCTTATCGAATTTAACTGCTTGCGTATTACATCACCATCACTTTGCTGCTGTGTCACGCGGTCTTTTAAAGACGAAATGCCGGGATAGTTGTGTACTCTGCCGGTAATAAGGGACACGATTTCTCCAGAACACAAAAATACTCTAACACCTCCAGGCTCGACCACAACGGCATCATCGACAGTCCAGGGCAACCGCCTGCTTAGGTGCGTGGCAACGTGCTTGCCTCCCATGTACCGGGCCCAGGTTTGATTCCCGACCGCGTCGGAGATTTTCTCCTCTCGGGGACTGGGTACTGTGTTGTCCTCATCATCGTTTCATCCTCATCATCGGCCGCAAGTCGCCCAATGTGGCGCCGACTGCAATAATTGCACTTGGCGGCCGAACTCGAATGGGACATCCCGGCCAACAATGCCATACGATCATTTCATTTCAGTCTCGAGCAACACTTGTTCTGTACACGACTGAATAATTGGCCTCGTCCCACTTACCGACAGTTGGTTTAGTGATGGCATATGATCTGCCATAAGCTTTATTCAGTTAGACTACACTGACGGAAAAAAACGCAACACCAAAGAATAATTAACATAGAGTAACGAAATTTTGGGAATACATTTGTCTAGGTTAGTTAAGTAATTAACATTGCATATTCATACGTTAATGTAAGCACTAGGTAAGCCATTAAAAAACTAAACTAAACCCCTCCCGAACAGGCCATGAAGGCCCAACGGCACCGACCGGCCGCCATGTCATACTCAACCACAGGCGTCACTGGATGCGGATATGGAGGGGCTTGTGATCAGCACACCGCTCTCCCTGCCGTATGTCAGTTTCCGAGACCGCGAGGTAAGCCATTGCAAATGTGAAATTCTGGTACATTAATAATCTGCGTAACCGGCCAAATGTTGACTGCAATCATGCAAACGTGCACGCCTTGTGTTGTACAGGTGCCGGATGTCAGTTTGTGGGATGGAGTTCCGTACCTGTTCCACTTGGTCTGTCAATACGGGGACAGTTATTTCTGTTTGTGGATGACGCTAGAGTTGTCATCTGATGGTGGAGATAGATGTGGTGATCGAGATGGCCAAGACAACATGTCGACTCTCTGTAGAGCATATTGGGTTACAACAACGTAATGTGGGCGACCGTTATCCTGTTGGAAAACATCCACTGAAATTCTATTCATTATGGAAGCACAACAGGTTGCATCACCAGACTGACGAAAAAATTTGCGGTCGAAATGTCATACGAAATCGCACCCCAGATGTAGATCCAGTGTTTCTAGCACGCAGACAGGTTGGTTGCAGGCCCTCTGCTGACCTCCTCCTAATCAACACACGCCTGTCACTGTCACCGATGCCGAACCAGAAATCATCCGAAATCGCAGCAGACGTCACCCCTGCCCTCCAGTGGGTTTTCCCTGGACGTTATCGAAGTCGCAAGTGGTGTTGCTTTGGTACCAGTGGAATGCCCGCTACAGTGCGTCAGGCGCGGAGCTGTACTTGAAGTAATCTGTTTGTAATAGTTCGTTGTGCCACTGAGGTGCCAGCTGCTGCTCAGATTGCTACTGCAGACGCAGTACGAAGCGCTAAAGCCGTACATCAAACACGACGGTCTTCCCCCTGTGTAGTGGTACACGGCCGCCGCAGCCCGGTCTTCCGTCGACCGTACATTCTCGGGGCCACTGCTGCTAACGATCATGTACAGTGGCTACATTGCTTATACGTTTTTCTGTATTATCGCAAAACCAGCTTCTCGTAGCGCTATTACACGACCTCATTCAAACTCAGTGAGTTGTTGCAAATGGCGTCTTTGTTGCCTTTAAAGGCATTCTTCATTGACACAACACAGTACTTCCAATCTTAAAAGTATCCAAAGCTCGCGACCGTTACAGCGTGTATTTAAAGCAAACCTGATTTGCATCCTCATAATGGCGCTAATAGTGTCACTATCATGCGACTGGGGCGAAGTTTGAATAGATGTCATCTTTCATAAGTCGAAACACGCCTAGTAACTTTCGTTTATGTCGTACAACTCTTTCATGGTGTTCGATTTTTTTTCCTGTCTGTGTATCTCCGTCTAAGTCTGTAAATATTGTCACGAGCAAAAATATACTTTAGAACACCAGTTAAAAGCAGTGTCTACATGACTGTACATAACCGGACTTATTTAACATGAAATACACAGATACAATGCTTACGATGTAACTAAGATGGATTTCCATATGGTGCTGGCCCAACTTTAGTCAAGCCCCGATGCATTCTCCTCTGCCCAACGGTCTGTCAGTCCTACTTATAACTGTGACGTCAGACAAGCCGCTTTATCAATTATTTTTCTATCTAAATTGTAGTGTCCTAGATCGGTTTCTCCAGTGGAAACTCTTCAAGGAACACCCCATGAAATAACTCCCGCTTCGTTCTTGTACTTATAAAATACGTTTACTTGATCGTATACTTTTTTTCTCAGTCGGCCATTTCCAAAGCGTGTATGTCGTCAGAAATTGCGTGTTACTTCTAGGGTGCTCCTTTTCGTTTCCTTACGCGGCTCTCTGAAATTGTAATCACGCTCTCCAGCCCATCGTGACGAACGTCTTTGGGGGCGTTGTCGCTCCAACGTGACAATGGTAGCGTTCTGCTTTCGCAGGAATTTTAATTATAGGGCTTAGTTAGTATCAAAAAAATCTCGTTATCTACCACTCGGATTAAGATAGTGTTTTCACCGCACATACTCTAATAAAATTCTATATACATCTACATATAGTTCCATCTGATTCTTTCTCTCCTTGTTTATTTTAATTCATTAATTTATTAACTAGGACTGTTACGAGTGTACACAGTTGAAGGACTTACCACTGCTACGTCTCATGACGTCATGTGAAACTTTACTGCCAATTGTCAGTTCTCAATTGATTTGTGGTTGTTTGATAATTAAAATCTTCACGGGGTAACTAGAATTACAGTTCGCAATGTTAATGGAAATAGTTTATGGCGAAACTTTGTACTCCGGACACAACGGTGAAAAAAGGATGCCAAGCCTTCTGACAGAGGAGAAAGGTACTACATAAGCTATTATTTCTAGTAAGAATACTTCTACCTGGATGCCAAGGCAAACAGTGGGACGGAAAAACTTAAAGCAAGGATTCACGAAAAGAGCCACTTTGATTCCACCTCTTTCAGATCAGTTGAATGACAGTAGGATGTGCATTTCCATAGCATAGAGATGTATTTCTGTAACCAAGATTATTCGCAACAATTAGTGTAAACAGTGCAATGGGATAAACGCCTGCCTTGTACATCTTAACCTTAAATTTGAATGGTGTTAACATTAAGTGTCTGAGAAACGACGCCTTTATAATAGTAATATTGTTTCGGTTCATTTACGTTCGTGTAACGATCATCGTGGTTTCCACTGCTAACAATTTTAGTAACTTTTTGCAAGTTAGTAGATTATGATCATTTCGCATGCAAACTGAGAAAAATGGTTCCTTCCTCAACAACATTTTGTAAATATGTGAATATTAAATGCTGAAGAGCAATTAGATGCAGAGTTATGCATGCAAATCGATTCCGCTGTAATCGCAGCATGACAGAGTTGTAGCTTAAACAAACACAAATAGTCTGCTGATAACCAACGTAGACGCTCATGCTGTGTTTCGCGTTTCGCATTTGCAATGGAAATCAGAGAAGGAATTTCAGGATGAAATTGTGATTGTGCACCAAACGAATTCACCAGCGTATGACAATGTGGAAAAAAAAAAAAAGTTTCGCGTATAACTGAAAGAGGAACAACGAATCAGAAAGCTGTTTTTCAGTAGAAATCAACGATTTAATTTGATCAAGGAAAAGCTTTATGTTAATGCAGCACTGGGCAGTCAGTTACTCCCTGCCCTGCAACAGCTCGCAGGGGTGTATTAGTTTAACTGGGACTGTGTAGACAATCGAGTTACCGAGTTTCAACCCCATATTCTATATGTGCATCCTAATCGATACGAGAAACGGACGGAACACACCTAAGTTACAAATAATGTAAAAATCGAATGTACGACGGAGGTAGTACTCAGAAATTTCCTGGGCAATAATTTAGAATACGACGCGGTCTGCAGCTGAATTTCTCAACTAATGGAAGCAGAGTTACAACGCAAAGATACTGTGTAGCTTATGCGAGAATACATACAATAAAATGATAGTCGAAAGTCTTTTGTATGTACAGGTCCACAGTCACTGTAAATTTCTTAAAGGAAGTAATTTTCCTGGGTAGGGTGCTCTTTTCTTACATAAACCTTCATGTCATTAATTAGCTATTGGGAAATTTTGACCCCTTGGGTATTATGCGGCTATCTGATGATAAAAACAGTAATAAAAGTTATAACAGTTTCAAGAAAAAACAAGAAATAAAAATTTAAAAAATATATAAAAGTTCATGGATCAGTTAAACTAACAACAAAACTTGTTACGATTACTGCATATTATGAACCACACATCTGTGTGTGTGTGTGAGTGGGAGAAGGGGCGGAGGTGGGAAGCAACATGTAATGGAGGCCGAAACTGTTTTTTGTATGTTCCGTGGATCGTAACTGCAACCTTTCGCTACGATAAGGAACGAGTGAGTTTTACAGTTACGTTTATTTTATAAGGGGAAAATATAGATCACAACATACTGACAAGTTACATGATTTCTTAAGTTTCTTTTTCGTTGGACTGTAGTAGGTAAGGGCACAACTTGTACATAGACTGTGTAAAGAACTAAGTGAAAAATTGGTAGCGTTATTAGAGGAGATAAAAAGGGGCGCTTTTGTTACGTGTGACGAATGGCAGTGGTACACCTTTCTCCGCTAGGAACCTTGAAGGGATTGACGCCGGACTTCTCTTAGACTAACGTACGCTGTTGTTTTGAGAGCTATGTATCAATACGTTAATACTGGAAGCTGATCTGTAACACAATTACATCCTGTTGCTAGAATGCGTTAGATATCATTACTGCTAGTAGTATCCACACCCGTGGATAAACGACAACATTATCATCGTTTACGTTGTGTTTGCATGAACGTCCCTACTGATGTGTACAGACTCTTGGTGGCCAGTTACAAACCGAGTTACCTGACATGCATCTCATTTATGGCGATACACGATTCACCTATCGAACAGCAAGATGCCTGTATTCCGAACGATATCCAGGGATGAGGTTACCAAATCATGTCACATTTCAAAGACCTTGTGGCCACCTTCGCGAAACAGGGCCCGTTAGACCATACCGGTGGAAAACTGGCAGGCTCTCGCAATGTGCAAACTGTTCAGTTTGAGGAAGCTGTCTTGAACTGAGGGCAACCCCAGCACCCATGGCCAAGGATTTAAATAGGGCTACCTCTAGCGCCATTGTGCGGGACGTACTGAACGAGACAGGCATGTGTCCATTTAACTATCAGAAGATATAAGGCCTATCAGCTGATGACTTTACCCAGCGGTTGTAATTATGCCAATGGTGCCTACACCAAGTTATAAAAATCTATAACCTCCAAACGTGCTCCATGTGGATCACCTGTTGATCTCACCGCGGACTTCTAGTACTGAACCACACACAATTGATTTCATCAAAGTGTACGGGCCTGAAGATGGCGTTGACGCGACGTCGAAACTAGTTGCCAAATAAACATAAAATCTTAAGTACAGCTGGAGGAGTTTCATTTTTAATAAAAACGCGTATTTTGTTTACTGAGGTAGTTGCTTTCGTAAGGGAAGGAATATTCAATAGTTTAATATATTATTATTATAGGTTAGTTAACTAAAAATATTCTTTATTTATTTATTATTATAAATAAATATTCATTATGTGCGCTTTTATTTTAATTATTGTTTTACAATGAAATGAACACCCTTAGCTGCTTACAGGCGTTGACATACGTCAACGGGGACAGATAAAATGTGTGCCCCGACCGTGACTCTAACCCGCGATCTCCTGCTTACATGGCAGACGCTCTATCCATCTTTTTGTTCTTTTTTTTGTTTTTTGCATTTTGTTCGTTGTTGATCGTTGTGTTTGTTCATTGCGGACGTCACATGACATCCGGTGAAGTTCGCTTGGTGATCCTTCCACTCAGCTCTCTGGCCGAATACGCTGAGCTACCGTGCCGGCTGCCCATCTGAGCCACCGAGGACACAGAAGATAGCGCGACTGCAGGGCTTTATCTCTGGCACGCCTCACGCGAAACCAACATTCTCAACGTATTGTCCCGCACTACATTCGTAGTGGCACCGCCCATTATACTCATTACTCGCGGCGTGTTGCCGATTCCCGTAAGTGTTCGGGCACTGTTTGTACATTCGCACAGAAGAAGAAGATGGTCAAGTGGCCGGTGAGCCTTAGCTATATATATACTAAGATAGTATCTGTTCTTTCGGACATGTCCGAAATAACAGATACCATCTTAGTATAAAATTATTGGTTTGGTTATTGGTTTTAGTTGACCTAGGTTAGTTCCTTATGTCTTTTTAGATTTATTCTCCTGAAAACCTGGAAAATATAAATATTTCATTTTACGTACCACAGGGGAGCAGCGGCGATCTCGCGGAAATTCCTGCTCCACCTTAAATCTGTAACATCTTTACTCGCCACGAGTATCTTTCGGCAAAACTGTGTGCTATGTTGTTTGGCGAGACTGGACGATAGGTCCAACAATTTCGCAAGTTAAGGTTTATTAATTCGGAGATAGTCTGTCAACGAATTATGACCGCGGAAAACGCAAATTCGCACTACGTTCCAAACTTCACCTCCGAACGATCTGCAGTACGTCTCGTAATAACTGTACCGTGATAATTAACTAATTTCGGTATGAAGATATACACACCTTGAATACTTGATGTTAATTATTGGATTTTATTTTGTCCAAAAAACTATCTGAACATTTACTATATACCATAATGGCGTCTCACAACAATACAATCTTTCATCTCCCCTCACACGACCGATCTCTCCATTTCCTTCACAAAGAGTCTTTGGTTCGGTAAGGGGTCTGATAGGAGTATGTATTCTGTCCAGCAAGCTCGGTGGAAGAAACTATCGTATCTTTTTCCCACCGGCAATTTTGGAGACTGTTCCACTAGTGGTGAGGCAACGATTATGGTTCCATCGTTTGCCGATAATGTCAGAGAACCGTGAGCGTAAGTTTTCCCCAGTTGCTGGGTTGGGAGAGGCGGGACAGTACCGCGGACACCACATTCTCCCGACCTCACACCTACTGATTTTTTTTTGTGAGGCAGTGAAGCGTTTGGTGCACGAGACATTGATAGACACTCCATAAAAGCCGGCTGTCCGTTTGGGTCAAGCTACAGTCGTTATTCGTGAAACCCCGGGTTGTTCTGAACATCTTAGACAACCATTAGCACACAGATGCCAGTTGTGCATTACTGTTAACGGATGGCATTTCTAGCAACATCTCTTAACAATATTCATCGTACAACAGTTTGAACATCTGTCCCGTTTTCAGAAGAAGCCACTCAGCCTGCAAGATCCAGGCAATCGAAGAAGGTGGGATTATTGGTAGTTGGGAGCCCCAACGTTAGGCGCGTTATGGTGCCCCTTAGGGACTTGGCTGACAAGAAGGGTAAGAAAACCAATGTGCACTCCGTGTGCATACCGGGTGGAGTCATTCCAGTCCAGATGTGGAACGGGTTCTCCCGGATGCCATGAAGAGCACTGTGTGCAGCCAACTGCAGGTGGTTGCTCACGTCGGTAGTAATGATGTGTGTCACTTTGGATCAGAAGAGATTCTCTCTGGTTTCGAGCGGCTACTAGAAATGGTAAAGGCTGCCAGTCTTGCTTAGAAGATGAAAGCAGAGTTGACCATTTGCAGAATAGTCGACAGGACCGATTGCGGACCTATGCTATAGAGCCGAGTGGAGGGTCTGAATCAGAGACTCAGACGGTTCTGCGACCGTTTAGGCTGCAGATTCCTCGACTTGCGCCAAAGGGTGGTTGGGTTTCGGGTTCCGCTGAATAGGTCAGGCGTCAACTATACACAGGAGGCGGCTACACGCGTTGCAGGGGCTGTGTGGCGTGGTCTGAGCGGTTTTTTAAGTTAGAGGGTATCGGGAAAACACAAGAAGGGCTTCAGTCACAAAGGGTGCAGGCTGAACACAGGAAGAACGTAGATACGGGAACCATTGGTATAACAGTTGTAAATTGTCGTAGCTATAAAGGTAAAGTACCAGAGCTCCAAGCGGTAATAGAAAGCACTGATCCTCAAATCGTTACAGGCACTGAAAGCTGGCTAAAGCCGGATATAAGCTCAGCTGAAATTTTTGCGACGAACCTAACGGTGTTCCGAAAGGATTGGCTAAACACGGTTGGTGGTGGCGTGTTTGTTGCTGTCAGAAGTAGTTTAAGTTGTCGGGAAATTGAAGTAGTTACTTCCTGTGAGTTAGTATGGGCAGAGGTCATTGTTGGCAATCAGAATAAAATAATAATTGTATCCTTTTACCGACCTCCTAATTCATATGATACTGTTGCTGACAGGTTCAAAGAAAACATGAGTTTGATTTCAAACACGTATCTGGCTCATACGATAATAGTTGGTGGTGACTTTAATTTCCCCTCGATATGTTGGCGAAAACACATGTTTAATTCCGGAGGTACGCATAAAATATCATCCGAAATTGTGCTAAACGCATTCTCTGCGAATTATTTCAAGCAGTTAGTTCATGAGCACACGCGAATAGTAAACGGTTGTGAAAACACACTTGACCTCTTAGCAACAAATAATCCTGAGTTAATAACGAGCATCAAAACAGATTCAGGGGTTAGTGAACACAGGGTTGTCGTAGCGAAATTGAATATTGTAATCCCCAAATCATCAAAAAATAAGCGAAAAATATACATATTCAAAAAAAGCAGATAAAAATACACTTGACACCTTCCTGAGAGACAGTCTCCACTCATTCCAAATTAATAATATAAGTGTAGACCAGATGAGGCTTGATTTCAAAGAAATAATATCGACAGCAATTGAGAGATTTATACCAAATAAATTAACAAACGACGGAGCTGATCCTCCTTGGTACACAAAACGGGTCAGAACACTGTTGCAGAAACAACGAAAAAAACATGCCAAATTTAAACAGACGCAAAATCTCTAAGATTGGTGTTCTTTTACAGAAGCTCGAAATTTAGCGCGGACTTCAATGCGAAATACTTATAATACTTTCCACAACGAAACTTTGTTTCGAAATCTGGCAGAAAATCCAAAGAGATTCTGTTCGTATGTGAAGTATGTTAGCGGCAAGAAACAATCAATGCCTTTTCTCTGCGATAGCAATGGAGATACTATCGAAGACAGTGCTGCCAAAGTGGAGTTACTAAACACAGCCTTCCGAAACGCCTTCAAAAAAGTAGACGAAGTAAATATTCCAAAATTCGAATCGAGAACAGCTGCCAACATGAGTAACGTTGGTGTAGTGAAGCAACCAAAATCACTTAAAAAAAGCAAGTCTTCTGGTCCAGACTGTGTACCAATTAGATTTCTTTAGGAGTATGCTGATGCATTATCTCCGTACTTAACAATCATATACAACCGTTCGCTCGACGAAAGATCCGTACCCAAAGACTGGAAAGTTGCACGAGTCACACCAATATTTAAGAAAAGTAGTAGGAGTAATCCACTAAATAACGTCGATATGTAGCAGGATTTTAAAACATATATTGTGTTCGAACATTATGAGTTACCTCGAAGAAACTGGTCTATTGACACACAGACAACATGGGTTTAGAAAACATCATTCCTGTGAAACACAACTAGCTCTTTATTCACATGAAGTGTTGAGAGCTATTGACAATGGATTTCAGATTGATTCCGTATTTATGGATTTCCGGGAGGCTTTTGACACTGTACCACACAAGCGTTCTTATGGAATATCGCCTCAGTTATGTGACGGGATTTGTGACTTCCTGTTAGAGAGGTCACAGTTCGTAGTAACTGACGAAAAGTCATCGAGTAAAACAGAAGTGATTTCTGGCATTCCCCAAGGTAGTGTTATAGGCCCTTTGCTGTTCCTTATCTATATAAACGATTTGGGAGACAATCTGAGCAGCCGTCTTCGGTTGTTTGCAGATGACGCTGTCGTTTATCGACTAATAAAGTCATCAGAAGATCAAAACGAACTGCAAAAAGATTTTGAAGAAATATCGGAATGGTGCGCAAAGTGTCAGTTGACCCTAAACAACGAAAAGTGTGAGGACATCCACATGAGTGCTAAAAGGAGCTCGTTGAACTTCGGTTACACGATAAATCAGTCTAATCTAGAAGGCGTAAATTCAACTAAATACCTAGGTATTACAATTACGAACAGCTTAAATTGGAAGGAACACATAGAAAATGTTGTGGGGATGGCTTACCAAAGACTGCGTTTTATTGGCAGGACACTTAGAAAACGTAACAGACCTAGTAAGGAGACTGCCTTCTCTGCGCTTGTCCGTCGACTTTTAGAATACTGCTGCGCGGTATGGGATCCTTACCAGATAGGACTGACGGAGTACATCGAAAAAGTTCAAAGAAAAGCAGCAAGTTTTGTATTATCGCCAAATATCGGAGAGGGTCACAGAAATGATACAGGATTTGGGCTGGAAATCATAAAAAGTAATGTGTTTTTCGTTGCAACGGAATCTTCTCACGAAATTCCAATCACCAACTTTCTCCTCCGAATGCCAATATATATTGTGGACACCTACCACGATAAAATAAGGGAAATCAGAGCTTGTACGGAAAGATATAGGCGTTCATTCTTCCCGCGCGCTATACGAGATTGGAATAATAGAGAATTGTGAAGTTGGTTCGATGAACCCTCTGCCAGGCACTTAAATGTGATTTGCAGAATATCCATGTAGATGTAGATGTAGATGTTCTCTGAACAGCACAGGCGTACAATCTTCTTGGAAGCCTTGTGAAGAAATGGGAATCCTATGGAATTTTTGCCACATGTTTCTCTTTACATCTTTTAACGACAGTAAAATTTTATACACGAAATTTTTTCAACCCTCGTACATCAGCATTTAACTTAAATCGTACTAAGAACATAAAACTATGAATTCCTATATAATGTTATTTGAATATGGAAGCAAGTAGCATACTTCATACCAATTTGACTTTTGTTGCATGCCGCCTTCACGGTTTGCAGTTAATAAGTACTGTACATTAAAGAGCAGAAATTTCGTTGTGACAATAAAAGTTTCATAAGTTGGTGCCGTACAAAGGTCTTCAGTTCCCATAATATTTTAAAGGGCTATTCGTAGTAGCAAAAATAAAGTTCTGCATCACGAAAGACAATACATAGCATTGCGGGTCTAACTGAAAGAAATGGTTGGTAGTGGGCACGCTAATCAGTCTTCCCCCAAAGTCGCCCACATGGGACCTTTGTCAGGTTGACCACTACGTATGTAGTGCGTGAGAGTTATTCAGACTACGAATTTCAAATTTCGTAAACGTAGCTAGAGTACAGTCCGTAGGAGCGAGTGTAAAGCCTGGCGTGAATCGCAGGCGCATACGCGGCCTTGACATTTAGCCGAGGAATCCACAGCGCGCTTCCATTAATCTCCTCACTCCGCCTGGAATTGCGCATTAACCTCCATATAAGCCAGGAGAAGTATTTCCTGAACGCTACCGCTGTCTGTTCCGTCTCTTAGCGAATTTTTATTTTCTACGTGTTACCGCAAGATTTGTGACGTTTTGACAGCTTACAATGAAAGACTTTCCGTTCGGCAAATTATCGTGCTTTAGCTACTTTAACATTAACATGGGAATGAATACCACCGTTAACAGTTTCTAATAAACATAAAGGAAGTACGAAAATAACCTAAACCAAATTTATGCCACTTCATATACTCTTTTTCAAAAATTCTACGTTCCAAGTATTTGAAGCGGAACAGTGGATAAGAAGATCCTCCAGTGTTAAGTTTGAAATGTGTACGCCAATCCAAAGACCTGAAAGTCAGATCCAGGCATGATTCTCAGTTATCTGCCAGATATGTTCCATTTCATTCACTTTCCAGACCAAGTGAACCATTCAATTTGCTAAGTGTATTTCAGCAAAATATCTTCCCCTTATTATCGGGTGATGCAAAAGAATTAATACAAGTTTTACACTATGAAATTTAAACTAGTAGCTTCCGGAATTCATCTTCCATTCTATAGTGGAGTTTGCGCTGATCTGTAACCGTGTTCCCATCCTGCACACAGTTTGAATCAACCAGGAAGTTTCAAATGTACTGCACTGCAGACTGAAATGGAAACACTCTACTGGGCTATGGCAAAGTAATTTCTTCGCTACATATTTTTATCCCTGAGTATTATTCCGACAGGGACGTGGGAAGACTTCCATGATGTTTGGAAGAAAGGTGTGTGGTGAATCTTGTCTGGGTCAGTCGGTAAGATCATCGGCTACGAAAAGAAAGTTCCCCAGTTCGAGTTCTGTTCCGGCACATAGTTTTAATTTAACGAGAAGTTTAGAAAGTAGCAGTGTCTGCTGCTTTGTCTGTGTGACCATCTTCAGCAATTTACACGCATTTGTAACAATTATATCAAAACAAAAATTACCTGCGTATGATTACTTGTTTATTATGTTTAGCTATATCATCCTAGTGTTGCTGTAATTCACTAAAATAGTCGCATGAGGAATTGCACAGTAATATCTAAATGGTAAATGCGGTTTATGGTTGTAGATCACATATTAATTTACATTTCGCTTACACCTATTTTCCTGTTACCCCGAAGTTTATCGCTCACGATGTCCCGATGTGCAAAACAATCTATACAGGTTCATCTTCAGCAATAAATTATGAAACATTGTTTAATGAACCCATAAAAATTTCGATGCACTACATAAATTACTCAACATTTGAAACATAATGTGCATTAAATAATATATAATCAGATACAGTCTTCAGAATACGTTAGAGTACAAAGTACTCACCTTTGTACCCGAAACCGCGTACGTGATAGCACTCGACGGGGAGATAGCCGGTTCAAACCCCGATGGAAAAAATGTTCACAACCAATATTTCACCATCAAGGGCGTGTGGCGGATTTTGTGGCGTAACGTTCGTGGGTAGCACTCTTTACCAACGCAATTAGTTATATTTCAAATTTCCCTGCAGTCTATCTTCGAATGAGTGCAAGTGACGCTTTAGATGGTGACATGTTCGTCCACTGCTCGTAAACTGAGGTTAAGCTCGTCGGACTATTTTGTAACATTCGACAGAAGCAGGTTAAATGAAGCCACCAAGTTTTACACTTATCATTATAATCATCAGCAACACAGACACGATACCACATTAGACACGCACTCATTAGCCGGAGTATAGAAAGCTGTGCCGTGCGCCATCTATATCGACGTCTGCAGAGGTAAGTATTGATATAGAGGCAGGCTGGAATATCTGTGCCGGCCGGAGTGGACGAGCGGTTCTAGGCGCCTCAGTCGGGAACCGTGCGACCGCTACGGCCGCAGGTTCGAATCCTGCTTGGGGCATGGATGTGTGTGACGTCCTTAGGTTAGTTAGGTTTAAATAGTTATAAGTTCTAGGGGACTGATGACCTCAGATGTTAAGTCCCACAGTGCTCAGAGCCATGTTTTTCTTTTCTTTTGAATACCTGTGGCGGATGACCGGCCGAGATTGTAAGTTTGGGTGCACTGGCCGAGTGAGGGCAGTTGGAGATGGATTGGTGCAAACATCTGAGGCGACGCCTGATCGAGGATACACGACCGCTGCAGTGGATGTTCGTACGTTCGGTTTAGCACAGTGCCGATGACAGCAGCCGAGATTGGGAACTGCACGGTCTGTTGTGGCTCTCAATCTTGGATCAACGTCCGTTGAGCGGACGCACCGTGGATTTGTGCAGGACTGTAATTTCTGGAGAATAATAGACTTGTGGATTTAGTCGGCCTCTAACGATTCAGCAATCTGTTTTCTAGGTATCATTATTGTAACCATTGAATATAGAATGTGCGTAACCCTCAGTCCCGTTTCAAGATTTATTAAATTGTTTTGCTGTTACAATATGCTCGTAATTTTAGCGAGCGGTTATATTGGTGCATATATGTGAGGTGGTTTTACCGTATGGGTCAGTCAGTTTCCAATAGTTTCTTTTTGTTGCATTTGCCGCTATCTGAAAAGGTGAATTTTTGTACCGTTTACCATTATTTAATCTTGTACGTTCAGGTATATTTTACGGTAAGTTACTACCTGATTTCCGTGATAAAACTTGTGATCCTCAGAGGCTGTGCATACGCAGGCGTCATACCATTATTATTGTTATTATTATTAAATGTGTTTGCTGTCGACGCCATTAATTGCTTGCATTGAGGAACGTTTTCTAGTTCGTGACTTGTTCACGTACTACTGCGCCCCTTTCATTTCAAAGGTTGCGGGCTGTAAATAATGCCTCGAATTTCTTTATCTTGTATTAGCACGGCTATCCACTGACATCTTACTGACAGAATAATTAGCTATAATCCATTACTTTATGGCTGTAACTGACCCAGTTGTTAAGATATTGGGTCACTCACTTTTCTCAAACTTAAAACTGGCAGTTGGCCGTCACTGTAAATAAGGTGTTATGTGATTGAAAATTGTCTTAGATAGCTCTCTGCTTGAGGTAACCAGTGTTATAACCCTCGTTCATATAACTTACTGATTGATGGTTTACCTCCTTACGTAAAGGGCCGTTATTGTAAGTGACGATTATGTACTGCTACCTGTTTTTTGCACTGACTGTTTGAAGTAACTTGCGTCACGTTTAAAGCTCAATCCTGTTTAGGTTTACATTACGTAAGCAAATTAAAGATTTGTCTTTACGATTTGCCTTGGAAATTGTTTCTTCTGGTTCTGAAATGCGCTGCTGACTGATTAAGCGTTACTTGTGAGACTTATCTAGAATTTGACTATCTCTGAACTGCATTACTTTATTTTTATTACTGCGATATCTTTGACGCGGGCTTTGGGGCTGTGGCAGCAGCGGTGTAGCTACGTTTCTCCGACTAGTTTTTTTAATACTAGTTCTTATCCGAATATGACTAATTGTTATGGTATTCTACACTCCTGGAAATGGAAAAAAGAACACATTGACACCGGTGTGTCAGACCCACCATACTTGCTCCGGATACTGCGAGAGGGCTGTACAAGCAATGATCACACGCACGGCACAGCGGACACACCAGGAACCGCGGTGTTGGCCGTCGAATGGCGCTAGCTGCGCAGCATATGTGCACCGCCGCCGTCAGTGTCAGCCAGTTTGCCGTGGCATACGGAGCTCCATCGCAGTCTTTAACACTGGTAGCATGCCGCGACAGCGTGGACGTGAACCGTATGTGCAGTTGACGGACTTTGAGCGAGGGCGTATAGTGGGCATGCGGGAGGCCGGGTGGACGTACCGCCGAATTGCTCAACACGTGGGGCGTGAGGTCTCCACAGTACATCGATGTTGTCGCCAGTGGTCGGCGGAAGGTGCACGTGCCCGTCGACCTGGGACCGGACCGCAGCGACGCACGGATGCACGCCAAGACCGTAGGATCCTACGCAGTGCCGTAGGGGACCGCACCGCCACTTCCCAGCAAATTAGGGACACTGTTGCTCCTGGGGTATCGGCGAGGACCATTCGCAACCGTCTCCATGAACCTGGGCTACGGTCCCGCACACCGTTAGGCCGTCTTCCGCTCACGCCCCAACATCGTGCAGCCCGCCTCCAGTGGTGTCGCGACAGGCGTGAATGGAGGGACGAATGGAGACGTGTCGTCTTCAGCGATGAGAGTCGCTTCTGCCTTGGTGCCAATGATGGTCGTATGCGTGTTTGGCGCCGTGCAGGTGAGCGCCACAATCAGGACTGCATACGACCGAGGCACACAGGGCCAACACCCGGCATCATGGTGTGGGGAGCGATCTCCTACACTGGCCGTCCACCACTGGTGATCGTCGAGGGGACACTGAATAGTGCACGGTACATCCAAACCGTCATCGAACCCATCGTTCTACCATTCCTAGACCGGCAAGGGAACTTGCTGTTCCAACAGGACAATGCACGTCCGCATGTATCCCGTGCCACCCAACGTGCTCTAGAAGGTGTAAGTCAACTACCCTGGCCAGCAAGATCTCCGGATCTGTCCCCCATTGAGCATGATTGGGACTGGATGAAGCGTCGTCTCACGCGGTTTGCACGTCCAGCACGAACGCTGGTCCAACTGAGGCGCCAGGTGGAAATGGCATGGCAAGCCGTTCCACAGGACTGCATCCAGCATCTCTACGATCGTCTCCATGGGAGAATAGCAGCCTGCATTGCTGCGAAAGGTGGATATACACTGTACTAGTGCCGACATTGTGCATGCTCTGTTGCCTGTGTCTATGTGCCTGTGGTTCTGTCAGTGTGATCATGTGATGTATCTGACCCCAGGAATGTGTCAATAAAGTTTCCGCTTCCTGGGACAATGAATTCACGGTGTTCTTATTTCAATTTCCAGGAGTGTATTTTAAACTGGTTAACGGTCAATCAGTTTAGAGACAGAATTGTATGACTGTGAGTATCAGAGAAAAAATATTTCTTGAATCTCTCTACCTTAACATTGTAATTAACCTTTTGCTTGATGAATTATAAAATGGTTGTTTCCAGGATTTTAGTACTGATACACGCTATATAGTAATAACTTTAAATTTTCCTTGTTGATTGATTCTGTGTCAAGTGTACCTCAATAAATGTTTTAATAAAGGATATTAAAGTATGTTTCTCTTTTGGATTTAACGTGCCCAGCACCTTACCACTCTCCTCACCCGCTTCCTACCACATTAATAGCCCTCCAGACGTAAGGAGGTAAAGCTTTGAAGATATTTCGACCAAATAATTCATAGAATTAGTACCACTCAAAACATGTTCACATTTCACAGATTAGAATAAAGAACAGCCATTGATGATGGCACAAAGCTGCTGAAAAATGCTTGGGTTTATTTGAAAAATCAGTCTTTGCGTAACAGGCGGACGTTATATTCAGTGAAAACACTGTCGAACCAAAACATAATATCAACCTGTTTAATAGCATTCTGGTCCACCTTCGGAAAGCATACATCAACGAATTTGTGTGTCACGGATCCGGAGGTGTAGCAGGAAATGCATACATACAGTTCTCATAAATTAGGGGACAATAGTGCCATATGCGTTGCACCTAGTTCACATCAGGAGAATTTGGTGGCCGAGACACCAACGTGAATTTACTTCATGCTCCTCAAACCACTTTAGTACGACTATGGCCTTGTGACACGGACATTTATCCTCTTGGAAGATGCCATCGCTGTTAACGTAGTCGATAGCTGCCATGGTGCCTTCCTTCACTGCCGCAAGCGCCATGGAAACCCAGGTGAATGGCACAACCATGCCTCTACCGGCCTGCTTTTGGTTCGAGCAGCCGTTTGCCTGGATGATGGCGTATTCGGATACGGCCATTGACCTGGTGAACAAGAAATGTAATCAGTCCAACCGGGCGACACGTTTCCATCAATCCATGCCCAGTCTCGATGATGATTCCTGTGCTCATTGCAATCGTAATCAACGATGTCTTTGAGTCACTATGGCAACACATAGCAGTCGCCTGCTTTGGAGCCCAATGTTCAACTGTGCACGCTGAACGAGCGCACTCAACACGTGTGCCTGTACCAGCTTTATATTCTGCCGTCAAATGTACAGGGTGTTTGTTTTAACTTGGGACAACTAAATATCACGAAAGCGACGCATCTTACGAAAATAAAATGTTTCAGCTGAAAAGGTAGTATAGTGAAGGGGAGTTCTGTCTGAGCTACAACTGATCACCTCATAACCATCACTTCTGCGTGGAAGGGGACAACTTTGTATTCGGTTTACTCAAACCATTATTTTCCATTCTGGGTATATGAAGCTGTAATCGGCAAATATCAAGTGTACAAAACTGTTAAGGCTTTCTTGGCCACTTCTTGACAAATTGCCTGTTGGCTTCTGTCTCGAGTTCTTCTGCCGACATTCGTCTGATGATTTTTCTGACTTTTAGCCAGCACGAGAGGCTGGCATTGTCAAAGCTTCACCCACAATTGCTGATGGAGGACTGGAGCCGAGCTCGCGGCCGCAGACCGTAAGTACCTGGCGCGCCAACGTCCAAGGGTTTCTCCGCGGTCATCTCCGGTGCGGTTCTCCTCTTGCTAACTGAACGGTCTTTCGCTGGAGCACGGGAAGCCAGGAGCTGTTCAACTTGAGGCTTTCTTCTTACTTGTTGAAGCTACTGTCGTGTTTGTGTGTTTTTATAGCTTCTCTGAACAAGTGGCTGTGATAACTCTTCTCTACAGTCAGAACTTCCGTGCTTGCAAATTTCACTATGTGGTAGGTCTCATAGTGTGTCCCCTGCCACGGCCGATTTCTCCACCTGCCCCAACCTGCAATGTCGCTTATCTTCTATGATCCTGGTGTTGATTGATCGTCCAGTCATTCCAACATGAACTTTTTCCGTATGTGCATGGTATAATGTATATTCACGACATTGCCAGTCGGTCCTGTTTAATGGGGGAAAAAAGCGTGATTCATTAGGAAACGCCACTTGAAAAGGCCACCTTTCGCCAGGCAGTGAATATGCAGATGCGGTATTGGCGTGCAAATTCAGGCGTTCGTCGCCTATGAGTAGCAGTCAGCGCGGGTGCCTGTACCAGGCACATGCTGCAGAGGCCCATACGCAGCAACGTCCGCTAAACGGTGGTTATGGGGAGACTGTTGGTAGCCCCTTAGTTCACGTGGGCGGTCGGTTGCTCAGTAGTTGAACGTCTATTCGCCCATAATCATTTCCATAGCTGTCGTTCAGCCCAGTCATCTACAACCCATTGTGCACCACATCTGCCTCGCACTCGTTTTGGATAGCGCCTTTTCGACATGCACAGTGTACTTTAATCACGGCGGCACGCGAACAGTTTACAGACCTTGCTGTTCCAGAAATTCTTCCGTTCTTGGTCCGAAAGCCAGTAATCATACCCTTTTGACGTCAGATAAATCGCTTCTTATCCACATTGCAACGACTGCACTGTTTTCTAGACACGCTTTATATACTTTCCACTGGTGGTGCCGCCACCTGCCATCCAAAAGTACTTATTGAACGCTGATGTCGAACATAGGCTGTGACCACATTTATGTGACTGGACCGTGTACAATCGTTCACCACGAAATGTCGGAATTTACTGCAGCAGGAACGAGACCTGTCTAGATTGCAGATCATCGTTATATGATGTTTCTCCTCACGTAGATCGGATATCTCGACTGTCATGCGAATGTGCAATCGAGTGGTTCAAGAGGGCCATACTCAGATACACGCAGGATCTCAGTGGCTCCAAGCGACTAGCCGCCCAGAAGACAGATGTTCGGTTGTCCGTGTAGGATCGTACAGATACTCCACGATTATTCAACTGGGAAACTGGTTACTTTGCATCAAGACAAATACCCAAACGGACAGTGTGACGACGTCTTGATCATATGGACTGTCAGCATGGCGATCATTACCAAACGAGAAAAAATTACAACTCAACACCATTCTTCTACAATAGCTTCTAGCATCTACGACCAGGCAACATTACTCGATTCGTTATAACATCGACCCCTCTTTACGCACAATAACGAGCACGGCGGACGCACAGACACATCGGTCACATCGTTTAGCAGTGGCCAACAAATTTAAACCACAGCAACAAGCTTTCTTGACGGTGGAAACCAACTACTACGCCAATATCATCGATACCAACCAAGACGACAAGCAGCGTCGCCGTAGCGATCGGCGAGCTGCAGGAAGAGCGAGGCGGAGTTGATCCTTCCATGCTGCACACTCCATCCAGACAGCCGCTCCTGCGAAGTGTCCGGTAAGCCGCCGCTGCAACCAGGTTGACGTTGCCGCACCGCAGCGAGTGCGAAGAGGCGGGCACGGGAATTCCAGTCGCCGAAACTTATGACGACTAAAGCGGGCGATGACGACTAAAGCGGGCGCAGAAACAGTTGTCCATGATTTTACATTTTAACTAAATGGCAGTGTAAAAATTTGTACGTTGATCACCTAGAAGAAATGCAAAGTTACAACTGCACACGTACTGTTTGTGAGGATCCTGTATCAAAAATGAAATATGTTTTGTTTAATTATTTATTTGTTCTTTAATATAGGGGTTGGTGTGTAATAGAAGGGTTAAGTAATATCCAGTCCATAAAAAACGTAATAAGATAGAAACATTCAAATACATCACTCGGAACACTCAGTAAAATACTCTGGAAAGAATCTCTAATAAAATTCTATAAAATAACAGTAGTACTATAGTACGAGGCAAAGAGAAATGTACAATAACAGCTGGAAATGAAGGAAGAATACAAGCTGCGTACATGATGTTTATGAGAAGAGCAGTTGGTTACAGGCTTATAGAATCTGGAACCCAATTTTCAGAAAAAAATTAGAAATTCGTAAGAACGAAAGAAAACAACATTCCGAAAATAATAACAAAGTATCGACCAGCAGGGGAAAGATCATTAGGTAGACCATGAAAGTTGTGCAGAGACTAGAAATGAATAAACCTTGTGCAATGGAGACATATGTCTAGCAAAAGGTTATAACAGGCAGAAACCTAACACCTGCGGAAACAAGGAAAGTAAGAAGAATAAAACATGGAAAATACGAGGAAAAGGAAGGGTGACAACCTTTTAAGGTCTCTCAAGAATGATATCATTAGAAAAAAGTTCGAAATACGCAAGGATTACCTATTTAGAGAATAAAACTTTTATATTTACCACTGCTAATATCTTTATTATGACACTATTAGTTTCAAAAATTTTTGTAATCTGGCACTACATGTTCATTTAGAGAAACGACGTTGAAACGTATTTATTTTTTATATATCCTAGGAGGATCGGTAAGTGAAACGCTTTTCTTTTAGTACAATAAAAGAGTGGCTGATTGGCGTGGAAATACGGAGTAATAAATCTCATAGGATTAACTTGTGCAGTGCA
Source organism: Schistocerca piceifrons (assembly GCF_021461385.2). Lineage (NCBI taxonomy): Eukaryota > Metazoa > Arthropoda > Insecta > Orthoptera > Acrididae > Schistocerca > Schistocerca piceifrons. The sequence goes on from NC_060141.1 coordinate 208,804,646, forward strand.
CGTGCTTCTGTCTCTTGTGTGAATACAGTTATATTTCAACAAGCAAGAAAATGTAACGCTATCTGACTACATAGATTCAAGTTAACCCACAAGTTGGAATATCTAAGAACACTTAACAATCAACAACTGAATTTGACCTCATGCTCACCTGTGTGGATCTAAGTTGTCCACACAAAATAACTACAACCATGTAAGGTAAAATATATATTGACAGTGTATACCGTGACTGTATGCAGTGCACATCATCGCCCAAATACATTAAGACTAGAGCAACCTAATGTGGTTTATGCAAGTATCGCGTAGATGAAGACTAGCTAAGCTGCACGAACACAAACATCATTCGTAGCTGAAAGAGACATTTATCTTGACCACCCTAAATAGCTGTTTGTCCAGATGCAAATTACAAAATGTTTTAAGTAAATGTTCTTTAGCAGCAGGGGGACATCAATCAGCATGATTGCCTTCGTTGTAACTTTTTTTTAATTTTTTTTACAAAGATATGAACAGCGGTATGCCTTTTCTAAATGGCACCCTGTATTTTTTATTCGGTAATTCATTTCCTGTCCTAAAGACCTATTCAAAAATGTATCAGAATGCGCCATTCACTGGCACACAACGTTATTAATTACATAACACAACACTGACGTTGACACTCCCAGTGCTTAGTGCAGGCACTCGGGGTAATGGAACACATCCACGTGCTGACGTTGACAGAGGACAGATGTAAAAATAAGTAGAATGCACACCCGTCATTCGGTCAAACATCGTCAGTTGAAGAGTTGTGTGAGTAGAATGTACACCAACGAAGAGAAGGTAGAAATGCTACTCATCTATGGGGAATATAATTTAAGAGAACAGTAACTGCAATACTGTTTTCCTATGGACGGCTACATTTATTACAGTAGTTTAGTCCTTTTAAATACTGTAGTGTAGAGTAGGCATACAGTAAAGGCTGTCCTTCCTACAAGCTTTCTTTTATTGTTGTTGTTGAAGGTAGGCGAAATGTTACGCAGGCAGCGCAACTGTACAGAGAGCGATATTCTGACAGGAACCCACCTTCCCGACGGATGTTTTCTCGTCTTGTTGCGACGCTTCAGGAAACGAGAAGTTTCAACCCACGACAGCGCAATCGTCGTAGCACTCGCACAGACGAAACTGCCGAAGTTAGTGTTCTCGCTTCCGTTGCTATGAAACCACATGTGAACACACGACAGCTTGAACACGAGACTGGCATTCCTAAAACCAGGGTACATCGTATTCTTACACATCACCGGTTCCATCCTTACCACGTACTCCAACATCAAGAATTGCATGGGAATGACTTCCAGAATCCTGCACAGTACTGTCAGTGGGCACATCATCAAATCCTCGCCAACCCGAACTTCTTCTCCAATGTTCTGTTTACCGTTGAATGTTCCTTTCCAAACAAGGACGGGTAAATACAAGGAACATGCATTATTGGTCAAGCGACAACCCATGATGGCTTAGACAGGTGGAACATCAGCGTCAATGGAGAATTAACGTCTGGTATGGGATGCTTGGTACTATAATTATTGGCCCTTCTTTCATCAATGGTAGTCTAAACGGCACAGCGTATGCCAACTTCCTCAGACGAATTCTTCCTCCTCTTCTGGATGAAGTGCCGCTAAGAACCAGAATGCTTATGTGGTATCAACACGATGGATGTCAAGCACAAAACACCTTGCGTGCACGTCGTGTTCTGAACCGAAGGTATCCTGCCAGATGGATTGGTCGAGGAGGAACAGTTACTTGGCCTGCTAGGTCTCCTGATTTAAATCCTCTGAACTTTTTCTTTGGTTATGCATTACAGATGTTGTCCATCGCGATATTCCAACTCTAGAGGGCATGCAGGAACGTATCGTGCTTGCTTGTAATTCTCTTCAGCAGGTAACACTGGAAGCAGTAAATAATTCTTGCATTCAACGAGTGCACCAGTGTATCGATGTCCAGGGTCACTACTTTGCGCACCTTTGAATTTTCTACTTCTGGGCAGTGGTACAGGAGAGCCAAAGTCATTTTGTGTTCTGTTTTTACTCGGTTTTCATTGGTTTTCTGACAGCTCCAGCAAGTGGACGAGTTTGTGATTCCGGGCTCAAAGCCAATGTTGTGTTATGTAATTAATAACGTTGCGTTTCAGTAAATGGTACATTGTGATACGTTTTTGAATGGGTCTTTAGGAGAGGAAATGAATTATCGAATAAAAAATACAGAGTGTCATTTAAAAAAGTCACACCACTGTTCATATCTCTGTAAAAAACAAAGCTACAACGAAGGCAATAATGCTGATTGATGTCCACCGGACGGCTAAAGAACATTTGCTTGAAACATTTTGTAATTTGCATCTGGATAAAAAGTTATTTATGGTGGTCAAGATAAATGGGACACCCTGTATATATACACACGGTGTCTCACCTATCTCTGCCACCTCAAATATCCCTGGAACAACAACAGATATTCAAAAACGGTTTTCACCAGCGTGAAAGTACCACAGGGGCTTAGGAAACCAAATACTATGCGAAATTTTAAAACGTAGAAAAATACTATTTTCAACACAAACTTGTGTATTCTTAAATGTACATCCCCTATTACTTCGTATGCAATCAATAGCGTGAGAAATCACAAAAATAATGGCGTTGGCTGCACCGAAATACGTCAATTACATCCCGAGAAACTGGGAAGCGAAGTTGACGCTTGAAATAAATGAAGTGCACAGCTAGCGCACGTCCTGAGACTCAGCGAGCACATCACGCTGCCTGTGTCAGGGGCTCACACAATGGGAGGGTATGCACACTCCACAAAAATAAACAAGTCAGAAGTCCAACGCGAAGTTACGTTTTTCAAATTGTAAATGTATGTTTATTCTGGCGAAATTACAACTAGAGCTACAATTAGAGGTAACACACTTGAATTCACTTTGTTAAACACATTTACTAGTGCCCTGTCGGATACAGGAACTGTATTGTTGTGCACTACAACCACCCACATCTTGACCGATAAAACTGTGTCACGTCAACATATGTTCGAAGTGCCCTCCATTTGCATCAATACAAATTTGCAGACGGGTAACGAGAGAGAGTTGCACAGATTGTGCCGGCCGCGGTGGTCTAGCGGTTCTAGGCGCTCAGTCCGGAACCGCGCGACTGCTACGGTCGCAGGTTCGAATCCCGCCTCGGGCATCGATGTGTGTGATGTCCTTAGGTTAGTTAGGTTTAAGTAGTTCTAAGTTCTAGGGGACTGATGACCACAGATGTTAAGTCCCATAGTGCTCAGAGCCATTTGAACCATTTTTGCACAGATTGTGGAGTTTCTACAGATATTGACGCACACGCCGCAGTAATACAACGTTGTGTATCGTCTACTGTCGTTGGGGGTTATTCATACACTCTGTCTCTCACTGCGCCCTAGAGACATAAGTCTAATGGCGTCAAGTAGGGGGAACGCGCTGGCCATCGCACAGTACCTCCCCACCCCATCCACCCACTTGGAAATGTCGCATCTAGAATGTCTTTGGCAACTTTTGCATTGTGTGCGGGACATCCATCATGTTGGAACCACATTGATAGACGAGTTTTCAATCCCATATCCTCCATGAGGTGCGCTAGTGTGTGTTGAAGAAATGATGCATATCGCTGTTCATTCAATTTTCCACGGTAAAAATACGGACCTACAATACAGTTAGCAATGATACCGCACCAAACACTGACACTCCACTGTGGTCGATGAGCAACTTGGCGAATGCAGTGGGGATTTTGCACGGACCAGTAGTGCATGTTCCGCAGATTCACATTACCATGATTTGTAAATGAAGCCTCGTCCATAAACAAATCATTGTCGTACATTTCTTGATGCTCTCAGATATGGAACGGATGAAACCGATGCCGATGCAAGATTCTACACACGCTACTGTGCAAGTTCTCGCACACCCACCTGAGGATTGTGCAGGCAGCAGCCAGAACAGCAATTTCGTTCCCATTGCCAGTCGCTGGCGTTGTACGTCGACGTTTTGTGGGAGTCCAGCTTCCTGTTTCCGTGAGTGTCTTGGAGATGTTACTGATGGTTCGACGTGACGGACACCGCCGATCTGGGTAGCGCTCAGCATACAGTGTCACAGCTGCGGTTGCATTTCTCTGACATTCGCCATAAATTAAAATAATATCTAGTTTTTCTTCATTACTGAAGGCGGGCATGTCGACTAGATGACGGCAAATGAAACACGCCACAAGAAAACAGATTTTAATGTGGCAGCGTGTGTGATTTACGTTACAGTATGAGAGCAGTTCAGCAGACCTCATGAGGAGACACTTGTACACTGAAGGTAGAGCGTGCCGTGGTGATATTGGTATGTTTACGGCAGGATACAGGCGCCAGTGCAGGCAACCCCTGCTCTGAGCACGGTACTACATGCGATGCATTAGGTCAGAAACTGTGACGCCGTTGCTATCCTTTACAAGCCCCATATTTAAGAACTTATGAGGTTTAGAAACGTGAAACCAAGTGTGTTACCACTAATTATACCTCTAGTTGTCATTTCGCAACAATAAACATTATGCGCAGGACATCCGTCATTCTGATACCACATTATTTGACACATTATAAGAGGTGACAATGATGTGTTGCCATACAATACCACACCACACATTAATACTCCACTGACGTAGTACGTCAATCACATCACAATTACCGGCAGCGTGAAGTGTACGCTTGAGTCTCAGGACGTGCGCTAGCTGTGCGTTTCATTTATTTCAAGCGTCAACTTCGCTTCGCAATTTCTCGGGATGTAATTGACGTATTGCGAGGCAATCAATGCCATTACTTTTGTGATTTTTCATGCTATTGATTGCATACGAAATAATAGTGGTGTCCATTGAAAATACACAAGTTTGTGTTGAAAATAGTATTTGATTACGTTTTAAAATTTCGCGTAGTATTTTGTTTCCTAAGCCCCTGCCGTACGTTCACGCTGGTGAAAACCGTTTTTGAATATCTATTGTTATCCAGAGATATTTGAGGTGGCTGCTGCATGGTGTTTTTCAGAAGAGAAACAAACATTATTAAAGCAAGGTGTAAATTTCAATTAACTACCAATTTGCGCTCTGCTCAGTCGTCATTAACAGAAGAGAGAAAATGGACCTCATTCTTTGTGGTCAGTCGTAAGGCGTGGATAACATTTAAACCCTTTTTCTATCTGCTCTTATTACAAATGCGGCACTTAACTTGATCACTTTAACATCCCAACTATGTGGGCACTTTCAAGAAAGACTAACATAAAAATCAATATTTGGAACTATTACACACAAACGACTCAATATTTGGATACCAAATGAACATCAAAAAAATATAAGGATGTAGGAAATCATTCTACTGGGATTCTGAATAGGCCAAAATTACCGCATGAAAACTTAGACTGTGACCTGAAAAATATACCTCGCCAATATTCCTATCATCTCAGACATATTTGAAAAAGACTATTCAAGAAAGCTACAACCATAATCTGGAATGGATTGATCGGAAGAAATCACCCATACTTAAACTTGAAAATAAATAATCACATAAACCGCAACAAGTGTGAGACACAGCTTAGTGTAATTATATGTACGAAAACTACCGACCTCCAGTTTTGATGCGAAAAACTAGAAACCTCAACAGCAACAGCATTCTACACAGGGGGATCTCACCAAAAATCAGAATCACGCCACATTGAGTAGAGTTGGGCTCTACCAAAACTACGGTTCGATTGTTTTAGTATACCACGTAAATGACGCAGTAAATGGTAGGGTTACCAGCGGTATGGTAACAATGATTGAGAAAGAAACACAGATGAGTGTGTAAGAAAGAAACTGGGATCCAACTACTTCTTTTTGTTTTTTTGTTGTTTTGTACATAATTTGACCCGCACATCATGCGTTGTTAGTCAGTTTTGTACTTTATACAATTACAGATCATAAATTGCGTTTTATAAATAATAAAAGTTAGTTGACTACGTAACTTTTGCACGTTTATGTAATCAAAGCAATTTCGTTCCCATTGCCAGTCGCTGGCGTTGTACGTCGACGTTTTGTGGGAGGCCAGCTTCCTGTTTCCAGTTTACACACACACAAAAAACGCTATAATTATTTTTGTTAATTTGTACTCAACAGAACATTCTTCATCATGATCAAAGGCAAGTGTTTCCTATTATTGTTGGTAAATGCGAACGTTGTTTATCAATAATAGAAACTTCCAGTATTTAGGGGAATTTAGTAAGACACTCATCGCATACGCAAAGAAAGCGATCGTCATGAGGTAATGCCCAATAGATATGCAACACATCTAATTTGCAGGCAACGCGGGTACGGCCTCAATTGATATAAGCTGCAAGGAAAACTACCGTAGTCTCTTCCTACTTACTGCAGCCTACGGCAGTTTTGTAACTCTGTCGTTGAGTATTCATAACAATCACGGGGCTGGTCGGACTGCAAAGATATTACGAAACTGTGAAAACAAAACCGTCGTTCTGCTCCTTGGTAGCTCACAGATATCGCACCGTAGCCGGCGAGTGAAAGGCCTGTTTGCCCTCACTGGCAGGTCAATGGAATTTGGCGAGTGTGACTAATATGCATGGAGTTATAAGCATGCTGAAACAGCAGCCATGTTTCAATGCGTAGGGTTACCGTTGCCACAACTCGCTAACCTGTCGATATATCTGTATGAGCATCTTTAGACATTTTCAAAGAGCTGCGAGACAAGTAGAATTGTGTCTGTGGACTCACAATCGGCTTTGTGCGCGTACGGTTGGAAAGCCGTCGTGAACGAGAGATCCTCTCTAGAGCTAGTCGTGGGCAGAAATTAAGTTGTGTATCCAAACGGAATTATTCTTACAATTACGGGAATGAAAATTAACTTCAGGATTGAGAAACGAGACCATTACTTCATACAAAGTAGAAGGAGGACGCTTGTGATTTTATGGCGTAGAGCAACGTGCAGTTTGTTAATGTACGAGGATTGGAACTTAAATGGTGGCAACTATTTATTCACAACCGATACAAAAGAGTGACATGTTTGCACCTGTTACTGACCTTCAGAGTAGTCACCAGTGTTGTGCAGAACCCGTTGCCAGCTATGTGGAAGGGATAGTACACTGTTAGCAGAGCCGGTTCTGTTGATGGTGCGAATGGAGAGGTCTACTGCCTGTCGAATCTCTGAAACAGTTCTGAAGCGAATGCTCATGTTCATAAATTAAAAATAATGCTGATACATGGTGAAGCAACGCTCTGATGGGTGGTTTGCGGGTTTAAAATCACCTCGGGGTATGACCTTGCGGTGCATTTGACCTGCGGTCGTCGCACAGTGGCGCTGGCAGCAGTCCACATACGCAGAGGTGTGTTGGTGCATGTCAGAGTACGGTCCAGGGAGTACGTGTGCAGACGTTTTCAGACGTGCTAATGGTGACAGTGTGTTGAAAATGGCTCAAAGAACACATATTGATCACGTTATGAGGAGTAGAATACTAGGGCAGCTAGAGGCTGGTCAAACACAGCAGGTCGTAGCACGGGCCCTCCGTGTGCCACAAAGTGTGAAGAGTATGGCAACGATTGCAACAGACAGGAAACGTGTCCAGGCGCTACAGTACTGGATGTCCACAGTGTACAACACCACAAGAAGACCGATATCTCACCATCAGTGCCCGCATACGGACAGGGAGTACTGCAGGTAGACTTGCTCGGGACCTTACCGCAGCCACTGGAACAGTTGTCTCCGGACACAGTCTACAGACGACTGAACAGACATGGTTTATTCGCCCGGAGACCTGCAAGGTGTATTCCACTGACCCGTCGTCACAGGAGAGCCCGTAAAGCCTGGTGTCAAGAACACAGTACATGGTCGTTGGAACTGTGGTCCCAAGTTATATTCACGGACGAGTCCAGGTGTAGTCTGATCAGTGATTCTCGCCAGTTTTTCATTTGGCGTGAACCAGGAACCAGATACCAACCCCTTAATGTCCTTGAAAGGAAGTTGTATGGACGTCGTGGTTTGATGGTGTGGGGTGGGATTATGATTGGTGCACGTACACCCCTGCATGTCTTTGACAGAGGAACTGTGACAGGTCAGGTGTATCGGGACGTCATTTTGCACCAGTATGTCCGCCTTTTCAGAGGTGCAGTGGGTCACACCTTCCTCCTGATGGATGATAACACACGGCCCCACCGAGCTGCCATCGTGGAGGAGTACCTTGAAGCAGAAGATATCAGGCGAATGGAGCGGCCTGCCTGTTCTCCAGACCTAAACCCTATCGAGCACGTCTGCGATGCTCTCGGTCGACGTATCGCTGCACGTCTTCAAATCCCTACGACACTTCAGGAGCTCCGACACGCACTGGTGCAAAATGGGAGGCTATACCCCAACAGCTGCTCGACCACCTGATCCAGGGTATGCCAACCCGTTGTGTGGTCTGTGTACTAGTGCATGGTGATCGTATCCCATACTGATGTAGGGGTACATACGCAGGAAACAGTGGCGTTTTGTAGCACATGTGTTTCGGGACGGTTTTCTCAACTTATCACCAATACCGTGGACTTACAGATCTGTGTCGTGTGTGTTCCCTATGTGCCTATGCTATTAGCGCCAGTTTTGTGTAGTGCCACGTTGTGAGGCCCCACATTCTGTAATTATCCTTAATTTATGAGCATGAGTGTAATTTTACGAGACTGGGTAGTTAGGTCAAAGGGGGAGAAACACTATCTACGACTTGTACAGAAACCAAACATCAGTTATAATAGTTGAAGGACAGAGGAGGATGGCGATGAAAAGAGAGTTAGATTAGGAAAAGAGACATTAAATGTAGTAGAAGAGTTTTGGTATTTGGGCATCAAAATAAGTGACTACGGCCAAAATGGAGAAGATATGTAATATAGACTAGAAAAAAAGAAATCTGAGAAGTGATGTACACTGTTCAAAAGAATTTGGGAAACACGTGTGCTATTGAAGCGCGGTATGATAAATCTATTTTGATACAGGCGGTGCCTGTCATATTATTGTTGCATGGCTGAGATCCTCGCTTTCAATGTAGGCAACAGCTGAAATCATTCGCCTCCTATTGGCTATCACAGAGTAAGGTGACCACTCAGAAGGATGTGAGGACCTGTGCTCAAGTGTTTTTCGTTAGGTACACAGATGGCAGTTGTCATTTTTGGACCTTATATTCAACAAAGCACATGCAATGCGACATCTTAATGTAGTGTAAGTTGCGAAGGCGGTCTGTTTGATCCAAAAAGGGTGGACTTTCCGTAGTGCTGCTGTGGATGCCAATGCCTCTCCAAGTGTCATACACTGGTTGTGGACACGCTACTGGGAGACATGTCAGTCCGCAAAGTGAGTAGGAAAAGGTCGCTGACACATTACAGCCCAACGTGAAGACCGATATCTGGTCATGTCTGCGTCGCGGCGTCACACGGGTACCGACAAAAAACTGCAAGACCATCTCAGAAGGGCTAGTGGAGCCACTGTGTCCGATCAGACAGTAATGAACATATTACGAGAAAGGATCTTACGTCACAGGCATCCTCTTTGAGTACCTCGCTTGACACAACACGTTGCAGCTCGCCTTCAGTTCTGCCGTTCCCACGTCGATTGGCAGCTGGCAGCGTCGTCACTGGCGAAACATGTTATTCACAGACGAGTCCAGGTATCCTCTGAGGCAAGGTGGTGCCCGTGTTCATGTGCGGAGTCTCGTGCCGAGCGATACAAGCCAAATTTTGTCAGTAAAATCACATTTTCCATGTCCTGTGATGTGGGATGGCTTCAGTGCTGAAAGCAATGCGAACCTTGTCGTTGTCCATATTCTCCCTACCGCCAGGCAGTACATCGAACACATCCTGTTGGTCCATGTGGAGGCTGCTGCTTACGGCGATGGCCCTCAATTTTTCCTAATTCCAGGGCTTATGTGACAGGCGTCTGCAAGGATGTCTTGCAAAGCCTGGACGTTCAAGTCATGTAATGGCCGGCTGTGAGTCCCCATCGTGCGTATGTGGGACATGCTTGAGAGACGTGTTGGTGGTGGTCGTGTTTCACCACAGACTCTCCAAGAGCTGTCGTCGGCTCTCATTGAAGAATACGAGCCGATACCACAGGGTGATCTCCGTAGCCTTATAAGGAGCATGTCTGGTCGGTTTCAGACGGTGGTAAACGCTCACGGATGGCAAACACGTTATTAAAACTCTCGAAGTCCAATGAAAAACACCCAAGATGCCCGGCTGAATTTTTCCACTTTGTTTTCGACTCCTATCGGACATTTCAGTTCTTTTTATGTAAACGATCGAGGATGTAATGATGTTGTGTTGTGTTCTTAATTTGCGAAAGATACAAGTATAATTTAGTAACATACTCAGTCATATTGCTCAGTGGAGAATGGTAGACGCCCATAGTCATGGTCTCCTAATTCTTCTGACCAGTTTACATTTCGATGTCGGAAATATTTTCCCAAAGTATTCTTGTCAGTGAAATCATACACGGAAGTGAAATATAAACCATAAATAGTGCAGAAAAGAAAAGAATAAAAATCTTTGAATTCAAAAGTTCACACGTTCCTGTCTAATACACAATTTTTATCTTCTAGGAAGCTTCTGCTTTTGAATTGTTATGATCAGTATTAGATGAAGAAATAGAGTAATAAATGCGAAGGTAGAGAATACATTTGGTGAGAATTTATCGCTATGGCACAATTTGTCTGAAATAAAGGATTAGTTGATAGGACACATCGTGAGGCAACAGTGAACTGTTAATTTTATGACTGTGGTAAGAGATTATGGAGGGCAGGAGTGAAAAATGCAGAGGGAAACCAATGTTTGGCTCCAGTAAAGCAGGTTCAAATGGATGTAGGCTGTAATAGCTATGCAGAGATGGAAGGACTTGCGCAGAACAGACGAGCACTTTGGGCCATATCAAACCAGTCTTCTGACTGAGGACAGCAACTACAACACACTGTGCATGATATGTAACTTTTAATGGTGAATTGTGTGCTACATAGATACTGTATAAACTTTAATTTTCAAACAAATAGTGAAATATCATTATTTTTCTCGCTTCATTCGATGATTCCGTTACAAATGCCGTGATATTACTTATAATAAAATGAAACTGTTGTATACTAAGTATCGATATCAATATCTTAGGCCTTGAAACAAATCTATCGATGCTTACTTATGTCAGTAACACCAGAACGAGACGCAATGGGATGCAGTGGGCTTCCAGTCCATAGAAGACCAGTCAAGTTTAGGTTCTCAGTGTGTAAGCCTGCTTGCTTTCCCTGCTTAAATTCCAACTTCACCTTATTCACGGACTCGGAATTTCTGGCAATTAAGGATATTTGCATTAAAGCAAAATTCATTAAGCTGTTCAGAATTTATGACAGTAAATCGAACATATCGTAAAAAAATCTGTCCTCGTTTATACGAGGGATGGAACTTAAATAGTGACAACTATTTATTCACAACCGATACAAAAGAGTTACTTGTTTTCACCTGTTACTGTCCTTCAAAGTAGTCACTAGCGTTGTGTACAACCCGTTGCTAGCGATGTGGAAGGCACAGTATACCGTTAGCAGAGCCTGTTCTGTAGATGGACGGTCTGCTGCCTGTCGAATCTCTGGAACAGCTCTGAAGTAAATGCCACGAAGTGGTTCCTTCATCTTCGGAATCAATCAAAGTCACAATGACGTAAGCCCGGGGAGTGTGGTGGATAGTACAGTACTTCCCAGTGCCCGAGCGGTTCTAGGCGCTACAGTCTGGAACCGCGCGACCGGTACGGTCGCAGGTTCGAATCCTGCCTCGGGCATGGGTGTGTGTGATGTCCTTAGGTTAGATAGGTTTAAGTCGTTCTAAGTTCTAGGGACAGATGACCTGAGAAATTAAGTCCCATAGTACCCAGAGCCATTTGAACCATTTTTTTATGAACAAGAGTGTAGTTTGGTACGTCTCGGTCGTTACTTTGATCCTCGCCCTGGTGCGCATCTGTTTCCTCATTCGAGCGCTTCTCTGTTTACGACCAGAGAAATAGATTGGCGCACTTTTGACAACTACAAAGGCACCTCTCGGTTGAGTTCGCCGGGGAGCTTAACCTTTGAGGAACGCGGCCCTCGCTCTCGAGACGCGGGTGCCTTCTGCGGCGACCGTCGGCAGGTCGAGACTACACAGATGGTTTGGCGGAGTCATAAAGAAGCCAAGGGTGTATTGCCCTGCCGACCTCTTGTTACGATAACGAGATCTGTGGCCGGCGATATGCAAAATTTCCAATTTTCCGAGTCGCCGGTCCGGACGACAGTCGTGACTGCTACCCCTCCCTCTCCTCCCTCAATACCACCCCCTGCTCCACTAACCTGACATGGCTGACAGTCGACAAAGAACGCCAAAGTCAGCGGTGCACTCGGATATATCAAGGCAGGGCTGCTTGCCTTCCTGCTTGTGTGCTGTCCAGCGATGGGTGAGCTCTGAGGGAGAGGAGGGGGGGGGGGTTGGGCACTGGGCAGTGAGTCTGTTCCGGAATACTCTCAACTCCAAGCATCTCGTTTCACTGGTACATCCAGATGCTCGATCCCTTTACCAGCTTATGAGATGTTCCCTATTTGGGAATCAAACCTATTTGGTAATTTGTGCGCACACGCGTTTCTAGCTTTAACATATTTAGCTTCATCGACAAAAATGTTAGTGGGACTTACTACTATGTCTTAGAATTAAAAACTCATGTGTACGGATTGTCAGGAAAGTAATGCTTGATAACTGAAGTATGGTGCCATTTGCGGTCTCGTTCAATAATCTCTAATGGAACAACGCCCATGCGGTTCGGCGTGGTTTGTTTGTACAACGTATAAAATAGCACTGTTCTTTTCTTAGGTTTGTGACTACCTTGACACCACCCACCACGATTTCGTTTCCTAAGATCGATCTCTTCAGCTCAGTATGGAAGTTAAGCACTTACACCCAATAGCCTAAACTGATTGACGGATGTGTTTCAACCTCGGTCATCTCCTACAATTTTTGCCAACTATGGCTCCCTCTGGTGCCAATTACGGCTCCCTCTGGCATCACTGATATTATTTGCTGACGTCTTAATGCAAGTCGTATCGTTCTGTATTTTTTCATGATTAAAGCTCTCTATATACTCCTTTGTTCACTGATTCTGCAGAGACATTTCATATTTTATTAATCCACTTGATTTTCAGCGTTCTTCTGGAACTCATTTCGATTGTCATCTTTTTTTTCTTTTCTCGCAGCACACTGTCAACTAGGGCACAAAATGTAAACGGTTATTAAAAGAGTGACAACTCATGTTAATCGTAAGACATCACTTTTAGCGAAAAAACATCTTTAAAAACATGATGAGTAAACGCACCAAAATTAGTGACATTTTCAAACTGCGATAACTCTTCCTAGATCTCTATGATTATCTGACCTGCCATTCTAACGAGGAGAGCATGGCAAATACCATAACCCGATTTCCCAGAAATTTCGCTCATTGGAACAGGGGTCAAAATAAGCGAACAATGCCTCGGCTTATCCACAGATATTCGATCATTTCTGAGAAAACGACAATCAAGGTTTTCGAGATACTTTATGTGTCTTTCACCGAGTAAATAGTTCAACCAAAGCGGTGGCGCAGTGGCTAGCGTCCCATTTGCACCACATGTTCGAAACTCGATTATTATTTATATTTTTGTTTTCATTTATCTAGTCATGCCGTAGACGATTAATAAACAAATGTTTTCCAATGTATATTGAAATAGCACTGTTCTTGTAGGCTACTAATTGTATGTCTGGTAAAGAGAATGAACTAAAAAAAGAAACAAATAATGAATAAAAATTATTTGAAATTGTTTTCAGTGAAATTCCTGAAGAGTAACTTGATTCATAATCAATTGCAAGTGTCATTTTTCGGAAAAGTCATCCAATATGAGCGATTTATGGGGAAATTATTGCCAACACGTGAAGCCTTCGGCAATGTTAATGACCATTTTTTCGCGAGTGGGATTCATAAGAAGAAATATAGCTGTGGCAAGCCTGCATTCGCCCGATGCTCGTGGTGTCGGAATTTCTATGTTTCTAATGTTCGGTATCGGTATCATCCAAGAGGATGCACCAAATCTCGTGAAGTATGAACATGAGAATAAAATGCAAGAATTAAGAATTAATATAAGAATGAAATACAAGAATATGACAATTTAAAAAGAGTGTACCCCCCTGAACATATCATACAAATATAAAAAGATTTATAACAAATGTATGGCACTTACTGGAAACCCAGTATCCCCTAACACTATAAGAAACATTCATGTAGTAACCTCCTATGGACATAGGTGGTGTAATGTCACTTCCTCGGACGAGAAATAAAAATCAAAAATTAGCTCCCAATACCCCAAATATTTCCCCCCAAGTCCCAAATTCCCAGAAAAGTGAATAAGCGAACGAAGTTCCACTTATCACTATTATTAGGACAATAAGAAGTAATTAAATCAGGAATCTAAGACTTGACAATTTAGCAATCTACGAAAGAAAGATTAAATTTCAGTAAAATTAAAATCAAAATCATAATAAATCGCAAAATTAGCATAAATTAACATTCGCAAAGTAGAACCAACGATCCCAAAGAATACTCCGTGTGAGTACTCTTTGGTAATCGTGAGTAATGACTAAGTATAATTCAATGCATTGTCACTACGTTACAAGAGTTAGCCGAAGCAGGTCATATATTTCATTGCTCGTACATGTAGGCGCGCTTAGATTGTTTTTGAGAGTGAATAATTGCGATATATTATGACGCAGTAATACGATCTTCTGACTTCAAATATCACGGCATTAGAATTCGAACGGAGGACTTCTACCTACTAGAATAAAGTGAACTTTTAACTAGATAATTGAACTAAACATTACTTAGACAGTGATTTAGGCAACGAACACCGATAGACAATTTTCATTCATAATAGCCAGTAGTTTATGGAACTTCAGTGATAGGTCCGAAGCATATAATTTAAATCCCCCCACCACCTGGGAAAGTTTTCTTCTCAAGGCTCGGTTAGGAAGTGACTGATATTATGCAATAAAACACCCTCTCGTGCCAAGTCGTGCACTTGTGATTTAAAATTCTATCGAATTATTGACATGAAACTCCCGAGTAATATTTACGCGCAGTGATAATATTTGACTGTAGCGCTCGGCGCTTGTGTAGAATCTTTGACTCAAATATCAAGCCCACTGTTACGATTTCTTAGATACTTGAAATCACGACCAGCATGCGGAGAATTTGTTGTGGATGTGACTTTATTAGTTTTATCATTAATATTTCATCATTAATCAGTTAAACATCGATTACGAACAATTAATTACGAGTCTTGGTGAAGTAAAAAATGTCACGCCCGTCGACATTTCGGTTCAGCACTGTTATTTTGTGTAACGTCGTCTTCGTAACTTGATAACGATCTCAACACTCTACCGACTGTCGCCGAGTTTTAGCCGAGGCCAAGTACAAATCAAACCAAATCATCAAGAAGTAGAGGCGTTATAGTGGACAAATGAAATAATAAAATGAATAAAAATGATAATCGGGTGTCAAACACAGGACGCAAAAAGAATGAGGCCGCGACGCTAGACTCTATGCCACCAGTGGGGCTGAGATTCTGTGGCGCTAAAAGGCATCTAAATTATGTCGAAAACTTTGAAGGTAGTTCTCTCAGAATCGGTCGATTATCTACGGGTAAGTTGAAACAGGTGTAGGCTTGTTCTGGCTTCCCTTCCACTGAGCGAAGTTTCACGGAAATCGGGTTATAGCACTTGCCGTGTTCTCTTTTAAGTCACAACGAGGGCAGCGCCGTAAACAACACGATCAGCGTGCCAGGCACGGTGTTAAATCTTGCTCTCAGTGCTTCACGACACAGAAGCGGCAGGCGTGCCCCTGCTGTGATCCAAAATATTTTCGTTGCGGCAAATACAGACGTGTACGATCCGCATGTTTGCAGAAGCGAAAGTCACACAAGCAATCTTATTCCAAGTGGTCAGTGTGTGAATGTCAATGTTG
Source organism: Schistocerca piceifrons (assembly GCF_021461385.2). Lineage (NCBI taxonomy): Eukaryota > Metazoa > Arthropoda > Insecta > Orthoptera > Acrididae > Schistocerca > Schistocerca piceifrons. The sequence goes on from NC_060141.1 coordinate 208,820,705, forward strand.
TGTTTTTAAAGCCTTCTAGTGACAGTCACGGTGCCAAGTCAGTTCCAGAATCAGTGTCGAAAAAGTCTCAGAACCCTTTCCTTATTCAGTGGCAAGCAAACAATCCTCTTGGCACTTCACAGATTGTTAATTGCAACGTGCGCAAGCAGTTAGATTCTGGAGCTTCAGAGACAATTATGAACAGACGCACGTACGAACTATTGAGAAAGCCTAAACTTCACACACAACTCTCTCAACTTATAATGATCATAGTATTCCAGTTATTGGTGCTTGTAATCTGCCTGTCACTTTTCACAATGTTAGAAAGTGTCTTTCACAGTATTGTATTAAAATGACAGTTAAGACATTTTTGTTATGGATTCTTCTATCTTTTATGGTTGTAAATTTAGGGATGAGACGCCCTGCAAAAAACCGGCAGGACAGGACAGGCAGTTTGAGTTGTGGAAAGAGGCCAAAATAAGCGGCTGTCAGTTATACTCGAAAATACAACCTTTTATTTTATCAAACATTACAAGAGCCAAGAAATTTAAAAAAAAAACACAACTTTAGTTTTGGAACTTAATTAGGGGCGGAATGCACCGTGCAAACTCATCCCTGAAGGGCAAGACCACTTTAATTTAAAAACGGCTGAAAGTCAATAACTTAAACCTCAACCAAAATCAGAAATTTAAAAGGCAAAACTTTATCATAAAACAGTTCTTTAACTAGGCTGAAAGCCCAAAGAATATGGCAATTTAAGAGCAAAAAACTTAAATTCAAAATCGGCTGAAGGCCCAACACTTAAGACTCAATCACATTAATTTTAAAAAAAATGCCAAAGGCTTTACGTAAAATAGTTCTAAAATTAGGCTGAAGGCTCAAACCATCTGACGCCTTAAGGGAAAAACGACCTTATTTAAAAATCAGCTAGAAGCCATACAAGTACAAACAACAAGAACAAAAAAGAAAAGGCAGTACACCCAAGGGCACTCAGAAGTTCTGAGGGTCGGCCTGGAATTCAAACACTAACGCTCGCTTAGGTGAGACAGGCAGTCGGCCCAGCCATTGTCGATCCGATGAAATCCAACCGACAGGCAGTCAACGGACCCACCGACAAGCTAACCTCCGCTTCACCCGACAAGCACACAACAGGGAGTTCAGTGGAACAACGTAGAAGGTATTGGCGCCCACAACCAGTTATACACTGAGCTGTCAAACTACACACCGTGATGGACAGCGACAACATGATGAGGAAAATACACTGCTTGAATTTACGTCAACGGCCAGGGCAGGTAACCGAAACGTTAACGGCCACAAGGCAGAAGATTTCGCTGGTGCACTTCAATTCAAATAATTGAGTACAGTCAAACTCCACCGGAGGGTGGCTAAAATTTGCCAACTTGAAAACACACGTTGTTGCTCGTGGGAATATCCCAACAGCCGACAACGAACTCCAAACGACACAATGTGAACAGTCGTGACTTGCTGGTAGATTAAGTCAAAACTCAGCTTTCATATCCAGGATTGGTGAGCCACGAACCTCGTAGCAGAGGGAACAGCACCACACACTGTGGCACCACATAGAGGCCGCCAGCGGGCCCAACAAAGCACGCGCCGCGAAGATTTCCTTGCTGCTCCACGCCAAACGACCAACTGCCCAGGCCTGTAAATGGTGAAAGGACCAAGTATACGTCGGCCGATGAGACGACCAACCGAACGACCAACCAAAGGTCGCCCCGTTCCAACCTCTCTCCGTTGGACAGTTCATGCGTGTCGCCAGCGGTCGGCGAGCACTGGCTGTCGGCGCCTCACCGGCGCTCCGACCCCCGACTTCACTGCTGCTGCGTCACGACTGCACTGCTGGTCCGTCGGAACTAACTGGCAGACACACGACGACCCGAAAATACTATCATTCGCTCCAGAGATGGTACGACAGCGCAATCATCGATACGCGCTGCTGCTGCCGCTCATGGGCCAGTAAGGCAGGAAGTTAGTGGTGCCAGTAAATGGAATAAGAAAACGAGGCGGCAGTACCGTAATAGAAGATGACAAACAACAAATGGCATGAACAAAAGCTGTGCACGGCTCAGGGAAGCGTACTTTCCGTGCCTAAGGACACTGTTTCAAAACTCTGTGCAGAATTTAGTGAACTTTTTCAGGACGAACTAGACAAAGAATCCAATTTTTTGGCCCATACTGCAATGGAGGAAAATGGGCAATCTGGATTTGGCCGAGCACGGCCTGTCCCTCAGCTAGAGAACAAGTGGCGGAACAGTTGTTAACCTGGCAGGACAAAGCCTTAATCACTCACGCAGTAGCTAGTCAGTGGGCATCTCCTCTAGCATACATCACAAAACTGTCGGGCAAATTAAGGTTTTGTGCTGATTTCAGGCCAATGGTAAATTCCCAAATAGTGATTGACTCACTTTCATTACCGTGGCATGACGAACTGATGGATAACTTGTTAGCATTTGCCATTGGGCGTGCAGTCTTAGGAATCTTTTGTTACCAAAACCGCACTGCGTTATTCAAGTTGTTTACCATTCAGCGGTGCTTCAGTCCCTGTTATTTTTCAGCGCTGTCTTGAACAGCTGATTACTACCATTGGGTTCGTGCACGAATTATTTGTATGGTATTGTGGTTTTCGAGCCGTACTCCCAAGGATTTTATTTCAAGTTTTCTCTGCTGCTGGACCCAAGTGCAACAAAGTAAGCGTTATTTTTTCTTTTTCAGACTGAAAAATGTAGACCGTGCCATCAACGCTCAGGGCATCCACGCTTCGCAGTGTTATTTAATCGCTGTTCGTGACGTCCTAACACCTCGCAAGTAACTTTCAAGCAGTACCAGGAAGTCGCTTACTGCATTCATTTAATTCCGAATGCAGCGCGAATTGCGGCTCCATTCCACAGATTACACAGGAAAATGCTTCTTTTGTATGATCTCTGGAGTGCCAAACTGCTTTTCAGCGATGTAAGGCGCTTTGTTGAGTGAGAGGTGCTAGCCAGTCATGCTTCGTTATACTGGATGGCGCAATGCTTTCGCAAAGAATTGGACCTATAGACACATCGATTGCTTTCGAGTCCAAGCTCTTGACCAAGGCTCAGTGCAGTTATTCCCAACTGAAGAAGGAACTTCTTGCTATTATCTATGGTGTGACAAAATTCCATCAGTACGTTTATGGAGGAAGCTTTACTTGGTCTCAGATCACAAGCCATCGATATCGTTGTTCAGCTCTTTTAAGCCAGTAGGCCAGTCGCGTCTCTCACAGCGAAGAAACTGCAATGATGCTCTTTGATGTTGTCCAATTACCAGTATGAAATCATGGCCAAACCGACAGCCAAGCATTCCAATGCAGATATCCTCTCTCATTTAACAGTTGGCAACGACACAGCATTCCATACGTCTAAAGACTCTTGTTTCTACATTGAGGTGCAGGACTATAAAACTCTCGATGGATTCCAATCGATCATCGTCGGATTGCGCAGGCGACAGCTGTTGGTCCCTATCTACACGTTTTCCTGCAGTACGTTCGCACCGGTTTACCACATACTGTCAAACTGTCAAAGCTGTTCGCAATCCAGTGGTTTGCTGATGCTTTGCGCTTCGGCATGGTTTGTCTGTGCAACAAGGCGTCATACTGCTCACGATCAGTTGCGTGCGATAGTACCACAGTCTCTACAGAAGGAAGTTGCTAGTCTTCTGCGTCAAGGCCAGTGGGGCTTAATGCATACAAAGTATGCAACCTCCCTCTTGCTAATCGGCCTATTGGATTGCGATATAAATAACCATAATAGCATGTGCCTAATGAAGTTTTACAATGAGTAAGGCTATCGTTACCGAAGGAAAATAATACCGGTTAGTTGGAGTAAAGTTTACAACAGAGCCTTCTGAAAGAAGAATCTATTCTAAACCTAATCTAAATACTGATAATAATTTTGGAACGATCGTAATTTAGTACAGTCGCTCACGAACCACACAGGCGGGGGGGGGGGGGGGGGGGGAGGGGGGGAAGAGTACCACGTAATATTTAATACAAAAAATACTGACTAGCAAGAAAAGGATAATTAAACGGTAGCCAACGCACTAGGGCAAGGAATATCCAAAATCCTAAGAAACGTAATGGCAAAGAAAATCAAGCAAGTCATCAATGGCGAGGCTACAGAAGGTTGTCACGCTTTTCCACAACACGACAGTTCACGAGAAAATAAATGAATCAGAAAGCACTGAGTCTGCAGTTACTTATTCTGAAGTACTAAATTTAGAAAGCAAAGTTAAATGAAATTACTGGTTAAATAAATGACTGACTGTAACTGAAACTTTGTTATGTAAGAAATGACTTTCAATAACCTCAGAATATCGTGATGCAAAATTTGGAAAAAAGGCAAGCAGTTTACTTTGAATTATTGAAAGACTGAGTTGTACTTCAAGCAAATGAGAAACTGATTTACTTATAACATAAGAACAATAAAATACTTACCAAGCCCGCAGAACTCATTCGCTAAGCTAAATACAGAATAAATGAAATTGTGAACTATTAATTTGTTCTGTATCTTTAGTTATTAGTTTTGTTAGTGAAAATTTACGTTATTTTATGTGATTGAAGTTAATACTCAAAACTGCAAACTAGTTAGGCCTCTATTATGCAACACAAGAATGAACAGTTACTGAGGCAGCAAAATTTATACTGAAACTAACAGTAAATAATTAATCAGTTTTCATATTTTTACGACACTCGGTGATTGCAGAGAAAGGAAAGGAACCCTCTTCGGTAATAATGTCTGAGGACAATGACAACAGCCGGCCGGAGTGGTCGTGCGGTTCTAGGCGCTGCAGTCTGGAGCCGAGTGACCGCTCCGGTCGCAGATTCGAATCCTGCCTCGGGCATGGATGTGTGTGATGTCCTTAGGTTTGATAGGTTTAATTAGTTCTAAGTTCTAGGCGACTGATGACCTCAGAAGTTAAGTCGCATAGTGCTCAGAGCCAGACAGAGCCACAATGACAACACAGGTGCCCTACTACTACAGGTTATTATTCAACAAAGTTAAACATTAAAATTTGTTAAAGAAATGTCACTGGGTAATGCCTGCATAATATCCGTTATACTCTGTCAGTTAACACTCTTACGATGGTACAGCTGTGTGGACGACGAAAAATGTGGCTGACAACAATGTTGAGCCGCTGCTGTTGCTAGTTGAGATCTACGAATCGTCTACAGAGCCACGGACAATTATGGGACTGGCAGTAGTTAATATTACAGCTACCTCCGCCTATCCACTTCGACCGCGCTCTCTTTAACCACTGGTTAATAAAGTAGGTGCACCTATATTGGCGCGACCATAATTACACACTGCGTCTGCAGGAGCGCCCAAAAACACTTCCGCATTCTTTCAAGACTCAAGCTGCTCTCTCTCCTCTCTACTCGAAGAGCGAAAGAGATTCTCCACATGCAAAGGTAAACAACAGTACAGCTACTGGCATTTTGCTGTTGCTATCGATACGTTTAATCAAAATTCCCTTGGCAATTACCCTGCGATTTATAATACTTGTATTACATTTATAATGAATTATGTACGCTCACAAATAAATACACTTTTACATCCATTACGTATTAAACATAGCGACTGTAAAAAAGTTTACAGATTTCGGAAAAGAAGTATATTACAAGTTACCAACAGATAATAAATGGCGAAAAATTTTGGATGGTGCAGAAGGTAATATCTCTACATTTTCGTTGTTACAAGGAGGTCGCCGACGCCGCTGTACACACAGGTTAAACGGTTGACTACTCATTGTCAGGCATGTGGAGAGCACCAGGCTGCTCCACCTCAAAGGTTCTTCGATTGGCACAAGTCCAGCGCCCCTTGGCAGAAAGTACACACTGATTTTGTATGTGCATTTTGGAACACCGCTGGATAATTGTTGGGAACGCTTACAGTAAGTTTCTTTCTGTGGCGCCGATGCAGTAGCAAATATCATCAAAACTCTCACATCACTTTTATGCATAGTGAAAGTTTCAGATAACGGGCCAAAGGTTACCTTAGCACATCTCTAACAGTTTTGTAATATGTGAGAAATGCACGTCTTCACCCATAATCTAACAGTGAAGTAGCAAATCGACAAGTTACGTGTCTCGCTCAAACAGGAGCAAGCTGTGATTGTTGTCTTGTCCTCTTACTGTTCCCAGCCATGCAATGGCAAATCACCTGAGGACATGCTGCATGAAAGCCGACACAGAACACTGCTGCATGTGCTGTGTAATGACAACTTCTGACACCAAATGTAACAGCAACGCCAAATGTAGTGGGAAGAGGTTGAAGGCACCATATTAAGACTCGTCTGAGTTTCCCAAGTGATTTATTATTTCCAGCTACAGTGCCCCCTTTCGTCTCGGGATGCATCACGGGGTCCCACAATGCTGAGGGACACCACTTCACTGTCTGCGAAATGGCTTGTCATGGAATGGCTGCCTCAGCGACCCGTGCAATGCCCCACTGTGTGTGGACCTTGTACAGCTGCGGAGTTACATCGACGTCAGGATGCGCTGGCAGCTGACTCAATGGCCTTCGCCTCTGATGCCTCAGCACCACCTGCTGCAAGGCGACCTGAGGTGCTAAGACGGTGGCGACAACAAGCACCCACGATCCGGCGTCTGAATCACCTTGGGATGCCTCTGGTGTGTGTTAGGAGCCAACAAGACTGCCCGCAGTAGCGAGCTGTGGCCTCACCCGCTGCTGGCTGGCTGCGGACCCCACTTTGGCCTCAAAGGTTCGAACCAGGGACCCCCTGTGGGACCTGGAACACTGGCCCCTCATCTGCTGCTGCGTGTAGCCGGTGGTGTGACACACCCCACCGTCCAGGAGAGCTGTCACACTTGAATGCCTTGTTAGTGAACTGGTGCCTCTTTATACGGAGCTGTGCACCTCTGTTTTGCTAACACGCCACTCTGAGTCATGTAGTCATAACACCTAGGTTGCGCTAATGGGCCCCTTCTGCCTGTAACTTGTGCCATGCGCACTGCTGCGTTTACTCTTTTCAGCGGGTCTACAGCCCTGTGGGCTCTATTCTACTTCGCAATTGCTGGTAGTGCAACTTACTGTCAACAGACCCATGCCTGGCTCTAACTTGTGCACTCCAAAATATTGCACTGAAGCTAACCTTTTCCCATCTTAAACGGTGGTGCTCCTACAGCTGCAATCACCACAGCTGTCGGCCCTTCCTCCAAAGTGCACTAAATCTGATGTTAATGATCAGGTCTGTTTCAGAGTGTTCCGCAGAAACAGACGCTGGGAACGGGATGTCATCACTTAAGTCTTGGGCCACTCTCTTTTTCGTGTATATGGTTCTTCCCAGCTGAGCAGGTGGCAATCAGAATCAGCTCCACACCTGTTAGATGTGTGATCCTGCTGCAGATTTCTGTGACACGAGTTCGCCTCCCTCAGGTCCTGCGCAACCGTTGCCAGACGCGGAGTACTTGGACGTCGACGAGGTGCCGTCAAGGTCACCAGTCCCTGCAGCAGAGGTCCAGGCCTCTTCAACCTGTAGCTTTTCTGCTTGCCTTCGACGACCCACGAGTCACCATTGCGTCATCGCCGGTGCCAGAAAGTATTCCGCCATGGGAGCGATGTGCACCCAATGACTGTTCGACTTTTCTCCGGCTTATATTCCCAGTCATTCAGAAGGTGAATGTGAGAGAGCCGCCAGGAGTCCTGCCATCTCAGTGACACCTGCATCCAGGCCTCCCCTGTGTCGTCGTTACCAGCGAATCCAGTACGGAACGACGGCGAGGAAGTTTCGGGGGGGGGGGGGGGGGGGAGGGGGGGGGGGTAGACTGTGGTGTTTTTCGGCACAGATAGCACGCCGGGCGTGTCACTTCCCGATTCAGAGGGTGGCACCAAACATCCCGAGTAGAGGTAGCTACACGGCAATACTTCCATCTGTTCGATACAATTCGAAACGAGACTCATACGACCAAGTAACATGTTTCAATTCATCAACAGTCCAATGTCGAAGTTGATGGGCCCGCATCTCGTGGTCGTGCGGTAGCGTTCTCGCTTCCCACGCCCGGGTTCCCGGGTTCGATTCCCGGCGGGGTCAGGGGTTTTCTCTGCCTCGTGATGGCTGGGTGTTGTGTGCTGTCCTTAGGTTAGTTAGGTTTAAGTAGTTCTAAGTTCTAGGGGACTGATGACCATAGATGTTAAGTCCCATAGTGCTCAGAGCCATTTGAACCATTTTTGAAGTTGATGGGCCCAGGCGAGACATAAAGCTTTGTGTCATGCAGTCATCAAGGCTACACGAGTGGGTATTTGGCTCCGAAAGCTCATATCGATGATGTTTTTCTGAATGGTTTGCACACTGGCACACTGACACTTGTTAATAGGCCAGCATTCTCTTCAGTCGTCATTGGTCCCATTCTTGCAGGATCTTTTTCCGGCTGCAGCGATGTCGGAGATTTGATGTTTTACCGGATTCCTGATATTCAAGGTACACTCGTGATTGGTCGCACGGGAAAAATCCCCACTTCATCGCTATCTCGGAGATGCTTTGTCCCATCGCTTTTGCGCCGACTGTAATACCACGTCGAAACTCACTTAAATATTGATAACCTGTCATTGTAACAGCAGTAATCGATCTAACAATTGCGCCAGACGCTTGTTGTCTTATATAGGCGTTACCGACCGCAGCGCCGTATTTTGCCTGTTTAGATATCTCCGTATTTGAATACGCATGCCTGTAGCAGTTTCTTTGGTGTAAAACAATACGGTACGGATTTTCTGCTACCAATCACTGTTATTTCTTTTAAGTTAATTTACTATATTGCAACGAGTTAGCATTTTCTCATTTTTAGGTGTTTATACATACAGAAAATTGTTACTTAAAAATAAAATATCTTAAACTAAATTAAAATAGGACATTTTGTTTAAATTTCGCCGTTGGTGAAGCTGCTGGCATTTGTGGAGGGAGAGGGGTAGTGATTGTCCAGAAATTGATGTCCAGTGGGCAGCACTGATCATTACTTTCTGGCCAACCACTGCCCCCTCCTTCCAAATACCTCAACAGCTACACCAACAGCGAACTATAAACAAAATGTCCTATTTTAATTTAGTTTAAGACATTTTGACCAACAATTTTCTGTATGTATAAACACCTGAGGATGAGCAGGACATGCTTGAAACACCTCACAGTATGGTAAGTTAAAGATAAAACAAATGAAAGTGACTGGTAGCAGAAAATAGAAGTAAGTAATTATTCGACACAGTCACGGTTCCGAAACTTAGCCAGTATGGCCGCAAGTAATTAAGAATACTAGTCGCTTTGGAGCGTTGTACGTGAAATGGAAATGGTACCAGGCGGTCATCTGAACATCCACCGGCCTGATGTACTGTGTGTGTGTGTGTGTGAGTGTGTGTGTGTGTGTGTGTGTGTGTGTGTGTGTGTGTGTATGTTTTAGTCGGTTGTATCGTTCCAGTGAAGTAAGATGAGTTGTGTCGGCGCGACGGGTGTTAGAAAGGAGCTGTCACGTTTGGGCTAGCACACGACCAGACCGTGAATGTAGTTGCCAGAATTTTTGATGCCGGTCCACCTCAACCAGTTTCTGAGCGTATATTGCGAAAGAAACTGCATGCAAGGCGCGTTTGGAGCTGTGTACCTCGCAAAGAGCATTTGTCACGGTGACAATGAAGCAGCACGTCTTCATTGGGCCAAACAGCACAGAATGTGGGCAGTAGCTGGCTGGAGCCGTGTACTGTGGTCCGACTGATCCGATCTGGCCTCTTTTTGAATGAAGCAGGTTGTCGTGAGCACCGAGGCCCGAACAAGGCGTTAAACCGACTTTGTGCAAAGGGTCTAGTTGAGGTCGGATGTGATTCTGTGATGTTTCGGGTTACTTGGGCCCAGTCATTCAGGTTGCTGTGAACACTAACACGGACGTTTATTTCGAAGTTCAAGTGTTGCACCCTCCTCTGCATCTTCATGATTCTTCGCGAACACTTCATCTTTCAAGAGGACAACAGCCATTTTGACAAGACAGCACGCATTTGTTCCTGCTTTGACGAACACTCAGGCATCCTATTGTACCTAAATTGATCTGCTAAACCACTCGCTTTTAATCGCATAGAAAATATCTGGGGCTATCTAGAAGAGAGGGTAAGGCTCCCCTTCTTATTGTTTTGGGTCATAGTCTTCTGACTGGTTTGATGTAGCCCACTAGGAATATCTCTTCTGTTCCAACCTTCATGGTAGCACTTATAACCTAGGTCCTCAATTATTTGCTGTATGCATTCCAGTCTTTGTCTTCCTCTACAATTTTTACCCTCTACAGCTCCCTCTAGAACCATGGAAGTTATTTCCTGATGCCTGAAAAGACGTAATATCATCCTGTCCCTTCTTTTTGTGAGTGTTTCCTATATATTCCTTTTCTAACCGATTCTGTGGAGAACCTCCTCATTTCTTACCTTGACAGTCCCCCTAATTTTCAACATTCTGTTACGACGCCGAGAAACTAGAATGGTGGAGCCATAACTGTGGGTTCATTCATTGCTCTGGGATAAGGCTTATCTGAACTACTACATATGAAATATTAGTTAATTTTATTATATGACTCGCAAAAACATTTACTTAACTTGGTACAGTCCTTTGCCACACTGGTGTGTAGAATATTTACCGCTGTCATTACGCGGTCTGGAGAACCTTGCCCACATTCGAGGTCCTCCCTCGGGTATGGGTGTGTGTGTGTCGTCCTTAGCGTAAGTTAGTTTAAGTTAGATTAAGTAGTGTGTAAGCTTAGGGACCGATGACCTCGGCAGTTTGGTCCCATAAGACCTTGCCACAAATTTCCAAATTTACTGCCATTGACTATTAAAGCATCCTTGATGCACACAATCACAAACTCTTCTCTTGAAGCACAACTTTGAACAGTTATAAAAGTATATTGCCATCCTACTCGATGATGGTGACTGTTTCAGCGGAGGTCACGAATTGTGGTAGAGCGCATCCATGCTCGGCTCTATACTGACCTCCGTGCGAGGGCGCCCGGGGCCCCGCAATGTACTTGTGACGTCATACTGTCGTCTTGTCCACCATACTTGGGAACTTCTGTGCAGGGCCCACAGGAAATCAATACGTTAATGATGAGGAGTCCACTAAAAGTCTAAATTTTATCGTGTGTTACCGAGAGCTTGCGTGCATTTAAACGTACAATTAAACTCGTATGAAATAGTTACTCGTTCTCCGCAAGAGATAGCTGCTCGCACTCGTAATACCTCCAGTGTCACGTTGCTGTGACGTACTCGCCGCGGCGGTCTTTCTCGAGAGCCTTATCTTTCTCGTGGACTTCGGAGGGCGAGTCTTCTTTAGCCTTCGTTGTTGCGTATTACAGCGAGACCTCGGTAACATCTGCGGTATCGAGGGGCGTTGCCGCCTTGGGAGTGGCATTTCCACTTTACCACGGATTCTTCTGTAGCAACGCATCTCAAATCCTTCCATTCTCTTCTGTTCAAGTTTTCTCACAGTCCATGTCTCACTGCCATACAATACAGTGCTCCAAACGTACATTCTCAGAAATTTCTTCCTCAAATTAATTGATACTAGTAGACCTCTCCTGGCCAGGAATGCCATTCTTCCCACTGATAGTCTGCTTTTGATGCACTCCCGGCTCCGTCCGTGATGTGCTATTTTGGTACCTACGTACTGTATTTCCTTAACTTTATGTACTTCAAGATTCCCAATTCTGATGTTAAGTTTCTCGCTCCTCTCATTTCCACTACTCCTCATTACTTAGCTATCAATATCCCCTCAATATGGTTGCTCTAATGATCAACGAATGGCTTGAGCTGAATATAGCATGCATAAAGAAACACGTGGACTCTTGTGGCGTAGCAAGACAGCCACGCCACGGAAGTAGCCGGAAGGCACGCGTTTAGCTCACGCAGGCAAGAGATAGGTCTGTAACAGGATACGTAATGAATGCTATAAAGAAAAGTACGTAGCTTCTGGAATACTTAACTTTAATCCATCCTTGGTATATCGCTATTGACGAGACAAGTGAGACTCTTTAGATACAAGCTATGTAAGGCTAATGGCGCCTTGCTAGGTCGTAGCCATGGACTTAGCTGAAGGCTATTCTAACTATCTGCTCGGCAAATGAGCGAGGCTTCGTCAGTGTGCATCGCTAGCTACGTCGTCCGTACAACTGGGGCGAGTGCTAGTACGTCTCTCTAGACCTGCCGTGTGGTGGCGCTCGGTCTGCTATCACTGAAAGTGGCGACACGCGGGTCCGACATGTACTAATGGACCGCGGCCGATTTAAAGCTACCACCTAGCAAGTGTGGTGTCTGGCGGTGACACCAGATGGACCCTGTTTCTTGTCAAACTGAGGCCGTTGTCAAAGGTGGGAACGATGTCACACGGTGATGTCTGCTGGGAGTGACTAACTTTTTGTGTGGTGTGCATATTTGGGTTGCCTGTCAGAATAGTTTTAAAATGGATGAACGCGTTAGTGGAGGGGAGAGCTCGTGTCGGGCAGAATTGCTGACATAACTCTGAAGAATTAGCAGCTTAAAAGACTACAGTCTTGATCGACTGATTACTGTTGTCCTCACTTGGTTACTTGTCGAATAGAACCGATACACAAACTCTCAGAAAATTTGCGCAACTAATCACCGGCCTTATTAGGTACGAAGACAATCTGCATTTCGAAACCTCATCAAGAACACACTGCGCCTCATGAAGAGAAATTACTGTTGAGATTCTGAGAAACTGATTTCTAAAGTGACTCCAAAGATGCATCACTACTTGTTCATACTGTAAGTGAAAGACAATAGCTTTTTCATGTATTTATGTATGTCGCTGAGGGAACAAAAATAATAATACACTATTTGCTAATGAGTGACTTGTAGCATGTAAATGTGTATGTAGATGTAAGTTATTGTTATCAATCCTAAGGAGTATTTGAACGGGGTTGTGCTTCACTGAGTACAGTTCTATTAGAGTCTGTATGACTTTCCCTTCCTCCACCATTTGAACTGATATATCCAGCGAGTTTATGGCTCTGAGCACTATGCGACTTAACTTCTGAGGTCATCAGTCGCCTAGAACTTACAACTAATTAAACCTAACTAACCTAAGGACATCACACACATCCATGCCCGAGGCAGGATTCGAATCTGCGACCGTAGCGGTCACTCGGATCCAGACTGCAGCGCCTAGAACCGCACGGCCACTACGTTCGGCAGCCAGTTTACCATGGTCTACTAACGACGGTGCACTTCGCTATTTTTTAGACTCACAAAACATTACTAAAGGTGAATCAACCGATAAGTCCAGAAAAAGATCCTAGAGCCGACTGAGGATTAAACCCGAAGATCATTGGATTTGTAGTCTGACAATGACCCAATCAGAGTGATGCTAATAACACACTGAAAACTTTCACTGATTTTAATTAGCACAGGCTCAGTATTCATATATTTTCTACCTGCAAGTACGTTTTAGTCCTTCTAATCTACGATGTTTGGACAGTATTCGTAAATCAGATCCATTCTGTTGTTATTGTTACATCTGAACTAAAAATGGAATGAATACACCACTACAGCTTTTACAATTTCTGCTTCTCTGACTCATGTCAGTAGTGTACGCGGTTCTTAAGTTTTCATGGTATGACTAATACACCGTATGTCTTTGGATGACGTGCAGGTTTATGCGCAGACGTCAGACCGCTGCCGGTAGTTGGCGACAAGGTTAACAGACCATTTATTATTTATAAAAACACACAGTCTGCGCAGTCTTCTGACTACATGTTTTTGTCTTATTTGGACAGGAACAACACGAACCATGAACTTCACTTATTTACAAAAGTTTGACATTGGCATAACCTACAATAATACACCATCCGCAATCCTGTGAGAAACAGGCACAAGTGGTATACACGAATTACTGTAAGAAAGATCTTTAAGATACTGCAGTGAAATCCAGTGTCCAGGGCTTAGCAACGTATACAACACTTTCAGACTATGACAGAAATAAAACCAATTTTACGTTATGACTGAAGTGAACAGTATGTCAAATGGGCACACGATTGATTGCGTGCTTTGAATTTAGGATGATAAGCTTCTAATTTGTAAGCAGTCACACACAGAGGCCTTAATCCCAGTCTTTTTTAAGAAATACTCTTTGTAGATTGAGTTATTAAGACTACAAAATCCAGTAAGAGCGCCGGCCGGAGTGGCCGAGCGGTTAAAGGCGCTACAGTCTGGAACCGCACGACCGCTGCGGTCGCAGGTTCGAATCCTGCCTCGGGCATGGATGTGTGTGATGTCCTTAGATTGGTTAGGTTTAAGTAGTTCTAAGTTCTAGGGGACTTATGACCGCAGCAGTTGAGTCCCATAGTGCTCAGAGCCATTTGAACCATTTGAACCAGTAAGAGGTAACGAGAGAGAGCCGGAATGCTTAAAGCACTGTGGTCACTTTTGGAAGAAATGGTTTTAAAACTCTGTTCCAATGTTTAGATTTCGTTTTACCCATATATACCTTAAATGATTGCGGTTGACTTCCACGATATATCTTTTGAAACGGCTAGGGACTTTTTTCCATCGCTTTTGTCGTTCTTGTTTTGCAATCTGAGCTTGAACAACATTTCTGAGTATCTCTGCTTTCAGTTCGTTAAACTGTATGACCGCCTTTAGAAACGATACGATATTGCAGTACCGGTGTTATTCCGAAATACGGAGCAGTGTTGCTTGTCGTCATTCCGTTGTACAGCTGATGGTTTTCCATATTCGCAAATGCGAATATATTTCATGTATTTAGAAACAATTGATCAACGACGCGATGCGCCGAGATATCCTGCCCCAGTGTCTAGGATAGTTGCCAGTGACAAGCGTGTTTGGTAATCTGTCGAACAACTACGACTAGAGGTACCATACTTTACAATTCCAGAGTCTTCCGTCACTGGTAACAAGTACGAGTATATTGCAAGCTTTATGTGGCGCTGGAATACCATTTACTCCGAGCTTTAAGTTAAGGCCGCACTCGTGATTTTTCCTGCAGTATTTGAGATGGAAGAAACGCGATAGAAACAGAACTGCACCGTTTAACAAGAAGACCACACAGCAGTTGAATTTTTGTAATTTTGTATACGTATTGTTTCGTGATGTTCAGAACTGAAATATCAGTCTGCGAAAGCAATTCGACAAAACTCTCGAAAATTCTTGAGCAAATTGAACTGAAGTTTTCCAAGCATGATTAATTCGCTAATGCTAGAACAAGTTTCCAGTGCTCCGCGTGGCTCTGATAGAATGCTTGCTTGGGTACTTGGGCGACCCAGGTTCGGTGCGACCCAGGTTCGGTTCATGGCCGACCCAAATTTTTAAACGAAGAAACACGATCTACGAGTATTTCTGTGAAGAAGAAAACGGTACGCTTTAGACTCGTAATTTTTGTATCTCTTGTGGAGTATCGTTTCGGTCATTTTCCTCGTTTTTCCTGTTCACTTTGAATACTTAAGTCTTTTAAGCATAATTTTCATCAAATATATGTTAATTAATAGATATAAAGTTGTCATTTTTGTGTCAAACGCATGTCTTCTTATTTCTTTTTCATTGCAAATATTGATCTTACAAAAGGCAGTAATAAAGCCGTGTAAAATAAAACAAAAGGAAAACAGAATTTTTTAAAATCTTGTCGTATATTACGCTTTACTGAAATGCTCGTAGAACATGCATTTGGCAAAAGGTTTTGACTGAGGCAAATTCAATGTCTATGTGTAAAGTTTTTATCTCTAGGTCAGATGTTTTGAAAAAAATTTTGATATTCTTAGTGGACATAGCATCCCACATCAATGTATCTGTCACAGCTGCTAGAAAAATCGAAACGAACAATCCCTGATCACTATATTTGTTTCAGAAACGTAAGTTTTGAATATAAATAACAGTTTCTCGAATGAATTAATTCATATTCAAAATCACTGAAAAGAAAATATGTCGGAATATTCCTTCAACTCTTAACGTTTACGGTGGATTCACCATTTACTCTTCCGTCTTTGACTTCGACGACGCGAGTAATAAATGGAAGTACGAATACTTAATTACTGTCTATCGGAGTACTGTCTATTGCTGTTCTCAAGAAGTTGCTTCTCCAGTGCTTGTACCAGGCTATCTGACTGCTAGTACCCTGAATTTTTTCCTCCTCTCTATGGACATGATACTTACTAAAATTCCTGCCGTATTTTTTCTTGCTCGAATCCTGCTGGCAAAATCGCGCAGTAACCGCAGCCTAATACCCGCGAAGAACTGTCCTTAAGCAGCGTCGTGGGTCCATCGATAAAATATTCCATGCCCTTGATCCAAGCAAACTGTGGGGTAGAGTGGCGACTTTCGGTTAGGGCACCTGACGGGTCCCTTGCCAACTGCTACAGCTGCTATAGCGGTGTCCATATAAAATGGAGGATGCTGGAACGACGTGCAGTGCAAGGAGCAGTATATCACGTCACTCTCCAACGAAAAGTGTCACTCTGTCAAGTATTTATGCAGCATACACACTGTGATGCACGAAGAACACTTAGCGTTGATTTTGATGTTACTTTAGCTATCGTGAGAGTACTTAGCTACTGAAGTGTTTCTTAGTTAGTTAGTTTCATGTTCCACAGACCTATTTGCACGATAAATCGTAATGATGTACGATTTATTTTAAATTCACATCATAAATTAATTTGTAAATATGGTTACATGCTGAACATTTACAAGTTTTTTTCGATGTACAGTAGTGAGTTATTAATTCCTATCCACCACCCGCTTACGCTTTAAGAGAAAGTGCGTTACTTGCTGCGTTAACGGCAAAGAGAAGGACACACCAAATGAGAACGCCTACAATAAATTCAAAGCTTTCTATTTCGTTCACAGCAAGCGAGTGTGCTTCGCTCATTGTTTTCGATTCAACCGTGCTGTTGTTCATCTCAAGAAGGGCATCTCTGATTTCCCTTGTCCGATACCTTATTGTTTTGGCATTCCCCAACCTACTTTCCCATAAAATATCTGAAAGCTGCTTCACACTTAAAGTTGGTAGCCTGTTCAATACGGTTTCCCATCTCTAAGTGGATGCACCGAAAACAGTGTATATTCTTTGAATTAAGCAAAAAAAAAGTGAGTGGTTTTGCTACGTATTTTGCCACAACTGATAACACAAGATTAAGATTGTGGCTGGCACAAGGCATACAAAATACTCAGGGATTGCACTTTAGGGATATGGCTTGAACACTATTTCAATAATCTTCCGTATTTGCGCTGTACCGTAACTTTGGGCTCTGCAATCATGAATATTGCGCCCTAGTTGATATAGTTTCGATAAAAACGGTTTCAGACGAACTTTCTCCTGTTGCTGAAGTGACGTTCAGGAAATCGAAGAAGTGTTCTTCTAAAGTCACTGCTTCTTCTGATAAATTTACAAACATAACAATGTCATTTGTTTATTGTGGTTGGTATCAGGAGTACAGCCAAGTACGACAGAAAAATATTTACTTTTTTTACAAAATTAACAACGCTATTTTTTACTTTGTTGGCAAGAAAATTTATGACCTCATTTGGAATGTTTTCCCCAGATAATGCTCATGAATTTCTCGAGTTTTTATCGGCCTTAAATGTTCCTGGAAAACAGGGTCAAATCCTGCTATCATTTCGATCAAACAAAGAAAAATACCATTATTTTCTTGATAGAACTTGTCGCTGGTTCCCCTTACCGATGTATTATATTGAACTAGGTACCTGACGGTGAGTACAATTCTTTTTAGAACCAGACTCAAATGTTCGTCCCATTTATCCAGTACTTAAAGGTCAATTTCACCAATACCGCTTTTTTGTTTCAAACGTACCTCACATTCTATCCATTTTTTTTCAGTGTATGTAGTTAAATGATTGTTCATGCTCTTGAAGCCGATTTCCTAAATGAACCCAGTTACAAAGTCCATCACGTACAGCATGTTCGAAGGAGTGCTAGTTCTGCAAGGTTCGCAGGAGAACTTCTGTGAAGTTTAGAAAGTAGGAGACGAGGTACTGGCGGAAGTAAAGCTGTGAGGACGGGGCGTGAGTCGTGCTTGGGTAGCTCAGATGGTAGAACACTTTGCGCGCGAAAGGCAAAGATCCCGAGTTCGAGTTTCGGTCCGGCACACAGTTTTAATCTGCCAGGAAGTTTCACATCAGTGGCAGACTGAAAATCTCATTCTGGAAACATCCCCCAGGCTGTGACTAAGCCATGTCACCACAATATCCTTTAGTCCAAGAGTGCTAGTTCTGCAAGTTTCGCAGGAGAGCTTATGTGAAGTTTGGAAAGTAGGTGACGAGGTACTGGTGGAAGTAAAGCTGTGAGGACAGGGTGTGAAACATGCTTGGGTAGCTCAGCTGGTACAGCACTTGCCCGCGAAAGGCAAAGGTCCCGAGTTCGAGTCTCGGTCCGGCACACAGTTTTAATCTACCAGGAAGTTTCGAGATAAAAAAAGTTTACAACAAAAACAAAAAAAAATTGTCGGTAAATTTCGAATACACAAGCCATTAGGACCCCTTTTTTCTGTTTGATTATGTCCTTACGTAAAAATGAGTTTGAAGCTTTCTTCTGTTCCCATTTAAGAGATACTTAAAATTTACAATTTTAGCAGGGCCCTTCCGAACACTTTCATTTGTCGTGGAGAATGTTAAAGTATTAGGCCCCTTCCCTGGCCCGAATTTGTGATTACGTCACAACTGCTACTGCTAGGCCTCCCTCAGTGTGATACAGCAGGAGGTCCGCGTTCCAATGCCTCATGTTCACTTGTATCTGAAGCACTGCATGATGAAAGGGCATTGCCCTTTAACCACAGCTTAGTGTCTGAAATTGCTGGTCAAAGAAATTTTTCGAAAGCGCTTTTTTGCGAGTTCAGAAACTGTTCATGTTCTTGATCTTTTGAACACCTGTATAGTATTTTCCAAATCTGTCTCTTTCGCGAGACATTTCCCTATTTTGGACTTTACATGACAGCCAAAAACATTGTATCTTCGTACAGAGTACACACACAAAAAGTGAAACGGTATGAACTGGAAAAGTATTGTGGCTTTAAACTGACGACAATGAACAAATCATTCTGTGGGAAATACCTGCTGAAGTAAAAATGTAATGCTCGATTGTTAGACAGAATGAGTGGAAATGGTTCGGAGAGGCACTGAGAAACAATGAATCGCGTGAGCAATAGTCATGTGTTGACTATAGATATATCTATATCACATCAATATCATAGCCCCTGGTTCCCACGACTCTGATGCAGGCATAATTTTCTGAGATATAGTCCAGAGGCTGTAGTCGTATCACAACGGGTTTTTACTTGAATTACATTACAAATAAAAGTAGTTTCAGGAACGCCTTACTTTATTTCTTCATTTTATCTGTAATAATAAAATTATGGGTGACAGTTTTCAAATTACTTTCTAATGCTTTGCACGGGACCTGAAGAAGTTTAGGGTCCTGTGCGGCCGCAACGTTTGTACACGCCTAAGTCCGGCTCTGGTTGTGTCTTTTTAAAATTAGGGAGGGGATGAGACCATTCACAGAAAACTAGTCACTGATACATTTGAGAACATTGGCTACAGTTTTTCTGCTTTCCACGTATACTTGGATTGATTACAATACTAGTGTCATATCTATAGTAAGCAGAAGATCGTTTATGTATGTGAGGGACACTAGTGGGCCTACGACTGAGCCTTGAGAAATTCAATACGCTATTTCTCCCCATTCAGAATCGTGCCAAACTGTATTGATACAATTACTGAGTATAATTTCCGGCACTCTTTTGGTTAGATATGACACTATCCATTGGTTAGCAACACCACAATCCCATAAAACTTCAATTTATCTAGCAGAATTTTGTGATTCACACAGTCAAATGCCTTAGATAGGTCGCAGAAAATACCTACTCGTGCTGTTATACTATTCAATGCTTGTAAAATGTGGTAAGCGAAGATGTAAGTGGCATTTTCATGAAGCAACTATTCTGAAACCCAAACTGAGATTTTCTTAGGATATTATTGCTGCCAAGATGAGATACTATGCTAGAATACATCACATTCTCAAATATTTTGGAAAATGATGTCTGAAATGAAACTGATCGGTAGTTGTTAATATCTCTCTTATCGCATTCCTTAAAGAGAGATTTAACAACAGCGTATTTGAGTCTGTCTGGAAAAATGCATTGAGTTAGTGATGAATTACGTATTTCAGATAAGACTGGGTTTATTATATGGGAACAGACCCTTGGTACTCTTACGGAAACACATCAAAACAAGATATTTTTATTTTTGAGGGAATATATAATTTTCTTAATTTAAGAAGGAACAGTTGATGATACATTCGCATGATTGAATTTAGCGAGAGTTACGTTTTAGATTCATGAGGGTGTTTTTGATCCGTCGTTGCAAATACAAAAATGCGTGTTTTTTCACCAGACGCGTTTCGCTTTATTGAGGTAAAGCATAACCACTGGTCTGTAATTAAGTTATTAACATTTGGATTTGCTTTTTAGATCGAAAAACAGCCCGTTAAGATTTGAACTTACGGTGATTTTTCGGCTGATTTCTCGCTTACATCGGGAAATGCCGTCTGCTAGCACATCGTTGTTTTTCTGTGTTAGACACTGATGATTTTGGTGTAATTTTTAGACGTTCTGCAACACTATGCATTTCTCACGACACACTTTTATGCACACCACTGTATTCTGTGTTTGTACTTCAAGTATGTGTCGCTGTTTGTGATTTGTGGTGTTGCCAACATAACGTTTCCACCTACACCATCTTGTTTTTTAAATTACATTACTGTATGTGTGTAATTCTATTTAATTATGTTTCTGTGTATTTATGTACTGTGTAAGAGTAGAGAAGGAATAGCGATGGAGAGGGGTTTTTTTATGGGAGGGCGAAACCATGATGAGTGGATATAAGTATATAGCAGTGTGATGGAGTGTGAGTTAGAGGAGAAGATGAGGAGCGAGAAGTGAAATGAAACTGTGTGTGTGTGTGTGTGTGTGTGTGTGTGTGTGTGTGTGTGTGGGAGGGATGGGGGCTTGTGGGAGAGTGGGAGGGGGTGAAGAATGGAAATCCTTTTTCATGTAATTTCATCAATTATTCTATACAGAGTCTGGTTTCCAAAATTTATCTGGTCATCGAGCAACTGCTTAATTTGTGTTAATGCTTTTTGTATGTCGACGTTTTCTTGTAAAGGGAGGAGGTATCTGTCTTAACTGATTTTTATGATATTCATATCGTTTTTAATATTGCTTAGTCTATGGTGTGGAGGTGGAGATGGTGGTGGTGGTGGTGGTGGTGGTGGCGGTGGTGGTGGTCGGGAAATGTTGAATGATTTGTACTGTATTTGAATGCTCTGATGTGTTCTTTATATCTTGTGTCAATTGTCCTGCCAGTCATACCAATGTATATCTTCTGACAATCTCTGCAACTGAGCTGACAGATACCACACTGTTGGTATCTGTCCGGTTTTGATTTTAGTTCTGGGATGTGCTTTGTATGGAATATTTGTTTTGTAACCAATGTTTATGCCTTGTTTTTTGAATATGTTTCCTATTTTATGAATGAATTTATGTGGTAGGTCATTGTATGCCATTTTTTTGTTCTAGTGCAAGTAGTATGAATTAGTGTGGTTCAGTTAGATTTTTCATTATTTGTCTCTATTTTTTGTTTAGTTTGTCTACCATTGTTTCTTTGTGTCTATTTTAATGCTATTTGTTTTATAATGGGTAACTCTTTCTGGTAATTAGAAGTGTTTAGGCTGAACAGGATCCCCCTAAACACTTTTAAATTCACTCATAAATTAGGAAACATATTCAAAAAATAAGGCATAAACAATGCTTACAAAACAAACAATTCCATAAAAAAGCATATCCCAAAACTAAAATCACAACCAGACAGATACCAACAATGTGGTATCTATCAGCTCAGTTGCAGAGATTGTGTGAAGATATACATTGGAATGACTGGCAGGAAATTCGATACAAGATATGAAGAAGACATCAGAGCATTCAAAAACGGTACAAATCATTCAACATTTGCAGATCATCTAAAAGATGAACACCATAGACCAAGCAATATTGAAAACGATGTGAATATCATAAAAGTTAGTAAAGACAGAGACCTCCTCCATTTCCAAGAAAACGTCCACATACAAAAAGCATTAAAACAAAAAAAACAAAAAAACAAAAAAAACCAGTTGCTCAATGACACAGTACATAAATACACAGAAACATAAGTAAACAGAATTACACACATACAATAATCTAATTAAAAAATGTTGTAAGTCAAAGACAAAGTAGTGAAAGGTTATGTTGGCAACACTACAAATCACAAACAGCAACACTTACTTGAAGTACAAAAACAAACAGAATACAGTGGTGTACATAAAAGTGTGTTGTGAGAAATGCATAGTGTTGCAGAACATCTAAAAATTAGACCAAAATTATTAATGTCTAACACAGAGAAACAAGGGTGTGCTAGCAGACGGTATTTCCTGATATAAGCGAGAAATCAGGCGAAAAATCACCATAAGTACAAATCAACCTATTCTTAACGGACTGTTTTTCGATCTAAAAAGCAAATAAAATTGTAAATAAGGTAATTACAGACCACTGATGATGGTTTACCTAAATAAAGCGAGACGCGTCTGGTGAAAAAATCAAGCATTTTGTGACATCTTCAACTTTTATAGTCCTGTCTTCCTCAGTTGCGTGTAATATTACGGTATATTAATTATTTTTACTTATGGGCCGTCTGACAGCAACTGAATAAAACACAATTTTAGTGCCATACGCGTTTCGCCTTTATTTTCTGCAAGGCATCATCAGTGGCAGGTTGCGTGGACAATTTCCTACATATTACGCTCCTGTTGCGTTTTTGGTGTTGTTCTTCTTCTTATGAACGCAAATTTGCGGTTTTTTCCACATTCCACAACATTATGCACTGAACGCTTGTTTTAAAGCAATGTTTTGGTTTCTGTTGCCGAGTCGGCCTTAACAATTTTGTATTACGCCTCTACGGGGAGGAGATTTGCAGATTGTACCGACGCCTTGACCAACGACGGAAGAAGAAAGCGCGACTGATGTCCTCTCTCGCCTTTCTGTCACGGTGCCGAGATGAATGTGCTACACCGAAGTTCTTGAGGTGTAAGCGCCTATTCACTACCGCCCAAGCACATCGTGTCTACGACTGAATGGAACGAGCTTTTCTTCGTGAGCGAATACATACAACACGGAGAGACTTGGCAAGAACGGATCAGGAACTTCTGGACATTTTCTATCAACTATGTAGCAGAATGAATCGAGACGACTGGGACAAGATCGACAGCATCACTCACAGGAGCATGCAGAACGAACTCGAGCGCTGCACCGAGCGACAGAAGAAAAAGTTTGAAAGATGCCGGAAGCAGACCGACAAGGCGATTCCCGACATGTCACACACAGTGGTCAACCTCACTGAACGACAATTGACCGAAGAGGAAGTGTCTGTTCTTCAAAAAGGAGGGAATTTCGCTATCATCCCGAGAACTATACCTATGGAGGATATCATTGCCAACACCGAAGCAGCCATTCGGACCCTTCCTTGTGAAAGGGCAGAGGAAATACGCACGGAAACAGCCAGGATACTGCGCCGAGCAAAACCACCAGCTTGCAACCTGAAGAAAGAAGAGGTAGAAGCCATTAAGAATCTCAACGCCGACAAGAGTATATTGGTACTGCCTGCCGATAAGGGGAATGCGACCGTCGTAATGAAGACCGAAGATTATGAGCAAAAGATCCGAGACCTATTAGATCCGACGGCGTACCGAAAACTAAGCGCAGATCCGACGCAGCGTATCACACGGAATACGAATCGATTAATCAAGGCGTCTTCTCTGCCGGCGGACATACATAGAAGCCCTACCACCTCGGCTGTATGGATTACCCAAGATCCATAAGAAAAACGTTCCACTGAGACCGATCGTTAGCGCTCCTGGATCACCGACATATAAACTGGCAAAACACTTGGCCTCTCTGCTCCAGCCACACGTGGGGAAGACCGACACATACATTAAGGACTCAGGACATTTCATTGAGAAGCTGAAGAAACTGAAACTTGCACCAAACGACATCTTGGTCAGCTTTGATGTTGTTTCGTTATTTACGAAAGTGCCACTCAGTGACGCTCTGGAGCACATCGGTTCCATTTTCCCGCAAGACATCAGAAGGCTCTTCCATGCATGTCTCACCACCAGCTATTTCACGTGGAATGGAGATTTCTACGAACAGCTGGAAGGCGTGGCCATGGGTAGTCCTCTCAGTTCAGTGGTGGCCAACTTCTTCATGGAACAATTCGAAGCACAGGCACTGGACTCGGCGACTTGCAAACCTAAGGTGTGGTACAGGTACGTCGATGATACTTTCGTGGTGTGGAGCCATGGTGAAGAACTGCTCGGTGACTTCCTAAGACACTTGAACAGCCTCCATGCCAACATAACATTTACCATGGAAGTAGAAAAGGACAAGAAACTGCCATTTCTAGATGTGCTGGTCACAAGGGACGGCGAAAACCTGGGACACAGCGTGTATCGAAAACCGACACACACGGACCGATACCTGCACAAACTGTCAAACCACCACCCGAGCCAGAAAAGAGGCATGATTAGTACGCTCGTAACGAGAGCAGGACGAATATGTGAGCCGCAACACCTCAAACGAGATATGCAACACCTGGAAACTGTCCTGAGGAGCAATGGGTACTCCAAAAATTATATTAGAAGCGTAACAGAGCCAAACACTCGGCGAAGTAAGGAACTAGAAAAAGAAATGTCGGGTACGGCCTTTCTGCCATACACTCCCAGAGTGACGGACAGAATCGGCCGTATATTGCGCAAACATGGCGTAAAGACGATTTTCAAGCCGACAAGGAAGATCAAAGAGTGTCTTAGATCGGCGAAGGAGAAAAGAGACCCAATTGCAATGTCGGGAATATACCGTATACCATGCACATGCGGAAAAGTTTTTGTCGGAATGACTGGACGATCCATCAACACCAGGATCAACGAGCATAAGCGACATTGTAGGTTGGGGCAGGTGGAGAAATCGGCCGTGGCAGAGCACGCACTCAATGAGACCGACCACGTAATAAAATTCGCCGACACGGAAGTTCTGGCTGTAGAGAAGCACTATCACACGCGCTTGTTCAGAGAAGCTGTAGAAATACAAAAACACGCCAACAGTTTGAACAAGAAAGAGGAAAGCCTTAAGGTTAACGGATCCTGGCTTCCCGTACTGCAGCGAACGACCGTCGCAGGTAGCAAGAGGAGAACCGCACCGGAAATGACCGCGGAGAAGCCCTCGGACGTTGGTGCGCCAGGTACATATAGTCTGCTCCCGCGAGATCGGCTCCAGTTCACCACCGGCAATGGAGGGTGAAGCTTTGACAATGCCAGCCACTCGTGCTGGCGAAACGTCAGAAAAATCATTAGATGAACGTCGGCCGAAGAACCCGAGACAGAAGCCAATAGGCAGTTTGTCAACAAGTAGCCACGAAAGCCTTAACAATTTTGTAATTGTATCTATGCTTTATAGATCTAGAAAAGGCATATGACCGGGTTCCTAGGAGGAAGTTATTGTCTGTTCTACGAGATTATGGAATAGGAGGCAATCTTTTGCAAGCAACTAAAGGCCTTTACATAGACAGTCAGGCAGCAGTTAGAGTTGACGGTAAATTGAGCTCATGGTTCAGAGTAGTTTCAGGGTAAGACAAGGCTGCAACCTGTCTCCACTGTTGTTCATATTATTTACAGATCATATATTGAAAGCAATAGACTGGCTGGATGAAATTAAGATATGTGAACACAAAATAAGCAGTTTCGCATATGCGGATGACTTAGTTGTGATGGTAGATTCGATTGAATGTTTGCAAAGTAATACTTCAGAGCTAGATCAGAAATGTAAGGACTATGGTATGAAGATCAGCATCTCCCAAACGAAAGTAATGTCAGTGGGAAAGAGATATAAACGGAGTGAGTGACAAATAGGAGGAACAAAGTTAGAACAGGTGGACGTTTTCAAGTACTTAGGATGCATATTCCCACAGGATGGCAACATAGTGAAAGAACTGGAAGCGAGGTATAGCAAAGCTAATGCAGTGAGCGCTCAGCTACGATCTACTCTCTTCTGCAAGAAGGAAGTCAGTACCAAGACTTAGTTATCTGTGCACCTTTCAATCTTTCGACCAGCTGTGTTGTATGGGAGCGAAAGCTGTGTGGATAAGGTTACGGATATGAAAATAGCTAGGATGATTGCAGGTACTAGTAGATGGGAACAATGGCAGGAGGGTGTCCACAATGAGGAAATCAAAGAAAAACTGGGAATGAACTCTGTAGATGTAGCAGTCAGGGCGAAACAGGCTTAGATGGTGGGGTCGTGCTATACGCATGGGAGAAGCAAGGTTACCCAAGAGACTTATGGGTTCAGCAGTAGAGGGTAGGAGGAGTCGGGGTAGACCAAGGAGAAGGTACCTGGATTCGGTTAAGAATGATTTTGAAGTAATAGGCTTAACATCAGAAGAGGCACCAATGTTAGCACTGAATAGGGGCACATGGAGGAATTTTATAAGGGGGAGTATGCTCCAGACTCATTGCTGAAAGGCATAATCAGCCTTAAATGATGATGATGATCTGTAAAATATCCAGTGTTGTTTGTGAACATGAAATTCATGAATCGTTGCAAATGGTCTCCAGGTAGCCGAACACAATCATTTGCAGTCAGCAATCTGTTCAGTTGGACCATAGGATCTAGTTTATTCCCTGTATTAATAGTCCACGCCATTGTGGGGCCACCATCAGCTTGCACAGTGCATTGTTGAAAACTTTGGGCCATGGCCTCGTGGGGTCTAGGCCACACTCGAACCCTACCATCAGCTCTTACCAACTGAAACGGCTAACGGTTTTCCAGTCCTCTAGGGTCCAACCGATATGGTCACGATCCCAGGAAAGACGCTGCAGGCGATGTCGTGCTGTTAGCAAAGGCACTCACTTTGGTCGTCTGCTGCCATAGCTCATTAACGTCAAATTTCGCCGCACTGTCCTAATGAGTACGTTCGTCGTACGCGTCACATTTATTCCTGCAGTTATTTCACGCACTGCTGCTTGTCTCTTAGCACTGACAACTCTACACAAACACCGCTGTTCGCGGACGACCATTGCGTTGTTCATGGTGATAGGTAATGACTGAATTTCGGTATTCTCGGCTCACTCTTGACACTGTGGGTCTTGGATGATTTCCGAAATGGAATGTCCCATACGTCTAGCTACAACTACCACTCCGTGCTCAAAGTCTGTTAATTTCCGTCGTGCCGCCATAATCACGTAGGACCCTTATTCACTTGAATCACCTGAGTATAAATGACTACTCTGCCAAGGCACTTCACTTTTATGCCTTGTGTAGCGATGCCAGTGCCATCTGTATTTGTGCATATCGCTACGTAATGACTTGTAACCCAAATGCACATTCAGTCTGCAGCTCACACCCTGCGTTGACGTAATCCAAAACATAAAATGTGCTTTACATTGGACATGTTCTCATTCTGTCTACAAAAATTGACAATTCCCTCCAGCACGTCTACGTCATTGAACCACAACATGCACTCGCACACGCCTCATTTTTACGCTTACAAATACACTACTGGCCATTAAAATTGATACACCACGAAGATGACGTGCTACAGACGCGAAATTTAACCGACAGGAAGAAGATGCTGTGATATGCAAATGATTAGCTTTTCAGAGCATTCACACAAGGTTGGCGCCGGAGGCGACACCTACAACGTGCTGACATGTGGAAAGTTTCCAACCGATTTCTCATACACAAACAGCAGTTGATCGGCGTTGCCTGGTGAAGCGTTGTTGTGATGCCTCGTGTAAGGAGGAGAAATGCGTACCATCACGTTTCCGACATTGATGAAAGTCGGATTGTAGCCTATCGCGATTGCGGTTATCGTATCGCGACATTGCTACTAGCGTTGGTTGAGATCCAATGACTGTTAGCAGAATATGTAATCGGTGGGTTCAGGAGGGTAATACGGAACGCTGTGCTGGATCCCAACGGCCTCGTATCACAAGCAGTCGAGATGACAGGCATCTTATCCGCATGGCTGTAACGGATCGTGCAGCCACGTCTCGATCCCTGAGTCAACAGGTGGGGACGTTTGCAAGACAACAACCATCTGCACAAACAGATCGACGACGTTTGCAGCAACATGGACTATCAGCTCGGAGACCATGGCTGCGGTTACCCTTGACGCTGCATCACAGACAGGAGCGCCTGCGATGGTGTACTCAACGACGAACATGGACGCACGAATGGCAAAACGTCATTTTTTTTTTTTTTGGATGAATCCAGGTTCTGTTTACAGCATCATGATGGTCGCATCCGTGTTTGGCGACATCGCGTTCGGGCGGTGTGGCCGAGCGGTTCCAGGCGCTTCAGGTCGCAGGTTCGAATCCTGTCTCGGGCATGGATGTGTGTGATATCCTTAGGTTAGTTAGGTTTAAGTAGTTTTAAGTTCTACGGGACTGATGACCTCACATCTTAAGTCCCATAGTGCTCAGAGCTATTTGAACCATTTGAACCGACATCGCAGTGAACGCACATTGGAAGCGTGTATTCGTCATATCCATACTGGCGTGTCACCCGGCGTCATGGTATGGGGTGCCATTGGTTACACGTCTCGGTCACCTCGTGTTCACATTGACGGCGCTTTGAACAGTGGACGTTACATTTCAGATGTGTTACGACCCGTGGCTCTACCTTTGATTCGATCCCTGCGAAACCCTACATTTCAGCAGGATAATGCACGACCGCATGTTGCAGGTCTTGTACGGGGCTTTCTCGATACAGAAAATGTTCGACTGCTGCCCTGGCCAGCACATTTTCCTAATCTCTCACCAATTGAAACGTTTTATCAATGGTGGCCGAGCAACTGGCTCATCACAATACGCCAGTCAGTACTCTTGATGAACTTTGGTATCGTGTTGAAGCTACATGGGCAGCTGTACCTGTACGCGCCATCCAAGCTCTGTTTGACTCAATGCCCAGGCGTATCAAAAGGTTCAAATGGCTCTGAGCACTATGGGACTTAACATCTGTGGTCATCAGTCCCCTAGAACGTAGAACTACTTAAACCTAACTAACCTAAGGACATCACACACATCCATGCCCGAGGCAGGATTCGAACCTGCGACCGTAGCAGTCGCGCGGTTCCGGACTGAGCGCCTAGAACCGCTAGACCACCGCGGCCGGCCCAGGCGTATCAAGGCCGTTATTACGGCCAGAGGTGGTTGTTCTGGGTACTGGTTTCTCAGGATCTATGTACCCGAATGCGTGATAATGTAATCACGTGTCAGTTCTAGTGTAATATATTTGTCCAATGAATACCCGTTTATGATCTGCATTTCTTCTTGGTATAGCAGTTTTAATGACCAGTAGTGTATAATGAATTTGACCCAACTGTCTTCCGCACTGTTTACATGAAGTAGTGTAAAAATTAATCAGGGAGGTTCTGCACGCAGGTGCAATAGGTACCTGTGAAAATTTGCAATGGACACAGGATGATTATGAATGAGGGCATACAAGGTGGTGGGATACAGTCTGACAAGCTTGTAAGGGTGTTGCAGGGTAGTTTGTGCTGAGAAATAATAGTTAAGAAAAAGACATACGTCGCGCTGTTCCGATTTCATTTGCATTGACGTTTGCCAATCAGGTTGTTTGTTGCACGAACGAATTCAAGCACTTGCTCGCTCTCAAATGCGACAGGCATCCTGGGTCTATGAGTTAGCTCTTGTTCAGGTGCTCATTACCAGTTGCAATGTACCTTTTTCGGATGCGATAAATTCAAGCGAGGTGAGAACAGCATAGTTTGTTCAGTTTGCGGAAACGTAACGAAGAATACGTTTGGCGACACTGTCTCCGGCAGGCTGCTTCTATCTGTGGGCGCGAGTACATGATTGGCTAACTTAAGTGCTAATCACATCGGAGACGGTGCAGTGTATCGCTTTTTATTCTTAACAATAGCCTACCCTGCAGCACCATCACTAACTTTTCAAACTGTTTCTGACCACCCTGTGCGCTGTCTCAGTACTTTTCTCCTCTGGCTTCAGTTACACAGCAGAAAATTGCAATAAAATAGATAAAATTGTTAAAAAAGACTTAGAATTTATTTCTGTTTTACAGTTTTTTACAAGATGTTATACGTATTTACAACTTAGTCGAATCTGGATGCCTCTTCACTCGTTTCGTTTCGGCGTCCTGGTCATCGCGTGTTCCAATTTGGCACAGCCTGTTGACGGAAAGTAAGAAAAATTCAAAACTTATGGTTCAAAACTTCTAAAATTTTTTGTATGTCTATACATGTAATTAAAAAACCTTAATCATTACACTTTTGTCGGTGGTACACATAATGGAAATCTGATTATCCTTTGACTGAACATCTTTCTGGGAGGGGATATGAACAATGGTCCCTTGAGTAAGTATTCAAACTCTGCTAGGTTAAAGCACATCTCACAGTGCTGCTACATCTTCGTATTGCACTTCAATTTGCAGAATTATATAGCATCCGAAACTCTTATAACCAAGCGAGAGAATAAATGCGAAGTTGAGGTTTCTGTTGCTTTAGTAACACAGGAATCAATTAAATGTAAGAAATGATCAACTGATATAGTATTTTTCCAATAGTGACCATGTACGAATGACATTTCAGTTATTATTCAGTAGTTATTGACGCTATGGCGGCAAGGAAAAGAAGTCACTTGCACCTTCGTGAAGCACTCGTTAACTTTATCTCAAGAAACTCAACAATTCACAGTTTCGGACACATTTTTATTCGTTTAAATATATTACTTGTCTTGAATTTACAGTAATTATTATATTATGAAAACAATAGTGACGCTCAGGATGTTTGTGTGCAAGCTTTCTAAGGGCGAAACCAGATTACAGGTGTTCAAATAAATCAAGCTGCGCCTAGTTACGTCAGTTCTTCAAGTTACCCAAAGATTAAGTGATTAACGTTTATCCAGTCAAAATCGCAACAGGAACGTTTCATAATATTAATTTCCGGTGATTACGGCCGTCGTTGGTTGTGCTTGTGGGTCTCAATCGAACAATATTCAAAATACGAAGCTTTACTGGTCTATCAGTGTGTACTTACTACACCAGAGACCCAGTGCGTTTAACTCAAGGATCCACCACGGCATATACAAGGGGACGATTATTGAACTAAATGGAAAAAAAAGTACATTAGTTACAAGCTACGGCTCGATCACACTTTAATCAACATGTAAACGTCACTACAGATATTCAGATTTAGCTTATGACGTGTTCGATATTCCTGCCATCACTAACGATGTTGTGGCGCAGACGAGTAGCGAAATTCTGCATGACCCGCTGAAGTGTCGGAAAATCGACTCTGT
Organism: Schistocerca piceifrons; assembly: GCF_021461385.2. Classification (NCBI taxonomy): domain Eukaryota; kingdom Metazoa; phylum Arthropoda; class Insecta; order Orthoptera; family Acrididae; genus Schistocerca; species Schistocerca piceifrons. The sequence goes on from NC_060141.1 coordinate 208,852,163, forward strand.
CGATGACCCCCTGAATGGCTGTTTTCAGCTCAGCAATGGCCTTGAGGTTACTGCTGCACACCTTGTCTTTAATATAGCCCCAGAAAAAGGAGTCGCTTTTGTTCACATCCGGAGAATATGGCTGCCAATCGAGGCCCATGACAGTGATCTCTGGGCACCACAGAGCCAGAATGCAGTCCCCAAAGTGATCCTCCGGGATATCGAACACTCTCCTGCTTCGATGGGATCGAGCTCTGTCTTGCATGAACCACATCTTGTCGAAATCAGGATCGCTTTGGATAATGGGGATGAAATTATCTTCCAAAATCTTCACGTGCCTTTCGGCAGTCACCGTGCGATCAAGGAATATCGCACCGATTATTCCGTGACTGGACATTGCACACCATACGGTCACCCGTTGAGGGTGAAGGGACTTCTCGACTGCGAAGTACGGATTCTCGGTCCCCAAACACACCAGATTTGCTTATTGACGAACCCATCAAAATGAAAGTGGGCTGGCTTCGTCGTTAATCCAAACCATACAATTCTCATCATGCCCTGCGGGCAACCGTGTAGTTTGAACATTATAGCGAAATCTGTTCAGAAGTTATGACGATTTTATTTCATATAGTTCAATAATTTTCACCCTGTGCTTTTGCTCGGAGAATTCGATCTGTCACAGAGAAAGGAAAATTAACGTAATTGTCTCTTGAAACGTTATACTGGTAGGACGTCGAGGTTTGTTATAGACGATTAAGTTGCCATTTTGTGTGTGGAGATTATAGACAATAAAAATATTTTATTCTGGTCAACATAGCAAAAAAATGATATAATTTTACTAACCGCAACATTACTGCTAATAGAGATTTATATTACAGTTTAGCATTTTTTATCGGTTTTAGTGAAGAGACGGAGCAGATGTATAAAGAAAGACCCTTATTCTAGTGTTCTATCTTTCTGAATTAATCATAATCGTTACAAAAATATTTTCCAACAACTTTCATTTTACAAATTACGATTTATTTTGCCTTTTATATTGTCAAAGATAGAATTTCGTGATCCCAATTTCTTAAGTATTTAGACAACTGCTTCACGTAGGGAGATTTAGCAATATTAAGGTTTATATACTGTAAACAGTATATGATTCGTTCTGCAATATATGACTGCTCTGTAATTATGTTACACCTATAACGAGGATTATGAGTACCCACGTTCCTCGTAAAAACATTTGTAAGATAATCTGGAAGTCGCCCGACCAAAAGACTTAGATACAAATAGACCACAAGCTATTGGTTGATAGGCACCGAGGTGGTATTAAAAATGTAACATCTGAAAGAGATACAGAAATAGTATCAGACCACTACCTTGAGTTGACGAGTGTCTGTGAAAGGATATAATGCAGTAACTGCAGGTGAAGAGAACCAGACCGAAAAATAAACGGAGATATATTAAAAGAAGGCCACAGTAAGGACAAATATGGAATCGAATTCGAAAACTGGAAGGAGAGGCAGATGATGCAGATAAGTTATGGTCTAAGCTCAAGACCGGAATCAAACAGCCGCAGATGAGGTGCTGAACTCGTTGGAGAGGAGGAGGAAGAGGAGGCGGTTTAATGACAAGTGCAGCCAACAAGAGAAAAGCGCATGAAGTATTGTCGCTGACTACGAAGATGCGAGAATACGGTTGGGATACGTGGAAGCTGCTAGAGAAGCAAGGGAAGTCCCATGGACAGAAAAACTAGAGTATACAAATAGCAAGATAACACAAGAGACTTATGGAGGACTGTCTGGTACTTCAAGAAACCATAGAACGCAAGGGTTTACACGATCAGAGGTCATGCAAGACAAATGATAACATACGAAACGAAATCCATGGTATTATGGAGAAATTATTTTGAAACTCTCCTGAATGTGAATAAGACCATCAACAGCGTTGCAACAGCAGCAGCAGCAGCAGAAGAAGAAGAAGAAGAAGAAGAAGAAGAAGATCTGTACGGAGAAAGTACAGTGACAATACCACCAGAGGAGAATGAACTGCCGAGCATGAAAGAGGTAGGAGAAGTCATAAAAATACGGAAGAGAGGAAAGGGACCACGAATAGAAGCCATACTTGCAGAGAACATGAAAGAGGGAAGGGATGTCGTACAAGAGAAGAGTGTACCACTTAATCTGTTTAAATTTCGAGAAGAGAGAAGATTCTGGCAGAATGGAAGCAGTCTGTCATCTGCCTAGTACTTAAGAAAGGAAACCCAATCAGATGCACCAACTATAGAGGAATTACCTTCCTATAAACAGCTTATAATATCATACACATGCTACTGTTGAAGCGGCTAACAACATACGTCGAGGAGGTTTTGGATCCCAAAAAGCAGGGTTTGGGAACGGAAAATCAACCATAGGCCAACCACCCATAATAATACAGATGCTATCAAAAATATGCTATTGAAGCGGCTAACAACATACATCGAGGAGGTATTTAGATTCCAACAAGCAGGGTTCAGGAAAGGAAAATCAACGATAGATCAACTACCCATAATAATACAGGTGCTACCAAAACTCTGGGAATTTCGCAGATTTCTTTTTGTGGACGTTCAAAAAGTGTATCATAGAATGAACAGTTAAGAACGGGCAAGAACTGGAAAGGGTACAGGTTCCCAGCAAGATAATAGAATAGAAACATGGATACAAAACTCAACATGTACGATGAAATTGAAACGAAAGATGTCGGACAAGTTAAAGGTGCGGACTGAGAGGACTGCAGCTCTACAGGGAGACTGCCTCTGTCCCTTTCGGTTTAATCTGGTTCTAGAAAAAAAGCACTGAGAAAAGTAACAAGCCTAGAGACAGGACTTCAGCTAGGAAGAAGCATCAACACCTAGGCCAATAAGGGTGACGTAATTTTAATAGTATAGAATGAGCAAGATCTTGTTCTGATGGCGAGAGTGTTAACGGAAGAGGCAACGAGAGCAGGCTTGAAGATAAATATGGATACCTCGCAATGAGCACGGAGAACGGTGACAGACTTTTATATGTGAATGGTAAAATCTTTGAAAGAGTAAAATAGTTCAATTATTTTGAGGCAGAAAACAAGGAGATAGATCAGGAGATAACGGCAAGTATTCACGCAGCTCACAGGTGGCCGTCTGCACTCGGAAGACCGGTCAACTCCGGCTTCTATCTAGGTCCACGAACATTAGGATCCACAGGATAGTAATGCAACCTGTGGTCCTGTATCGAACAGAGACTTGGACTCTGACTCAAAAGATTGAAAGAAACTCCTGACATTTGAGAATGCTATACTGAGACAGATTTTTGGACCAGTGAAGACGTCTGAAGAAAAGGAAAAACCGAGAGTTTCAGGATCCATACAAATCTCTGGACATTGTGGCTATGATTAAGAGACGAGCCTGTAGTATGGGCACGTCGAGAAGACCAGATCATCAGGCAGGTGATGGAAGGAGACACCAGAGGTAACAGACCAAGGCCAAGAATGAAGCTAAGATGGACTAATGGGGTCAGAGGGGATGTGAGTACGCTGGAACTAGCGGGAGAAGAATAGAGAGACTAAAGAAAATGGAGGAGGCTCATTGCGAGGGTAAAAGACAGAAAGCAGTTTGTGTGACCAAACCAATAAGTAAAAAGGTAAGTGAATTACAGACGATGTTGTGAGTACTAGCGTTATCTGTGAGTGACAAACCATGGGGGATGTATAGCGTTATCAAGTCTTGGAAGATATGAAACAGGTCATCTACCCTAAGCATTTCTAGAATGCATTCTGGTGTATCTGCTCTTTTAATTTAGACAGTACATTGCTGCCTTGCATCGCAGATAATTGAAAAATACTATAGACTTTTATCGTTAATGTATGATTTCCTCCTATATTCTCCACATCATGTGTCATTCTTTATGCTCATATCTTTTTCAAATTCTTAGCTGTAATTGTATAAATCTGCTAATAATGTTCAGAACTTAATCAAATAAGCATATGGTAGCAGTAGAGTAATGTGAGTCATTAAAGCATTAATGCACTCATTTTCTCTTATCTCTTTATCATTTCCAGGTATTTCATAGTAATATTAGTAAAGGTGATACACCACAAAGCTTGTACTTACAAAACGGACTGTCTTCAATGTTCTGGTACTCCGTAAGAAGGTTCTGGAGTAGCATAGTCTGCTGGTGGCGTCGTTGGTGGCGGAGGTGGACCAAACACTGGTACAGGTGGTCCAGCAAAATCTGGTGGAGAAACTGGTGCTGGAGGTGAAGGTGGTGGTGGTGGATGTGGTGGTCCATATACTGGATGAGGTGTCCCATACTCTTTGGGTGGTGGTGGAGGTGGTAGTGGTGGAGGTGGTGGTGGGGGCGGTGGTGGTGGTGGGTAATAAGCAGGTTCAGGTGGCCCATACACTTTGGGTGGTGGTGGAGGTGGTGGAGGTGGTGGAGGTGGTGGTGGTGGAGGTGGTGGTGGAGGTGGTGGGGGTGGGCCATAGACTGGTGCAGGTGGGCCATAGACTGGTGCAGGTGGACCATAGATTGGTGGAGGTGGCCCATACACTGGTGGTGGAGGTGGTGGTGGTGGTGGAGGTGGGGGTGGGGGTGGGGGTGGCGGTGGTGGTGGAGGGGGGTGGTGGTGGGCCATATACATGTGTAGGGGGACCATACACCTCTACTGGGGGTGGTGGTGGAGGTGGTGGAGGTGGTGGAGGTGGTGGTGGTGGTGGTGGTGGCGGTGGTGGTCCATACACTGGGTGTGGAGGTCCGTAAACAGGCACTGGTGGTGCATAGACTACCTTTGGCACTTGGTAGAGGAGAGGGAAGTCAGCCGTGGTCAGCCCGAAGGCTGCCATCAGGAGCAGTGCCTGTGGAAAGAAAGTCAGTGTCAGAGCCTGTTCAAGAAAGCATTTTTTTCTAACTACAAAGCAGGCTGCTGTAAATTACGGTGCAGTGCAATTAGCTCATCGTCCAGAAAGCACACAAGTTGCACCAGAACATCTACTCTGAGGAGACTGTGACTGTACTTTAATCCTGATATGTTAATTCAGTACCACACAATTGTGGAGAATAATTCACAGGCCCTTTCCAGAAACATCCCTCTTTTAACGTGTACCATCTGTGAACTTCAGATCATTGTTAAACATCACAGATTTTAAATGCTACTGCTCTCTTCTTTCCTTCCATAATTTTGTGCTGTTGGGATTACCTTTTCAAAGCCAGAAAGGAATTATGACTGTTCGTAATCAAAAGAATTTACCTCCATGTTGTAAAAGTATGTGGTGTCCAGTCTGTGACAAATAACATACTGATCCAGCTTGAATGTAAGAAATAAAAGTCGACATTAAAGAAGAATTAGTTTGCTACCAGGCATGATCTCCACAAAAATTTTCTGTAAAACTCTCGAAATAAAAGTAGATACACAAAGAACCAATACAGAGTAATTATATGCGTCCAATCTGTGGAGATAAACCAGAGCTTACAATTCTGTAAATGCCATCTTCCAGTGAATTACATTTCTTAGCTGTAGAAATACAAGGTAAAAGAGGGTCTAGATGGATTTATTAGACTTGAGAGATTGGTAGATGTGAGATAAATAACTTTATAATATATATTGCACTAACTATGACTCTGAGGCTCACACTATTGTTATCTAGCCTGGGGTAAAAATTTAGGTCCTGTGATTTCCAGTCCATATCATTTGTGCCTTATATGATGCTGCACCATATCTACTAGTATTATTTTGCACTTTTCCCCAATGTCAAGAAAATATCTCCAGAGTCAATGTTTAACGTGTATTATATTCAGACGTTGGCAATGAGTGACATATTGACATGACAGAGGAACGTCCACTGGACCTGACGGGATACCAATTCGATTCTACACAGAGTACGTGAAAGAACTTGCCCCCCTCCTAACAGTCGTGTACCGCAAGTCTCTAGAGGAACGGAAGGTTCCAAATGATTGGAAAAGAGCACAGGTAATCCCAGTCTTCAAGAAGGGTCGTCGAGCAGATGCGCAAAACTATAGACCTATATCTCTGACGTCGATCTGTTGTAGAATTCTAGAACATGTTTCTTGCTCGAGTATCATCTCGTTTTTGGAAACCCAGAATCTACTCTTTAGGAATCAACATGGATTCCGGAAACAGCGATCGTGTGAGACCCAACTCGCTTTATTTGTCCATGAGACCCAGAAAATATTAGATACAGGCTCCCAGGTAGATGCCATTTTACTTGACTTCCGGAAAGCGTTCGATGCAGTTCCGCACTGTCACCTGATAAACAAAGTAAAAGCCTACAGAATATCAGACCAGCTGTGTGGCTGGATTGAAGAGTTTTTAGCAAACAGAACACAGCATGTTGTTCTCAATGGAGAGACGTCTACAGACGTTAAAGTAACCTCTGGCGTGCCACAGGGGAGTGTTATGGGACCATTGCTTTTCACAATATATATAAATGACTTAGTAGTGTCGGAAGTTCCATACGGCTTTTCGCGGATGATGCTGTAGTATACAGAGAAGTTGCAGCATTAGAAAATTGCAGCGAAATGCAGGAAGATCTGCAGCGGATAGGCACTTGGTGCAGGGAGTGGCAACTGACCCTTAACATAGACAAATGTAATGCATTGCGAATACATAGAAAGAAGGATCCTTTATTGTATGATTATATGATAGCGAAACAAACACTGGTAGCAGTTACTTCTGTAAAATATCTGGCAGTAAGCGTGCGGTACGATTTGAAGTGGAATGATCATATAAAATTAATTGTTGGTAAGGCGGGTGCCAGGTTGAGATTCATTGGGAGAGTCCTTAGAAAATGTAGTCCATCAACAAAAGAGGTGGCTTACAAAACACTCGTTCGACCTATACTTGAGTATTGCTCATCAGTGTGGGATCCGTACCAGGTCGGGTTAACAGAGGAGATAGAGAAGATCCAAAGAAGAGCGGCGCGTTTCGTCACAGGGTTATTTGGTAAGCGTGATAGCGTTACGGTGATGTTTAGCAAACTCAGGTGGCAGACTCTGCAAGACTGGCGCATTGCATCGCGGTGTAGCTAGCTGTCCAGGTTTCGAGAGGGTGCGTTTCTGGATGAGGTATCGTATATATTGCTTCCCCCTACTTATACCTCCCGATGAGATCACGAATGTAAAATTAGAGAGATTCGAACGCGCACGGAGGCTTTCCGGCAGCCGTTCTTCCCGAGAGCCATACACGACTGTGGCACGTAAAGTGCCCTCCGCCACACCATTGGGTGGCTTGCGGAGTATAAATGTAGATGTAGATGAACTGTATAATTTTGTAGATATTTATTGTAACAATCTTAGTTACAGTTTGTCACACATAACTGCTTTCGGTTAGTTATTGTTGATCTTCACATCTGATTAATCACTTGTTGTGGAAAGTGAACACTGATAACATATCTTTAGGATAGTAGGCATGCAACTGATTTAGTAAAGAGTGGCTCTTCAGTCCATATGTGGTACAAATGGTTGCAGATCCATGATTTATTAATATCACGACAGTGCACAGAGTAGCGCAGAGAGCACGATTCGTTGCCGGTAACCATTACACAGGCCAACGAAAAATTTTTTTTAGCTTGTTTTACTTTGATAGCTGATCTTTATAGGTTTTTATGAGCTGAATCCAAATGTAGACTTAGTTTTTTTGTATCACCCATAGTTTTTTGAGCAATATACTTTTTAATATATAGTATAAAAATCCTATGTTGTGCGGTAAATGGGGAAATTAATGAAATGCTTTTTTATAACATAAGCATGGTTTGTATTTACAGTAAGCTACTTAAACAAACGATACGTGTTAATAGAGGTCTCACTTGTCAGCTGGAATTGGTTTGTATTTCCTTTCTCTTTTACTTTGAAGCTTTTTGTGTAGCTTTTTCTACGGTGAGTCGCTTGCTGAACTTCTCGGTGAAGTGACCAACAGTAGTCCGCCATCATGTTGGTGTTCCAGCGGCCTTGGTAGCGTTTTTGCATCACTTTAATTTCCTGGTGAAGACGCTCTCCTTGCTCCTCACTAACATCTCCCATATTGTCCGGAAAGTAATCAAGGTGACTGTTCAAAAAGTGAACTATCAGGCTCATTAAACATCCTAAAGTTTAAACTTCTTTAACATTGTAGCTATAATAGAAACATATTCTGGGTCTTTTTTATGTCCTAAGAACTTTGTAACGACTTGCTTGGATGATACCCATGCTTCTTTCTCATTTAAGGTCGTTGTGGATTCAAAGTTAACATCAAACATCAATTTTCTAATGTCAGGTCCGACAAAGACACCTTCTTGTAGTTTAGCTTCTGAAAGGTGTGGAAACTTCTGGCAGAGATACATAAAACATGGTCCATCTTTAGGCAAAGCCCTTGCAAATTGTTTCATTAGGCCTAACATTATATGTAGAGGTGATAGGAGTACTTGTTTTGGATCTACAAGGTCTTTGCGTAGGATGTTCTTCTCACCAGGTTTTAAAAACTTCCTCACAGGCCAGTTCTTTCTGCACCAGTGTTGATCCCTAGTCGTACCGTCCCTTTCACACAAGAAACATGGAAATTTGGTAAAGCCACCTTGCTGACCAAGGAGCATGCATGTTACTTTTAGATCGCCACATATCATCCAACCATGAGCAGAATAGCCTATTTTCTTTAGCACTATTGCTCGGTTTTCATAGCATTCTTTCATATGTGCAGAATGTCCAACGGGTATAGATGCATACATGTTACCATTGTGTAATAAAACAGTCCTTAACCCAGTTTTGGATGAATCAATAAACAGCCCCCAGTCTTTCTTTTTGCATTCAATACCACTCATTCATCAGACCAGGAATGTCTGAGCAGTACACTAAATCACCTTCTTGTTAAAAAAACTTGGAAAATTGCTGCCCTCGCTTTCTGTACATGTATATGCTGACTCCAACTGTCAATAAGTTCTTTTCTTTTAACCTAGAGCCAAGCAATTCAGTTTTTCTTTCGTTGCCCAGATCCCTAACCAAATCGTTTAGCTCGGTCTGAGCTAACAATTTGAGCTCTAGACTGTCTATATTACAATGGAATTCATCATCATCTGGTTCATCTAAATCACATTTTACATCAGAAATACTCCTGCTGGAATAGAATTTAAATCATCTGGTGGTTCAGGAACCGGCAAATCTACACCGTACGCTACTGGTCGGATGGCGGACAGAATGTTAGGGTAGCTTATTAGCTTCTTGCTTTTAGAATTATGACCAGTAATATCAACACTGCAAAAGTAGCAATCATCGGAATGATTTCTTGGCTCCCTCCATATTATAGGAACAGCAAATCTGAAGGCTTTTTTCTCCTTTTTGGATCATTTTCTTAGATCATTAGCAAACAAATAACATACCTTATGCGGCGCCCAAGATTTATCTTGATCGCCAAGTTTAGATCCAAAGTATGTAAACCTTTTTCACGAAGTCTGTAACGTTTCCTTGGTGTTTTTAAATCACAAATTCACCACAAATATAACAAAAACTGTCATCCGAGTTTTTACAACCACGATTAGACATTGTACTGAGGACGTGAACAGGAAACGGGAAAGTGAGATTAGGTTGACAGTAAGCAAAACACCATCTGTTAACACAAAAATAGAATCGACCTTTTTTTGCCAGCAAATGTTTTTCAGCAGTGCTACCAACGTCGTCTACATTCAGTACACCTCCTTTTTAAATTATTTTAACTAAATAAAAGCTGTTAAATTCTTTAAAAAAGCGCTTAATTTAATAAATTTAACTGTAAAATGTGAAGAAATGGTGAGTGATACAGTTTTTTAAGTATCATATTTGGATCTCCCACCCAAAAAACATAAGAATAAGGTATTTACTCATATCGGAAGTGGCTACAAATGAATTAGCAACTGGCATACTGGGTCAAATTTATAGCGGGAGCTGAGACAGAATGACATCTAACCTGAAAACTGTAGATTAGTTAAGTTAGTAGTGAAAATTGTGAAAAACAAGTGTCTATGGAAAGAGCCGAGTGTGCTCCGCTGAATATTCAACTGTAGGTGTGGAGATTCTCGTGAAATACGCACTTGCATGTATTGTTTATTAGTGACATATACATTACATGTGGCAAAGTCAGAGATGCGCATGGTACAGGGCAAAGCGCATGTTGCCACGAGAACAGCAAAGGTGACGCATGAAGTATGAGCTGTGTGTGAATCGCACAAAGGCTATTACTCGGCCCGTTTCCACTCCAAAGTGCAATGATTTCTCAGTGACGTCAGGTAAAGCTGAGTTTAGAGTTGGCGAGGTACCCTTAAATCTCCAATACACTTAGTACAGTACATGTATTTAATGGTTGAACGTCTACATTAGCTAGAAAGGGTATCTATTGCCACAGTTTTTTGGGTTTAAACTGAACTAACATTGTGGGTGACCTATCAGTGAAAAACAATAAAAATCTACCGGAGCATTTACGAATTTGTGAAATTATTCTAGATAAGTAATCTGAAATTAAATACTTTTAAAATTGAACGAAAAGGCTGTACGTCTCATGACAGACTTCCGGTGATGGAAAGGATAATACGTGCACCAGTTAGCTAAATGTTAAATCTAACTGAACTCTAGCCGTTAAATCAGTCTTTTGCTTGCCTCGTGTAGTGAAACCTGGAAAATGAGGTCCTACAAATGTTAAGGCGTATGAAACTCAGAAGGAATTATCCGAATGGAACGGAAATAGGTAGATGTATAGACGAACAAATGATTACAGCTCGCCCAAATAAGTTGAAACATCGGAAGCTGCTTCATCGAGTCAAATTCAATACCATATGCTTGTTTAATACGAGCGTCGGGTCATTAATCTGCTGAAAAGAAATTTCGGAGAAGCGTGTACCTCACACTAATCTAATTTTCGGCTTATTACTCAGGCATAGTGGCACCGGAACCTGTAGAATGCGGTCTGTGATAAACCGACACTGTACGAAAAAGAGTCGGTGTTGAAACGTAGATTCGAGGTTCATGTGAAACACCCTTTGTCTACTAAAGTGAACAGATTTTACGTGGTCTATGGATTCTTTAAATTGCCATAAAAACAGACGGAACAGTTCTTTTAGCAACGAAGTGGCTAGCGCTTTTATCATTGCGAATGTTACGGAGGCCCACATTTGAGTAAAATAAAAAAAACATGGTTAAACAGTGTGTACACTCTAAGAAAAAAAGAAAAGGCACACCATGAAGGAATTATCCGAATGGGACGGAAATCAATAAATGTGATGTATATGTACAGGCGAACAAATAATTACAGTTGCAGAAAAATTAGATTTCTTCAAGAAAAAGACTTTTCTCAAATTGAGAAGTCAGTAACGCATTTGTGCCCTGTGTCAGTTTTGCCAGCAGTTAATGGGCTTTGCAGTAAATAGAAATTTGTTGGATGTCATCCTGAGGGATATCGAGCGAAATTCTGTCAAGTTGGAGAGTTAGATCGTCAAAATCCCGAAATGACTGGACGGTCCCGCTCATAATGTTCCAAGCGTTCTCAACAGGGAAGAGACCCGCTGACCTCGCTGGCCAAGGCAGGGTTTGGCAGGCACGAAGACAAGCAGTAGAAACTCTTATCTTGTGTAGGCGGACATTACTTGTCGAAATGGAAGCCTAGGATGGCTTGCCACGAAGAGCAACAAAACAAGGCCTAGAATTCTGTCGACGCATCGCTGTGCTGTTAAGGTCGCCGCGTATGACATCCAAAGAGGTCCTGCTATGAAAAGAAATGGCAAAAAACGTTCAAATGTGTGTGAATTCCTATGGGACCAAACTGCTGTGGTCACTCCGCGCAGCAGAGAAATGGCATCTCAGACCATAACTCTTGGTTGTCCGCCGTAGGGCGCGCAACAGTCAGGTTGGTATCCCACCGCTATTTGGGGCGTCGCAGACGCGTCTTCATTGGCCATCGGGACTTAATTCGAAGAGCGAGTCACAGTCAGCACAGCGGTACGCTGACGGTATTCTACTCCCTGTTTTGTTATCCTTCTTGGCTAGCCATCGTAGACTTACATTTCTGCAAGATAGTGCCCGCTCACATACGGCGAGAGTTTCTAATGCTAGTCTATTGTTTCTAATGCTAGTCTTCGAGCTTACCAAAAGCTACCTTGGCCAGTAAGGTCACCGGATCTCTCCCCAGTTGAGAAAGTTTGCTGAATTATGGGCAGGGCTCTCCGACCATATCGGGATTTTGACAATCTAATGCATATACTGGACAGAATTGGGCTCGATATCGTTCAGGAAGATACTCAACAACTCTACCATTTAATGCCAAGCCAAGTAACTGCTTTCATAAGGGCTAGAAGTTGCCCAACGTTATTGACTTGCTCAATTTTTGAAGCTCTTTCTCTTTAATAAATCATCCAATTTTTCTGAAATTGTAATAATTTGTTTGTACATGTACATCACATGTACCAGTACCGATTTCCGTCCCATTCGAATAGTCCCTTTGTGGTGCGTCGCCTTTTTCGTCTTAGAGTGCATATTTATCGTACACAACATTATTTTGCTTTCGTTCTAGCTCTTGATAAACATGCCATGGTCTAATATCGCAAATGGAAAAATTACGTGCACAGTTAAATCGCGAAACATATAAACCACGAAAGTAGATTGTCAGAGGGTTATTCATTTCCTATGCCTAATGCCTTGCAAGTAATCTGAGAACCAAAATTGTAGATGATATAGACTGTGGTAACAGACAACACATTCTCGTACGTGGCTTAGATTGTAGATGAAACTGTATTAACAGGTATGGCACGGGACCGGTAGGAATGAACGAGGGTGTTGTTACATTGTTGAAGAAGAAGAAGAAGAGGAAGAAGAAAAAGAAGAAGAAGAAGCAGAAGAAGAAGGATAAGCGAAGGTAGACTAATATGACACCCATAACTGAAATTAGATGTATAGGCACGAACCTTCAAGTTCTATGTTTGTAAATGAAACTTGGCACAGAGGTTACACATAGCGCGACAGGAAACGCTTGTGTGTCTACTTTAATATGAACGCTGTATGTACATCTCAGAAATTAATATTTGGCTACCATTTTTCGCCGGCCGGTGTGGCCGAGCGGTTCTGGGCGCTACAGTCTGGAACTGCGCGACCGCTACGGTCGCAGGTTCGAATCCTGCCTCGGGCATGGATGTGTGTGATGTCCTTAGGTTAGTTAGGTTTAAGTAGTTCCAAGGTCTAGGGGACTAATGACCTCAGCAGTTAAGTCCCATAGTGCTCAGAGCCATTTGAACCATTTGAACTATTTTTCGACATCTATAAAGTGCGGTGCCTGTGTCTGGAAACAGTTGGTTGGGAGGTACGTTTTACATCAGGGGCGGCCGAGATTTCGGCTGTGGAGCCGTGCCCGCCGCGGGTGCATAAAAAAATAGTTCAAATGGCTCTGAGCACTATGGGACTTAACTGCTGCGGTCATCAGTTCCCTAGAACTTAAAACTACTTAAACCTTACTAACCTAAGGACATCACACACACCCATGCCCGAGTCAGGATTCGAACCTGCGACCGTAGCGGTCGCGCGGTTCCAGACTGTAGCGCCTAGAACCACTCGTCCACCACGGCCGGCTGCGAGTGCCTAAGCGCTCAGCTTTGCTACACATCTGCCCCGCCTCTGTGCCAGCAGAAAACTGTGAAAGCACCGCATTTAAATGGCAGTGTAGTCGCTCTGCTTCCTGCTTCGTTATATATTTCAGATTTCTCAATAACGTAAGTCACAAACAAAACACATTTTCATTATTATCTAATGATTTTTGTCGTACTGAAGACAGTAGATAATTTTTACCTGGTACAGAATATCAGCATACGGACAGACACAAGCTGTTTCATGGAGCTTCACACTCAAGTTGACACGTAATCATGATTTATTTAGTTTCATAAGCGAAAAATGGTCTTTCATACAAGTATGTCGATCGAAATACTGTAGCACTCTCGCAACCTTATTATGCAGAGTTTGAAACTCTATCTGAGGAAAGCAGCGTAAACGTCCTGGATAGTTTAACGTAAAGAGATTTGTAATTAAGACTGAAATTTCTTGTAGGTCAATCATTTACATCTACACTTGCACACAAGCGCTTTCAACCGAACCGGCAAAGGGTCTCGAATACATGTCAAAAACAGATTTAAGACTGACAGTGTCCTCAAAATTTTAATAAAACTATCATTGTAATTCTTTCAAGGCCACGACGAATTCTTAAAACCTCGCGTTCTCTTTAAGCTAGTGAGCTCAGGGAACTGGACAGCCGGCCGCGGTGGCCGAGATGTTCTAGGCGCTTCAGTCTGGAACCGCGCGACTGCTACGGTCGCAGGTTCGAATCCTGCTCGGGCATGGATGTGTGTGATGTCGTTAGCTTCGTTAGGTTTAAGTAGTTCTAAGTTCTATGGGACTGATGACCTCCGATGTTAAGTCCCATAGTGCTCAGAGCCATTTGAACCATTTTTTGGAACTGGAATATCTTTGACAGAGTATGTGTGTTTTTTTTTAAAATCCATCCCCATCAAACCAGAAAGAAGTTGTTTCTCATCTCTTACTGTGTTTCTGTGGACAATCAAGTCCACTTAAAATGTGACGTCTGCAATCCATTTCGGGTTTCCTAATTTTCGGTCCTGCACTCCTTTTTCCTTCATGAACTCAACGATAGCGAGTTTTAAATCGAAAAATCGTTCCCGGCATGCATGCCCCTTCACTTAACCAATGTAATTTGGAGTAATATATGAAGTCTCCAGACTCTTCGTTCTTCCACTGAAAACTGTCGCGACTGACAATGGATACATGCGTGCAACTTCAGAAATTTTATAATTCGTGCCACCGATTCCTTCAGTTGCTCCAGGCCAGCAACCTTAGCACAAAGTGGTTTTTGGTGTACAGAGCAATGAATGCCGCTTGCCGAACGCCAACTAAATCTTTAAATTCCTTCTGAGTGGTACTGTACTGTCATTTCGTAGCAAATATGCAGTACCAGTCGCTTATCGAATGAAGAATTGTCATCCCTCTCTTTTGTCATTCCCATTCATCTTAAAGTTTTGCGACGATAGTTCACTACATTGCCTCTTTTTCTGGAAACGGCTACTGGACCCGTGAACGTCCCTCATACCGTGAACAAACGGCGAAGGTTAAACAGCGCCGGCAGCACGCTTCTGCCGAACTCGGAGAGTTGTGCCGACCGACAAATGCCGCGCACCGCAATGCTAAATGAAATGTGACGCTGTTCCGAGTACTTCCGAACAGTACCGAACACAGCCGAGTAACAGGCCGGGGCTTGGCCACCACGAGCTGCACGCTTGAAGTCTGGCACGCCGTGGTCTGGCCCTGCGTTAAATAAGTTCCTAGTAGCACAGACAACAGGGCTGTCAGCAGCAAAGCGATGACTGCGTGAGCATCTCGACTTACCAGTCTCATGTTGTCCCGCAGACGAGGGCACGGACGGGCTGACTGACTGCTGATGAACTGTGGCGGCGCTTTTATAGGGGACCGCAGGGGTGGCGGCGCACTCTGAGGCAACTGTTTACCCGCCGCTCAGGGAAAGCGGCCGACGAGGTCGCCGCCACCTCAGACGGAGTTAGCCGCTGCTGCTTGTCGCCGGCCATACTAATTACAACCCCTCAAGTTAATTACGAACACCGCCAATAAACATGCTCAACTGCCTGCGTGCCATCTGTACCGCGCTGCCCCCACCACTGGCGACTGATTAATATTATGTGCAGATTAAGAGAGATACACTAAACCAGTGGTCGTCAAACTACGGCCCGCAAGCCGCGTGCCTCCCCAATCGAGTATTCGAGCGCCCCTCCGGTTGTCACCCGTATTTTACAAATATATGCGTGAAGCCGAATCCAAAAACGTCAACTAACGTTAAGCGCTCCTTATGACCGTAATATTTCCGCTTAGTAACAAACAAAAACGCTCAGAGAGAAAGGAATGTTTTAAAATGTGCTTGGTTGTAATTGACATTGGTGAATTCGGCCGTGATGAGTCGCACACGACCGTGAGATGTCAGTATTGGAACATGTAACTCATTCGCCTCTCACATCCTCTAACCCCGCAGTGACTACGCGAACTACCCTATACCCCTAAGATAAGTGGCAGACTTTGCCTATCTCACGTCAAATTTCGCCTCACTGCCCTAACGGGTTCGTTCATCGTACGTCTCACATTTATTCCTACAGTTATTTCACGCACTGCTACTTGTCGCTTAGCACTGACAATTCTACTCAAACGCCGCTGTTCGCGGTCGACCATTGCGTTGTCCATGGTGACAGGTAATGCCTGAATTTGGGTATTCTCGGCTCACTCTTGACACTGCTGGTCTTGGATGATTTCCGAAATGGAATGTCCCATACGTCTAGCTACAACTACCACTCCGTGCTCAAAGTCTGTTAATTTCCGTCATGCCGCCATAATCACGTAGGACACTTGCTCACGTGAATCATGAGTACAAATAACTACTCTGCCAAGGCACTGCTCTTTTACATCTTGTGTAACGATGCCAACGCCATCTGTATTTGTGCATATCGCTACGTAATGACTTGTAACCCCAGTGTATATTCAGTCTGCAGCTCACACCCTGCGTTGACGTAATCCAAATCATAAATTGAACATTACATTGCACATGTTCTCATTCTGCTATAAAAATTGACAATTCCCTCCAGCATGTCTACGTCGTTGAACCACAACATGCCCTCGCACACGCCTCATTTTTACGCTTACAAATACAGTACTGATCATTAAAATTGCTACACCACAAAGATGACGTGCTACAGAAGCGAAATTTAACCGACAGGAAGAAGATGCTGTGATATGCAAAGTGGAACAATTATTTTTTCATCATTCTCCGGAAGCGCACAGATTAATGAACATACATTATGTGATCAAAGGTATCTGGACACCTCCAAAAACATACGTTTCTCATATTAGGTGCGTTTGCGTCTTGTCAGGAGAACCTTTCCTCGTTTGTGTGGCCGCCATTATTTGCTAGTTCATTTAGGGTGCACCACTTGGAGGCGAACCAGCTCTGCACCCCAAGAAAGTTTGGTCTTTCGGTTCGAATTCCCCAATTAAATGTAGAGGGCATCAGCTTCTCTAAGAGTGAATGTATGTCGACAACAAATTGATCTGGTCGCAGTTCGGGAAACATATTGTAATACAGAGGAACAACTGCGAAAAGTGGCAAAATACCTGGATATCAACTACTTGGTGCAACGCATTACCCGCATCACCATACTTGCGGTGCCGCAACTTACACCAACAGGATATAGAAAATGCCACCTCCATCTCCACTTCTTCTGACTACGATATTCAAATGTTGTTGTCGTAATCGGAGATATAACTTGTCCAAGATCTATAAACTACCAGCTACCTCATGGTCAACCTCAATGGTCCAAATAGAGCCGCATCATGCAGTATTCTTGGGTGTTTGTAATAGCCATCACGAACAGTGGAAGTACCAAGACTGTGATGCTAATGGGGAATGTTTGGTAAAATGGTCTAAAGATGAAGCTCTCAATCTTATCTTCGATGCTAAGGATCATTGTACTTTCAAATCAGCGGCATGGAGGAGATTTTATCTAAAAAAGGGGATAAAGTGTTACTAGAAGCCTTCCTAAGAGACAATCTCCATTCCTTCCGAACTGACTATGCAAATGTAGACGAGTTGTGGCTCAAATTCAAAGATATAGTAACGACAGCAATTGAGAGATTCATACCTCATAAATTGGTAAGAGATGGAACTGATCCCCCATGGTACACAAAATAGGTCCGAACGCTGTTGCAGAGGCAAGGGAAAAAGCATGCGAAGTTCAGAAGAACGTGAAATCCCGAAGATTGGATAAAATTTACAGACGCGCGAAATTTGGTACGGACTTCAATACGAGATGCCTTTAATAGGTTCCACAACGAAACATTGTCTCGATATGTGGTAGAAAATCCGAAGAAATTCTGGTCGTATGTAAAGTACACAAGCGGCAAGACGCAGTCAATACCTTCGCTGCGCAGTGCCGATGGTACTGTTACCGACGACTGTGCCGCTAAAGCGGAGTTATTGAACGCAGTTTTCCGAAATTCCTTCACCAGGGAAGACGAATGGAATATTCCAGAATTTGAAACACGAACAGCTGCTAGCATAAGTTTCTTAGAAGTAGATACCTCGAGGATTGCGAAGCAACTCAAATCGCTTGATACGGGCAAGTCTTCAGGTCCAGATTATATACCGATTAGGTTCCTTTCAGATTACGCTGATACAATAGCTCCCTACTTAGCAATCATATACAACCGCTCACTCACCGATAGATCTGTACCTACAGATTGGAAAATTGCGCAGGTCGCACCAGTGTTTAAGAAGGGTAGTAGGAGTAATCCATCGAACTACAGAACTATATCATTGACGTCGGTTTGCAGTAGGGTTTTGGAGCATATATTGTACTCAAACATTATGAATCACCTCTAAGGGAACGATCTATTGATACGTAATCAGCATGGTTTCAGAAAACATCGTTCTTGTGCAACGCAGGTAGCTCTTTATTCGCACGAAGTAATGGCCGCTATCGACAGGGGATCTCAAGTTGATTCTGTATTTTTAGATTTCCGGAAAGCTTTTGATACCGTTCCTCACAAGCGACTTCTAATCAAGCTGCGGGCTTATGGGGTATCGTCCCAGTTGAGCGACTGGATTTGTGATTTCCTGTCAGGAAGGTCGCTGTTCGTAGTAATAGACGGCAAATCATCGAGAAAAACTGAAGTGATATCAGGTGTTCCCCAGGGAAGCGTCCTGGGACCTCTGCTGTTCCTGATCTATATAAATGACCTGGGTGACAATCTGAGCAGTTCTCTTAGGCTGTTCGCAGATGATGCTGTAATTTACCGTCTAGTAACGTCATCCGAAGACCAGTATCAGTTGCAAAGCGATTTAGAAAAGGTTGCTGTATGGTGTGGCAGGTGGCAGTTGACGCTAAATAACGAAAAGTGTGAGGTGATCCACATGAGTTCCAAAAGAAATCCGTTGGAATTCGATTACTCGATAAATAGTACAATTCTCAAGGCTGTCAATTCAACTAAGTACCTGGGTGTTAAAATTGCGAACAACTTTAGTTGGAAAGACCACATAGATAATATTGTGGGGAAGGCGAGCCAAAGGTTGCGTTTCATTGGCAGGACACTTAGAAAATGCAACAAGTCCACTAAAGAGACAGCTTACACTACACTCGTTCGTCCTTTGTTAGAATATTGCTGCGCGGTGTGGGATCCTTACCAGGTGGGATTGACGGAGGACATCGAAAGGCTGCAAAAAAGGCCAGCTCGTTTTGTATTATCACGTAATAGGGGAGAGAGTGTGGCAGATATGATACGCGACGTTTTACGTCGCGGCGAGATCTATTTACGAAATTTCAATCACCAACTTTCTCTTCCGAATGCGAAAATATTTTGTTGAGCCCAACCTACATAGATACGAATGATCATCAAAATAAAATAAGAGAAATCAGAGCTTGAACAGAAACGTTTAGGTGTTCGTTTTTCCCGCGCGCTGATCGGGAGTGGAATGGTAGAGAGATAGTATGATTGTGTTTCGATGAACCCTCTGCCAAGCACTTAAATGTGAATTGCAAGGTAATCATGTAGATGCAGATGTAGAATATAATCCCGATCTATGTTTAACTCAAGTGATAGCAAAACCCGACAGTTGCCTGTCACCGTCCTGTTGTTATAGAGACAGGTAGCCAAATTCCACTTGTGTTGTCTATACCTCGCCCTAGATGGAATTTAAAAAATGCAAATTGGGAGATATTTCTAGAGATCAATGCTAGATGCCACCAATCAGCAAATACTATGGGATATTTCTCGTAGCAGTCACAAGCATCGCTAAGAAGTGCATTCCCAAAGGACACCGAAGGGAATATACCTCAAAGCCTCTTGGAAAGCTTCCTTGAGGCGGGTGATCAAGAAGTGGCGCATGAGCTTCTCCTTAGCCTTGATGCTGCGAGGCAACAGAAATGACTGGAAATTGTGAAAAGTCTGAACTTTCAGACATCAGGCCATCAGGCATGGACTTTGCTAAGAAAATTAGAAATCGGAACACCTATTCCATGGAAAAAACCAAACATCTCTCCAAATACCATAGACTCCCACACAGAAGCAACGTCCAGGACACCGAGAGGCAAAGCAAACACAGTAGAAATAAAACGTGAACTCAGAAATATGTGGAATCAGGCGACAGAGACTGAAGATGCTCGCCCTTTCACACGTTTCCTGCGCTCATCTGCTCTGAGCCTTGTCTGCTCATTAAATTGACGCTCATCTCAATAACGCAATCATAATAACCGTAGGAGTCACCAAATCTACCACTGCGGAATGGCTCTCAGTAATGAACCATACACTACCGCCAAATTTGCGTCATTTAAACGCACTCACGAGAGGCTACAAGAAGATCTTGAGCAACAGTAATCTACCAATACATGAGGACATTGAAAAGCCGCCTTCTATCCTGAAAGCCCCCTCTCAAAACTGCAGTTACAGCCACAGAGGAAAAATTTAGATTGACTAAAGCCTGGCATCAACAATGGCCCACAAAGAAGAGTAACGAAATTCCATTTATTACCCAAAAGCCTCCGGGTTTGTGTTACCACGTAGAACCTGGTTAATTCTGAACACAATACCGACCCAGCATGGTAGATGTTCCTGTTTCCTATATAAATGGGGCAATAAATCGACGCCCTTCTGCGAATGTGGTGAAATCCAAACTGTAAAACACATCATAGAAGAATCCCTTTGGACAGCTTATGAAAGGAAACCTGAAGATTTCCTGGTAGCGGCTCCAGAAGCAATAGGCTATTTAAATAAGTTAGACGTCTGTTTATAACTATAATTATTTCAATTTTAACTAACTGCATTGTCATTTGTGTCTCACTACCATACGCTAAATAATAAAAATACTGTCTGAAACAAGCTGCGTCTTTATTCAGTCAAATCTTGGAAAGACTTCAAATTGGTGCAAATTGGCTGCTTGATTAGATGCTCAGAAATTTGAAATTGTGCACTTCAAAACGAAAATATTATAGTATAGTATCAGCGAGTGACAGTTGGTATCGGTACACTCATAAAAATACCTGGGTGTAATACTTTGTATGGATAGGAAATAGAATGATCACACAGGCTTAGTCGTGGGTAAGACAACTGGCAGACTTCAGTATATTGGTGGAAAACTGGGGAAGTGCAGCGAGTCTGCAAAGGAGACTGCTTAAAGTCGATCGTGCAACACATTATAGAATACCGCTCAAGTGTGTGGGACCCGGACGAGGTAGGACTAACAGTGGCCAGTGAACCTTTACAGAAACGGCAGCAGGAATGGTCTCACAGTTGTTTGACCCGTGGAGTGCTATAGAGATGATGAATAAACTGAACTGGCAGACTCTTGAAGATAGAGTTAAACTAGTCCGAGAAAACCAGCTTGCAAAGACTGAAGAACTGGCTTTCAACGTTGACTCTAGTAATATACGACAACCTTTTTTGTATCTTCCCCGTAGGAATCGTGAGGATGATTTAAACAATCATACTTCCCGTAGTCGGCACGTGAATCAAACGAGAAGAAACACTAATAACCCGTACACAGAGATGTAGTCTCTGACATGCACTTGAATGTGGTTTGCAGAGTGTAGATGTAGATATAGAGTTGTTCAGTATTCATGATAATGCTATGGATTACAGATAGGTATTTCAGACTTCACAGTTGAAGTTTTATCATTGGACGATCACAACGAAATACAGAAGGACGCTGTATGATGCACATAATGCGAAGAAGTAAATCAGTAGAATCCGATGCAATGGCTAGTGATAAATCTCTGAACTCTGTCACATCGTGTTTAGGGGTAATACTACGAAATGAAAGACAGTAATAGGCAAGACGAGTAAAAGACTGTTGGAAGGGTTCTATGTAAGTGTGGTGCGTCTGCGAACCAAATCTCATACAGGAAACCAATGCGACCAGATGGAGTCTTTACCATGTAGACATGTCAGCAGATACCAAACGAACAAAGCGACACAGGAAAGTTTAAAAAAGACGCTCAAGGAATTTAATTGGAAACATTGCGAAGAAGGATGGTATACTTGCAAAACGCTGTTCGGTAAATTTAAAGATTAAGTTACGGGACAACTGGGCGAGAGTTAGGCTGCATTCTTTCTATGTGGTGCGGAAATGTCATGAGAATAAGAAGAGAGGGACTAAAGCGCACACAGATGCACACAGACGGTCAGCTATTGCTTCGCGCTCTTCGTGACTGCTATAGCAGATAATACTGCTATTATTGCTACGGAGTATCCTCCTCGTTGCAGTACATTGTGCATTACAGAGCATATACTGCGTGTTTATTTAAGTTATAAATGACCTTTCAAACGAACAAAAATTAAGGCAGAAGCAGGTAATTGTAAAACCAATTTCAAGGAAGTTACCAAGAACCTTGTTGCAATATGTGGTTAATATGCTTGTTAAAATCTGACTGAATTCCTGACGGGTATATTCTGATACCAGGCACAATAAATTCGACTCTATTGCTACATTTGTTTTTCGTGTGAAGTAACACAAATTCAAAATTCAAATGGCTCTGAGCACTATGGGACTTAACTGCTGAGGTCATTAGTCCCCTAGAACTTAGGACTAGTTAAACCTAACTAACCTAAGGACATCACAAACATCCATGCCCGAGGCAGGATTCGAACCTGCGACCGTAGCGGTCTTGCGGTTCCAGACTGTAGCGCCTTTAACCGCACGGCCACTTCAGCCGGCGTGAAGTAACACAGAAAAGCACCTTGTTACATACACTATGCGATCAAAAGTATTCGGACACCGCCAAAATCATACGTTTTTCATATTAGATGCATTGTGCTGACACATACTGCCAGGTAATTCATATCAGCGACCTCGGTAGTCATTAGACATCGTGAGAGAGCAGAATGGGGCGCCCCGCGGAACTCACGGACTTCGAACGTGGTCAGGTGATTGTGTCACTTGTGTCATACGTCTGTACGCGAGATTTCCATACTCCTAAACATCCCTAGGTCCACTGTTTCCGATGTGATAGAGAAGTGGAAACGTGAAGGGACACATACAACACAAAAACGTACAGGCCGACCTCGTCTGTTGACTGACAGAGACTGTCGACAGTTGAAGAGGGTCGTAATGTGTAATAAGCAGACATCTATCCAGACCATCACACAGGAATTCCAAACTGCATCAGGATCCACTGCAAGTACTTTGACAGTTAGGCGGGAGGTGAGAAAACTTGGATTTCATGGTCGGACAGCTGCTCATAAGCCACAAATCACGCCGGAAAGAAGACGTAGATCTGTGGTCAGATGAGTACAGGACAATATCAAAAGCAGCAGAAAATGGTATAACAGGAGTAGAATTCGTTGTGAATAGGAAGGTAGGAAAGAGAGTGAGTTACTGAGAACAATTCAGTGATAGGATTGTTCTCATCGGAATCGGCAGCAAGCCAACACCGACAACAATAGTTCAGGTACACATGCCGACGTCGGAAGTAGAAGATGAAGAGACAGAGAAAGTGTATGAGGATATGGAACGGATAATTCAGTACCTAAAGGGAGATGAAAATCTGATAGCCATGGGAGACTGGAATGCTGTTGTAGGGGAATGAGCAGAAGAAACAGTTACGGGAAAATATGGGCTTGATAGTTGGAATGAGAGAAGAGAAAGACTAATCAAGTTCTGCAATAAAATTCAGATGGTAACAACGAAAACTCTGTTAAAGGATCACAAGAGATATACTTGGAAAAGGCCGGGAGGTACAGGAAGGTTTCAGTTAGATTACTTCATGGTCAGGCAGAGATACCGGAATCAGATTGTTGTTGATGTTGTGGTCTTCAGTCCTGAGACTGGTTTGATGCAGCTCTCCATGCTACTCTATCCTGTGCAAGCTTTTTCATCTCCCAGTACCTACTGCAACCTACATCCTTCTGAATCTGCTTAGTGTATTCATCTCTTGGTCTCCCTCTACGATTTTTACCCTCCACGCTGCCCTCCAATACTAAATTGGTGATCCCTTGATGCCTCAGAACATGTCCTACCAACCGATCCCTTCTTCTGGTCAAGTTGTGCCACAAACTTCTCCCCAATCCTATTCAATAATTCCTCATTTGTTATGTGATCTACCCATCTAATCTTCTGTAGCACCACATTTCGAAAGCTTCTATTCTCTTCTTGTCCAAACTATTTATCGTCCATGTTTCACTTCCATACATGGCTACACTCCATACAAATACTTTCAGAAATGACTTCCTGGCACTTAAATCTATACTCGATGTTAACAAATTTCTCTTCTTCAGAAACGATTTCCTTGCCATTGCCAGTCTACATTTTATATCCTCTCTACTTCGACCATCATCAGTTATTTTGCTCCCCAAATAGCAAAACTCCTTTACTACTTTAAGTGTCTCATTTCCTAATCTAATTCCCTCAGAATCACCCGACTTAATTAGACTACATTCCATTATCCTTGTTTTGCTTTTGTTGATGTTCATCTTATATCCTCCTTTCAAGACACTGTCCATTCCATTCAACTGCTCTTCCAAGTCCTTAGCTGTCTCTGAGAGAATTACAATGTCATCGGCGAACCTCAAAGT
Organism: Schistocerca piceifrons; assembly: GCF_021461385.2. Classification (NCBI taxonomy): domain Eukaryota; kingdom Metazoa; phylum Arthropoda; class Insecta; order Orthoptera; family Acrididae; genus Schistocerca; species Schistocerca piceifrons. Next base: position 208,876,765 of record NC_060141.1, read on the forward strand.
TTTTATTTCTTCTCCATGAATTTTAATACCTACTCCGAATTTTTCTTTTGTTTCCTTTACTGCTTGCTCAATATACAGATTGAACAACATCGGGGAGAGGCTACAACCCTCTCTTACTCCCTTCCCAACCACTGCTTCCCTATCATGTCCCTCGACTCTTATAACTGCCATCTGGTTTCTGTACAAATTGTAAATAGCCTTTCGCTCCCTGTATTTTACCCCTGCCACCTTTGTAATTTGAAAGAGAGTATTCCAGTCAACATTGTCAAAAGCTTTCTCTAAGTCTACAAATGCTGGAAGCGTAGGTTTGCCTTTCCTTAATCTTTCTTCTAAGATAAGTCGTAAGGTCAGTATTGCCTCACGTGTTCCAGTGTTTCTACGGAATCCAAACTGATCTTCCCCGAAGTTGGCTTCTACTAGTTTTTCCATTCGCCTGTAAAGAATTCGTGTTAGTATTTTGCAGCCGTGACTTATTAAACTGATAGTTCGGTAATTTTCACATCTGTCAACACCTGCTTTCTTTGGGATATCGGAATCAGATATCGAATTGTTAATCGTACCCAGGAGCAGATACAGATCAGATCACAATTTACTAGTGATGAATTGTAGTGTGAAATTTAAAAGACTTGTCAGGAAGAATCAGTGGGCGAAGAAGTGGGATGCGGAAGTTCCAAGGAATGAAGTTCTCTGAGGCTATAGGTACTGCGATAATGAATAGATCAATAATCATTTCAGTTGAAGAGCGATGGAGATCGCCAAAAAGGTCAATCACAGGAGTTGGAAAGAAAAACTTAGGTACAAGGAAGGTAACTGCGAAGAAGCCATGAGTAATATAAGAAATGTTTCACTTGGTTGACGAAAGAAGGAAGTACAATAATGTTCTGGGACATTGAAGAGTACAGAAATACAAGACACTTAAACATGAAATAAAAGAGGAGTTCAGGAAAGCTAAGGCGAAATGGCTGCAAGAAAATTATGAAGAAATCGAAAAAGGACATGATTTTAGGAAGGAATGACTCAGCATACAGAAAGATCAAAAGAACCTTCGGTGAAATTAAAAGCAAGGGCTGTAACATTAAGAATGCAGTGGAAATTCCAGTGTTGTATGCAGAGGAGAGAGCGGATAGTTTGAAAGAGTACACTGAGGGTCTCGGCGAAGGGGAGGACTTATCTGATGACGTGATAGAAGAAGAAATAGGAGTCGATATAGAAGAGATAGGGATATTAGAATTAAAATCTAAAAGAGTTTTGGAAGCCTTTCAGTCGAATAAGGTAGAAGGGATAGATAACGTCCCATCAGAATTTCTAAAATCCTTGTAGAAGTAGCAACAAAACGAGTATTCTTGTTGATCTGTAGAACGTATGAATCTGGCGATATACCGCCAGACTTTCGGAAACACATCATGTAGCCAATTCCGAAGATTGCAAGAGCCGACAAGTACGAGAATTGTCTCTCAATCAGGTTAAAAGCTCATGCATCCAAGTTACTGACAAGAATAATGTACAGAAGAAAGGAAAAGAAAATTAAAAATCTCTTATATGACGTAAGTTTGCCTTTAGGAAAGGCAAAGGCCCCAGGGAGTCAGATCTGACGTTGCGGTTGATAATGGAAACAACCTTAATGGTATTGAAGGTAGAGAGGATGGATCTCGTATGGCGGAGCTAGAAGACGGGGCTTCTCGCTTAACAAAATCCACTGTAGTTATAATGTGGATCAACACATACTGTGTCTTACGAAGAATAATCTAACAGTTGCGGAAAATAAAAACAGACCTTAAAATTTAGTAATCAACCAAATTAGGAAAAACTAATATAAGTATAAACTGCGTAAATTTTACAGACGAGCTGGCGATTCCATGTCAGGAGATTCAAACACCACAAAACAAAAACAGGAATTCTTAAATGAACAGCAGGAAAAGTAGAGCTCTAAATAGCGGTTGGAAAAACAAAATACATGGTCAGCAAGAACCTGGCACCCCAAATTCTAAAAGCCAAGTAAGTGAAAAACGAGAGAGTTTCTCATTTCAAGTATTTTGGCGAAACCACTAAGGAAGGTTACCTTGAAAAGTTTGGTTATGAAATTCGTTGTCACGAGATGGAAAAAGCTTTCAGCCTTACAAGAGACATTTACAATAAAACGTGCTTCTAAAAATACACCAAACTGAGACATTGTAAAACAGCAGTCAAACCACTGTTTTGTTATTGGACTGGGGCAATCATTTTAAACAGAAAGAGAGATATCGAGAAAATTCAAAACAGAGAACGAAAAGTAATCACCAAAATTTTAGATCGAAATTATACTGAAGAAGGCACATTCAGACTAAGATCAAATAACGAAACTGTATGGTATATCACACATGTATTAGGATGTGTAAAGAAAGAGGCTAAAATTCTGTGTGCGTATTAAATGATGGAACCAACCAGACTAATTACACAGGTTGTGGAATTCTGTAAAATTCACAGCGAAGTTAAAACTGAAACAATAAAACAGATCGATGCATTAAAAGAAGTCCAAAAAGAGGCAGGCTTAACACAGATCCTTCGACCAAAAAACTGTGCCAGGAAAAAACACAGGTCACAACGGTCTACAGGAGGGTACCGTCCAGAAACCTTGACGTCCAATGGTTGTAGAATCTTAGAACGTTTACTGAGCTCAAACATAATGAAGTATCTCGACAACGAACTCCTCCATGCAAACGAGTACTGATTTCGAAAACACATGTGAAACCCATCTCGTACTATTCTCTCATGCCATTCTGAAAGCCGTGGATCAAGGCAGTCAGGTAGATGCAGTATTTTTCGATTTCCCAAAAGCGTTTGATTTAGTAGCATAACTACTCTTTTCATCGTAAGTACCATCACACGTGGTATACATGAAACACGTCACTGCATCGAGGATTTCTTGGCAGCGAGGACGAAGCATGTTATTGTGGATAGGGAGTCATCGACAGATGTAGAAGGAACTTCGGGTATACCACAGGGAAGTTTGTTGAGTACCTTGCTGTTCGTGTTTTACATTATTGACCTCGTGGAGAATATTAATAGCTACCTTACAATTTTCGCAGATGATGCAGTTATCTCCATGAATACAGTCTGAACGAAGTTCCACAAATATTCAGTGTGACCTTGATAACTTTTCAAAGTGTTTGAAAGATTAGAAAGTAGCTTGAAACGTTCAGAAATTTAAGATTGTGCACTTCACAAAACAAAAGAAAACATAGTATTCAATCAATATAATGCCAGTGAGTCACAGCTGGAATCGATTAACTCAAGCAAACATCTACGTGTAACACTTAGTAAGGACAAGAAATGGAAAAATCACCTAGGCTTAGTCCTAGATAAGGCAGGTAGCAGATTCGATTTATTGGTAGAATACAAGGGAAATGCAACTGATCTACAATGGAGGCAGCTTATATATCACTTCTGCGACCCATCTTAGTATTTTGCTCATGTGTGTGGGACCCATATGAAACAGGGTATCGAACTGATACAGGGACTCGTAATAGGAATAGTCATAGATTTGTTTGACCCATGGGAGACTGTCACACATATGTTGAAATAGCTGAACTAGCAGTCTCGTAGACGGAAACTATGCCGAAAAACCAAGTTTCAAATACCGGCTTGAAATACGACTCTAGGAACATACGACCATACCCTACTAATCGCTCCTATTGGAATCGTGAGAACAAAATTAGATAATTACAGGACACATAGAGGCATGCAAGCCGGGATCTAAAAAAAAGACGCACAGTTTCTCTGATTAACGTACCTCAGGGATAACTGTACACAGGACCACCGGCTATCACAAAAGAGAAGAAAAGGACATGGAAGGAACTTCGCCTCATTCCAGTTGCTCATCACCACTACTTTCAGTCTTCTTTCTTCTGATAATGCCACCGAATGCAAATGATAGTACTGACTATGAGTAACAAATATAGTGTTGTTGGAAATTGGGAAATTTGTGGTAGGTTCCTATGGGACCAAAGTGCTTAGGTCATTGGTCCCTAGGCTTACACACTACTCAGTCTAACTTAAACTAACTTACGCTAAGGACAACACACACAACCATACCCGAGGGAGGACTTGAACCTCCGACGGGAGGAGCCGCGTGAACCGTGGCAAGACGCCCCTGACCGCGGAGTTACCCCGCGCGGCTGTGTTGTTGACTGCTGTTTGTATTTCCGTAGTAAATAAAATGATTTACTTGTTCATAACAAAAGTGATGTAAGTTCATTTTGGCGCTTATGTCAGGTTTATAATTGGTTAAAATTTATTGAAATTATTAATTTTGAGTTAGAAAATTTATTCTGTTTACATTATTTGACAAAAAAAGTAGTGAAAAGCGATAATGTAACTACACCACTTGGGCTCTAAGGGGAGCAGGTGCGCATTACCATGGAGTAGACGACCTGCAGTCATGAAGTTGGCTTCAGATGTTGGTGACCAGATGGAACGTGGCCATTAATTAAATGCATTAATAATGTTCACTGATACGACTACTTTCGCTCACAAAAGCATCATAAACGTTACTTCTTTAAGTTGCTATAAAAGGCATAGACACAGTAACATGTTTATTATTTTACAGTGTCTCCGTTACAGAGGAGACATGTCAGAACATGACCTTGATAGAGGTTAAAACCTTCTTCCTGGTAACATCCATTATTTGTCATAAACCGTATCGACGAGGTCACAAGAGATTAACCTCGCTATAAAATCTTCCATGTACCTAGTTTGACGCCCCGAAACGTGCAAAAGAACATGGCGGTCATCTAATGTCTATGTAGTCATTACAGAAAGCAAAAACGCCTTCCGCGTAACGCGAGTTGTCGTCACTGCCGTAAGCTTTACGAATGCGCTCTTTGCAGAGTGAATTGCTGGCGGTACGGAATCGTGTTTGAGCACATATTTTGCGATACTATACCGACCAGACAACAGGCAAGGAGTGAAGTGGGTTGTCATGGCTAATGACGAGTGGTCTGTCAAACTGGGAGCACAAATGTCAAATCTTTCCTTAATAATAATAATAATAATAATAAAAATAATAACATTTGTTCATCCGTCGATTATTTTGTACTTTCATAAGGACAAATCACTTTCTAATAAGGTATAGAATTTGGCACACAGAACAGATATATTACCAAACGAGAAAGCGCTGGTATGTTGATAGACACAATAAAAAACACACAGACACACACATAAATTTCAAGCTTTCGCAACCCAAGGTTGCTTCATCAGGAGTGTTTGTGAAAGCTTGAAATTTGTGTGTGTGTTTGTGTGTTTTTTATTGTGTCTATCAACATACCAGCGCTTTCTGGTTTGGTAAGTTACAGCATCTTTGTTTTTTATATATATTTTTTCCACGTGAAATGTTTCCCTCTATTATATATATAATTATATGTGTCTCAAATATGTGTAAATTAAACGAAATTCTTGCATTACAATTCTTCCATTATTTCATCATTTATACCTCTCCGCCTCCTTCCCCCCCCCCCCCCCCCCCCCCACCCTGCCCTCTCCCCATACCCTTGTGAACTATGGACCCTGCCGTTGGCAGAGAGGCTTGTGTACAGCTAGCTGTACCATAGGTGTAACTACAACGGAGGGTTTTCTGTTAGGAGGCCAGACAAACGTGTGGTTCCAGAAGAAGGGCAACAACCTTTTCCGTAGTTGTAGGGCAGAATGATTGACTGATCTGGCCTTGTAACATCAACCAAAACAGCCTTGCTGTGCTAGTACTTCAAACGGCTGAGAGCAAGGGGAACTACAGCCACAATATTTCCCGAGGGCATACAGCTCTATTGTATGGTTAAATTATGATGGCATCCTCTTGGATAAAATATTTCAGAGGTTAATTCTTTCACCATTCGGATTTTCGGGTGGTGGCTACTTAGGAGGATGTCATCATAAGAAGAAACAAAACTTACATTCTATGGATCGGAGGGTGGAATGTTGGATCTCTTAACCGAGCACGTAGGATAGAAAATCTAAAAAGGGATAGGTTAAAGTCAGATATTGTGGGAATTAGTGATTTCGGTGGCGGGGTTACACACTGAAGAGCCAAAGAAACTGGTTCACGTGCCTAATGCCGTGTAGGGCGCCCGTGAACACGTAGAAGTGCCGCAACACGACGTGGTTGGACTCAACTAATGTCTGAAGTAGTGCTGCGGGGACTTGACACCATGAATCTGCGAGGCTGTCGATAATTCCGTAAGAGTACGAGGGGGTGGAGATCTCTTCTGAACAGCACGTTGCAAGGCATTCCAGAAATTCTCAATAACGTTCATGTCTGGGCAGTTTGGTGGCCAGCGAAAGTCTTTCAACTCATATGTGTGTTCCTGGAGTCATTCTGCAGCAATTCTGGACGTTTGGGGTGTCGTATTGCCCTGCTAGAATTTCCCAAGACCGTTGGAATGCACCATGGACATGAATGGATGCAGATGACCAGACAGGTTACTTACGTACGTGTCACCTGTCAGAGTCGTATCTAGACGTATCAGTGGTCCCATATTACTCCAACTGCACACACCCCACACCGCTACAGAGCTTTCACCAGTTTCAACAATCCCCTGCTGACAAGCAGGGTCCAAGGATTCGTGAGTTTGTCTCCACACCCGTACACGTCCATCCGCCAAATACAATTTGAAAGGAGACTCGTCGGACCAGGCAATATGTTTCCAGCCATCAACAGTCCAATGTCGGTGTTGGCAGCCTCAGGCGAGGTGTAAAGCTTCGTGTCGTGCAGTCAGCAAGGGGACACGAGTGGACCTTCGGCTCCGAAAGCCCATATCGATGATGTTTCGTTGAATGGTTCGCACGCTGACACTTGTTGATGGCCCAGCACTGAAATATGCGGCAGTTTGCGGAAAGGTTGCACTTCTGTCACGTTGAAGGATTCTGTTCAGTCGCCGTTGGTCCCGTTTCTTGCAGGGTTTTTTTCCGGCCTCAGCGCTGTTGGAGAATTGATGTTTTACCGGATTCCTGATATTCACGGTACACTGATGAAGTGGTCGTGAGAAGAAATCCCCACTTCATCAGTAGCTCGGAGATGCTGTGTCCCACCGCTCGTGCGCCGACTGTAACACCGCGTTCAAACTTACTTAAATCTGGTAAACTGCCATTGTAGCAGCAGTAAACAATCTAACAACTGCGGCTGACACATGTCGTCTTATACAGGCTTTGCAGACAGCAGCGCCGTATTATATCTGTTTATATACACTCCTGGAAATGGAAAAAAGAACACATTGACACCGGTGTGTCAGACCCACCATACTTGCTCCGGACACTGCGAGAGGGCTGTACAAGCAATGATCACTCGCACGGCACAGCGGACACACCAGGAACCGCGGTGTTGGCCGTCGAATGGCGCTAGCTGCGCAGCATTTGTGCACCGCCGCCGTCAGTGTCAGCCAGTTTGCCGTGGCATACGGAGCTCCATCGCAGTCTTTAACACTGGTAGCATGCCGCGACAGCGTGGACGTGAACCGTATGTGCAGTTGACGGACTTTGAGCGAGGGCGTATAGTGGGCATGCGGGAGGCCGGGTGGACGTATCGCCGAATTGGGGCGTGAGGTCTCCACAGTACATCGATGTTGTCGCCAGTGGTCGGCGGAAGGTGCACGTGCCCGTCGACCTGGGACCGGACCGCAGCGACGCACGGATGCACGCCAAGACCGTAGGATCCTACGCAGTGCCGTAGGGGACCGCACCGCCACTTCCCAGCAAATTAGGGGCACTGTTGCTCCTGGGGTATCGGCGAGGACCATTCGCAACCGTCTCCATGAAGCTGGGCTACGGTCCCGCACACCGTTAGGCCGTCTTCCGCTCACGCCCCAACATCGTGCAGCCCGCCTCCAGTGGTGTCGCGACAGGCGTGAATGGAGGGACGAATGGAGACGTGTCGTCTTCAGCGATGAGAGTCGCTTCTGCCTTGGTGCCAATGATGGTCGTATGCGTGTTTGGCGCCGTTCAGGTGAGCGCCACAGTCAGGACTGCATACGACCGAGGCACACAGGGCCAACACCCGGCATCATGGTGTGGGGAGCGATCTCCTACACTGGCCGTACACCACTAGTGATCGTCGAGGGGACACTGAATAGTGCACGGTACATCCAAACCGTCATCGAACCCATCGTTCTACCATTCCTAGACCGGCAAGGGAACTTGCTGTTCCAACAGGACAATGCACGTCCGCATGTATCCCGTGCCACCCAACGTGCTCTAGAAGGTGTAAGTCAACTACCCTGGCCAGCAAGATCTCCGGATCTGTCCCCCATTGAGCATGTTTGGGACTGGATGAAGCGTCGTCTCACGCGGTCTGCACGTCCAGCACGAACGCTGGTCCAACTGCGGCGCCAGGTGGAAATGGCATGGCAAGCCGTTCCACAGGACTACATCCAGCATCTCTACGATCGTCTCCATGGGAGAATAGCAGTCTGCATTGCTGCGAAAGGTGGATATACACTGTACTAGTGCCGACATTGTGCATGCTCTGTTGCCTGTGTCTATGTGCCTGAGGTTCTGTCAGTGTGATCATGTGATGTATCTGACCCCAGGAATGTGTCAATAAAGTTTCCCCTTCCTGGGACAATGAATTCACGGTGTTATTATTTCAATTTCCAGGAGTGTATTAGAGAAGTGTCGCGTCCGTCACAATCAGATGAGGATAGGTATTAAACATGTGCTTTGCTTTGTCTGTTGGCCTTAAACTGTTTCCTTGAGCTAATTTAAACTGCAGTAGTTCTTTGTAGCGTAGCTGTCAACGTGAATAATTAGTCAATTTCTTTAGAAACTTTGCGGTATTTAGACATTAGCATATTTTACAGCGAATTTTTACAACGCTTCCTTAGACGCACATATTCATTTTATTTTTTTCTGCAGCCAGTGCAATGTAGATTGTTTCAGACTCACACAAATTATTGTTGTTCTGGTCTTCAGTCCATAGACTGGTTTGATGCAGCTCTCCATGCTACTCTACCCTGTGCAAGCTTCTCCATCTCCGAGTAACTACTACAACCTATATCCTTTTGTATCTGCTTAGTGTATTTATCCGTTCGTCTCGCCTCTACGATTTTTACCCTCCACGCTTCCATCCAATATTAAACTGGTGATCCCTTGGTGCCTCAGAACGTGTCCTACCAACCGATCCCTTCTTCTAGTGAAGTTGTGCCACAAATTCATTTGCTCCCTAATTCTACTAGCTCCTCATTAGTTACGTGATCTACCCATCTAATCTTCAGCATTCTTCTGTAGCATTACATTTCGAAAGCTCCTATTCTCTTCTTGTCCAAACTATTTATCGTCCATGTTTCACTTCCCTACACGGTTACACTCCATACATATACTTTCATAACAGACCTCCTGACATTTAAATCTATACTCGATCTTAACATTTTTCTCTTCTTCAGAAACGCTTTCCTTGCCATTGCCTATCGACATTTTGTATCCTCCGTACTTCGACCATCATCAGTTGTTTTGCTCCCCAAATAGCAAAACTCATCTACTACTTTAAGTGTCTCATTTCCTAATCTAATTTCCTCAGCATTCTATCGCGTGTGCCTTGTCCCACAGTAACGCGGGGTCAGCCATCGTTAATCGGATTTGGAATGTAAATATTTAAGGGGTGGCCGGATGCCCTTCCTGCCGCCACCCTGTACCCCCCAGGACGGAAATTGTGCACCCCAACTGTCTGCGTCGATTGCAATCCATGGAATAGTGAGATAGTTAGTGTTCAGATGTCTGTGAACCGTGTAACTGGGGGGGGGGACATGGGGACCAGCCAGGTAATCACCTAGCAGGATGTGGAAAACCGCCTAAAAACCACATCCAGGCTGGCCAGCACATCGGCCCTGGTCGTTACTCTTCCAGGCGGATTCGATCTGGGGTCAGCGTGCCTATTCGAATCCAGGAAGCAGCGCGTTAGCGCTCTGGCTACCCTGACAGGTCCAATTCCCTCAGCATCACCTGATTTACTTCGACTACATTCCATTATACTCGTTCTGGTTTTGTTGATCTTCATCTTATATCCTCCTTTCAAGACACTGTCCATTCCATTCAACTGTTTTTCCAGGTCGTTTGTTGTATCTCCCAGAATTACAATGTCATTGGCAAACCTCAAAGTTTTTATTTCTTCTTCATGGATTATTTTTTTATCCGTGGATTTTAATTACTACTCCAAATTATCCTGTTTATTTCTTTACTGCTTGCTCAATATACAGATTGAACAACATCGGGGATAGGCTACAACCCTGTCTCACTCCCCTCCAAACCACTACTTCCCTTTCATGCCCCTCCACTCTTATAACTGCCATCTGGTTTCTGTACAAATCGTAAATAGCCTTTCGCTCCCTGTATTTTACCCCTGCCACCTTCAGAATTTAAAAGAGAGTAATCCAGTCAGTATTGTCAAAAGCATTTTCTAAGTCTATAAACGCTGGAAATGTAGGTTTGCCTTTCCTTAATCTATCTTCTACGATATGTCATCGGGTCAGTACTGCCTCGCATGTTCCAACATTTCTACGGAATCCAAAAAGATCTTCCCCCAGGTCAGCTTCTACCAGTTTTTGCATTCGTCTGTAAAGAATTTGTGTTAGTATTTTGCAGCCGTGACTTATTAAACTGATACTTCGGTAATTTTCACACCTGTCAACGCCTGCTTTCTTTGGGATTGGAATTATTACATTCTTCTTGAAGTCTGAGGGTATTTCGCCTGTCTCATACATTTTGCTTACCAGCTCGAAGAGTTTTGTCATGGATGGCTCTCCCAAGGCTATCAGTAGTTCTAATGGAATGTTGTCTACTCCTGCGGAATTGTTTCGACTTAGTTCTTTCAGTTTTCCATCAAATTTTTCACACATTATCATATCTGCCATTTCAGCTTCATCTACATCCTCTTCTATTTTCAAAATATTGCCCTCAAGTACATCGCCTTTGTATGTACTCCTTTCACATCTCTACTTTCCCTTCTTTGCTTAGGACTGGTTTTCCATCTGAGCTCTTGATATTCATACAGGTGGTTCTCTTGTCTTCAAAGGTCTCTTTAACTTTCCTGTAGGCAGTATCTATCTTACTCCTAGTGATACACATCCTTACATTTGTACTCTAGCCATCCCTGCTTAGCCATTTTGCACTTCCTGTCTATCTCATTTTTGAGACGTTTGTATTGCTTCTCGCCTGCTTCATTTACTGCATTTGTTTTCTTCTTTCATCAGTTAAATTCAGTATCCCTTCTGTTACCCAAGGATTTATACTAGCGGCCTTCTTTTTACCGACCTTATCCTCTGCTGCCTTCACTGTTTCATCTCTCAAAGCTACCCATTCTTCTTCTACTGTATTTCTTTCCCCCTTCTTGTCAAATGTTCCCTAATGCTCTCTCTAAACCTCTACAAAATTATCTTTCGGTTATAGGGCCTTCTTATATACTTGTCTGTGAAAATGATTTTTGTTTCCATTTTCATAACAAGGAAATGGCTGTTTAACGCCAACTTCAGTAAGACGTTCAATCTAACATACAAAATAAATAAAAAGAAGCGAAACGCGTATAGCATAAAATCAACAGCCTTTCATTTATTTGCACAGACGGGCTATATCTCCAAGAAGTTAACAGCAATAATATAGAAGCAACTAAAGAAACAATAGGAAAAAATGTCGATACGGAACGCCGTATGAGTTCTGTTTTAAAAAGCTTAAAAATGTATTTGATTTACTATTGGTAGGACTTCTCTAATCTTTTTACTCATTTCTGACGTTTAAAACATAGTTCATAAAATTTGTATTTCTGCTGAATAGAAAATGTTACCGTAGATATAATAGGTACTGCACATCTGCATAGTACTGATGCAGGGTTGCAGCAGTCCCATAGCAATTCTTAAAATGAAACAAAATGTAGGCAATCTCCTGTTCAGTACTTCATGTTTATCTCTTTTTTAGTTATTATGATAGGGTGGACTGCTCGACCGTGCGAAATGGTGCTACATATTCAAAATCCTTAAGAACAATAGAGAGGGAAAGACAGGTAACATACGACCTGATCAAATCTGAAAGGAACCAAAAAGAGTAGAAGACCAAAGTAGAAATGAGAAGATTACACAGGGCGTAAGACAGGTATGTAGTTTCTCTCCTCTGATTTTCTATCTGCGTATCGAAGAAACATTGAAACAGATAAAATTAAGATCTAGTAATGGGATTAAAATTCATTGTGAAGGAATATCAATGATAGGATTCACTGATGATATTCCCATAGTTCATGAAAATGACGAAAAATTAGAGCAGTTGTTGAAGGGAATGGGACAGTATGTTGGGCCCTCAATATGTGTCTAGAGTAAACGTAAACACGAGAAAAGTGTTGAAGAGTAGCAGCACTGAGGTTAGCGATACTCTTAATATCGAAATTTGGTACGGTGTACCAGATGGAGTGAAGATTGTCTATTACTTTGGAAGAAAGACAACGTATGACAGACGAAGCTAGCAAGACAGAAGACGTTAACTAGTACAGACAAGGAGGGCATTCCTCACCAAAAGATACCTACTAGTAAAGAAGGATACTGAAAATTAATATAAGTATCAAGAAGCTCTCTTCGAATAGGCAAGGAGAGGAACATGTGAAAAAAAAATGAGACGAAAGGACAGGATGACAGCACATGTGATAAGACGTCTAAGAACACTTGCATGGTATTAGAAGGAACCGCAAAGGGCAAAGATTTTAGGGAAAAACTAAAGTTTGAAATGTATACAACAAATAATTCAGAATGTTGGCTGTAGGAACTAGTTTGAGATGTAGAGGAGTAAATCGTGACGGCTTGCATCAAGCCGGTAGGGAGACCGATGACCCCAGGAAAAATGATCTCAAACCACACTACAAAAAACTTGATGCGCGATGTTTCTGGAATGTTGTCTGCGTTATACTGCAACGAGACAGTACCGAATCACAGAATACCAGGATCTTTTCTCTGTGATCCCGTCTCTGGAAGTTACTGCTGCTTGTTGTAGACTGGCCAGGTATGGAATGAAAAGCCTGTAAGTGTCCAGCTGCTGGTTGGTGTAAACTAGCTATACCAGCTATGGAACTAGGTAGAAGCCCCAAGAGTTCCTCTTTTGGGGCAGCCGCAACCATAGGAGCACACTTTGGAAAATGATGGATCTGCAGGACAGTTGCTTAATCCATGATCTTCTGTTAGGTACAGTTACAGTTCCATCATCTGGTGTAAAAAATAAAATCACTTAATCGTCTGAGATCGTCCTCACTGTTGTGTTGTCATGGAACCTTTGGCGTTAAAAGAGTAAAAGGGACGAGCCGTTCCCCCGTGCTGCATGACCAGGGAAACAAACAGGAAAACTACGTACCTATGAACCATGACAACACTGTGCTGAGGATCACCTCAGATGATTAAGAGATTTTTTTTTTTAGATCAAATGATGGAACTGTACCAAAACTGGTCTTGTACGTAATAAAATATTACGGATTAAGCAACCATCCAGCGGTTTGTTAATTTTTCAAAATAGTCTGCATGCCACAGTACGATATGCAGGGAAAGAAGACCATTTAACCTACCGTGCACGACAAGGCCTTTAGTGGTGGAGCACAAGCTCGGATTGTGGAAAGACCGGCAGGGAAATCAGGAAAGACAGGCAAGGAAATCAGTTGTACGACTTCGGTGGAACCATCCTGGCATCCCCCTTAAAAGATCTAAGGATATCACGGAAAATCTGGAATGTCGGACTTGGTTAGGGTCGACGCCCTCCCACGCGCAATTCCAGTGTGTTGCTACTAGGCCACTTCGCTCAGTACAAAGACACGTACACACTGCAATCTCTTCGGGTAATGTGGAACCGAAATGCTTGTTTCGGAGTGTAACAGCTCTACCAAAACAAACATGGTTTTTATAACAATACTTTGGTCCTTAGAGTGCATAAATACAGGGTGAATCACTAACTATTGCCACCTTGAGTAATTCCGAAAGTATTATGGTAGCTGAAAAGTTTGTGGGACAAATGTTGCATGTTACAACGGGGCCATAATATGACGTTGGTCGTCTGTTGCTAGGTGGGCCGCGTCAGAGATATGAAGGTCCACTTTGTTTTTTTAAGTAGGAGGCTATAGTTTGGTACTTATTTTCTGATAGCGGCTATCGAGACGAATCCAATGATATGTAACAGTAAGGTCTTTGAAGGTCAATAAAGGTCAAAAAGGTGGTACGAACGTCCATTTATAGAAGGTCTTCGAAGTGATGACCTTTGGTATCAACGCAGTGCTGCAATCTTATGCAATCTTACCCCCCCCCCCCCCACCCCCCCACCCCCCAACCCCCCCGTCCGCGTAGCCACGGGGGAAGAGGGGGTGTCCACTGGGGGCCGAACCGCACAATAACCCAATAACCCTGGATTCGATATGGGACGGCGGTGGGGCGGGTGGACTGCTGTGGCCTGTTGTGGGGTTGTGAACGACTGAAGGCTACTACAGTACGAAGCCTTTCCGCCGTTTCTAGCTCCCCAATTTAAATACACAATACACACGCCAATTGAAGGTAGGTGAAAATCTGAAATACATCTTGGCACAAGGTAAAAAATGGCTGCTATTATTAAATAATATTATTCTTTACGATGTAGCAACTCTTCCAGCTTCACTGCAGTTTCAATTAGTCAGTATTGTTCAGATTTGTAGGGTCGTATGGGAAATACATATTAAAAACACAATCTAAAATAAAATTTTATGAACAAAAGTACAATTATTAGTAACTTTAATATCAAAAGAAATTTTAACCGTTTACGCTCAACCGGAAGAAAACCGTAGGGGAGCTGTCAACATGAGGATACATATATGAAATACGCTTCGACGCTCTGAAATGTCAGAAGGTAAAAATGGAGAGCAGAATGAAGGTGAGGAAGGAAACTGCACGAAATAAAAATTGGGCTAATTTTCGAATAACCCTTCTACGTCCGCAGCAAAAGAGGCAGGAGACTTCCAACACAATCACAATGTCGATAAGGCCCATGTTTCATTCAGAAGAAAACTTAGACATGGCGCTGCTGGCATTCCGACGGCACCGCCCAGACACCTATAAATTATTCTGTAGCATTTTTTGGGGCACTTTTTTTTCATCTAAAACGCGTAGACTGGCGATCGCTGCAGGAAGATATTGAATGGAAAAGAAAATTCCACGTATTGCTTTATAGCCACTCATTCCCTTTGGATACTCCAGTAAATTAATGCGGAAAATAAATTCCCTAAATGAGTCTGCTATCATTGTGGATTTCTGAAAACAAATATTGTCATCTTGCTTAAGCAAACGTGTTATTACAGCTGATGTTGAACTTTGTTTTACGATTTCTAATTTTCATATCATAATGGCAGTTGTCTAAACGTATGATACGGAGGTATGTTAACCTACCCATACGGCTTTATTCGCAAAAACTCTATTATATGTCTTACCAGCACTATTTAGATAACGAGGTAAGCCCATGTACCATCAAGTGGAAATAATCACCTGCAGTCATAATCTCCTTCCGCTACATTCATCTGTGCCAACGATTTGTTGATGAGGAAAGTACCAAGTTCATCTTGGTTCAGCGGATTGTAGGTCCTCTTGTAACCGTCAGCGTAAGTCAGTTCAAAGGTCGGGAAAAGGCACTGCACACCATCTCCAGTAGCATATTGCATTGTAAAACACTGTTCAAAGCAACCTTAGTGTTGAGGACATCTGCACTATTAATTATATTCTTTGGAAGAAAAAATAGGGAGAAAGAGTGGAACACTTTACTCTAAAGGAGAATTAGCAACATGAAATGTTAATACAAACCAGAGACATTTTTTTTATTTCTAAGTGTAAACGACTGACCTTTATACTAGCTAAGTACCTACTATTGCCCAGGTATTTGATTACTCCAGTCTTCAATTAGTCCATTCCTCCTCCCCCTCTCACTGTCCATCTCCTCCTTTACTCCTTTTCTGTTATCTCCTTCCCTCTATCTGTGTCCTCCTTCTCTCTCTCTGCCTGTCCACTTCCTTCTCCTCCCTTCCATCTCCATGTTATCATCCTTAACCCAACAGGAGGCTGGTGGTTCTTACCCCCACACCATTTCTTTTCAAATCGTAGCTAATCTGCCTACCAAGTTTGGTTGAAATCATTCCAAGAATTTATGATGAGCATTTTACCCGTGGAATGCTCCTCTTACTCACATGTCCAATATATTTCACATGTATTTGTACACATATTTAACCTGTATTTCTAGCGAATTTCGCCAAGGAGTTTCATTTTCACTGGGAAAACTGATTTCCGTCTGTTTATCAGAAACCTGTCCTCCTGCTAATATTTTGAGGTCTGGCCTGCTCACTAAGGAAATTTTTTAAAGAGCCGTGGTATTTTGAGCATGCAAAGGTGATCAATATTCATGACGTTGTATCTCCTGAACCATGCACCATACAACGATATAATGTGGTGGCACATTCAGTGGTATATGTGAATACAGATTACAAAATGTGTCACGAATATACACTCCTGGAAATGGAAAAAAGAACACATTGACACCGGTGTGTCAGACCCACCATACTTGCTCCGGACACTGCGAGAGGGCTGTACAAGCAATGATCACACGCACGACACAGCGGACACACCAGGAACCGCGGTGTTGGCCGTCGAATGGCGCTAGCTGCGCAGCATTTGTGCACCGCCGCCGTCAGTGTCAGCCAGTTTGCCGTGGCATACGGAGCTCCATCGCAGTCTTTAACACTGGTAGCATGCCGCGACAGCGTGGACGTGAACCGTATGTGCAGTTGACGGACTTTGAGCGAGGGCGTATAGTGGGCATGCGGGAGGCCGGGTGGACGTACCGCCGAATTGCTCAACACGTGGGGCGTGAGGTCTCCACAGTACATCGATGTTGTCGCCAGTGGTCGGCGGAAGGTGCACGTGCCCGTCGACCTGGGACCGGACCGCAGCGACGCATGGATGCACGCCAAGACCGTAGGATCCTACGCAGTGCCGTAGGGGACCGCACCTCCACTTCCCAGCAAATTAGGGACACTGTTGCTCCTGGGGTATCGGCGAGGACCATTCGCAACCGTCTCCATGAGGCTGGGCTACGGTCCCGCACACCGTTAGGCCGTCTTCCGCTCACGCCCCAACATCGTGCAGCCCGCCTCCAGTGGTGTCGCGACAGGCGTGAATGGAGGGACGAATGGAGACGTGTCGTCTTCAGCGATGAGAGTCGCTTCTGCCTTGGTGCCAATGATGGTCGTATGCGTGTTTGGCGCCGTGCAGGTGAGCGCCACAATCAGGACTGGATACGACCGAGGCACACAGGGCCAACACCCGGCATCATGGTGTGGGGAGCAATCTCCTACACTGGCCGTACACCACTGGTGATCGTCGAGGGGACACTGAATAGTGCACGGTACATCCAAACCGTCATCGAACCCATCGTTCTACCATTCCTAGACCGGCAAGGGAACATGCTGTTCCAACAGGACAATGCACGTCCGCATGTACCCCGTGCCACCCAACGTGCTCTAGAAGGTGTAAGTCAACTACCCTGGCCAGCAAGATCTCCGGATCTGTCCCCCATTGAGCATGTTTGGGACTGGATGAAGCGTCGTCTCACGCGGTCTGCACGTCCAGCACGAACGCTGGTCCTACTGAGGCGCCAGGTGGAAATGGCATGGCAAGCCGTTCCACAGGACTACATCCAGCATCTCTACGATCGTCTCCATGGGAGAATAGCAGCCTGCATTGCTGCGAAAGGTGGATATACACTGTACTAGTGCCGACATTGTGCATGCTCTGTTGCCTGTGTCTATGTGCCTGTGGTTCTGTCAGTGTGATCATGCGATGTATCTGACCCCAGGAATGTGTCAATAAAGTTTCCCCTTCCTGGGACAATGAATTCACGGTGTTCTTATTTCAATTTCCAGGAGTGTAGTTAGTAGTAAAGAAGTAATAAATTAAAACGTCATGATGCTTCCTGCTGTTTTACCGCGTGGACAGCGAAAATGTAGTAAGCGATATACTTGTCTTCTTTCATAATTTTGTGGGGGTTTGTCATCGAGAAAAATTTTCTTAGGGTTTTGAAATTATGTGCTACGTTTGTTGCAAGTTATAAGTTTCTCTCTTTCTCAAAAACTGGCTGACTAAAGTAAAGATATTCGCGCGTCATGGGCCGTGCTGCTCTCTGACTCTCGGCCCTTTTGTAGGCACGTCTTTTTTACTCCCACAGCGGTTCTTTCCGTGATATGTGTACAAGGTTCGGTTTAAATCGAGTTGCTGGTTTACGAAGAGATGTAAAACATACATCATATATACGCATATCCATTTTTGTAATCATACATTAATTTTATTTCTTCATAACATCTGACACGTAAGGAGCTTATAATTTCAGTCTAAGAAGCAATGTCTGTCTCCTGCACTGTAAGCAATAAATTGCGAAACTATATTTTTCGGAATATTGAGCGGAGAGACATTAACACAGAAATCTCTCTTTGGTGATTTTAGTTGTGTGGACACTATGTCGTGCCCCAAGGCATGCTTCTGTACCTAAAGTTTTGTTTCCTAACGCTGTAAACATTCTCAGAGGCTGTAAAGATTTCATTAGCCTAGTTTCATAATCAAACAAGCTCAACAAGCCGAACTGTTCATACGTAACCGCGCAACGGTCAGATACTGACGTCAAGAAAGCACCGTCTGAGATCACGACGTCGCGCCGTCGTATACTGTGGAGCTTGTATTGCAGAATATTTGCTGTTGTTTGCTTTAATTAGCATAAATTTTCTAGTTTATGTCTTTATTCTACATCTAAATCTACATCTGTATGACTGCTCCACAATTTACACTTAAGTACCGGGTGATCAAAAAGTCAGTATAAATTTGAAAACTGAGTAAATCACGGAATAATGTAGATATAGAGGTACAAATTGACACACATGCTTGGAATGACATGGGGTTTTATTAGAACTAAAAAAAATACAAAAGTTCAAAAAATGTCCGGTAGATGGTGCCTCATCTGATCAGAATAGCAATAATTAGCGTAACAAAGTAAGACAAAGCAAAGATGATGTTCTTTACAGGAAATCCTCAATATGTCCACCGTCATTCCTTAACAATAGCTGTAGTCGAGGAATAATGTTGTGAACAGCACTGTAAAGCATGTCCGGAGTTATGGTGAGGCATTGGCGTCGGATGTTGCGTTTCAGCGTCCATAGAGATATCGATCGATCACGTTGCGACTTCAGGTAGCCCCAAAGCCAATAATCGCACGGACTGAGGTCTGGGGAACTGGGAGGCCAAGCAGGTCGAAAAAGGCGGCTGAGCACACGATCATCACCAAACGACATGCGCAAGAGATCTTTCACGCGTCTAGCAGTATGGGGTGGTTCTAATAAAACCCCATGTCATTGCAAGCATGTGTGTCAATTTTTACCTCTCTATCTACATTATTCCGTGGTTTATTAAGTTTTCAAATTTATACTGACTTTTTGATGACCCTGTACTTGGCAGAGAGTTCGTAGAAACAACTTCAGACTGTTTATCGACCACTTCATTCACGAATAGCTTGTGAAAAAAACGAATACAAAAATCTTTCCGTGGGAGTAACGACTTCACTTTATTACGTCGATTATTTCCAATTCGTCTGATACGTTTCCTGATATTCTAGATTTATCAGAGTCTGCAGCTACAATTACACAGCTTCAATTACACACACATTTTTCTTTTGTTTCGTTGTGTTGTATGCTGCAATTGTGATCGCTACTGGTGGTGCAATAGGATTCTATATGACATGCAGGGAATGGACGAAAGTATGGAAACACCGCGAGAAATGCGTGCTGGAAACATAAATGCAGATGCTAGCTCAGTCTGTGGGTTGCGCTGCTGTATTTGAACGAGAAAGACACCTGTACAGTGTGTTCAATATGTTGCAAGTATCAGCCGTAGTTAGACCAGTATTCTGAGTAATTGTGAGTGCATTATGTCGGAGCTAAGTGAATTCTGATATTAATCAAAACATTATTGGTGCCAGGTTCGAATCTTGCCACTCTTTCAATTTGGAATAAACGTCATCAGCATTTGTAGCTGAACATTTCCGTCATAAGAGTTCACCCTCATGTTGCCAACGGCCTTGTCAATGAGGGCTGAGGAGCAGACAGAGGTCCAGGTAACTCTCTTGCCCTTGTGTTGAGAAACTACCTCTAAAGACGGAAGAGTCGGCAATGATGAAGGGCATGAGATTGCAGAAGGCAATGGAAACCACCGCATTAAATGCACATAATCTGTATCCTGATGACATGTGGCATGTAATTGAAAAAGTGTGGATTTGGAAAAATATGGAAAAATTGCCATAAGATTTCGGAATATCCCCCATTCGGATCTCCGTGTGCGGACTGCCAAAAGGGAAGTGACCATGAGTCAACATTGAATAACCAACAAAAGGATAATGTTCTACGAGTCGGGGCATGGAATGTTTGAAGTTTGAACCTCGCAGGAAAGCTAGAAAATCTTAAAAGGGAAATGCAAACGCTCAGTCTATACATAGTGGGGGTCAGTGAAGTGAAATGAAAAGAAGACAAGTATTTCTGGTCAGATGAGTATAGGGGTAATATCAACAGCAGCAGCAGATGATACAGCGGGAGTGGGATTCGTTACGAATAGGAAGGGAGAGCAGAGTATGTGTTATTGTGAACAGTTCGGTGACGCGGTTGTTCTCATAAAAACTGACAGCAAACCCATACCGATAATGATAGTTCAAGTATACATGCTGACGTCGCAAGCTGAAGATGAAGAGACAGAGAACCTCTATGAGCACGTTCCACGGGTAATTCAGTAAAAGGCAGATGAAAGCCTTGTAGTCATGGGGGACTGGAATGTGGTTGTAGGGGAAAGAGCAGAAAAAAAGTTACGGAAGAATATGGGCTTGGTAATAAGAAGGAGAGAGGAGAAACTCTGAGCTCCGCAAGAAATTTCATCTACTAATAGCTAATATTCTGCTCAAGAATCACAAGAGGAGGAGGTATTCTTGGAAAAGGTCGGGAGATACGCGAAGATTTCAGTTGCATTACATCGTGGTCAGGGAGAGATTACGAAACCAGATATTGGATTGTAAGGCGTATCCAGGAGCAGATATCGACTCAGATCACAATTTAGTAGTGATGAAGAGTAGGCTGAAGTGCTAAGGAATGAAAAGATACGCATGAGGTTCTCTAAAGCCATAGATACTGCAAAAAGGAGTAGCTCACTATGCAGTTCTTCTGAAGAGAAATGGACATCTCTAAAAAGTGTAATCACGGAAGCTGAAAAGAAAAACGTGGGTGTAAAGGAGATAAGGGCCTAACTACGAAGAAACTATGGGTAGCAGAAGAAATAATTCAGTTGATGGATGAAGAAGGAAATTAAAAAAATGTTCAGAGAAATTCAGGAATACAGAAACACAAGTTACTTAGGAACGAAACATATACAATATGCAGGGGAGTTAATGCGAAATGGCTCCCTAAAAAATGTGAAGAAATCGACAAAGAAATGATTCTCGGAAAGACTGACTAAGCGTATAGAAAAGTCAATACAACCTATGATGAAATTAAAAGCAAAGGTTGTAACATTAACAGTGCAATGTGAATTCCGCTATTAAATGCAGGAGAGAGACTGTATGGGTGGGAAGAGTGCATTGAAGGTCTCATAACGAGGAAGACTTGTCTCATGGCGTGATAGAAGAAGAAACAGCAGTCGATATAGAAGGGATGGATGGTGGTCCTGTATTAAAATCAGAATTTAAAACAGCATTAGAAGACTTGAGGTAGAATAAGGCAGAAGCAATAGATAACATCGAGTCAAAATTTCTAATAAAATCAAAGGGGGAAGTTGTAACGTGCGCGCGGGGCACACAATACTCATTAAAGCCTATACTATGGTAAGTGAGTGGGGTTTACCTTACGAGACAGGATTTTTGTATAGATATTGTCCGCGTGTACCTGAATGGTGGCAAATCAGACTTACACCCACTCTGTAATAACAATGATACGTCAAATAAGTCCGAAATACAACTACACGTCAGTACCGACAAAAAGCAACACAGCAGATGCTACCAATTTGTTAATAATACGGTCGCCAGCCTAATTAGGAATTAACTGAGTTTCTTCCCTGTACAAGTTGATGTACATTCATGCAAAACAACACGTAGTAACACTGCATGAAATATAGTAAATTTTAGAACCAGAAAATCTATTGAACTGATAGTTTCACTTTCTGTACTGATATGGAAAAACCATGAATACATAACACTACACTATAATGCATACTACCAAACTTCGTACTGTCTATTGATCTGATTAAAATCGGGCATAGGTTACCCTAGAAATAGCACTTTGGGGCCACACACAAAATGTCAGTTTTGATAAAGATAAAACACTGATAACTTTTGACATATATATTGACTTTAACTTTTGCTGGTCAAATCAATTTAGAGCACTTCAGAATTCAAATGAATAAAAAGAGGGGGGGGGGGGAACCTGAAACTGTTGTGATCACTGTATTAAGAAATTTGATTACTGAAATTATTATGCGCTCAAGATTTCCAGTATATGAGTTACTACTCTTTTTATCGCATTTACTGCTCATTTAAATACCTTTATATCTGTCTCAAAATAATTAAACTTCATTACTATATCAATATTAAAGTTATCTCCCAACTTTCTCAGACCTTCGTTATTCATTTACTGGTTCATTAACAAAACAGTTCTTTAAACACCATTCTTACATAGTTAGGTCTGTAGGTAATTATTATTAACACACATTTTAATTTTTCATCTCGGGACACTCGGATTGCACAACATTTGGAAAGGACCCTGTCTAGGTTAGTTGTGAGGATAATTAAATGATAGGAAAGTTCTGGTAAAATTTGTTATTACGTTGTTATTGAACAGTATGGAACAAAAGTAACACTGGTCCATACGAATACAGTACTAAAAGTTTCAACCTGTTTGTATCGATGCGGCGGTTGGCGGGCGGCGAGATGGCGAGGCACAGAGCAAACATACAACCACAGCTATGGCTCTTGACGTACTGGCACTTTACTTCTTCATAGCGTCGCAATACTTTTCCGTTTAGTGCCTATGGAATTTTGCCATGCTGTATGGGCGTTGGAACGGCATACCCGAGGCTCAATGAAACTACGTCTTCCAGGAGAGCCTCCTCGATCCAGAACGTGTTGCTCAGACCTATGCCAAACTCCAACACCTACTGCTGAGCCCGTTGTGCCGTGCAGCGCCCGTGCGCATATTCCCGCGCTCGCCTGCCATCAACCTTTTACCGCTCCCTTACAGACAGGGTATTCACCCGAGGTTTTGCATTCTACATATCCTAACACATTGCCTACGTATGGACCAGACGCACAGTTACAATTTTAAACATCTTACAACAGTCTCAACATTTGTTACATTTCAATTCTATTACAATATTGTTTGACATTTGACATAAAATTGTTTACAGTTTTCTTAACACAATGGCATGAAACAAGAAAACAAATGAAATCAGAACATCAATTACTCAAGTTTAACGAAAAATCAGATGAAAAAAAAATTATTTATATGTACAATAGTACAACGTCGTCGTTGTTACAAAGTGGCAACAAAACGACTATTCATGTTGGCGTGCAAAATGTGTGAGTCTGGCAATAAACCATCTGACTTTTGGAATAATATCATCTATACAATTCCGAAGACAGCAAGAGCTGACAAGTGCCAAAATTATCGCATAATCAGCTGCCGACAAGTATAATATACAGAAGAATGGAAAAGAAAGTTGTGGATATATTAGATGACGATCACTTTGGCTTTAGGGAAGGAAAATAATGGTAAGCTATATGGAGAGAAGGGCATATGAAACTTGTACAAGAACCAAGAGCGAAAAATAAGGGTGGAAAGCCATGAAAGAAGTACTCGGATTAAAAAAGGTGTAAGGCAGAGATGTAGCCTTTCACCCCTCCTGCTCAAATTGCACATCGAAGAAGCAATGATGGAAATAAAAGTTCAAAAGTGAAATTAAAATACGAGATTAAAGGACACGATTTGCTGATAAAATTTTTATCCTGAATGAAAAGGAGAATTACATGATCTGCTGAACAGAGTGAACAGTCTAATGAGTACAGAATATGGACTGGGAATAAATCGAAGAAAGACGAAAATAATGAGAAGTAGCACAAATGAGAACAGTACGAAACTTAACATCAGGACTGGTGGTTACAAAGGAGACGACGTTAAGGAATTCTTCTATCAATACAACAAAATAACCAATGACGGACCGAACAAGGAGGACGTCAAAAACAGACTAGCACTGGTAAAAAGGGCATTCCTGGTCAAGCGAAATCTACTAGTATGAAACATAGGCCTTAATTTGAGGAAGAAATTTCTGAGAACGCACATTTGGAGCACAATATTGTGTGGTAGTGAAACGTGGACTAGGGAAAACCGAAAGAGAAGAAATCGAAGCAATTGAGATGCAGTGCAACAAACATTGTTGAAAATTAGGTGGACTGATAAGGTAAGGAATGAGGAGGTTCTGGGCAGAATTGGAGAGGAAAGGAATATATGCAAAACACTGACAAGAAGAGGGGACAGGATGATAGAGTGTTTGTTAAGATATCAGGGAATAACTTCCGTGGCACTGGAGGGAACTGTAGAGGGTAAAAACTGTAGAGTAAGACAGAAATTAGAATACATCCAGCAAATAAGTGACGTCGTAAGTTGCAAGTGCTACTCTGAGATGAAGGGTCTGACACAGGAGAAGAATTCGTGGCGGGCTGCATCAAAGCAGTCAGAAGACTGATGACTCAGAAAATAATAATAAAGTAAATAAATAAATAAAAATAACAGTATGAATTAGAACGTGGACAAGTTGTTGGTGCTCGTATGGTGGGAGCTTCCACAGCCGAGGGAGCTGAAGTTTTGGGTGTTCTAAGAGGCAACATATCGAAGATTTTTGCTGCATGCTAGGAAAGCGGTAAAACATGATCCAGTAAGTTATAAAGAGGCCGAAAATGTCTGTTGAGTGATAGTGACAAATGGTCACTGAAGAGGACTATGACGAATAATAAGACGAAGTGTGCAAAAGTCACTGCAGAAATGAACGTAGGACTTGCGAATGCCGTCAGCACCAAAACAATATGAAGGGAGTTCCATGAAGAGGGAATTACAGGACGAGCTGTAATTTCAAACTAGTCATCAGTAATGGAAATGTACGTAACAGGAAAACGTAGTGCCCAAGCCATAAAAGTGTTTCCAACTTCTGGCAGAGTTTACGTCCCACGAGTGGAACATGGCAAGGATTCTGTGACGATTTGAGCAGCCATATCGTCGCATTCAGTGGGTCCCACGGTTATTCTGTGAGGTCACATTACTAGCAAGGATTATATGACCATTTAGCCCTTCAGTTCTATCTCATGGTATAATGTTTGTTCGCCGCTGGTGATGGCGTGTTCCAAGACTGCAGGGCCCCTGTTCGCCCAGCTCGGTTCGTCCAGGACTGATACATTGTCACATCTTTTCTGGCCAACACAAGCACCATATTTCAATATTATCGATCCTTTGTGGTCTTTTTGGAGAGAAGCGTGCGTAATCGCTATCTACCTCCAGCTTCGTTACTTGAACGTGGCACTATCTGGCATGAAGAATGGTATAAGAGTCCTTTGAAAACCGTGCAGGATCTGTGTTTATCCATTTCGCGACTACTGGACTTGTTTTGAATGCCAACGGTAATGTGCTGTGTTTATGGTGTTTCCATATTTTTGTCCAACCCTTGTCACTAACGAATTACTTCAGTGATTAAGACCTTAAGACAAACATTATGGAAGAATGTAGTTTCCATAACTCTCTTTTAGGTACTGCTGCGTCTGCTTCCTTAAAAATGTAGTACTGTCTAAACGTTACGATATAGTTGCAGAAAAACTGACAGTAATCCAGGAAAGTTATTGTTATAGTTATTCCACTTACGCACCACAATATTTTAAACCATGCAGTTGACTTAGGTCTACTATGACCATCTTGAAGACCTGAGTAAACGCAATGTTCAGTCACACCGAGCCAAAATTCGTCGGTAGTATACAGTCAGACAGCAATAAATCAAAAAGTCCTAGTTGCATTATGTAAATCTGTATGTACCACACACAAACTACTCGAATAAGCATGTTGCCTCTATATAAGACAGCAGTCAGCAGTTGTGTTCTTCCATTGCATTTACTGAACCCATACACAAGATGCACATCGGTCAACTTGTCATCACTGAACCTATCCATACTGCTGTCTATCACGTAAACATACAACTAACACTGCTTAAAAGACAAACCCGTTACAGGACCGAGCTGAACTGAATACGATCTTGTGAGAAAAGTGTAAAATTATGTGGCAGTTGTTAACCGCAAGTAGCGTGAGTGAAAGGAATAAGTTTGTTTTCAAACATGATATACAGCGCGATACCGTAGACACCTCTCGTGCTGTGAAGATATTTTCTGTGCAGTACAGATATTAAGATAAATAGGGGGTAAGAAATCAAACTAAATGGAGTTACTCTGTAGCGAGCCACTGGAGGCGACAGGTCCCTGAAGATTTTTTCTGTGAAGTTCTTGTTCAATCAGTATAATATGTAATATGTCCAATGAAATAAAAGTTCGATTAAAAAACTATTACGAATGGGAAGGTATATATATATATATATATATATATATATATACACAGGGTGCTACAAAAAGGTACGGCCAAACTTTCAGGAAACATTCCTCACACACAAAGAAAGAAAATATGTTATGTGGACATGTGTCCGGAAACGCTTACTCTCCATGTTAGAGATCATTTTATTACTTCTCTTCAAATCACATTAATCATGGAATGGAAACACACAGCAACAGAACGTACCAGCGTGACTTCAAACACTTTGTTACAGGAAATGCTTAAAATGTCCTCCGTTAGCGAGGATACATGCATCCACCCTCCGTCGCATGGAATCTCTGATGCGCTGATGCAGCCCTGGAGAATGGCGTATTGTATCACAGCCGTCCAAAATACGAGCACGAAGAGTCTCTACATTTGGTACCGGGGTTGCGTAGACAAGAGCTTTCAAATGCCCCCATAAATGAAAGTCAAGAGGATTGGGGTCAGGAGAGCGTGGAGGCCATGGAATTGGTCCGCCTCTACCAATCCATCGGTCACCGAATCTGTTGTTGAGAAGCGTACGAACACTTCGACTGAAATGTGCAGGAGCTCCATCGTGCATGAACCACTTGTTGTGTCGTACTTGTAAAGGCACATGTTCTAGCAGCACGGGTAGAGTACCCTGTATGAAACCATGATAACGTGCTCCATTGAGCGTAGGTGGACGAAACTAAAATGAGCTCTAACATGGAAATTAAGCGTTTCCGGACACATGTTCACATAACATCTTTTCTTTATTTGTGTGTGAGGAATGTTTCCTGAAAGTCTGGCCGTACCTTTTGGTAACACCCTATATATATGCCTAAAAGGCTGTTTAAATTGGGAGGTATAGTAAAGAACAATTATTTGTGCGGCATGAGAAATTTATTTAGAACCGTAGAATTTAACAAGGACTTAACGACTGGACGATAATAGTAATTATTCAAATACTTTCTAAAACTATTCTAATTTTGCAGGGAAATCGAAATTTGAAAATTGGAGTTTTGAAGTGTTGTACGTTATTATCGGGAGAATACAGTTCTGTATACAGAAGACGTCCGCCTTTCGTGGTCTCGCGGTAGCTTGGTAGCGTTCTCGCTTCCCGAGCACGGGGTCCCAGGTTCGATTCCCGGCGGGGTCAGGGATTTTCACCTGCCCCGAGATGACTGGGTGCTGTTGTGTCGTCTTTCTTCATAGTCATTCATCCCCATTACGGTCGGAGGAAGGCAACGGCAAACCACCTCCACTAGGACCTTGCCTAGTACGCCGGTGCGGGTCTCCCGCATCGTTCCCCTACGCTCTGTCAAGAAGCATGGGACTTCATTTCCATTTCCATACAGAAGGAAATCATAAGAAGTTTTCGGAATTTCTAAAATATTTGGGTAAAATGGCAACTAAACGATTATTAAAGTGTCTTTTAATTAATTTTTTCTCTAATTCAGTTCAGCTCCTTTATATACGATTATCTTGAAAATAACCATAATAATAATAAGACCTAAGTTACAGAAAAGTTGTAACACACAGTTTCTGGCGCCTGAGTAAAATTTGCAGATGTACATAATAGCTTACAGAAGTAAATGCAATAATTATGCAAAGGTTGCAAATGTTGGGCCATGTAATTTCTGACATAGATTTCCAGATGTTAGCTTCTTTCCGGTTTTTTTGCATCCAAACCTGAGAATGTCTTATAGAGTATATAAACACATAACATAGGTTTTGAAAACGGGACAATCATTTGTGGGAAGTAAACCTGCCCTATTTAGATGCTGGGCTAGGCAATTCCCATTGCTAGTCAAAAGTTGGCTATTGCTTCTTTCCTCGGCTTATTCCTGAATCGCATCCTATAGTCTTGTACGTTTTCCCAAATTTTCCGTTCTGAATTGGTTGTTAGGTCTCTTACACGGAATTCCATAACTATCTTTGTGTATCAGGTGCAATAGATCTTCGTTAGCTTGTGTATGTGTTTCTTTTTTTGGACAATAGGTCAGCAGTCAAATTTTCGTTGATTACTACAAGTGAAGGTGTCTATTGAAACACTATTTATTTATTCCTATCCATGATATAATTTAAGATGTTTCTTATTTGAGTTATGATTGTTGTTTCTGAGGAGTGGTTTGTTGAGATAACATGAAAGACTGCTATAGAAACAACCAATATTGAAACTTTTGCAACTAAATTGATTCTGTATGTAATGTTGTTATCTGCCAGTTCGACAGTTTGTATTTTAGGATCAAAGTTCGTCATATGTTGCATGACAGGGAGTACTGAGAAAGCAATTTGAATTGTACCCTGTATCATTAATCTATGGTCTGTCCGTATATGTTCTACGCGATTCAGGTTCTGAGACTTTTTCATATAACACCGTTATTGCAATAGTTTCTTTAAAACAATATCTGGCTTTTCCTTCTTAGCAATGGTCTCCATTTTCGGTTGGTTTGTTACGTCCATGCAATGAAAAAGCCGGCCGGTTTGGCCGAGCGGTTCTAAGCACATCAGTCTGGAACCGCGCGACCGCTACGGTCGCAGGTTCGAATCCTGCCTCGGGCATGGATGTGTGTGATGTCCTTAGGTTAGTTAGGTTTAAGTAGTTCTAAGTTCTAGGGGACTGATAACCTCAGATGTTAAGTCCCATAGTGCTCAGAGCCATTTGAACCATTTGCAATGAAAAGAATTGACATTTTTTTGCGATTCTCTATACTTATTATTATATCCAGACTGTTAACTGTCTTTTTACTTGCTTCTATTGGTGTTCGTGATTTGAAGGAGCTCGGAGAGACAATTTCGATCACATATGCTTTTTCTGATGTTTTCATTTTGACAAATGCTTCATGATCTCTCTTGCGAAGGGAAGATTTCTTTCTGTACAACTGCATAGCAACATTGAGTATGGTTTTGATCACTGCGGTTGTAAGACGAAGTACTTGTTTCTGTATTCTCTATAAAGTGTTTGTTCTTGTGGTGCGGAAATCAAAATTTCACTCCCATATTTAATAACAGGTCTCATTCGCATCTTGACTGTCTTATTTAAGGTGTTATGAGTGGATCGCATTTTGCTCCAGTTAGTTTCTTCAAGATTGGTGTTCGTTTTTGTTCTTTTTCTTTAAGAAATTCTACACGGTTGGCGAAACTTAATCTAATATTATACTTAGGTTCTTGATGCAGGTGCCCTTCTGAAGCATTTTCTTGTCAATATTTAGACTGAGGTTCCTCTCCTCCTCCTCTTCCTCCTCTCTCGCCGCCCCCCCGCCCCCCCCCCCCCCCCCACACACACACACAAAAGTGAAATATTAAAAGAATTCACCCACCGAAACTTAGAACTAACGTAACGAATTTCAGTGTCAGTTACAATGAAACCTGTGCCTTAATGGGACTCAACTACTAACTCGGCTCTAAATATATAGAAATACAAGTGCCAGCGAAGAGGTGGCGGCAGTGAGAAATACGCTGCCTTAAATCTTCAAATCATTGTGCTCTGACTCTGTCTCTGCATTTAAATAAGTTGAGAGGATCTGGCATTTGACGCTTCATTTGGATATAGATTTCGTTGAAACTGACGTTGAAGTTTTTTACATGAGTTCTCACGGTTTTGTTGGGCGAATTTTTTACTTTTCTTTGGTAGTGTACTATATTAAGTGATCTAGACGGCTTCGTTGGTAAAAATTTGTAACAATCGCAGAGTCGTTTAAGGAATTAATTTTCTTTATTAATGCTGAAAAGAATGAATTTATTTATAAATTTACCTGCAACTAAGGAGCACTATATGCATAAAGTACTCGGAGTTTGCCATAGAGGGTGATTCTGTGATGATGTTGCAAATTTTCAGGGATGATGGTGAAGAAGGGCCAATGTATCAATGTCAAGTAATAGACCCTTTCAGAGGTGGTAGTATGGAGCAAAACAAGAAAAAAAGTCCAGCAAATATGGGCTCTAAAATGCACACCTTAAGAGGCACGGGTAGACAGTAGAAGAGATGTGTTTAACAGTAGCGCAGATGAAAAAAAATGGCTCTGAGCACTATGCGACTTAACTTCCAAGGTCATCAGTCGCCTAGAACTTAGAACTAATTAAACCTAACTAACCTAAGGACATCACACACATCCTTGCCCGAGGCAGGATTCGAACCTGCGACCGTTGCGGTCGCTCGGCTCCAGACTGTAGCGCCCAGATCCGCACGGCCACTCCGGCCGGCCAGTAGCGCAGATGAGCAAGTGCTATTTTGGAGCCCACGTTTACTGGACATTTTGTTCTTGTTTCAGTCCATCTGAAAGTTATTTGTCCTATGATAGTAGCAACAACACGAGCTGTACACGCATTCCACTGTCAGAGGTATGAGAACGATTTTCGCTTATAACTTTCGACAGTCGTTTCCTGACCATGGGGTCTTACCTGACATTGACAGAAGTACCCTTTTCCGTGAAAGTTTGTAGTATCATCACGGAATGACCCTGTACATTCGTGTTAGCTTCAATATTTTTGGAACTGTTTTAGGTTTTCGGGGACAGATTTTCGTTCCGAGGCAACCGATTGGGTCTAATTAGAACATTTAATTCTACTTCGAGAAAATCGACTTGAACAGGCAGTGCCAGAGGTAGCGTTTATCCAGCTGAAGCAGTTGTTCTTCCTCAAAGGCTCGTGACAACCCCAGATGGTGAAGTGAAAACACGGGTGAAAGCGAAAGTGCGGCAGTCACTGTCGACATTCTCGCTAGCGCAACCACGGGACTCCACACCCCTAGTGTAACGGTAATAGAGCCGAGGGAAGACCGAGCTAGGTGAAAACAAAGCCAGTTAGCTGCTTCACATTACCGAGCAATGGATTCCTGTCAAACAAATGGCTTATTTTCATTTTCTTCCAGACTCTGTTCATTCTTGCTCATATTTATCAATATTTGCGTGAGTAGTAGATGGTCCAGTATTACTTGAAAAGAACGCAGGCCACCGCTGTTGGTGTAGTGGTTAAAAAATGCTATGCACAGAATTACAGACCAATATCGCTGACGTTCACCTGATGCTGGATGTGTATTATTACAAAATGAGACTTTTATTAGTTCTCAATACTCTACCCACCAATATCAATACAGTAAATGTTGCTGGTGTTGGGACAGCAACCAGCCACAAAATTACTTTCAGTTCCTTTATTCAAATAACAGCCACGGTCTCCAACCATGTCATCATATGACAAAACTGCATTAATACTGTAGTCCCAACGAGGAATTAGATTTTTATATCTGATGCAAAGAAATTTTTGCCGTGTTGTTTAAGCCACTTATCCACAAATTCCATTCCATCACACGCTAAAATCTTGTTTGGAGAAGTGTCACCTTCCCTTCCATAGCATTCTTTCAAGTACGTCTCGAGTGTTGATTCCTTGTGGTGCGTTAACTCTTTCGGCGCCCACGTTGCACTCGTTTTGGTGTACTTGAGCTTGTTACCGACAACTTCATGATCTGTGTCATCACTTACTGCAACTGTTCTTGCAGTATTTGCATGTACCGCTGTAACACGTCGGCGCCACGAATAATGTCGTCAAAGGGGTTTTAAGCGAAGGAGGTAACACTGGAACTGACCGACCAGGACGTTGTTCATCAGTCACTGAGGTCTGATAGTTTTTGAGCTGTTCTATCCACTTACAAAAATTTTCGCATCTCATACAACAGTCGCAAAACTGCAAAATCATTCTAGAAAATATTTCACCCCGTTTCTCACCTTTGGAAAAAAAAACGGATCACTGAATGTTTTTCAACTAATTTGGAAACTTCAAGCGACAGGCCATCGTTGAATGCAGTATTGAGGTTACAAATAAAACATCTTTCAACCCTCAGTTGTCCTCAGCTCATCCCAGTGGAGACAGCCTAAATTAATAAAATTAACAATCTCCTCCTACAAACAGTTTCACTTCTGTATCAATTTGTTTCTTTAATTACTGAATTTTCCTTTTAAATATGGTATTCCTCCAGGAAAACAAGCTTCTCATAAACAGCCAGTTCGGTTTATGGAAAAATCACTAGAGTGAAAAACACCTTGCGATATTCATACACCATATCCTGCAAACAACAGTTACTGATGAGCAGACACATTTTGACTTTCTAGATGACCGAAAGGCGATTGACACTACCTGCTAACCACGATGCAATAATATGTAGTTTCTCCGCAGATAA
The DNA here is from genome assembly GCF_021461385.2 of Schistocerca piceifrons. Taxonomy (NCBI): domain Eukaryota; kingdom Metazoa; phylum Arthropoda; class Insecta; order Orthoptera; family Acrididae; genus Schistocerca; species Schistocerca piceifrons. Next base: position 208,909,572 of record NC_060141.1, read on the forward strand.
GTGCTTTGCTGTAGGTATGTTTGAATAATAGAATGAAGTACACTATACTGCGTGGCGAATCTGCAACAGAATCAAAAGTAACATGGAGTGTTTCTCGCTCAAGCGTAAAGGAACTTCTAATGTTATCAGTACATTTAACCGATTTATTAGACAGAATCAGCAGTACTATAATATTATTCTCTGACGATTCTGTTATGTACGGGTAAGTATCGCAGCTGAAAGATAGTGAGGAACTGCAAAAAAACTTGGAATAAATTTAGACTAGGTGTAATGAATGGCAGCTCTCTCCTTAAATATGGATAAAAAATACGAAAGGGTCGATAGCACCAGACTACAAAATTGGTGGTGAACATCATGACCATGATACATCGCAACGCAAAATCAGTGTTAGGGAAGGCGAATGTCTAATTTAGATTTGTTGTAAGGGTACTGGGAAAACGCAGTCAATCTGTAAAAGAAATCTCATACAAAACGCTAGCGTTACCAATTCTATTGTTCCAGTGAATGAAGTTCTTATCAATTAGGCATGACAACAGACATCGAAGGAAATCAGTGACACGCCGTTAAGATTGTGACAGGTCAGTATACGAAAGTGTAACATTATTGTTCGGCGAACTGAAATAGGAATCCTTGGAAGAATGGCAACGTATTTCTAGCGAAATTCTGTTGGATAAATTTGTAGAACATGAATTCGAGGACCATTATAGTGGCACCATAGTGCAGGGTAAGCATTAAATCTTTTCCTGAACTCAAAAATTTATTTGTAGAGAAATATGCTGGATATAGCTGTGCAGTTTTTTTGCAATTAGTAGTTTGGCTCATAAAGTGCTCCAGACAATATTCAATTTCTCTCCATGTCTGCGCCAACATCTCTTTCGTTACGGCGTCTCCAGCATGTCATATTTGTTCCCTGAGTTTGTGCTTCAGGAACTGGTGAACTGAAAACTTTATTCTTAACGTAGGCCCCACAGGAGGCGTTAGGTCAAGTGAAAGTGATAGCCGGGATGTTGGACCCTCTCTGTCAATCCATTTCTCTGTCATCCAAGACAAGGCGAACAAATAACGCCCAGTGCAGTGGTGCATCGTTCCGTTGAAACGCAACCAGTAGTTGAAAATAGTACCATTGACGTGCATCGTAAAATTTCATATATTGCTGTAATGGTAAGGCGTCTGCAGCTCGTGGTCTTGCGATAGCGTTCTCGCTTCCCGCGCACGGGTCCCGGGGTCGATTCCCGGCGCGGTCAGGGATTTTCCCTGCCTCGAGATGACTCGGGTGTTGTTGTGTTGCCTTCATCATCATCATTCATCCCCATTACGGTCGGAGGAAGGCAATGGCAAACTACCTCCGCTTGGATCTGGCCTAGTGGGCGGTGCGGGTCTCCCGCATCGTCCCCTACGCTCCCCGGAGTATGGAACCTCATCGTCAATGGTACGGCCAGTGAAAAAGAATGGTCCAATAATTGTGTTGTACATTAAGTCACACCACACATTCATTTTCGGACTGTTCGTCACGTGCTATATCACAATATGTGGGTTTTCAGACCTCCAGATCCAGACATTATGCCTGTTAACATTTCGAAAATTACCATAATCACTTCACTTGGATCACAAAGTGCTCTAGACAATATTCAGTTTCTCTCCATGTCTCGTATGGGTCTCACTGCCTGCATCATTTGGTTTCTACCAGGTACCTAGCATACTCAGCAGGTTAGGATCTACCACCTGGCTGCAAAACTTGCAGGAGTGCAATACGTATTCATGGAAATGTAGCCAGTTGTGTAAAATCTTCGCCGCAGTGATATGAGGTATGTCTGTTTCTGTGAAAACACGACGCCTTGATTTCCACGGAATGTGATCAAATGCTGTACCCATGACATCAACTGTGTCATCACTCACTCCAGGTCTGTCTCTCTTTGTCTTGTCACCAACATTACCAGTCCCTAAATTTTTCATAACATCGTTTGACGCTTCTCACATCCGGCTAACCTCGTCCATAGGCACCTCGGAACTGTCGCTGGACTGTAATAGGAGATCGTGTTTCATGAAACCACAGAACACACTGCGGTTTCTCCAACATAGACGCCAGTGTGACAGCTTCACTCCGTAACTACGCTACCTGCAACAAGAGAGAGAGAGAGAGAAAAAAAATCAGGTGTGTCGGAGCACTTGTAAAAGCATATTAATATAAACTTCATGAGTTAAGCTGTTGTTGTTGTTATGGTCTTCAGTCCTGAGACTGGTTTGTTGCAGCTCTCGATGCTACTCTATCCTGTGCAAGCTTCTTCATCTCCCAGTACTTACTGCAACCTACATCCTTCTGAATCTCCTTAGTGTATTCATCTCTTGGTCTCCCGCTACGATTTTTACCCTCCACGCTGAACTCAAATGCTAAATTTGTGATCCCTTGATACCTCAGAACATGTCCTACCAACCGGTCCCTTCTTCTAGTCCAGTTGTGCCACAAACTCCTCCTCTCCCCAATTCTATTCAGTACCTCCTCATTAGTTATGTGAGCTACCCATCTAATCTTCAGCATTCTTCTGTAGCACAACATTTCGAAAGCTTCTATCCTCTTTTTGTCCAAACCATTTGTCGACCATGTTTCACTTCCATACATGGCTACACTCCATACAAATACTTTCAGAAACGACTTCCTGACACTTAAATCTATACTCGATGTTAACAAATTTCTTCAGAAACGCTTTCCTTGCCATTGCCAGTCTATATTTTATATCCTCTCGACTTCGACCTTCATCAGTTATTTTTCTCCCCAAATAGCAAAACTCCTTTACTACTTTAAGTGTTTCATTTCCTAATCTAATTCCCTCAGCATCACCCGACTTAATTTGACTACATTCCATTATCCTCGTTTTGCTTTTGTTGATGTTCATCTTATATCCGCCTTTCAAGGCACTGTCCATTCCGTTCAACTGCCCTTCCAAGTCCTTTGCTGTCTCTGACAGAATTACAATGTCATCGGCGAACCTCAAAGTTTTTATTTCTTCTCCATGGATTTTAATACCTACTCCGAATTTTTCTTTTGTTTCCTTTACTGCTTGCTCAATATACAGATTGAATAACATCGGGGAGAGGCTACAACCCTGTCTCACTCCCTTCCCAACCAAAACTTCTCTTTCATGCCCCTCGACTCTTATAACTGCCAACTGGTTTCTGTACAAATCGTAAACAGCCTTTCGCACCCTGTATTTTACCCCTGACACCTTTAGAATTTGAAAGAGAGTATTCCAGTCAACATTGTCAAAAGCTTTCTCTATGTCTACAAATGCTAGAAACGTAGGTTTGCCTTTCCTTAATCTATTTTCTAAGTTAAGTCGTAGGGTCAGTATTGCCTCACGTGTTCCAACATTTCTGCGGAATCCAAACTGATCTTCCCCGAGATCGGCTTCTATCAGTTTTTCCATTCGTCTGTAAAGAATTCACGTTAGTATTTTGCAGCTGTGACTTATTAAACTGATAGTTCGGTAATTTTCGCATCTGTCAACACCTGCTTTCTTTGGGATTGGAATCATTATATTCTTCTTGAAGTCTGATGGTATTTCGCCTGTCTCATACATCTTGCTCACCAGATGGTAGAGTTTTGTCAGGACTGGCTCTCCCAAGGCCGTCAGTAGTTCTAATGGAATGTTGTCTACTCCCGGGGCCTTGTTTCGACTCAGCTCTTTCAGTGCTCTGTCAAGCTCTTCACGTAGTATCATATCTCCCATTTTATCTTCATCTACCTCCTCTTCCATTTCCATAATATTGTCCTCAAGTACATCGCCCCTGTATAGACCCCCTATATACTCCTTCCACCTTTCTGCTTTCCCTTCTTTGCTTAGAACTGCGTTTCCATCTGAGCTCTTGATATTCATGCAAGTGATTCTCTTTTCTCCAAAGGTCTCTTTAATTTTCCTATAGGCAGTATCTATCTTACCCCTCGTGAGATAAGCCTCTACATCCTTACATTTGTCCTCTAGCCATCCCTGCTCAGCCATTTTGCACTTCCTATCGATCTCATTTTTGAGACGTTTGTATTCCTTTTTGCCTGCTTCATTTACTGCGTTTTTATATTTTCTCCTTTCATCAATTAAATTCAATATTTCTTCTGTTACCCAAGGATTTCTACTAGCCATAGTCTTTTTACCTACTTGATCTTCTGATGCCTTCACTACTTCATCCCTCAGAGCTATCCATTCTTCTTCTGCTGTATTTCTTTCCCCAATTCCTGTCAATTGTTCCCTTATGCTCTCCCTGTAACTCTGTACAACTTCTGGTTTAGTCAGTTTATCCAGGTCCCATCTCCTTAAATTCCCACCTTTTTGCAGTTTCCTCAGTTTTAATCTACAGTTCATTACCAATAGATTGTGGTCAGAGTCCACATCTGCCCCTGGAAGTGTCTTACAACTTAAAACCTGGTTCCTAAATCTCTGTCTTACCATTATATAATCTATCTGATACCTTCTAGTATCTCCAGGATTCTTCCATGTATACAACCTTCTTTTATGATTCTTGAACCAAGTGTTAGTTATGATTAAGTTATGCTCTGTGCAAATTTCTACCAGACGGCTTCCTCTTTCATTTCTCTCCCCCAATCCATATTCACCCACTATGTTTCCCTCTCTCCCTTTTCCTACTCTCGAATTCCAGTCACCCATGACTATTAAATTTTCGTTACCCTTCACTGTCTGAATAATTTCTTTTATTTCATCATACATTTCTTCAATTTCTTCGTCATCTGCAGAGCTAGTTGGCATATAAACGTGTACTACTGTAGTAGGCGTGGGCTTCGTATCTATCTTTGCCACGATAATGCGTTCACTATGCTGTTTGTAGTAGCTTACCCGCATTCCTATTTTCCTATTCATTATTAAACCTACTCCTGCATTACCCCTATTTGATTTTGTGTTTATAACCCTGTAGTCACTTGACCAGAAGTCTTGTTCCTCCTGCCACCGAACTTCACGAATTCCCACTATATCTAGCTTTAACCGATCCATTTCCATTTTTAAATTTTCTAACCTACCTGCCCGATTAAGGGATCTGACATTCCACGCTCCGATCCATAGAACGCCAGTTTTCTTTCTCCTGATAACGACGTCCACTTGAGTAGTCCCCGCCCGGAGATCCGAATGGGGGACTATTTTACCTCCGTAATATTTTACCCGAGAGGAAGCCGTCATCATTTAACCATACAGTAAAGCTGCATGCCCTCGGGAAAAATTACGGCTGTAGTTTCCCCTTGCTTTCAGCCGTTCGCAGTACCAGCACAGCAAGGCCGTTTTGGTTAATGTTAGAAGGCCAGATCAGTCAATCATCCAGACTGTTGCCCCTGCTACTACTGAAAAGGCTGCTGCCCCTCTTCAGGAACCACACGTTTGTCTGGCCTCTCAACAGATACCTCTCCGTTGTGGTTGCACCTACGGTACGGCCATCTGTATCGCTGAGGCACGCAAGCCTTCCCACCGACGACAAGGTCCATGGTTCAAGGGGGGAGGGGGGGGGGGAGAAGGACGTAATTCCTTAATAATACCGACTTGTGTACTCACGTAATTGCACCGTCATACATAACTGAAACTGAAGGTGATTATTAACAGCCATCAAGTAATGTATAAAATGCATGTTTGACCATCAGATGCTTTTCTATCTACAACCCAAACATCGATCGGTTTCATTCACAGACCTTCTTCACAGATTAGGGTTAATAGTTTAAGCCACTACATCATTTTGTTGTTATATAAATAATGGCCATGTCTCATATGTAGAGCATGCCACTACAACACACAGAACTTTTGAAGGCAAGCATACTAATGACATATGCAAACAAAGAAATACTTCATGATTCAGTAGTGCTCTGTTTATGCATGTCGTTAGCACTGTTGCTTTCCAAAGTCCTGTGTGTTGTCCTGGCATGCTCTAAATATGTGACGTGACCATTATTTATGTAATGCTAAATGTGATGTAGCTTAAACTGTTTTAACCCTAATCCGTGAATTAGGTCTGTGACTGAAACCGTTCGATATTTGGGTTTTAAACAGAAAAGCAGCTGATGATCAAACATACATTTTATGCAATAACTGACATTATTTTGCTAAATCAGTGTCGAGATATTATAAGCAAATAAAACGTACTGGTGAGAATTACGATTAACTTACATACTGATCTGTAGACAATAGAATTACCTGAGTTAATTTTACTTATATTTCATACACTTTTTTCCGAGAGTCGCGTGGTATCGTTATCGGCTCATGGTCAAATATAATAGATCCTGCAATTTTGGAAGTTATCAAATTTTCTATTATTAAATTTAATTAAATAAAGAAACTTGACGCTAACCATTAGCTGAGCACCGTGTACACGCTTTGCAGTGGAGGTGATGCTTCACCAGCCATGGCACTAAACGGTAGGGCGAAGGTAACCAACAAAATTAATGTACACGAAAGAATAATAAGTTACTTTTCAAAAATTAAAGTAAATATGTCTCTTAATTATGTGCATTTTACGTACGAATCGTGTACTTAATTACAAAGGTTATAATTTCAAATAATTATATTTAATTGTCTTTAAAAAATATTCAGCAAATAATATTCAGAAGAGAAGTACAGTGAGGGCAACAAATTAAACGGTGGATTTCTGGTTCGGACGAATACGTAGACAAAGATGAAGATCAATTGCGAACACTTTGATGCATTTATTTCCTTACAACACTTCTACAGTGTGTACCAGAAAAGCTGTTTTCCTATGTAACTTACATATAATTAGTGAAGGAATATTTATTCAGGTAGATAAACATAAGGAACGTTAATCTTGTTGTGGAGATGTCAACATCGTTTATTTAGTTATTTTCCAAAGAGTTACAGCAACAGGCTATGACTTTTTCAAGAGAACATTATTTCTTTGAATCAAGTTGTTACTGCTGTGATCTTCAATCCGAAGACTGGTTTGATGTAGCTCTCCAAGCTGCTCTATCCTGTGCAAGCCTCTTCATCTCCAAATAATTATTACAACCTATATCCTTCTGAATCTGCTTGCTGTATTCATCTCTTGTTCTTCCTCTATGGTATTTACCTCCCATATTTTCCTCCAACACTAAACTGGTGAGCTCTTGATGTCTCAGAATGTTTCCTATCAATCGATCCCTTCTTTCAGTCAAGTTGTACCATCCAAATTTCATGTCTCCCTAGCACTAATCATTACTTTCTCATTAGTTACGTGATCTACCAGTCTAATCTTCAACGTTCTTCTGTAACACCGCAGTTCTCTTTTTGTCTGAACTGTTTATCGTCCATGTTTCACTTCCATGCATGGCTACACTCAAGACAAATATCTTCATAAAAGCCTTTTATTCTCTCAGCAATCACCCGATTTAATTCGACTACATTCGATTATTCTTGTTTTGCTTTTGTTGATCTTCCTTATATCGCGAAATAGGGGAGATAGTGTCACAGACATGATACATGAATTGGAGTGGCAATCATTAAAACAAAGGCGTTTTTCGTTACGACGGGATCTTCTCATGAAATTTCAATCACCAGTTTTCTCCTCCGATTGAGAAAACATTCTGTTGGCACCCACCTACACAGGGAGAAATGATCATCACGATAAAATAAATCAGGACTCGCACGGAAAAATTTAATTGCTCGTTTTTCCAGCGTGCCGTTCGAGAGTGGAACGGTAGAGAGACAGCATGAAGGTGGTTCATTGAACCCTCTCCCAGACACTTTATTGTGAATAGCAGAGTAATCACATAGATGTAGATGTTGATATCATCCTTTCAAGACTGTCCATTCCGTTCAATTGCGCTTCCAACCACTTTGCTGTCTCTGACAGAGTTTCAGTGTTATCGGCAAACGTCAAAGTTTCTGTTTCTTCTCCCTCAACTTTAATTTCTTTTGCAGCTTTTTCTTTTGTTTCCTTTATTGCTTGCTCAACATACAGACAGAATAATATCGGGGATAGGCCTCAATCTTGTCTCACTCTCTTCTCAACCAGTGCTCCCCAACTCTTATAATTGCTGTCTCATTACTGTATCAGTTTTAAATAGCCTTTCGTCCCCTGCATATTACCCCTGCTACCCTCGAAATTTCTAAGAGAATATTCCAGTCAGTACTGTCAAATGCTTTCTCTAAGTCCACAACTGCTATAAAATAGTTTTGCTTTTCCTTTACCTATATTCTAACAGAAGTCGTAGAGTTAATATTTCCTCGGTAATCCTATATTTTTTCGAAATCCAAACTCATCTTCCGCGAGACCGCCTTCTAGCAGTTTTTCCATTCTACTCTTAAGAATTCGTGTTATTATTTTGCAACCATAACTTACTAAACGATAGCTCGGTAATGTTCACACCTGTCTGTACTTGCTTTCTTTGTAATTGGTATCGTTGCATTTTTCTTTAATTCTGTGGCTATTTGCCTGTTTCGCACATTTTGCACTCCACACGGAAGAGTTTTGTTATGGCTGACTCTCGCAAGGCTAACAGTAGTTCTGACGAAATGTCATCTTCTCCGGCGGCCCTGTTTGGACTTCGGTCTTTCAGTGCTCCGTCAAATTTTTCTCGCATTATCATATATCCCACCTCATCCTTCAGCTGCGTTATCTTCCATTGTTTTACCTTCAAGTTTGTCTACCTTGTATAGGTTAAAAATATACAACTTCTACCTTTCACCTTTCCATTCTTTGTTTAGGAGCGGTTTTACATCTGAGCTCTTGGTATTAATGCAGGTGCTTCTCTTTTCTCCAAAGGCCTCTTTAATTTTCGTGTAGGCTGTATCCTTCTTTCCCCTAGCGAAATATGCTTCTAAATCCTTACATTTGTCCTCTAGCTATCCCTGCTTACACATTTCGCGCTTCCCGCCAGTCTCATTTTTAGACGTTCGTATTCCTTTTGGCTTGCTACATTTGCTGCATTTTTATATTTCCTCATTTCATTAAATTCAGTATCTCCTGTGATATCCAAGGATTTCTACTAGGCCTTATCTTTTTACCTATATCATTGCTGCCTTCACTATTTCATCCGTGAAGACTACCAATTCACCTTAAACTGTATTCCTTTCCCCCGCCATAGTCACTTGTTGCCTAATGCTCCCTCTGAACCTCCCAACAATCTCTGTTTCTTTCATCTTATCCAGATCCCATTTCCTTTTGAAATTGCTCCAGTTTTAATCGAGAAGTTCATAACTTAACAAATTTTTATCAGAGTCCACACTTGCCCCTGGAAATGTCCTACAATTTAAAATATGGTTCCGAAATCACCATCTTACCATTATATAAATTTCAAACCATACCGTTGTCTCCAGGTCGCTTCCACGTATACCACTTTCTTTCATGATTCTTAAAGCAAGTGTTGCGATTACCAGGCACCTTTACCTTCCATTTCTTTTTTCCTGTTCATATTCACCGACTATTTTTTCTTCTCGTTCTTTCCCTACCTAATTCCAATCTCTCAACATAGTTAATTTTTCGTCCCTTAACTATCTGAATAATTTCTTTTATTTAATACATACATTTCTTTAATCTGTTCATCATCTGCGGAGCTAGTTGGCATATAAAATTTTACTATTGTGTTGAGTGTGGGTTTAGTCTCGATCTTGGCTGCAATAATGTGTTCACTGTGCCGTCCATAGTAACTTGCCCGTGTTCCAATTTTCCTATTCATTATTAATGCTGCGGGTCCTTCTGCATTGTTTGATTTTGTATTTATAAACTGGTATTCATCTGACCAAAATTACTGTTCCTCCTGCCACCGAACTTTACTAATTCTCACTGTATCTAATTTCAACCTGTCTATTTCCGCTTTTAAGTGTTACTAACTATCTGCCCGATTATAGAATCTAACATTCCACGCCACGACCATTAGAATGCCAGTATGTAGCTGACGTATTTAAACCAACTGGGTACAAATCTGCTTACATCAGCTTCCTATCACTTTGAGTTGGGGACACGAAAAGCATTGAATGTTTCTAGTATCGTGACTAAAAATGTCAGAAATTTAATTTAAACTGATATGTACACAATTGGTATAAACACGACAGCTATATGACAGGATAGAACACTGTTCTATTTAAGAAATTATAACTCGTTACTATGTGTCTCTGAAAAGTAACCAAGTAAATTAATTTCGCAACGCCTCAGAAAGAGTAACGTGTCTTAGTTTTACCTGTCTAAATAAATATTTTACACTTACTGCTTTGTAAATTACAGAGAAGTATACCTTATGTGCAACACCTTGTATATTGCACTAAATATAAATATTCTTGTCTTCTCCAATTTTGTTTTAGGGCACATGGGAGCTGTCAAATGTCGTAATATCCATTGTTGTTTGTTGTGGTCTTCAGTCCTGAGACTGGTTTGATGCAGCTCTCCATGCTACTCTATCCTGTGCAAGCTTCTTCATCTCCCAGTACCTACTGCAGCCTACATCCTTCTGAATCTGCTTAGGATATTCATGTTTTGGTCTCCCTCGTCGATTTTTAACCCTCCACGCTGCCCTCCAATACTAAATTGGTGATCTCTCGATGTCTCAGAACATGTCCTACCAAGTTGTCAAGTTGTGCCACAAGCTCCTCTTCTCCCCAATTCTATTCAATACCTCCTCATTAGTTACGTGATCTACCCATGTAATCTTCAGCATTCTTCTATAGCACCACATTTCGAAAGCTTCTATTCTCTTCTTGGCTAAACTATTTATCGTCCACGTTTCATTTCCATACATGGCTACACTCCATACAAATACTTTCAGAAACGACTTCCTGACATTCAAATCTATACTCGATGTTAGAATCTTTTATTTAATTAAGGTAAATACATTGTTTGTTCTCTATCAAAATCTTTCATTTGCTAACTACGCCTATCAGTAGTTAGTGCCTTCAGTAATTAGAATCATTTACTTAGCTGGCAGTAGTGGCGCTCGCTGTATTGCAGTAGTTCGAGTAACGAAGATTTTTGTGAGGTAAGTGATTCATGAAAGGTATACGTTATTGTTAGTCAGGGCCATTCTTTTGTAGGGATTACTGAAAGTCAGATTGCATTGCGCTAAAAATATTGTGTGTCAGTTTAGTGTTGATCAGAATAAGTAAAGAGAGAAATGTCTGAGTACGTTCAGTTCTGCTCAGCTGTTGGAAAATCAAATAACGTAAGAGGTTTATCAGCACAGTAATTCATAAATTTTTAAGGGGACGTTTCAATACATAATGAAACGTAGTATCAAGAATTTGGTCAACAATTTCTATTGCAGGAATCATCATATTCATTGTAGTTATATAAGAAAGAATGATTATATTAGTATTAGGGATGGGAATGGAAGGCTTAGATTTGCTAGAATAGTTCTGGGAAAGTGCATTGCATCTGGTAAGAAATTTGCATTTAAGACGATAGCGGGGCCAAATGCAGTGTATTCCTCCAGTGTTTGGTTCCCTTGTCAAGTACTCACGGCAGCAGATATCTAAGGAATTATATGGGCATATATTTTAAAATTTTCAAGACAAAATTATAGATATATCGATATATGGGTCGTTATTTCTAGTATTAACAGGAATATAAAAACATGATAAAAGCAACAGAAACGATTAACAATCATTTAAAAATTGACAAATACATTATTGACCATCCAATGTGGGCTTTCACGGCCGATATTGTCTTCATTTAAAACTTCGGGTCTGATAGGCTGTGATCGATATATAAAACTCTCCCCTGTCATTTCGTCTCCGATTTCGGGAGACATCCTCTGAGGTAAAGAGCGAACTGCATGATACATCCCTCCGAGGATAGATGTCTCCCGCACTCAGAGATGAAACGTCAGGGGAGAGTTTTATACATCGATCACGGCCTATCAACCCGGAACTTCTAAGTGAAGAAAATACTTTATTACATCCAACATTTATGAACCAGGATTCACCCATAGTCTGGGTGTACCGACACGTTAGCTCAGCTTGTTCCGTCAGAGGGAGTGCTGGCCTCTGTAATGAAGAAACGGAGTGAAGTATGCAGCGATGAACTTGCGTGTTATATGACGTCCGCCAGACCAAATGCCTAGAGAAATGTTGGAAAAAAAGAAGGGCAGCGTCGCTGACTGGCAATCAAAAGGCCTTGGTCCCGGGTTCGAACCTCGCCAGGGATTAAGTTTCCGATAAAAATCATGGCAAGTCATCCTCGTTCTGCCAACGGCCTTGTCAAAGATGGCGGAGGAGCAGACTGAGGTTCATGGCACTCTTTTGCTCTTAGGGTGGGGGAGCGCCTTTAAAAGGCTGAAGAATCTTTAATGATCAACGCTATGGGGATGCAGAAGGGAATGTAAACCACTGTATCAAGACACATAATGCGTATCCACAGGACATGTAGCCTGCAGATGATAGAGTGCCATGATGACTTCTCCACTGGGAAAGATTCTGGACTAGACCAGGGCAGGAATGAAGAGGAGGAGGTGACCATCAGGAAAAGATTCAACAACCAAAGAAAGGATAACGTTCTACGAGTTGAGGCGAGGAGTGTCAGTTGTTTGAACGAGGTAGGGAAGCTAGAAAATCTGAAAAGGGAAATGCTAGGGCTCAATCTAGATAATAGAAGAGCTCAGTAGGAAGTTCAGTTGAAAAGGAATGGACATATCTAAAAATAGCAGTCACAGAAGTAGGAAAGAAAAACATAAGTACAAGGAAGGTAACTGCGAGGAAACCATACGTAACAGAAAAAATACTTCAGTTGATCGCCGGAAGAAGAAGTACAAAAATGCTCAGGGGTATTCCGAATTGCAGAAATAGGAGTCACTTAGGAATGAAATAAATAGGAAGTGCAGGGATGCTAAGACGAATGCTTACATGAAAATGGGAAGAAATCTAAAAACCAGTAATTGTCAAAAGGACTGATTCAGCATACAGAAAATCAAATCGGTGTTCGGTGAAATTTAAGGAAACGTCGGATAACATTAAGAGTGCAGTGGAAATGCCACTGTTAAATGCAGAGTACACAGCGGATAGGAGGAAAGAGTACGTTGAAAGCCTCTACAGAGGGTGAAGACTTGCCTCATGACGTGATAGAAGAAGAAACAGGAGTCGACAAGTATGATATAGGGGATCCCGTATTAGAGTCCGAATTTAAAGGTGCTCAGGAAGACTTGAGATCAAAGATGGCAAAAAGGATAGACAACGTTCCGTCAGAATTTCTGAAATCAATGGAGGAAGTGGCAACCAAATGACTATTCAAGTTGGAGTGTAGTATCTATGAGAAAACTCATGCATCCAAGATGCTGACACAAGGATAATATACCCTTTAAATGACCATCAGTTTGGTTTTAGGAAAGGTGAATGCACCATAGAGGCCGTTCTGTTGTTGTCCTTGATAATGGAAGGAAACCGGAAGAAAAACCAAGACGCGCTCGTAGGATTTGACCAAGAAAAAGCGCTCGACAATGTAAAATGGCGCAAGATGTTCGAATTTCTGAGCAAAATAGGAGTAAGGTATAGGGAAAGACGGGTAATATACAGTATGTACAAAACCAAAGGGAACCATAAGACTGCAATACCTTTCACCTCTACTGTTCAAATCATACATCGATGAAGCAATTCCAGAAGTAAAAATAAGCTTCAAGTATGGTATTAATTCAGGGTGAAAGGATTTCAGTGTTAAGATTTGCTCATAACACTGCTATCCTCTGTGAAAGTGAAGATCGATTACGCGATCTATTGAATGGAATGAACAGTCTAATGAGCACTGAATAAGGATTGAGAGTAAATCGCAGAAAGACGAAAGTAGTGAGAAGTAGCAGAAATGAGAACAGCGAGAAACTTAACATCATGGTTTGTGCTCACGATGTAGATGAAGTTAAGGAATTCTGCTAGCTAGCAGCAAAACAACCCATGACGGACGGAGCAAGAAGGACATAAAAAGCAGTCTAGCACTGACAGAGTGCTCTCTCTGGCCGAGAGAAGCTGGCCGAGAGAAGTCTACTAGTATCAAACATAGGCCTTAATTTGAGGAAGACATCTCGGAGAATATGCGTTTGGAGCACAGTATCGTGTGGTAGTGAAACGTGGACTATGGGACAACCGCAAAAATATGGCGAATATAAGCATTTGTGATGTGGTGCACCAGAAGAATGTTGAAAATTATGTGGACTGATAAGGTACGGAATGAGGAGACTGTCTGCAGAATCGGAGAGGAAAGAAATATATGGAAAACACTGACAATAAGGAGAGACAGGACATAAGGGAATAAATTCCAGTGTACTAAAGCGAGATGTAGATAGTAAAATGGTAGAGGAAGAAAGAGATTGGAATTCATTCAGAATAGTATTAAGGGCGTAGGTTCCAACTGTTATTCTGAGAATAAAAAGTTTCTACAGGAGAGGAGTTCGTTACTGGACGCATGAAAATGAAAACAGAAGACCGAAAAAAACTTTCCTTTCTTTGTTCCAGCCGCTCAGTAGGTAAGAGGAGCGTATATTCTGTGTCACAGTTGAAAGCAGGTAACTTCTCCCATTCTGATACAGTGTTGTCAACAGTTGTGTGCCTTTTCACGTCGTACCTATCGATTGAAGTAGTAGAAATCACACACAGAAGTAACAAGCTTTCATGCATAATCATTACAGATATAGTCAAGTTCAAATCTGATGCTCACTTGAAGTACTGAACACGAAATTAAATTAAGCCCATTGCAAGACGTTCACTGTCAGATTTCAAAGATTGGTAGTAGTTGTAATGAGCAAGTAATCTGCCGATGAAAACTAGATAGCCTACAAGAAAACACAGAAAATAAAAAATATCGAAAGCGATATTCAGTATACAATATCGGTTAATCGAATTAACGGTAACCTAAATATCTACAACGCACATCGAAAGTACTTGAATGAATACCGATATCTTTTATATCGACATTTTTTGTCCATCCATAGAATGAATGTAGGGAAGTGCTGCTAGGATCACCACAGGCCCGTACAGGCCTCCCCAAAGAAACGTTTAGGAGACTTAAAATTGGAATCCTTGGAAGAAAGAGACTAATCTCGACAAACTTCGTTGGGTAAATTTGGAGAAGCTGTATTCGAAAAAGACAATGTGTCAGTTCTGTTATCGACGTCGTATACGTCGTGTAGGGCTCATCAGAACACCATAGGCGAGACTAGGACTCTACGTTTTTTCCTTGTCCAGTGTGCTAATAGAATGAAAGAAAGAACGCTGAAAACGTTAATGTCGGTAGAAAGTTCCCTCAGTTGCACAGTGTCTTGCGGAGTATACAGTATGTAATGAAAAGTATCCGGACACCTCTTAGCGGATGCTGATATGGTGTGTGCGTACCTTCTTTATGACGGCTTGAACTCTACTGGGATCATTTTCAAAGTGGTGTCCGAATGTCTGTGGAGGAGCTGAAACCAGAGAAGGTAGTGATATTGGACGGTGGGGTTTGGAGCTAAGTCGACGTTCTTTCTTGACCCAATCGTGTTGTTTTGGGTTAAGGTTGGGACTCTGGGCATGACAGTTCATTTTATTAACATCATTTTCCAGAGACCAATGCCTCGCAGATGCTGCTTTATGAAAGAGTGCAATGTAATTCTGATACAAACAGTCATCGTCTGATGCTACAGCAGTGTTTTTCAACATGTGGGTCGCGATCCCCGAAGGGGGAAGGGGGGGGGGCGGTCGCAGGAGAGAGCAGTTAGAGCATGGCTGGTAACGTATGTTTCGTGACGATCATCTGCTATGGTATAAATGTCACACGAAAGTCACAAAGTTTTGTGAAAGCACCTTGCAAATTTGCTCAAGTTCAGATCTGGTACTTATTTATAATAATGAATACGAGTTTAATTTAAACCTGTTGAAGAGTTCAAATACGCAAACACTTGTAGCAGTGAGAAGCAACACGATGTCTTCTCACCCCCACGCCTCTACCGCGGCAAAGAATATAATTATATCTCTGCCCGCAGAGCACTGCGGCCTCTTTTCACATTGCGCTTGATTTATCGATCAGTATAGTATCAATAGAAAGAAAATTAAATACGTTGCTTTTGAAATCGCTGACATACTTTTATTATGGTTCGGGGGGTCGCCAGAATATTTTTACTGGGAAATGGGTCACGTATTCAAAAAGGTTGAAAAACACTGATCAACAGTACACAGCACATAATGCTGCGCTGTGGCCTAGATGTTTATCTTAGGCCAATTCGAGGCTGTTTCCTGGCTGAGTGGACCGTAAGTGTCCAGCACAAGTTTGTTCTTCTCGACTTCACCGACGTCATTGTGGTATATTTTAAACAGTTATCGTTCAGTTTGTTAGGAAAATTCATACAATTTGTAATTTATTTACTAAAATAGTTCGATACATTTAATTTCTCGTGTAAAATATTTTTCATCAATTTTCTTTTTTGAGTAATATTTTTCAATAGTACTTAAGTTTTTTTTAAACTACTTACAAAATTATAAAATTTGGTACATCTAAGTAAAAAAAAAATGTAGGACGCTAGTTTTACTGTGAGAGGTTTGGGACGCAGCTTTGACCGTTTACGAGGGATCATCTGGTGCGGATCTGCTTTCAACGTCAAAACTTTCTCCCAGCGAATACTTCACGTGACGTAATGTGTCTCTGGAATTCCGTGGCGTGTCATACTGTCGAAAGTTGCTGTGAATAGCCCCCGTTTAAATACTCTGCGCAGCCTTCTGCCGTCAAGTTCCTGGGCGTTCAGTTTGAATCGATCTATGTCGGTTTCATCGATCTCAAATACTTTTTTTAGAGCTTTGTATTCCAGAAGACGCTCACCTGTCACGTGTACAGCTAGGGCGCACTGCGCATCTGCAGCTACGCTTTCATTGCAGGGAAGTGTCAAAGCAACGGGAGCTTCCCAGGAAAGCGAGAACAAGCTACACCACTACCAAGACGTATATTAAGCTCGCTTGTAGTTATTCCGAGCTCAATATGCAAGAATACGCTACTGCATATGAGGAGACACGAAGGAAAGAATGGAATAACTGCGACGGAAAGAATGGAATAAATGTTTGTAAAGAAAAGTAGTTTTCTCCATATCAAAGAAAGCAACGGGAGCTTCCCAGGAAAGCGAGAACAAGCTACACAACTACCAAGACGTATCTTAAGGGGATACGGAATCACCTATCCCCGCAATGTTAATACATGCCTACTATAGGGAACATTTTCTCACAAACTACTGGAGACAGAGAGGTAAAAATTTTACTGTATGTGCATTCATATGTTACAACAATACTGAAACAACAGTTTATTGTCAAAGTATTTTCTTACAGAGATATTGTACATTTATTTTTAAGTAAATTTTTTCCATCGCTTTTTACTAGACTATCACCCCTAAGTCTTTTGTAAATCAAGTAATTAAAAAATCGTTGTTTCAGTATGTAATAGGGACCTATGTCACTACGTCATAAAAATTTCAGACTTCTAGGTTGACCAGTACCTGAGATAATGTTCCTAGATGAAGTAAAAAGTAAACTTACGGGAAACGGAGAAAGAAGATTAAAACATTCCTGATCCGTAGCTAATACCCCCTTCACAGTCTTCATAATCATCTTCAAGTCTTCTTTTGGCACCCCTCTGCACCTGTCTTGCTTTTTTCACTAATGTCTTGATTATATTATCAGCATGCCTTAGTCTGTGCTGATCTAAAAAGAACATAGCACGTACCGTACGGGAACCAACACACATACCCAACTTTTGAAGGACCTGGCATTTAGTTATATTTCCAAGATTGAAGGTTGCCACAGCATCATACACACCAAAATGTAGTGTATTAATTCCGACAAACACTGTTTTTGGGAGACGATGCCATATCACACTATTCAAGCACTCGTTGGGGTTCTGCGTTTTTCCGTGAAGACATTTCATCAGAAGACTTCTGTCAGCCAGATCTCTGAAAATGGGCTTTATTTCTGCCATGATGGCTGATGGTAGACTGTGGTGGTGAATGTATTTCTCTCCTGTTGTTAGTCCCCTATTGTATTTACACCAGCTGTTTTCACCTTTGGGGCACAAACCATGTTGTGGATGCTCATCCGTGGATGCGGTGTGGAAATATAAAGCCCATATAGCTCTCCTCATTTCTTCAAGATTGCCTGTATTTTGCCTGATTGCAAGGCCATAGCAGTTCTGAATGTGGTCTACTATGGAATCAGTCAATCTTCCTCTGCCATCCAAGGTTTTCCCATCATCTAGTTTTTTCCCTTTCATAACTGATTTTAACCTTCTCAGCCTGGCACCCATTCTCTTCTGCACATGTCCTATACATTCAAGTTTGCTTATATTTACACTGTTCCCATATGGTTTGCTTTCCAAAACTTCTTTGAATGCTTTAGAGTCACCATCTCCCAGATATTTGACATAGCGAACATTATACCACTGTGAAGAGCGATGAAAAATTTTCTTCACCCAAGCAACCTCCATGCCACCACTACTACCATAATAATTAGCAATACAGTCATCACTGTGTTCATTTTTCAGCCTGCCTGTGCACCTACAGTATTTAGACATTATTGCAACATCAATAACCTTGCCAGTATCAACACTAGTTGCTGTTACAACACCATTGTTGGAGGTGTGGCCCCTTTTCTGCCACGTGCCATCAAACGCCACTGTGAGGTCACGACTGCCGTCATTTTCTTCCACTGCTTCTTCCACAGCAACCTGCATTGACTTCTGTGCTACATCTTCAACTGCAGATCCTAGTACATAATTGTAAGCTTCAAACTTTGAAGGTGCACTTGGAAGATTTAGAACACCACATAGCATATCACCAGCTGCTTTGCCCTTACCAATTGCTCGCAATCCATAAACTAACCTAATATTTACACTATAAAGTTCAGTTTTCTTGTATCCATTATTTACAGTTACTGAAACCGAACTTGGAAACTTACAGCTGTATTTACAAACACTGCATATTAAATTAAACTGGGCAGCCAGGCCAACATGGGATTCTACTTTCAGAGAAACGTTTCCATGACATTTTTTGCAGCACAAACTGTTTTCAAGAGCTTCACACAATATATTCTTATCAATGAGTTCAAAAACTTCATTCCCTCTATCAAGTAAATTATATTTCTCTTCCAAATCTCTTAGTTTTTTATGAGAAGCACTGTTTTCATTTGGTGTAAGTTCGTTCGGCAAATCAGTAATAAGTGGATTCACATTTTCCAACAGTGATGATGATGAACTGCTTTGCTTTGCTAATGAATCATTATTTCTTTTCTTTTGCCAGTTCACACGCTTTTTAAATACTTTTGCTTTAGCTCTAGGCATTTTCACTGCGAAAAATGAAGCACTAAATACGAAATAACTCAACAACAACTACTTTCTTATATCACACTGTTTACAAAACAGTCCCGCCACAAAGTCAAAGAGTAACTTGAGGAAACCAGAGAGAAACATTTTCGGGCAACTAGTGTATAAATAGTCGCTGGAAACCGGGATATTTGAATTCATGTCACTTTAAAGGTACTGCCAAAAAGTTCATGGTCAGCCACGAGAGACGTGTATAACTAAAGCGCAATACCCGATCTCACAAATATATAAAAATAAAATAGTTATAATTGTAGTAGAGCTATGTATGATACGTCATTTTAAAGAGGAAACATGGCAGAATATAATACGCCAATAAAAAAAAATTCGATTTTTTAACCCAAAATCCGATTCCGTATCCCCTTAAACGCGCTTGTAGTTATTCCGAGTTCAGTATGCGAGAATACGCTACTGCATATGAGGATACACGATGGAAAGAATGGAATAACTGCTACGGAAAAAATGGAATAAATGTTTGTAAAGAAAAGTAGTTTTCGTCCATATCAAGGAAATGTTCCCTAGAGGAGGCATTATAACGTTGTGTTTTGTTTTGAAGCAACTCAGAGGGTCCTATCACTGTACAGATAATGACAGTACCCAGCAGCGAACGTCCAGAGGAATTATGAGTCATAGAAAAAGATGCCAAACATTTTCTGAAAGTTAGACAAAAAAGAGGCTAAAATAATCCTATGGATAAGGGTTGCCAGAAAAAATTTAGCATCAACCGGAAACATGTACACATATGAATATGGGTTTGTAAAACAGGTAAGAACAAAAATTTGGTAAAAGTTACTTAGGGTAATAGATAGTGGCTTCACTGTGCATGTTCATCCTTTTGTTCATTCATACCTCGTATTCCATAAATATATTGATGAGAAGACCCTTGAAGTATTTGGGTCGAGTCGTATTATACATTAAGCAACAGAGGCAGTCTCTACAGACTACTTTAGCACTCTAAAACCAGCTATGACAAGTGCTAATCTTCTCACATGGATAACTATTACTGCTCGATTATTTTACTTAAGTATATTGTGAGAAAAACAACGGCTTTGAAAAAGGCACTGACCGCTCTCCTGCACTAGTCAGCTTCCATTTTCATTTAATACTTCAGTCTATTTATGTACACACAGGATATCATAAGATGACCGTACACTCTCAAAAAATCCATCTTTTCCTGTAAGTTACAAGAGTATATTTACGTTTTGAATATTTTAGGATGTAGAATTTTCTGCTTGATATTGGATGAAAACCTGTTGAATACGTTGGCAGCTGAATATGCATTATCTGATCAAAATCTTCCGGACATCCGTCAGCATGAAAGGCGGCGAGGAGTATTATTAGTAAGGGAGCAGCAACGGTGAGAGTGGGTCGGTCAGGAGAGCTCAGTAAATTCGAACGTGGACTCTTTATTGGATGCCAGCTGAGTAACAAATCCCTCAGAGCATTTCAGACCTTCTAAAGCAGTCCATGTCCACCGTTGATGATGTGATTGTGGAGTGGAAAGGAGAAGGAACAACCATAGCTAAACTAAGACCAGGCTGCCTCATGTAATGACGGGCAGGGACATTCGAGAATTGCGGTTGGTGGTTGCAGAACATTGTATGAAACCAGTGAAACGAATGACTCGGAAGTTGCTGCGCGGGATTTGCCGAGCGGTCTTAGGTGCTGCAGTCATAGACTGTGCGGCTGGTCCCGGCGGAGGTTCGAGTCCTCCCTCGGGCATGGGTGTGTGTGTTTGTCCTTAGGATAATTTAGGTTAAGTAGTGTGTAAGCTTAGGGACTGATGAACTTAGCAGTTAAGTCACATAAGATTTCACACACATTTCAACATTTGACTCGGCAGTTCCAGAATCCCAGCAGTCCAGCAAGCACATTACCGTACCTAGGGAGTTAAGGAGAATGGAGTACAGTGGTTGAGCAGCTCGTCGTAAGCCAAACATTTCTATAGTCAACGATAAGCAACGCTTGAGGTGGTCTGAAGAGCGACGCCTCTGGACAGTGGGTGACTGGAAACGAGAGATTTGGAGAGACGAATCACCCTATACCCTGTGGAAATCTGATGGAAGGGTTTGGGTTGGGTGAATGCCTGGAGATCGTTACCCGCCATCATGTGCAGTGCCAACTCCGAAGCACAGACAGACGCGACGATGTGGTCGTGTTTCTCGTCGTCATGGTGTGACCCTCTCATATCCCGTTAATTAAACGCTAAATTTGGAAGGATATGTACACATTTTTCAGCATTGTATGCTGAGTACTGTATAGGAACAGTTCTGAGACGATGAGTGTGTCAACATTACAGTGCAGCCTGTCATACAGCAGTATCTGTGAGGCATTGGTTTTGGACAATGATATTCCTGAAACGAACTGGTCTGCCCCGAGTCCCGACCTGAACCCAAAGAAACACATCTCGGATGAGACAAAACGTAGACTTCACTCCAGATCCCAGCGTCCAACATCACTATCTTCTCTCATTTCAGCTCTTGAGGGAGAATGGGCTCCACAGACGTTCGTACAGCTCACTGAAACTGTACTCAGTAGAGTTCAAGCTGTCATAATGACAAAGGGTGGACACCCCCCTTCCCCCATATCAGTGTCTACTAATAGGCGTCCGCATACTTTTGATCGCTGCTGTAATTCTTCATTCCGAACCCTAGACAGAAATGCATAGTCCATACGGAAATTATGCTCACTTCTTGTATTGTTGTTGCAAATTTCGCAACTGGTCCTAAATTAATTCTTATTATTAACCTCAAATACTGTTACGGAATAAATGTATTGGCACTTAAGCGTGTGTCCAAAAGGTATTTCCGCAATATCTCAATTATCAATTTTATCTAGTTTTCCTGCATACTTATGGAGAATAAACAACTTTTTGTCCTTATCTATATCGCATGTCACAAACTATATATGGCTCAAATGGCTCTGCGCACTATGGGACTTAACTACTGAGCTCATCAGTCCCATAGAACTCAGAACTACTTAAACCTAACTAACCTAAGGACTGTAGCACCCAGAACCGCTCGGTCACTCCGGTCGGCTCACAAACTACATAATTACATATTGTCTCAAGGTGGGGAATGAAGAATATTCGAAGAGGCTCAACACAGTAATACTTTATCTGGCAAATACATGTTGTTCTTGGAATATTAATTTCTTCAAATTATACCAAAAGCTAAGTAACCATTCCCATTATAATCAGCGTCAATTGAAGTGGCACATGCTATAAAGTACTTGGATGTAACAGAGCGTGACAATGTAACGCGAGTATATTCAATTGCAATTAATGTAAAATGGTAGACTTTACTATATACTGGAAAATATCACATTAAGTATGAGAGAACATGTCTATGAAACGCTTCTACGCTCAATTAAGTCGAACTATTAGAGCGGGATAAGTATCGGACAGCGATCGTATAAAAAGATGGACGGTGTGAACAGTCACGTTCGATTCGCCTGATCACGTCACAAAGGTCTTCCAGTACCTGACCTGACGAGGATATGGGCACCATATAACGAAAATTTACTTACAAGACATCGATAATCTGCTTACAAGATGGAATTACGAATAATTTTGCTCCATAAATATTTCCTTCGTGGACAATGTGGACATACATTGGGGTAATAAGAGATAGTGTGCTGAATTCTGTCCACATTACTGTACTTGATGGTACATAGGCCCCTCTGCGAAGTACGTTACAGCGCTTTACTGAATGTAGTTAAAAATTGTATGTTTATTAGACTGGTATACAATTTAGTCTACTTTTGCTTACAAACCAATTGTAGGTTGCCACACTATTCCTGATGTATAGTTTGATCACTCTGTGCAGGACTGCCATTGAAGAAACATGTTGTTTTAGATGCCGCTCGTGTTCCATCATCAGTTGTGGCTCCTACAGTTCTTCGTAGCAGATGGCGATAGCTGAGAATTGATTACATCCCCTATTACTCCTGGCCAATCACATACTGTCATGTATGACGTCATCAGCTTGCTCTCATTGCTTCCCAAATATCAAATACTAGGTACACGATGTACGAGGCGTGTTTTTTAAGTGCGTACCGTTTTGAAATTAAAAGAAGGCGTGCTAAGATATCTCAATAATTTTATTTTTACATGAAAGCCTTGTACCTTAATCTACTTTCTACATAATTTCCGTCAATATTGAGGCACTTCTCATACGTTTTACCAGTTTTTGAATACCCTCCTAATAGAAGTCTGCCGCCTGACTTGTTACCCACTGCATCACCACTGTTTTGACTTCGTCATCGTCTTGAAGAAGCAGACCGCCCAGGTGTTTCTTCAAGTGCAGGAACAGATGTAGTCACTGGGCGCAAGATCGGTGCTGTACGGAGTATGATCTAGAGTTTCCCATCGAAAAGATGTGTTGAGATCTTTGGTCTGATTCGCCACATGCGGACGGGCATTGTCTTGCAGCAAGACGATGCACTTGCTCAACTTTCATGGACTGTTGCTTTCATTCTGGTGTGACGTAGGCCACCCATGTTTCATCACCCGTAACAGTTTGGCTTAAGAAATCATCACGGTCGTTGTGGTACCACCCAAGGAAAGTCAATGCACTGTCTAAACGTTTGATTTTGTGTACATCCGTCAACAATTTCGGTACCCAACGTGCGCACAATTTTCGGTAATTTAAGTGCTCGGTCACAATGCCATACAAAACACTACGAAAAACATTATGAAAGCCATCCCGCAAGGAGGAAATCGTAAAGCGTCTGTTTTCTCTCACCTCATTGTCCACTTCCTGCACCAAACTCTCATTAACACCGAAGGACGCCCACTCCGTTGTTCATCATGCACATTTGTGCGGCCATCTTTAAATGCTCTCAGCCACTTTCTTACCATTCCATCACTCATAATGTTTTCTCCGTAAACTGCACAGAGCTCACGATGAATATCGATCGCTTTTAGGCCTTTAGCACTAAGAAATCTTATAAAAGCCCGTACTTCACAGTCGGCGGGACTCAAGATTATCGGAGGTATCTTAAGCACTCAGTACACAGCGTAAACAAGGAAGAATCAGACTGTAATGGCGTCAGTGTGTAGATTAAGGTACAGGCTTTCATGTAAAAATAAAATTATTGAGATATCTTATCACGTCTTGTCTTTAAATTTCACAACGGTACTTACTTAAAAAACACGCCTCGTATTTCCTGCAAGTAACTGCGCGGCAGCAGCCTGCCCAGCAGTTTCAGCCTTACCAGTGCACCGCCAGTTGTAAAGACGGATTCTAAATACACCACCTGGCGTTGTGGGATCTAAACTTGTACGCTGCAGTAACATGCAGCCAAAACTGCGAACGTGTGAATGTACTACAATTTCGGAGAAGTTACCATGTTCTGAGAAGTAGAAATTTCCGTTATATTCATGGAAGTATGGAGAACACGAACATCTTACAACAGCCCTATTTCTAGCTGTTGTGATAAAATACAATAGGCAAATACGTACAAACGTCTCGTGTTAATTATCCTAAAAGGGGAACCCTATTTCCTCATTTTTTATTCGTAAACATTCACAGTGCACCACATCACCGAGGCGAGCATTAATTCCCGTAATATAACAATGTATTTTATTTTACCTCCGGAACTACTACTTGTTACTGGAGGGTAATCTGTTGTTTTCACATCTACTACCTGCGGCGCGTTTGTGTTTTCCTCCACTTCAATTGTTTTCCGACGCGACCTCCAGTCCGCTGCTGCTTGTGGGCGAGTGCACTCCACGTAATGACTTGCTTTACAGCACAGAAGTTTGTTATTCCGCCACTAGCGGCAGCGTACTTGGCAGCACAGTGCTAACACACATCTGCATTATTCCAACTATAACACGTCAGAAGCGGCAGACATGCGCAGTATCACACCTTCTTACGTCGACTTCTGAACAGAAACCTATGAAAACAATATCCATTAGGCAGATGGACATTAAACATTGCGATGGTATTGATTGCGCTCGGCCCTTTCACCAGAAAGGTGTGTTGTTTTACATTTTTAACGCCCGCCTGATATTAATACTGGTACGTCTGAAGACTGACTCTAATAGAAAAATCATTATAACTGACAGTTCTGTTAAAAAAAAACTTGAATTATTACACCAGCCAATACACCTATTTTCCTATGTTTGACAATCTTTTATTGCACACGTACTACGGCTCTACGATATTGCAGTGCCTGTGTTATTCTGAATTTCGATGCAAAGTTCCTTTGAACATTCATCGTAATGCAGAATAACACAGGGACTGCCATATCGTATTTATCTTACGGACTTTCACGTAAAATGTCTCACTTGTACGGAAATATCCATAATGGATGTACGAGTACAGGCCGTCGACGCATGGTTGACGATGCATGGAGATTTAGGTCTGGCCGTGAGTCGTGCATGGATAGCCAAAAGGTGCCGGCACAGTAGTTCAGCGTGTTCGGTCAGAGGGTTAGCTACCCTCTGTAACAAAAAAAAAACTGAATAAATGGATCAACGAGGAACTTAAACGAGTGTCAGCGGACATCCGCCCCGTACAAATTCAACGAACAATATAGAACAAAATGAGATAAAAAAAGTAAGGCGACCGCTCGGGATAATCGGAAAATCTGGGTTCGAGGCCCAGTACGGCATAAGTGCCCTTCTACAGCTGATGTTGTCCATATTCGCAACTGCGAATGCATTTGATGTATCCTAGGTTTCTGGTTCCAAGCTTATTTTTGATTGTATTATAAGAGCCTTCTGGTGTTCTAATACCAACGACGCTACATCCAGCGAAAGAATTCTGCGATAATATTAAATAATTTTTTTGGTACTTTAAATAAATTCTATGCGGTCCCAAAATATTAGTCTTCTTCCAACTAAGCAAAAAATGGTTCAAATGGCTCTGAGCACTATGGGACTTAACTTCTAATGTCATCAGTCCCCTAGAACTTAGAAGTACTTAAACCTAACTAACCTAAGGACATCACACACATCCATGCCCGAGGCAGGATTCGAACCTGCGACCGTAGCGGTCGCGCGGTTCCAGACTGTAGCGCCTAGAATCGCTCGGCCAACTCGGCCGGCCCAACTAAGCAAGCTGAAATGATAGACATTCCTAAACTACAGGATAGTTTACCCAGCAACACGTGATGTTTTTTGGTCGGTACTTCAATCTAGTGGCTTATTAAAGAATCGCATGAAGGAATGCGCTCTAGAGAGCGTCATAAACAGTTTTCGCAGTTTAATGCAGTTTTCGTTGTTGACTGTGTTTTGTGCAGCAGTTGTAAATACTTCGCGTTCTACACATTTAGGTGCTATCTGGAATATATTGTTAGTTCTTTAGCTACAAAATTTTATGGTGGGTAAGATGCTATATACAGTAGTTTTAGAACTATTTATATAACATACGGGAATTTAAGTCATACTTCGTCGGTCGCTGAAACTGAAGAAGGTCTTTTACCGTGGAACGTCTGATACTTGCAAATGAACTAAGTTTCTGTACTATCTTAACAGTTTTATCTGTCTTGAAAAAAATGTGCTTGTTTCCGGTAGTTTCTATTATTTAACTTGTAACTGGATTTTTATAAGAATCCTGCTTAATTTGATTTCACTTACTGATTATTGGTGTGTAGTAAGTAATAAATAAGACTATTAAACAAAATATTGAGAAGATTAGCTCGATCGTAACGGTTTCAAATTTCTAAGGAATATTTATTCCTACGTAAATGACCATGTATCAGTTACTATTGGCTTCCCCTTCTTAAGCCTACTACAATTAATTGAAGAGAATTTTACACCAGACGCGTTTCCCTTTTATTGAAAAAGCATCTTCTGTGGCCATTCTGCACATTCGGTACATATGTCTGTACATTTTTTTGGATGTTTCAGATTAAAAACAGCATTTTATTTATAAAGCTTGGGTGCAATTTACTTACGGTGTTTCTGCCTCTTGTTTACATAATCTCCAAACGACTGCTTCTTCCTTCTTTGTTAGCAAAGGTTGATATCGAAAGAAACTTCGTTACACATATTCACTTGTCAATTTTTGCCTTTCTGGAACCTTTTTTATGCTACATTTGCGTTATTTGTACTTCACCTCACTTTTTGAAGTCGAACTGAAGTTACGCGGGTTCTCATTCAGCACAATGTTACAGTGTGTCTGTTCATTTGTTTTCGTATAGACTGTGAGCAATTTCAACCTGTGAAACTACATTTTTTTTGTGTGCGTGTAGCGGGAGTGGGTGGAGGCGGAGAAAGAAAGAGTGAGAGACAGGGGGAGAGAGAGAGAGAGAGAGAGAGAGAGAGAGAGAGAGAGAGGCAGGCAGACAGACATGTTTTCCCTTTCGGAAAAACCTTAATTTTCAGAAGTAATCTTTGTAATTTCTGAAAAAGACTCCAGCTCATAAAAAGTGAATGATATCATTTAAAAATCGAATAAGAAAAAAATATATGACCTCTGCTACAGGTGAAGGATAAGGGAAGCAATGTAGAGAACACTAGAAGACTGGTACAAGCGAAGAACGAGTGCTTCGTTTCTAGAGTAGTTGAAAAGGTTGATATGGAAATGAGGAAGAAATTTCTTTAACTATTTGTCTTGAGCATAGCGTTGTGTGGAAGTGAAACGTGGAAGTTCTGAGAAGTAACGGAAAGTAAATGACATGTGATACTGTCGAAAGACGTTAAAAACGAAGTAGGAAATGAAGAAGTACTAAAAACAGTATGTGAAGAAAGCTGTCGTACCACGATAAGAAGATATCTGCTACGGCACTTTGGCTGTACCATATGATTGTTACCGGCATCTGATTACGATACAGTCTATAGTAGCGTTCGTTAACCATTTTCATTCTTGAAACAATTAATAAGCTTTCAGTACCGCAAATGTTGTGCAAATGTATTAACCTGTTAAAGCTTTAGGGCCCGATGGAAACCCTTTCAGATTCTATACCGAATTTGTGGCTGAGTTAGCACCTTTTCCAACTATAATCTCTCATCGATTCCTCGGACAAAAAATCGTGCATATCAGCTGGAAGGGGGCACAGTCACACCCGTCTAGAAGACGGTTAGTAGTAGGTGTCATCTACAAACCCACCGTCCAGTACCATTGACATCGATTTGCTGTAGAATTTAAGACGTATTCTGAGCAACAGAATGACTTCCTCCGTGCTAACACCATGAATTCTGATAACATTCATTATGTGGAACCCAATTCGAAATTTTCTAACACAAAAAACTGAAAGGCTTGGATCAAGGCAGTCAGTAACTCAGTATTACAACTACGCTTATTATCAAAAGTGCGATGATATGAGGTATCAAACGAATTTTGTAAATGCAATGGTGATTTTTTGGTAGGGAGCACGCAGCAAATTATCCTGGACGGGGAGTCACTGACAGACAGTAGCTTCGTGCGTGCTCCATGGCTGTGTTTTCGAACCATTCAAAAATAGCTTTGAGCACAATGGGACTCAACTGCTGAGGTCATTAGCCCCTAGAACTTAGAACTAGTTAAACCCAACTAACCTAAGGACATCACAAACATCCATGCCCGAGGCAGGATTCGAACCTGCGACCGTAGCGGTCTTGCGGTTCCAGACTGCAGCGCCTTTACCCGCACGGCCACTTCGGCCGGCTTTCGAGCCATTGTTGTTTCTGTTGTGGTCAATGACATTGAAGACAGTATTAATAGTA
Source organism: Schistocerca piceifrons (assembly GCF_021461385.2). Taxonomy (NCBI): domain Eukaryota; kingdom Metazoa; phylum Arthropoda; class Insecta; order Orthoptera; family Acrididae; genus Schistocerca; species Schistocerca piceifrons. The sequence continues at coordinate 208,938,502 of NC_060141.1, forward strand.
ACCTCAGACTTTTTGCAACTGATGCAGTTATCTATAATGAATTACTGTCTGATGGTTTACAGTTTTGTGTCTTGTCAGAAGAACCTTTCCTGGCATCTTCAACTTTCCTGGTTTGTCTGATTGCCAGTATTTGCTAGTTCATTTAGGGTGCACCACTTGGAGGCGATTCAGCTCTGCACCCCAAGAAATCTTGGACCTTCGGTTCGAATTCCCCAAAGAGGAACAACTGCGAAAAGTGGCAGAATACCTGGATATGAACTACTTGGTGCAACGCACCACCATATATGCGGCGCTGCAACTTACATGAACAGGATATAGAAAATGCCACATCCATCTCCGCTTCCTATGACTACAGTAGGCACAAAGTTGTGGTCGAGATCGCAGATATAACCTGTCCAACATCTATAAACCACCAGCTATCTCATGGCCAACCTCAATGGTCCAAATACAGCCGCATCATGCAGTATACTTGGATGTTTGTAACAGCCACCACGAACAGTGGAAGTACCAAGACTGTGATGCTAATGGGGGATCTTTGGTAAAATGGGCTAAAGATGAAGATCTTAATCTTAGATGCTAGAGATCGCTGTACTTTCAAATTTGCAGCATGGAGGTGAGATTATAATCCCGATCTATGTTTTGCTTCAAGTGATAGCAAAAGCCGATCGTTGCCAGCCACCCGAAAAGTCCTCTGCGACTTTCCCCATAGCCAGCACCGTCCTGTTGTTACAGAGACAGGTAGCCGAATTCCACTTATGTTGCCTATATCTCACCCCAGGTGGAATTTCAAAATGGCAAATTGGGAGATGTTTCTAGAGATATTGAAAAAAAATGCCTATGCTAGATACCACCAATCAGCAATACTATGGCAGATTTTTCGGAGCAGTCACAAGCACCACTAAGAAGTGCATTCCCAGAGGACACCGAAGGGAATATACCCCAAGGTGACCCGAAAACAATGAAAGCCTCTTGCAAAGCTTCCTTGAGTCAGGTGATCAAGAAGTGGCAGACCAGCTTCTCCATAGCCTTGACGCTGCAATGCAACAGAAATGACTGGAAATGGTGAAAAGTCTGCACTTTCAGACATCAGGCCGTTAGGCATGGACATTGCTAAGAAAATTAGACGGCGGAACACCTACTCAATGGAAAAAACCAAACATCTCTCCAAATACCACAGCCTCCACACATAAGAGCAACGTACAGGACACCGAGAGAACGTCCAGGACACCGAGAGACAAAGCACACACAGTAGAAATAAAACGTGAACTCAGAAATATGTGAAATCAGGCGACATTTGAAGAAATCAGGCGACATTTGAAGAAATCAGGCGACATTTGAAGAAATCGAGTCAGTGCTCGACAATATCACGCCGGGGAGGCACCAGGATTCGACGACATCAACCCCGAATTCCTAATAAACTGTGGAAATCACGCAAAGCTCTGGCTGACCATATTCTTCACCGACGTCATCCACACTGGTAATCAACCCAGAGAGTACAACGAACAAAGATAATAGCCATACTAAAACCAGGGAAAACTGGAAACTTACCTGAGAGCTAAAGACCTATTGCATTATTATTAGCAGCATACAACTTACCTGAAAGGCTCATCTAAAATAGAATTTCTCAGAAAATGTTTGACGTAATACCACTGACCAAAACGAAGCTGTGCTGACCAAGTTCTTTAGCGTGCAACTTACACTGAAGCGGGATCTCAAAAAAAGCTTAAAACCTCTGCTGCATTCATTGATTTATCAGCCGCTGACGACACTGTCTGGCGAAGACACATGATCTATAAATTACTTTGTGTCATCCAATGCAAACCAACAACTCGTTTGCTAAATGACATGCTGAATGACAGAACATTTCAGGTTATCATGGGGACCAATGTAAGCTCACCAGGAAAACTCAAGAAGGGCCTGCCATCTAAAAAGCATGGCTACGCTGATGACTGGGTATTTGCAACAAGATGTAGCTCATTTGAAGAATCTCAGGAGGTTCTTACAGCCTACCTGGAAAAGTTGGGAAGGTACTTCTGAAAATAGTGTATCCAACCTAACCCCATCAAAACAGAGGTTACATGATTTCACCTGAACAACAAACTTGCCAAAAGGGTGGTTAGAATACTGTTTGAGTACACAAGTCTTACTCACAATAAAAGACCATAATATCTGGGTGTGATACTCGATACACCTCTAACATTTAAAGAGCGTGTAACAAAAATAGCAGAGAAATTAAAATCTAGAAAAAATATTACACAAAAACTTTGTGGAACAATATGGGGAGCATCAGCCTTTGTCCTGAACTCATCTGCTATGAGCCTTGTCTACTCATTAAACCGACGCTCAACTCAATAACAGAATGAGAATAACCGTAGCAGTCATCAAATCTACCTCTATGGAACGGCTCTCAGTAATGAGCCATACACTACCGCCAAAGCACTCACGAGATACTACAAGATCTTGAGCAACAATAACCTACCAGTACATGAGCTCATTGAATACGCCACCCATATCCGCCTTCGATCCAGATAAGCCCCCTATCAAAACGGCAATTAGAGCCACAGAGCAAAAACTCAGCTTGACTAAAGTCTGGCATCAATAATGGACCACAAAGCAGGGTAACGAAATTCCATGTATTACCCAAAAGCCTCCGGGTTTTGAATTATTACGTAGAACCTGGTTAATTCTGAACACAATACGGACCCAGCATGGAAGATGTGCCTGTTTCCTGCATAAATGGGCAATAAAACGACGCCCTTCTGCGAATGTGGTGAAATCCAAATCATGAAACACATCATAGAAGAATGTCCTCGGACATCTTATGAAAGGAAACTGAAAATTTCCTGATGACGCCTCCAAAAGCGATAGCCTATTTAAATAAGTTAGATATCTGTTTATAACCATAATTTAATTAACTGTATTGTCATCTGTGTCTTACTACTATACGCTATACAATAAAAATACTGTCTGAAGTAAACTGCATAATTATTCAGTCAAATCTTGGAAAGATTTCAAATTGGCGCAAATTGGTAGCTTGCTTAAATGTTCAGAAATGTGAAATTGTGCTCTTCACAAAACGAAAATAGTATAGTATAGTATCAGCGAGTCACAGCTGGAATCGGTACCGTCATACAAATACCTGGATGTAATACTTTGTACGGATATGAAATGGAGTGATCACACAGCCTCAGTCGTAGGTAAGACATCTGGCAGACTTCGGTATATTGGTAGAATGCTGGGGAAGTACAGTCAGTCTACAAAGGAGACTGCTTAAAGTCGCTCGTGCAGTACATCGTAGAATATTGCTCAAGTGTGTGGGACCTGTACGAGATAGGACAGACAGGGGGCAGTGAACGTTTACAGAAAAGGCAGCAGGAATGGTTTCAGATTTATTTGATCCATGGAAAAGTGCTATAGAGACGCTGAACAAACTGAACTGGCAGACTCTTGAAGACAGACGTAAACTAGTCCGAGAAAACCAGCTTGCAAAGATTGAAGAACTGATTTCCAACGGTGACTCTAGTAATATACGACAACCCTTTTTGTATCTTTCCCGTAGGGATCGTGAGGATAAGATTAGATTAATTACAGCTCGCACTGTGGCATTTAAACAGTCATACTTCCCGCAGTCTACACGTGAATGAAACGGGAAGAAACACTAATAACCAGTACAAAGAGATGTTCTCTCTGGCATGTACCTGAAAGTGGTTTGCAGAGTGTAGATGCAGATGCAGAATTGTTAAGTATTCATGATAATACTATGGATGACAAATAGGTATTGCAGACTTCAGAGTTTAAGTATTGTCACACAATCACAAGGAAATACAGAAGGACGCTGTATGATGCACATAATGCGAAGAGGTAAATTAGTAGAATCCGATGCAATGCCTAATGATAAATCTCTGGAGTCCGTCACATCGTTTAAATGTTTAGGGGTAATACTACGAAATGAAAGACAGTAATAGGCAAGACTAGTAAAAGACTGGTTGGAAGGGTTCTACGTAAGTGTGGTGCGTCTGTGAAGCAAATTTCATGCAGGAAGCCAATGCAACTAGATGGAGTCTTTACCATGTAGACATGTCAGCAGATATCTAACGAACACAGCGACACAGGAAAGTGTAACAAAGACGCTCGAGGAATTAATTGGGAGAATTGCGAAGAAGGACGGTATTCTCTCAAAACGCTGTTGGGTAAATTTAAAGATTAAGTTACTGGACAACTGAGTGAGATTTAGGCTGCATTCTTTCTACGTGGTGCGGAGATGCCAAGAGAATAAGAAGAGAGGGACTAAAGTGCGCACAGATGCCCACAGACGGTCAGCTTTTCCGTCGCGCTATTCGTGACTGCTATAGCAGGTAGTACAGCTATTATTGCTACGGAGTATCATTCTCGTTGCAATACATTGTCGCTTACAGAGAATATACGGTGCGTTTATTTTAGTTATAAATGACCTTTCAAACGAACAACAAATAGGGCAGAAGCAGGTAACTGTAAAACCAGTTTCAAGGAAGTTACCAAGAACGTAGTTGTAACATGTGATTTATATGCTTGTTAAAATCAGACTGAATTTCTGATGAGTGTATCTGATATCAAGCACAATAAATTTGACTCTATTGGTGTATTTATTTTTCGTGTGAAGTAGCACAGCAAAGGACCTTGTTGCATACACTATGTGATCAGAAGTATTCGGACACCCCAAAAACGTACGTTTTTCATATTAGGTGCATTATGCTGCCACCTACTGCCAGGTACTCAATATCAGCGACCTCAGTAGTCATTAGACATCGTGTGAGACCAGAATGGGAATCTCGGCGGAACTCACGGACTTTGAACGTGGTCAGGTGATTGGGTGTCACTTGTGTCATACATCCGTACGCGATATTTCCACATTCCTAAACATCCCTAGGTCCACTGTTTCCGGAACTCACGGACTTCAAACGTGGTCAGGTGACTGGGTGTCACTTCTGTCATACATCTGTACGCGAGATTTCCACATTCCTAAACATTCCTAGGTCCACTGTTTCCGATGTGATAGTGAAGTGGAAACGTGAAGGGACACGTACGGCACAAAAGCGTACAGGTCGACCTAGTCTGACAGAGACCGCCGACAGTTGAAGGGGGTCGTAATGTGTAATCGGCAGACACCTATCCAGACCATCACACAGGAATTCCAAACTGCATCAGGATCCACTGTAAGTATTATGACAGTTAGGTGTGAGGTGAGAAAACTTGGATTTCATGGTCGAGCGGCTGCTCATAAGCCACACATCACGCCGGTAAATGCCAAACGACGCCTCACTTGGTGCAAGTAGAGTAAACATGGGACGACAGAACAGTGGAAAAACTGTGACGAGTCAAGGTACACTATGTGGCGATCCGATGGCAGGGTGTGGGTATGGCGAATACCCAGTAAACGTCATCTTCCAGCGTGTGTAGTGCCAACAGTAAAATTCGGAGGCGGTGGTGTTAAGCTGTGGTCGTGTTTTTCATGGAGGGTACTTGCACACCTTGTTGTTTTGCGTGGCACTATCACAGCACAGGTCTACATTGATGTTTTAAGCACCTTCTTGCTTCCAACTGTTGAAGATCAATTCGTGGATGGCGATTACTTCTTTCAACACGATCGAGCACCTGTTCATAATGCACGGCCTGTGACGGAGTGGTTACAAGACAATAACATCCCTCTAATGGACTGGTCTCCACAGAGTCCTGACCTGAACCCTACAGAACATCTTTGGTATGTTTTGGAATGTCGACTTCGTGCCAGGCCTCACCGACAGACAGCGATACCTCTCCTCAGTGCAGCACTCCCTGAACAATGAACTGCTGTTTTCTAAGAAACCTTCCAGCAGCTGATTGAACGTACGCCTGCGAGAGTGGAAGTTGTCATCAAGGCTAAGGGTGGGCCAACACCATACTGAATTGCGCATTGCCGATGGTGGGAGCCACGAAGTTGTAAGTCATTTTCGGCCAGGTGTCCGGATACTTTCGATCACATAGTGTATGAAAGTAGTGACAGAATGGTGTGTTGCATATTGTTGTTTTCTTCTATAAAAATGGATAATGACTGTGTAATGAAGTCTAAATATCGACAACGATTTGATTCCTGAAAATTCGTATTTTAGTTTCGGCTGTAGGAGGTCTGTCCAACTGATGTATGCTGCGGAATATTATTCTTGCTCTTTACTTACATCCCTAATAGAGTATTTGTGTGGGCCGTCTCTGTAAAATATAAACGGAAAAAAATTATTAAAAGATGCTAATGCTGTGTATGGTACCGATAAGCTCGTTTTATAGCAAAGAAGTTATTTTCAGAGATAAAATTAAATACTAGAAACTGAAGTACTAATATTAGTAACTGCGTGACAAACGTCGTTCCCATACTAATTTATTCACCTTGGTTTCTGTTTTATCCTCCAATTCAGATACTGTAACAAAAGATTAGGGTGTAACAGACCATCATTAGAAACAGCAGATACTCGGATATTCTAGATACTCGGATAGTCCTACGATGTGGAAGGAAACCAGCGGTGTCCATTACAGTGGAACCAAACTACCCAAGCATTAGCCTTAAACAGTTGGATGGGGTTTGAACCTCAGTGCTTTCGAATGCGAAACAAATACTTTGTCAGCGCCACATCTCTCAGTAAACAATGTAACAATTGCAACCCCAGGCAGCAATTCAATTACAAGAAAGTCATGATTACCACCAGGAGCAGCGGATAAAATTTCTTTATTGACAACGAGTTTCGTTCCATAGACCATCATAGGCTTCATAAAAGCATTTACAACATCATATTAGGTGCTGTAAAATCACTAGCGTCAGACAATAAAATAAAATGCAAAACTAGACCAGCTGTGATTTATATTACTGTGTAACAACAGTGCGGAATTCATGGATATTATTTTTTTTATCTGATGTCAATGATTTCAATGATTTTATAGTGATTAACTGTATGATGTTACTGTTTTTATGAACCTGATGGTGGTCCGTCGACCGAAATCGGTTGTTAAATAATGAAATTTTATGAGGAGCTCTTGCCAGTAATTATGACGTTCTTCAAATATTTACGAGCTGTGGGACACCAACTTCTGAAAATATAATTCAATTACAGCTCGTAAACATGGCTGGTACGTTTCGTCATGGCAAGCACAAAAATCACTTCGTGTCAAGACACCACATATTTCAGTGAGCCCTATTTACCAAAGCGGCAATAAAAACAAGAAAACGGAAATAATGATAGTCATACAACAAATATTTCAACGAGACACTATTACAAATTATCTTGAAAATTGCGTCGAATGGAACTTGTCAATGAGATCTCAACTTAAAAGCGATTATTATTGTTTCTAGGTGGTAAAGTAGAGGTGACCCTGAGAAAAAGATGTGAATAACCGAATAAATGGTAACATTCTACGAGTCGGAGCGTGGAATGTTATAAGTGGATCGTGATAGGAAAGCTAAGAAATATGGGAAGGGAAATTCAAAGGCTCAGTCAATATGTAGTGGAGGTCAGTGAAGTGAAGTGGAAATATAAGGGTTTCTGGTCTCATAAATACAGTGAAACATCAACAGGAGCAGAAAATGGCATAACAGGATAGGATTCGTAATGAACAGCAAGGCAAGGCATAAAATGAGGTACTGTGAAATCTTCAATGACAATGTTGTTCTCGTTAGAATCGACAGCAAACTAAGGCCGACAACTATAGTTCAGGTACACATGCCGATGTCACACGGAAAAGATGAAGAGAAAAAGAAAGTGTATGGAGATACTGAACGGCTAATCAATATGTAAGGTCAGATGGTGTTCTAATAAACATCGAACATTCAACGCACTAATAGGGAAAGGAAGGGACGAAAGAATGACAGGGAAACATAGGCTTGGTAGCAGGATCCATAGACGATAAAGAATAATTGAAACCTGCAGATGATTTCAGCTGGTAACAGCAAATATACTGTTCACAATTTCAAGAGAAATAGATATACTTGGAAAAGAAGCGGAGGCATAGGAAAATTACAGCTGGATTACATCGTGATCGTCCATGGATTCAGAAACAGAAATACTAGTTTGTAAGGCCTACTAAGGAGCAGATACAGACTTGTCAGATTACAATTTATTAATGATGATGAGTAGGCTGAAGTTTAAGAGAGTCGTCTGGAAGAATCATATGGAAAGAAGTGTGCCACTGAAGTGCTGAGGAATGATGAGACGCGTTTGGAGTTCTCTAAGACTACAGATATTGCGATAATGAATACCACAGTGCACAGTTCAATTGTAGAAGAACGGACTGCTCTGTAACGGGCAATTACAAAATTTGGGCAGATATACAAACAGGAATAAGGAAGGCAGCGGCGGGCAAACCTTGGGTTACAGAAGAAATACTTCAACTGATTGACGAAAGAAGGAAGTACAAAAACGTTCAGGGAAAGACAGGAATACAGGAACATAAGTCAGTTAGAAATCAAATACATGGAAAGTGAAGGGAAACCAGGGCGAAACGACTGTAGAAAAATGTGAAGAAGACGAAACGAAAGAGTAGACGGAAATACTGCTGCAGCATTTAGAATAGTCAAATAAAATATAAAGGAAATGGCGGCAAAATTAAGAGTGTAGTGGGAGTTCCACTGTTAACTTTGTGAGATTACGGTACTACTTTGGTGAGACAATTTGTGGAAAATGGGCTGTCAGTTTGTGCACTTACTGACTAATAGAAAAAAGTGTATAAGTCGGGGGACGCACGTATATACCACAGAATCCACAATTGGTACTAATTATGTACTTTACAGCAAGGAGCCTTCTTTTAACCTGATGTAATGGTATCCGTGACTTGAAAATGGTCACTTTATCGAAAGCGCCTCTCTACAAATAAAGACGCATAACAGCAGGTTTTGGTGGTTTCACGATGCCGTTCTTTAAGTACAACGATGCCATGGGGCACTAGCTGCAGAAAACTTAATAAATCATCTCTTCGCTTCTCGCACTTTCCTCCTCCACTCCGTTTCAGTAGTCCGCACTCACCAGGGTAAGAAATAGTGGAGAAGTTCTTTTTTTTTATTTCTGTTATTTTGTATTAAGCGGCGCCAGACAATGACCCTAAGTATAAAATTCAGAAAATACGAGACAACATGCCATTGAAGTTAGTTCATGTAGACTCTAGAGGAGTTCTACATACCAAAAGGTTTTAAACTTAACATCTGTACAATTTACTATCGAAAATATAAAGAAATTGCAATTCGTGTTATTGAAACTTACGCGTTTATCATAGACTAAGAAACTGAAGAACCACGCAGGTACGAAGTAGTATAATTAATGATTTCTTTTACGAAGCTTATAATTACAAAACACGCTTGGTTGTTTAGAGAACTTGTATTAACCGTTGTAGGAAATATCAACAATCTTGAGAAATTCGTCTTACATTTCCGTTTGTTATATTCTACCCACTCCAATCCGCTTTAACTGAACAGTAATCGCAGTTAAGTGAGGTTATTAATTTTACCACGGATTTCGTTTTGTTACTGGTCAAGTGACATGGCGGTTAACATATTGTGATGTTGTTGTTGTCGTCTTCAGTCAGAAGACTGGCTTCTAATAACTTCCATATTAACCTGTCCTGTGCATATCACATCAGCCCTGTATAACTACTGCAGACTACGTCCTCTTGAACCTGCTTATTGTACCCAAGCCTTCGTCTCTCTCTACATTTTTTATCCCTCATACTTCCCTCTATCATCTAAATGATTAATTTCTCGAAGTCTCAGGATGTATCTTTTCAAGCGTCCCCTGCTTTTAGTCAAGTTATCCCATAAATTTCTTTTCTTCCCGATTCTTGACCTACTAATGGCGGCAATATTCTTTCGCTGGAGGGCGTAATTAAGGAACTATGGCTGACGAACGAAGTATGTGCGTTGAACAATCTAACTTTGCATTATTGGTGTGGTTTCGATTTTGTGAACTTTTATGGCAAGTTGGTCAGCATGTTCTTTGCGGTTTAGGCTGCTGTGTACATCCACTGCCAGCAGAGCGGTTTATGAACCTTTTTTCGAATTCCATTATGCGGTGATATATTACGATTAAAACTGCGAAAGAGGAGACTAGTCTATGACGTATTGCAGACGGAACATCGAGAGATAAGTATTTTTGTTTGCAAGCAAGAAAACATTGTCAGGTGTTGATGAAGTGCCTGGACTGTTGTCTGTGCTTGGGAGGAGTGTGTGAAACCGCTTTCGCGTGGTTTCATCACGCGTGCTGTAAGGACACGACAGCGAGGTGTTGTGACGCGGCGTCCCCACCGTTGTGTGGTGTGACCTACATTCTGGCTCACGGAACGACCCTAACATATCGTGTCGAGAACTCAGCGTTCCGGCGGCATGCAGGAAATCGATAGCGGACTTTCCTTCCGAGAAACACAGAGAATTACCCCTCTCAGCCGACAGTGAAGGGAATTATGCCGCCCTCTTCGTTCTCATTCCACCTTCCTTTTCCGTCTCCTATTCGGCAGCTTGCAGGATGTAACGAACACGCCAGGTCCGTTCCAATAATGATTTCTGAGTGGTCTGGATAATTCCCTAGCTCGAACAATCTCCTGTGTTAAAGCCTCCTTTTCTGTATTACAAATGTAGCGAATAAGTTTCCTGCACAACGCTGGTACATTAAATTCATCTCATGCAATATGAATGCCTTCTCAGTAACGCTGATCCACAGAGAAAAAGAGAGCAGGGAGAACTACAGGAATTGTGAAGGAGAAGGAAAAGACGAGAAATGTATTATTACGGTAGTTTTATTAGATGCTCTCCTCCATGTTTTCTACCTCATGTTAACGTTTTTTTCGATTATGTCTTTTACGCTACACACGCTCCGTAATCTATTTTCCATATTCCATCCTTGATTTCCACTATTATTTTACCCCTGTGCTGCTGCATTCAGTTCCAAGGTAGCTATTCCCAAGCGCTGTAGCAGGTGTCATAGTAACCCAGTGCACTTCTTTCCTGGCCTGTTATTGTTTGCTCAGCTTCATTTCGAACATTATCTGTCAATTTATGGTTCAAATGGCTCTGAGTACTATGAGACTTAACTCCTGAGGTCATCAGTCGCCTAGAACTTAGAACTAATTAAACCTAACTAACCGAAGGACATCAGACACATCCATGTCCGAGGCAGGATTCGAACCTGCGACCGTAGCGGTCGCTCAGCTCCAGACTGTAGCACCTAGAACCGCACGGCCACTCCGGCCGGCTCTGTCAATTTAATCGTCAATATTGTTACACCATTAATACTGTTACACAGCACCGAATTTCAAATACGTCCTGTTTCTTCCCCTATGCTTTCTCGATGACCCACGCTCCACTTCCATGTCAAATCTGGCATCAGTGGAACTCTTTTATCGGGGAACAGTGTTTTCATTTTGTCAGTCATTGATGTATTCCTTGATTCTGTTGTACTTCTAAAATTTTCTTTCTATGCGGGAAAATTCCTTCATTTCATTCACTACTGTGGAGTTCCCATGTTTTGAATTAAGCAAATCGCTGTTCTCGTTTCCACTTCTTCTTCTATAACAGCCAGTCACACCTGTAAGGCACATTTTACCTTCCTCTTTATAGAACACACTCTTGAATTCAGTGAACACCTACATGTGAGTGGATACTTCCGTCACCAATGGGAAGGGCGTTCTCATTAACTTATGGCTTGTCTTTTTTTGGATTCGTTAAAATTTTATTTTATCTGTTACTATTCTTATGTTGTAATTTCATTTACTGACGCATTCCATGACCTTGGAGACTCGCTCTTCACTTTGGTCCTATGCAACTAGATGTGTAAAATACAATAAAAATTAACATTGCTGAAAAAAGTTTACGAACTGTGAATGCTTCACAGTATTTATTTATCAAGACCATCATTTTTGCCTTGAGAGCCACCGTCGGATGCCGCTATCGTCACAAAATAAAACAGCAAGTTTGCAACCCACTTAGGGGAAGATGTTACATACGTAATCTGTGCCAGTGTTCTCTTTTCTACCTGATGGGTAAATCTGATCATGGAGCATACACCTTCAGTGTGACTGCATATTCTTGTCGTCTGTAATGTCTGCCATATTGCAACTATACCACAAATTTTCATTGTCATGTGCGTGATGAAGGATAAATATCTTAATCCTGGCTGTAAACCTTACATCACTGAACTCGATCGCAAGCAGAAGACTGCAATTCTTCATGAGATGACTCCCATATAATCAGAATGTTTCCCTTCTTCACAAGAGCTAAGAGTTTTACTAACTCTCTTGTGCTTTTACTGCAGCAAGTGGTGACAGAAAAGTAGAACTGATGTATTAAATTAAAAGTGTAACTGTGTGTCTTTAATCCCGCAGAAAATTACTAGCAAATGCAGCGCTGTTCCGCAATTCCATTAATTATCTGCCGCGATGCACACCTAGTACTCATGCCGAAACAAATAACGTTTAATATTCAGAAGCGCAAATTTTCTTCGTGAAAGCGTGGCGCTTAATGTCATAATGTCTTGTATTCTGTAATCCGAGGACTATTCTCATGCAGCTCTCCACGCTAGCCTCAACAGTGTAAATATATACTACGTGTTCCCGTTTTATGACATGTCCTACTAACATCCTTGAGGATCTCCTCGCTGTAGATAAATTGAACAAAAAGTGTATCTATCTAATATGAGACATTTCCTATCAAACCTCTCCCTCCTCTTAGTTAATTAGTAAAAACAGGTAATGTTCCACCTTCTACGACAATAGGTTTCTCTTCCATATACTTGCCTGCAGCTCATTCTCGACTAGCGACCCCCACTCTCCTCCGTCCCCTACAGCTTTCCCTCGCCAATATTAAATTCTATTCTATTTCATTCTGTTCTTTCTTAACAGCCATTCCCACTATCACGTCAGTCTTCTCCGGTTTCATTATCTGTTCCACTTCTGTAATGCTAAACACAGCTTCCAATGTGCTTAACTAATCAATATCGTTAATGACATTTATTATTGTTAGTGACAGTTATTATTGTTATTGTGAATGTTTTTCAATGTATTTGGTATGTGTCGTTGCTGGTCAGGTGTAAGACAGAACCTTAAGTCCCTGTTCTGGTGGCTAAATAAGCAATAAAGAAATAAGTAAACAAGAAAATAAATGAGTCAGTTCTCACATTTGCCCATCACCAGACAAAATTTAATTTTAGAACTTATTCCCACAGCTGAGAAATTTTTTGAAGTTAATGAAATTGGTTTAAAGAATTGTGGAAGAAACTGCCTCAGTTAGGATATAACAATGATAAGTCATATAATTGCGGCAAAAGAATCATAATTATTTAATTAAATTTGTATCCAAACGAATTACGAAGAGAGAGGGAGAGAGAGAGAGAGAGAGAGAGAGAGAGAGAGAGAGAGAGAGAGAGAGAGACAAAGAGGGACAGAGAGAGGGGAGGGCAGAGAGAGAGGGAGGGACAGAGAATTAAACAAGTCTTAATGGTTTCGGCTAGAGTCTCTTTTTAGCAGCTTGTATGTTCAATGTAAATCACTTAACTTATGTAATCGGATTGCATTGTCCCATGTCGGAGAACAGCACATCTGATTGCAATGTCCGTACTCTTAACGTAAGAGTGCTTTACAAAATTGACATGTCAGGAAGCGATAAAATATGTTTGTAACTTTCTAGTAGGTTACAGTCGTCGCTTTTTACAGTGAGGGACTAGTGTCCTCCTCGTGAATAACAAGCTGTTCGACCATATCACCAAAGGTTCATTTGTCAGGGTTGATAATTTGGTGGGTGATAGAACTTTATTTGTTGCAAGTTTGTATGGAAAACCCCAAACATCTGTTACCATTTGGTCCTTAATGTACGCCTCCCGTTTTGTATTCTCTTTAGGTGTAGTAGTTCTTTATCTTGTTGTTTGACTGTTCGATAGAAAATCAGTCGTCATTGTCGTTCTGTTTCCCCTGAAGATCTTTGATAGTATCTCCTCGCCTGCCTTGCTCTACGTCTTAAGGACTGTAAGGCGGAACACCTGAGAATTTTAAACCCCTTTTGACTTCCTAACACGTGTTGAGATCGTCTTGCCTTGCGCCATCTGCAGTGCTCACTTTCGGGTCAACATCAAATCCGCATCCTTGTAGTGATTGTATCTTGAATCCTGCTATTAAAAGTTCCGCATTCGCTCTGCGTAGATTGTATAGTCGCTCAGAATGGATGTTAGTATATAAGTCATTATCTGTTTTTGTAATTGCGAAGTAGATGAGATTAGGTCACTTGTTGTAAGTTCATCACAGACCTTCCAAATGATAGTGTAGTCACTGACTTTCGAGTTTGCGAAGGTGATGTCTGCATTTATTTCCACGTCTCAACGGTTTTGGAAAGTAAGTGAGTTGAGTAGCCTATCCATGACTTTAAGATCAAGTAAAAGCAGAGTCCTTTTTCGTCCGTTATTCTGCTATGCCACAGTGTTGATGTCGCGTTTGGGTCCACTAAGAAAATGTGTCTGTCGTGTCAACCCAGTACCGCTGCTGTTTTTAAGTTTTCTATGTGTGGTTGTATATCCTGAATGTACTGAAAGTATTGATTAATTATGTGAAGTTATCCTAAAGCAATCGTTATTTCTTTTGACACTGTGTGTTCGTCACAGAGTTGATGTACCTTTGTCACTGATATGTATTTATCTGGGACGACAATGGCGGCCACTTGATGTTGATGTGATGTTATGATACGACTGGGAAACATCAGTACAGTACCTACTTAGAACTTCGTTGCCGGACGATAAAATGATGGAAGAGGCATAGTTCCAGCAGCATCTTCGCTCTGAATTACTGGAGCAGCATGGGAATAACAGTGTTGTGATTCCATTTGCCCAGGAGGAAGTGAGACTGGCAACAACGAACTTACAGAAAACGAAAGCACCAGGATCTGGTAGAATACTGACGGGTGTTGCATCAGCTAGTGGACCAAATTGTGCCATATATAACAGTGTTACTAAAGGAATGTCTTTTGCAGGGTCTGGTGCATAGGATCAAAATTCTCGAATATCATTGTACTAAAAAAAGGGGAAGACAAAGCCACAAGAGAACCAAAATGTTACGGGCCGATTTGCTTGGGAAATGCTCTAGCCAAAAGACAGGAAATGCTTCTGTGCAGCCGCCTGAGGAACCACAGACAGTTAGTAGGCATGAGTCCCTTGCAGTACGGTTTCAGGAAAGCGGAATCCACAGAGGATGCGACAAATCACCCACTGAATACTGTGAACATCTCAGAGGACAATTATGATATACACAACGATTGATACTTCTGGGGCGTTTGATGATTTGTGGCGGCCTGCCCTGTTCAAAAGATTGAAACAGAGGAACTGTCTCTATAGCAGTCTACGAGATTATTGCACAGATAAGCAGGCGCAATTAGAATGTCCTGGAAGGAAAACTGTGAAATACATCACCAAAGGCTGCCCACAGGGAACTGCTTGTGGACCAGAGTTCTTGGATGTTGGCACAGAGACATTACTAAACCAGTTTCCGAGTATAACAAACACTAGAGGTTGCATCATCTGCGCAAACGATCTGCTTATTACAATACCTGTCAACGCAAGGGCTAAATTAGAGGAAAACAGTAGAGCAGTTCCTGAAAGACCAAGCAGCTGGTGCGTAGAAAACAAAAAAACGATAGCAAAGCACAAAACAGTCTGTGTGTTACTAAAAGGAACTTTATCGAAAACGATAAATCCGAAAATCAGAATAAATTACCAACCTGTGAAAAGAAAAGAAGTGTATGGTTACCTTGCAATTAACAATGACGAGAAGCAAAACTATCATGCACATGTAAAAATCGTCTGCCTGAGAGGAATTAAAATAGTAAACTAAATAGCAACAACTGGGCAAAGAAGATTCCAGCTGCCACCAAGTTCAAGAAGGACGTACCACAACGCCATCTTTCTCGCTGTTGTGTGCTACGTGTCGAGCATTTGGGCTCATGTTGTTGTTGTTGTGGTCTTCAGTCCTCAGACTGGTTTGATGCAGCTCTCCATGCTAATCTATCCTGTGCAAGCTCCTTCATCTCCCAGTACCTACTGCAACCTACATCCTTCTGAATCTGCTTAGTGTATTCATCTCTTGGTCTCCCTCTACGATTTTTACCCTCCACGCTGCCCTCCAATGCTAAATTTGTGATCCCGTGATGCCTCAGGACATGTCCTACCAACCGATCCCTTCTTCTAGTCAAGTTGTGCCACAAACTCCTCTTCTCCCCAATCCTATTCAATACCTCCTCATTAGTTACGTGATCTACCCACCTATTCTTCAACATTCTTCTGTAGCACCACAATTCGAAAGCTTCTATTCTCTTCTTGTCCAAACTATTTATTGTCCATGTTTCGCTTCCATACGTGGCTACACTCCATACGAATACTTTCAGAAACGACTTCCCGACACTTAAATCTATACTCGATGTTAACAAATTTCTCTTCTTCAGAAACGCTTTCCTTGTCATTGCCAGTCTACATTTTATATCCTCTCTACTTCGACCATCATCAGTTATTTTGCTCCCCAAATAGCAAAACTCCTTTACTACTTTAAGTGTCTCATTTCATAATCTAATTCCCTCAGCATCACCCGACTTAATTCGACTACATTCCATTATCCTCGTTTTGCTTTTGTTGATGTTCATCTTACATCCTCCTTTCAAGACACTGTCCATGCCGTTCACTGCTCTTCCAGGTCCTTTGCTGTCTCTGACAGAATTACAATGTCATCGGCGAAGCTCAATGTTCTTATTTCTTCTCCATGGATTTTAATAACTACTCCGAATTTTCCTTTTGTTTCCATTACTGCTTGCTCAATATACAGATTGAATAACATCGGGGAGAGTCTACAACCCTGTCTCACCCCCTTCCCAACCACTGCTTCATTTCATGCCCCTCGACTCTTATAAGTGCCAACTGGTTTCTGTACAAATTGTAAATAGCCTTTCGCTCCCTGTATTTTACCTCTGCCACCTTTAGAATTTGAAAGAGAGTATTCCAGTCAATATTGTCAAAAGCTTTCTCCAAGTCTACAAATGCTAGAAACGTAGGTTTGCCTTTCCTTAATCTTTCTTCTAAGATAAGTCGTAAGGTCAGTACTGCCTCACGTGTTCCAACATTTCTACGGAATCCCCGAGGTCGGCTTCTACTAGTTTTTCCATTCCTCTGTAAATAATTCGCGTTAGTATTTTGCAGCCGTCACTTATTACACTGATAGTTCGGTAATTTTCACATCTGTCGACACCTGCTTTCTTTGGGATTGGAATTATTATATTCTTCTTGAAGTCTGAGAGTATTTCGCCTATCTCGTACATCTTGCTCACCTGATAGTAGAGTTTTATCAGGACTGGCTCTCCCAAGGCCGTCAGTAGTTCTAATGGAATGTTGTCTACTCCCGGGGCCTTGTTTCGACTCAGGTCTTTCAGTGCTCTGTCAAACTCTTCACGCAGTATCGTATCTCCCATTTCATCTTCATCTAAATCCTCTTCCATTTCTATAATATTGTCCTCAAGTACATCGCCCTTGTATAGACCCTCTATATACTCCTTCCACCTTTCTGCTTTCCCTTCTTTGCTTAGAACTGGGTTTCCATCTGAGCTCTTGATATTCATACAAGTGGTTCTCTTTTCTCCAAAGGTCTCTTTAATTTTCCTGTAGGCTGTATCTATCTTGCCCCTAGTGAGATAGGCCTCTACATCCTTACATTTGTTCTCTAGCCATGCCTGCTTAGCCATTTGGCACTTCATGTCGATCTCATTTTTGAGACGTTTGTATTCCTTTTTGCCTGCTTCATTTACTGCATTTTTATATTTTCTCCTTTCATCAATTAAATTCAATATTTCTTCTGTTACCCAAGGATTTCTACTAGCCCTCGTCTTTTTACCTACTTGATCCTCTGTTGCCTTCACTTCTTCATCCCTCGGAGCTACCCATTCGTCTTCTACTGTATTTCTTTTCCCCATTCCTGTCAATTGTTCCCTTATGCTGTCCCTGAAACTCCGTACAACCTCTGGTTTAGTCAATTTATCCAGGTCCCATCTCCTTAAATTCCCACCTTTTTGCAGTTTCTTCAGTTTCAATCTACAGTTCATAACCAATAGATTGTGGTCAGAGTTCACATCTGCCCCTGGAAATGTTCTACAATTTAAAACCTGGTTCCTAAATCTCTGTCTTACTATTATGTAATCTATCTGATACCCTTTAGTATCTCCAGGATTCTTCCATGTATACAACCTTCTTTTATGATTCTTGAACCAAGTGTTAGCTATGATTAAGTTATGCTCTGTGCAAAATTCTAACAGACGGCTTCCTCTTTCATTTCTTAAACCCAATCCATATTCACCTACTATGTTTCCTTCTCTCCATTTTCCTACTGTCCAATTCCAGTCACCTATGACTATTAAATTTTCGTCTCCCTCCACTACCTGAATAATTTCTTTTATCTCATCATACATTTCTTCAATTTCTTCGTCGTCTGCAGAGCTAGTTGGCGTATAAACTTGTACTACTGTAGTAGGCATGGGCTTCGTGTCTATCTTGGCCACTATAATACGTTCACTATGCTGTTTGTAGTAGCTTACCCGCACTCCTATTTTTTATTCATTATTAAACCTACTCCTGCATTACCCCTATTTGATTTTGTATTTATAACCCTGTATTCACCTGACCAGAAGTGTTGTTCCTCCTGCCACCGAACTTCACAAATTCCCACTATATCTAACTTTAACCTATCCATTTCCCTTTTTAAATTTTCTAACCTACCTGCCCGATTAAGGGATCTGACATTCCACGCTCCGATCCGTAGAATGCCAGGTTTCTTTCTCCTGATAGCGACGTCCTCTTGAGTAGTCCTCGCCCGGAGATCCGAATGGGGGACTATTTTACCTCCGGAATATTTTACCCAAGAGGACGCCATCATCATTTAACCATACAGTAAAGCTGCATGCCCTCGGGAAAAATTACGGCTGTAGCTTCCCCTTGCTTCCCGTTCGCAGTACCACAACAGGAAGGCCGTTTTGGTTAATGTTACAAAGCCAGATTAATCAATCATCCAGACTGTTGCCCCTGCAACTACTGAAAAGGCTGCTGCCCCTCTTCAGGAACCACACGTTTGTCTGGCCTCTCAACAGATACCCCTCCGTTGTGCTTGCACCTACAGTACGGCTATCTGTATAGTTGAGGCACGCAAGCCTCCACACCAACGGCAAGGTCCATGGTTCATGGGGGGAGGATTTGGGTTCATAGTGTCAGAAAACACAGTCTCTACGGCGAGCACGGAGGAGTGTACTCCTGCATCGGACAGGCGCATATGGAACAGTATGGTAATATCAGTGTTTCTACCATTAGACCTAACAGTAAAGAGTGGTGGTCAATATTGACACAAAAAGCGAGAATTTTGTAAGGCAAAGGGGTTACTGGGCACAAGAGCCGTATCGAATAAGGAAATAAAAGCACGCATTGGCAAAGATTGGCAAGAAATCTGGGGCAGTGCGCAAACAATGAGAAGAACTTATCAGTTCCTTTCTAACATAAAAGAAAGAACAAGAATGACATACTTCCTTCGGACCAAGCAACTATACGCTACCTGTCTCTACATGGTCCATACCCAGATATGAGAGGCGTTTGTAAAGTCCGTGCAAAGTCCGAGAGATGGCACCACGGGCGCATATCGAGGTCATGTTTAGTTAGTAGCATCTTTGGAAAGAGCGCACACCATGTTTCCGTCATATTGGTCTATTTCTTTGTGTTTGGCATTCGTGTGAATCAAGGAAGTCAAGTGAGTGTAAAAAAATGAACGAAAAAGAATTTCGTGTGGTGATTAAATATTACTTTATGAAGGACAAAACGCCTCAGGAGACTAAATAGAAGCTTGATAACATTACGGTGACTCTGCACCTTCGATTAGAGCAGTTTATAAGTGGTTTCAAAATTTTAGGAGTGGCCATACGGGCACAAGTGATGCTGAACGTTCTGGACGCCCTGTGGAGATTACGACTCTAGAAATCATTGATAAAATCCATGATATGGTGGTGGATGACAGAAGAGTTAAGGTGCCTGAGATTGCTAGTGCTGTGGGTATTTGTTGCAAGGATGGTTTGCAGCTGTTCAGGAAGAATCCACAGGACTTTCAGCATCGTTTCGTCACTGTTGATGAAACATGGATACATTACTATACTCCTGAGACCAAACAACGATGTAAACAATGCCTTACCAAGGGAGAATCTGAACCAAAAGAGGTGAAGACCATCCCTTCGGCCGGAAAGGTTATGGCGACTGTCTTTTAGGATTCCCAAGGGATAATCCTCATCGACTATCTGGAAAAGCGTAAAACTATTACAGGTGCATACTATTCATCGTTATTGGACCATTTGAAAACCGAGTTGCAAGAAACGCGCCGGCGATTGTACCGCAAAAAAGTCCTTTTCCATCACGACAATGCACCAGCGCACACCTCAGCAGTTGTGGTCACAAAATTATTGCAAACAGAATTCCAACTCGTTTCACATCCTCCCTATTCTCCAGACTTGGCTCCCTCGGACTACTATTTGTTCCCCAATTTGAAGAAGTGGCTGGTGGGAGAAAGATTTTTTTCAAACGAGGAGATGGTTGCAGCAACTAATAGCTATTTTGCAGCCATGGACAATTCCTATTATTCGGAAGGTATCAACAAATTACAACAACGTTGGACGAAGTGTGTAAGTCTAAATGGAGACTATGACAAAAAATAAAAAAGGTTTACCCCAAACACATAAATAGTTTTAATTTTTGCACGGACTTTTCAATCGCCCACTAAAAATAGGACAGCGCACCACAGATACTCTTGAACGTGGAGCAATCGCTATCCCAGATCACACCGTTAGACGTTACAGACCAGGAAAGGAATTCATTTGAAAATGCAACCGTCTACAATATAAAATGCGATGAGGAACTGTGGCATAAGCCGAACTCGCTTATATCAGGTTATGAACCGCAAGCCTAAACAGCTGAGAGACAACCAAGAAAAGGATTTACATCATGATAATGAGACGTGCCGCGGCAGAACACCTACCTACATCAACCTCCTGGAAGCAGTGAGGAGATGAGCCTCGGGAAGGACCAGGAAGGACTTCCTGAGACCCTGACAGCCATCTCCCAAACTCTACACATTGGCTGGCACAGCAGCACAGCCCCTGTGAATCCTGAATTGCACGTCAGCGCTTCGGAAGTTAACCATCCAGGTAAATGAGAGATCCATCTTGGGTCTAACACCACGTACAGTAGTGTAGTGTAGTAAGTGTAGTGCTGTGTAGTGTACTGTTGTAGCAGTGTAGTCCAGTATTATCAATTACGAAATTTTGATCTACCGCTGCCGCATAGTGAAACAGACCAACGATGTATGCCTTCTGGATATCTGTGCGCCAGGTGGCCAGATGGTAATATGCAGACATTTTTTAGTTATTGTTGTTATTATTATTTTGTTTTAACGTAGTTGTTCTATGTAGATTTTTAGCTATTACTAACACATCTGAAATAATGTTATCATAATATGTCCTTTATTCATGCAACACTCGGTCTGTTCATTTATACAGATAACAGGCTAAAAGAAAACAGCAAATAAGTAAATAATTAATCTACACCCATTTTCATGGTCTATTGATCATATTAAAAAAGAAAACAGTTCACATAAAACTGATTTACTGTAGACCAACTTTGCTGCAAGTGGCGAGTAGCAAACAGCATTCAAAACGCATGTAAATGCCTAATCCATAGTTCGTTACACCACGAGAAACAGTTCTCTTGAAAATGTATTATTTTAACTCTCGACTCCAAGGAGTAGAGTGGGCTGTTTGAGATCCGTCCCATCAAGGAGTCGCCGTTCTTTTCGGCCGAATGTCACAACAACTTGAGGTGACGAGGGGGCAGAGAGAATCCCATATATATAACAGCAACCAACTAGCAAATAACAAGTCAGTGAGTGGCATTCTGCATATTAATTCAACTGCAAGAAGTAATAGTGACCAGTGTACGAAACTGAAGTATCAGCAACCAGTTTACGAAACATGTATGAATGCCGTCATGGACACCATTTAAAACGTCTTTCATACCGTACGTGGTACTCGGTACGTCAATTCAGCAGAAATTAGTAAAACTGTAAAGAGAGTACATGTCACCTACAAATGTTAGAACTATCCGTTTATTGATCCACTTTTGATCTCACACTCTATTCTTAACACCTCACGTAAAAATTCAAAAGAGATTTCCTTATGACGGTGAACGCACTAACACACGTAATTATCCACTTGTCATTCTGCACTTCATACCCAAAAATATTCTCTTTCTTTAATGCGGTTAACTTCCACGCACCATGCATCTCTCACTCATGCCATAAGTTTCCACATCTCTTTCTAGACCGCGTTGCCATAGCTTCACATAGTAGCACATCGATATATTAAAAAGCTTGCCTTTGTAGCAGAATATTGCACAAGTTTAGATCCTTTTAACTTTTCACGCGAATATACAATGTTGTGCACACAGAAGTATTTTGCTCAAGCGTAACATTTTAAATGTGTAAGCACACAACATCACAAAACTGAAAATAACAATTCCGTTGAAAGCGCATACAGAACGTGTGTTTGGGAAAAAACAAAACCTGACGTATGCTACTGAAATTCCATCTTCGATGAAAAAGAAAAATGAGGGGAACAAAAAGGAAAATACACGTTGTTAGGTAAGTGCAGATACTTTACTGACAACTGAGTACAGTATACTCACCAACATTACATCAGTATTTACTTCATTTGGAGGCTAATTATAGCCATTACGAGTAATGTGTTTTTAAGTCGGTTAATACATCCAAGTACATGTGGCAGAAGCAAGCCATTAATACCTGTTTTCTCCTGGGGAGCAGATCAGGTGTAGAAGTCTGGACGCGGGGACGAAAAACGGTGAATCCATATTGACAAGCGTAGTCCACTTAATGGTGTAGTTACAACTTAAAAAACATCAGGTAGTGAAATAAGTGACGTGTTACCAATGATCACACTATCTGCACTTAGAGTCCCAATACCCTGTAGATCGGATTACGGCAGTACCTTCATATTACTCTTCACTTCATATTTTTTGTGTGTTGTTCACTGTCCATTTTTTACTGTCATATAAACCTGCACTCCAGACTATTGTTTTCTGAAAGTGTTTTTAACATACTAGTGCCAGCGATTATATAACGGTACCTTTACTATATCATTTTACAACATCATGATCTTTTACGATGCATTTAGTAGCTGGTAACGTTGTAAAAACACATTTGTTTTCTCTTTTTCGCTGTGCAACGACCACTTTCTTTAGGAGAAAAAAACACTGACGAACCAAAACTTTGTGACCACTGCCCACCGCGAGATTGAATGCTAGCTGATAGCGTTGCGGGCAGGTGATGCGGTAAGTGGATCAGAGAGGAACGGTAAATCCCTACTCTTAATGATTCTTAGTTGCTATCCGCGGTTCCACAAGTAACCATAGCCAAAATCTTCATTCAACTTCCATCGTAAATTTGACTTTTTATGCACCATCGGCGTCGCTATTATACCATAGCAGCATTATTACCACCAGATATCATATTTTAAATATAATGCCGGATGGTTATAATTAATGTGCAGCTACTCACGGATACCAATGTGGTCTGTAATTATCGTACGGCAGCGAAATTTGGTAGATATGGTAATGTGTTAGTGCGGAACCGATTCATACTGGAAAAAATTAGTTCCAATTTTGGCCACCAGGTGCGAATGTGGTGCTGTACAGCATCTCGTCGACTTCTCCATTGCTCATATTGAAAAAAATGTAAAAAAGGTGGCTAATAATGAAATCAACATTTCGCGTTTTACTTGTTGACCTCTTATGCCTCGTCTTATTCCTAATCTATTACACAAGGAAAAATTTCTGTACCTCTTTATTGGATTGACAGCGCCAGATTTGCACCTGGTGGCCAAAATTGAAGCTAATTATTTTCTAGCGTAAATATGTTCCGCGTTACAGTTTTAAAATATCTACTACGTCTCATAGCCATACGACAATTACAGGGCACACTCGTACTCTGTAAGTAGCTGCACTTTAATTATAACCACCCACTTAAAAACTTTCAAAAAGCTTAAAAATTATCTGCCAAAATGCATTTTAAAGAACTGCTTTATATATATATTTTAAAACCTCTATGAAATATGTCAAACCTTTGTCTGGCGGGAGGTCTTATACACTGACAACAGTGAATAAACACAGAATGAATAATCACTATAGCGACGATACGAGATGCAACTGGGGAAAACCCCTCACATGATTGACCATGACAGTTGATGTATTAGATTGATATTTTCACTCTGCAGCAAACTGTGCGATGATATGAAACTTCCTGGCAGATTAAAACTATATGCCTGACCGA
Organism: Schistocerca piceifrons; assembly: GCF_021461385.2. NCBI lineage: Eukaryota > Metazoa > Arthropoda > Insecta > Orthoptera > Acrididae > Schistocerca > Schistocerca piceifrons. The sequence goes on from NC_060141.1 coordinate 208,962,919, forward strand.
GACTCGAAATCGGGACCTTTGCCTTTCGCGGGCAAGTGTTCAAGTCGATAGCGTACTTGCCCCCGATAGGCAAAAGTCCCGAGTTTGAGTTTCGGCCCGGGAAGGAACGAGAATCTCGGAAACGCAGCAGCTGGTCGGCTTTCACATGCTACAGTCGTGAGTATCTGTGGAAAGTGGCTGAAGCATTGTGAAACCACGAGTAGGCGACAAGTACTTTGTCGTCCACGCCAGAACGTGGACGTCCCAGGCTTGCTCTCACCGTAAACAAGGATAGGCAATGTAGTGTCATGCGAGCGGATCAGGATGGAGCTGACGCTATTCCCAGTTGGAAAGCGCGCGTCCAGCACGTGGACTTGGTGCCTGAGAATACATGCTGGCATATTTTCAGAAAAGAAAACTTGGTGGGAAAAGGACGAAGAAATCTCAATAATAACAGAGGCTGAACAACAAAGTAGAATTGGAAACTACTCTTGAATCCTCCGAGGCACTAACACAATGACTATGTTATGCAATCGTGCATGTATCACGTGAAGATAAGTGCCACGAGAAATTACGTCCCCTTCCGGGGACACAGTAAAGCAGGTACAGTGTCTGAGTGAGATTGAGATCTGGATCGTAAGTTGAATCACCAGCGGCACCGCTTATGTAGGCTCGCATGACGCACCTGCCACGTCATCACACGCTGTCCTGATCTCGGCTCCTTCCAGAAGCTGCCATGCTGCTGGTCACGTAGCCCACACTAGCCTTACCACAGAAATACTACGTAGCCTCCTGCTTCCTAGCGGCCCTGCTGAGGTTAGGTTACTCCTTTACTGGCACACCTTGTGCAACATTATACCTCTAACTATACATTCATAAAACCTCACGATACTCATTCGTGAAACCTAAGCGGCAGCGTATATCTGTGGCAGATTCTAGGACAGAGTGAAATGCTAGAGCAGGCACAAGCGTTTCAGAGGATAAGGTTCAGTGCACATTGTTGAATATGACGCTGCGCAATACGCAATCCGTACTTGTTTCCATATTGACCCAACGAGCTTTACTGCCGGCCACATGCATCCCTTCAAGCTTCAGTCTTCTCCGGCGGTGGTGGCACCATCGAAAAGAGTAACCGACCGTGTCATAAGGCCTGAATAGTGAGACTGTGGTTTCACGAGCATTATAGTGAAGCAAGAGTTCGACAACATGTCATTGTCACGTAAAACGTATCAGGTGGAGATTTAAACTTACGAGTTATAGACGGAGAAATTCATGTCATTTATGTGGGTAGTGCGGACAGGAAACCCTTTGAAATTGTTCAAAATAACTCACCCGAAAACTGGCCTTAGCAGAACCGATTCATGAAGGCAACGTATTGGAGCTTCTGGTACCATTTTTCTGACTCCGTCAGCATAGAACAACAATGAGTGATCAAAAAGCCGTTACAGCACCTCTGAATACGGCTGTAAATAGGGATTTAAAAATAGGTTGGAAGCTACACTCTCATAAATTAAGGATAATTGCAGAATGTGGTACCACACAACGTGGCACTACACAAAACTGGCGCTAAAAGCATAGGCATATATAGAACACACACACAGATCTGTAAGTCCACTGTACTGGGGATGAGTTGACAAAAGCGTCCCGAAACGCATGTGATACAAAACGCCACTGTTTTCTGCGTATGTACCCCGACATCAATATGGAATATGATCACCATGCACACGTACACAGGCCACACAACGGGTTGGCATACTCTGGATCAGATGGTAGGGCAGCTGCTGGGGTATAGCCTCCCATTCTTGCACCAGTGCCTGTCGGAGCTCCTGAAACGTCGTAAGGGTTTGAAGACGTGCAACGATACGTCGAGCGGAAGCATCCCAGATGGGCTCGATGGAGTTTAGGTCTGCAGAACAGGCAGGCTACTCCATTCGCCTAATATCTTCTGTTTCAAGGTACTTCTCCACGATGGTAGCTCGGTGGGGCCGTGCATTATCATCCATCAGGAGGCCCCCGGTAGCTGAGTGGTCAGCGCGACAGACCGTCCATCCTAAGGGCCTGGCCTCGATTCCCGGCTGGGTCGGAGACTTTCTCCGCTCAGGGACTGGGTGTTGTGTTGACCTAATCATCATCATTTCATCCCATCGACGCGCGAATCGAAAAACCTGCACCCGGCGAGCGGTCTACCCGACGGGAGGCCTTAGCCACACGACATTATTATTATCCATCAGAAGAAAGATGGGACCCACTGCATCCCTGAAAAGGTGGACACACTGGTGTAAAACGAAGTCCCGATACACCTGACCTGTTACAGCTCCGGTCAAAGACATGCAGTGGTGTACGTGCACCAATCATAATCCCGCCCCACACCATTAAACCACGACCTCCATACAGGTCCCTTTCAAGTATATTAAGGGGTTGGTATCTGGTTCCTAGTTCAAGCCAGATGAGAACCCGGCGATAGTCACTTCAGACTATACCTGGACCCGTCCTTGAACATAACCTGGGACCACTGTTCCAATGACCATGTACTGTGTCCTTGACACCGGGCTTTACGGGCTTTCCTGTGACCAAGGGTCAGTGAAATGCACCTTGCAGGTCTCTGGGCGAATAAACCACGTCTTATCAGTCGTCTTTAGACTGTGTGTGTGGAGACAACTGTTCCAGTGTCTGTGGTAAGGTCCCGAGCAAGGCTACCTGCAGTACTCCGTGGCCGTCTGTGGGCACTGATAGTGAGATATCGGTCTTTTTGTGGTGTTGTACACTGCAGCACCTGGACACGTTTCCTGTCTGGTGGAATCGTTGCCACAATCTTGAGATCACACTTTGTGGTACACGGAGGGCCCGTGCTACGACCTGTTGTGTTTGACCAGCCTCCAGTCGCCCTAGTATTCTACCTCTCATAACGTCATTAATATGTATTCTTTGAGCCATTTTCAACACACAGTCACCATTACCAGGTCTGAAGCCGTCTGCACACTTACTCGCTGCACCATACTCTGATATGCACCATCACACCTCTGCGTATGTGGTCTGCTGCCAACGCCACCGTGCGTCGACCGCTGGTCAAATGCACCGCATGGTCATACCCCGAGGAGATTTAAACCCACAAACCGCCCATCAGAGCGTTGTTTCATCATGTATCAGCATTATCCTTAACTTATTAGCATGAGTGTATTTGGGCTTACGAAGAGTGACAAAGAACAGATTTCAGATTACTTGAACAGTCAACGTGAAAAATTCATCTCCAGAACCTAAAACGTTAAGCATCAATAGTCAAAATTCAGGAGTAATTCTCAGTACGCATTGGGCAGGTGCGTGCTCAGCAAAGTTGTGAGGGATGGAAAAGACGCGCTGTGATTCGACAACCATGTTAGAAAGCTGGTACGAAAGCAATAAACCTTTCACTGAAAATTTAAACGTAACAAAAACTCGTAGACTGACTGAAACTGAACGAACTGAAAATATGCGTAAAGACTGTCACGCGTGCAGCGTTCAACGAATGCGAAACTAAAACTTTATCTATCGATTAAAAAAAAAAAAAATCCTAAGAATTTTGTTCTTACGTGTCGAACCCATCTGCCCAGACGCACTGAAACCATGATGGCATCGAAGCAGACGATGACAGAGAGAAAGGCGAAATACTAAACATGTTTTTCCAAAACTGTATAACCGAGACATTTCGTACTGTGGTTCCTCCATTAAATCGACTCAGAGGAAAAATCAGAGGGTCTGATGCATACCAGTACGATTCTACATAGAGTACGGGAAAGAAATTGCCCTTCTGCTATCAGCACTATACCGTAGGTCACTGGAAGAGCGAAGCTTGCTAGTGGCTGCGAAAAAAGCACAGGCCATTTTCGTTTTTAAGAAGGGTCGTCGAGCAGACGCAGAAAACTATAAGACTATATCTCTGACGTCGGTATGCTGTGGAATTTTGAAACGTATTTTATGCTCGTGTATTATGACATTTCTAGAGACAGAAAATCTCTTCTGTATTAACAATTGTTGCGAAAACTACGAGTGTGTGTTGCCCAGCTCGCTCTGTCCGTCCTGCTCGAAAGCAGCAGATACCGGCTGCCAGGTTGAACCATGTTCTTTGACTTCTGAAAGGCGTTCGATACAATTCCGCACAAATTGACAAAATACGACCGTACTTAATATCAGGCCGGCTGCGTGTTGGGTTAAAGAGTCTCCAGCAAAGAGAACATAGCATTTAATTCTTAACGGAGAGAAATCTTCAGTCGTAGAAGTAGATGCGGGCATAATCCAATGGACTGTTATAGGCCGGTGCTAAAGATAATTGCTTACAACGTGTCACAGTGGTGTAGGTGAAGTCGAGATGAACAGTTTGATACAGAACACTTGCGGTCCATCAAGCCGGGAAACAGACTAAAGTTGGCATAGAAAAGCTATAGAGCATGCGCGGCGCCCGAGATTTTTACAAAATACGAATTGGTAAACAGAGTGAAAAAATTCAAGTATCTTGTCGAATACATACAAATAGGAGGATCAAACAAGGCATCCAATACAGAACGATTAGAAAAACTTCAGATAGCGTACAAACTCACATGGACGCACTGCTATAAAAGAAACACCTGAAGAGAGGCGAAACGCAGGCTCTATAATACAGTTGTACTACCAGATGCCCTCTACGCATCAAAAACGACCACAATCGGGGCATTAGGCATCACAGAGACAGAAAAGATAGAACGTAAAATCCTTCGAAAATTTTTTGGAGCAGTACATAGAGATGGTATATGGATGAAGAGACCAACCATAGAACTATACGAACATACAGGCTCACAGACATCATCAGAAAACGTCGACTAACATTCTTTGGGCACACGCAAAGAATGAACAACACCGGACTCACAAAGAGAATTTTTTATCTAGTTAACAGCTCAATCAGAAAAACCAACTGGTTTCATGAAATAGAATAAGACCTAAAACAAGCAGTAATCAATAAAGAAGTGATAGATGAAAGAGACAAATTCAGAAACAGAATTATGAACACGAAATTTGAAGTAAAGGGAAGGATGAGACTAGGGAAATTGTGGACAGAACAAAGGAAACACGAACACTTTCAAAGAATTAATAGGTTTTGGGGAGAGCAAAAGAAGAAGAAAACATGAAAACGGGGAAAATTGAATAATCATGTAACATTCAAGTTCAGTCATTGTCTTAAGAACAAATATATAATAATAATAATAATAATAATAATAATAATAATAATAATAACCCCTTTTTCATGCAGTAACAAAAGCTAAATTTAACGTTTTTGCTTTGGTCACAATATTGTGAATTTTAAAAGCATCGTATTAACAGATGAAACTTTGAATTGAGTGGCCTTATTACTGCGAAATTTCTGTGCTTGTTAGAGTTAAGTTGAGCTTAAATTGCAAAAGTAATTTGCATAAATTTTACAAAAATCTTTTTTGTGTCATTATCATCACTCGGAAAGATTAAATTGATAATGTTAAAAAAACTTCCGATCAAATCGGCGGCGTGAGAGAGCGAGGTTACATTCAAAATCTCACGCGGCGCTCAGGCATTGTGGTTTAGGTGGCTTTTGTAGGAAAATTTGAGGCTATTTCCCGGCTTGATGGGCTGACAGTGTCATATATGAAACTGTTAGCCTTGACTGCCCATACACATCTGTGGTACGTTGTAAACCGTTATCGTTTACATTCTGTATATAAATGACCTTGTGGGTAACGTTAAAATTTCCCTGAGGCTTTTCGTGGGTGATGCTACTCGTATTATATACACAGATATCGCAACGCTAAAATTCTAGCAAAATTTAGAAAGACTAAACTAAACTCCTCCCGAACAGCCCATGAAAGCCCAACGGCACCGACCGGCAGCCATGTCATCCTCAGCACATAGGCGTCACTGGATGCGGATATGGAGGGGCATGTGGTCAGCACACCGCTGTCCCGGCCGTATGTCAGTTTCCGAGACCGGAGCCGCTACTTCTCAATCAAGTAGCTCCTCAGTGTGCCACACAAGGGCTGAGTGCACCCCGCTTTATGGTCACCCATCCAAGTGAGAGCCCAGCCCGACAGCGCTGAACTTCGGTGATCTGACGGGAACCGGTGTTACCACTGCGTAAAGGCCGTTGGCAACTGCAGAAAGACTTGCAGAGTATCGACGCTTGGTGCAGGGTTGTGCAGTTGTAGCTCGACATAAACAACTGTACTGCACACATATTGGCTGAAAGATTCATTACTGTACGATTACGCAATTGCAGGACAATCACTGGACGCAGTCACATCCACATAATATGTAGGAGAACTCATACAGAGCGATTTAAAGGGAATCGATCACATCGTAGGCAATGCAGATTCCAGACTGAGACTAATTGAAAGAATCCTCAGTAAGTATAGTCCACCCACGAAGGAGACAGCCAACAAAATTCACGTTCCACCAGTACCTGAATATTTTTCATCAGTCTGGGACTGATATAAGATAGGATTGATAGAGGAAATCGAGAAAATCTGAACAAGTGCAGGCTTTTCGATCGAAGTTCATTTAGACAGCGTGACAATGTCACGCAGATCTTTAGCCAACTCAAGTGGCGGACACCACAAGCGAAGGATTCTACATCACGGTGTGGTTTTCTCTTAAAATTCAGAGGACGTTGTTTCCTCACAATTTTTTTTAAGTCATCGGTCTTCTGACTCGTTTGGACCTGCCACGAAATCTTCTCCTGTGCCAACCTTTTCATCTCAGAGTAGCACTATCAACCTACGTCCTCAATTATTTGCTCTATGTATTCCGATCTCTGTCCTCCCCTACAGCTCCCTCTGCAGCCCTCTGTAGTACCGTCGAAGTTATTCCAGGATGCCTTAACAGGTGTCCTACCGTCCTGCCCCTTCTTTTGTCTGTGTTTTCCATGTATCCCTTTCCTCGCCGATTCTACGGAGAACCTTCTCATTCCTTACCTTATCAGTTCACCAAGTTTTCACCATTCTTATGTAACAGCCACATCTCAAATGCTTCAGTTCTCTTCTGTTCCAGTTTCTTCACAGTGGATGATTCACTACCACACAATTGTGTACTCGAAACGTACATTCTCATAAATTTCTTCCTCAAAGTAAGGTCTATCTTTGACACTAACAGATTTCTCTTGTCCAGGAATACCCTTTTTGCCAGTGCTGCTCCGCTTTTGGTGTCCTTTTTATTCCGTCCGTCATTGGTTATTTTGCTGCCTAGATAGCAGAATTCCTTAACTTCTTCTACTTCGTGACCATCAATCCTAATGTTGAGTTTTTCACTGTTCTCAAATCTGCTGCTTGGCATAACTTTATTCTTTCTTCAGTTTACTCTCAATCCACATTCTGTACCCATACAACAGGTTCTGTAATTCTTCTTCACTTTCACTGAAGATATTAATGTCATCAAAGAATCTTTACCCTGAATTTCAACCCCGCACTTGATTCTCTTTTTTATTCCCGTCATGGCTTCTTCGATACATAGATTGAACAGTATGATTGAAAGAATACATCCCTGTCTTACACCCTTTTTAATCCGAGCACTTCGTTCTTTGTCTCCCACTCTTATTGTTCCATCTTCGTTCTTGCACCTATTACATCTTACACGTCTTTCCTTATAGCTTACTCCATCTTTTCTCAGAATTTCGAACACCTTGTACCATTTTACACTGTAGAAAGCTTTTTCTAGGTCGACAAATCCTATGAACATGTCTCGATTTTTCTTCAGTCTTGCTTCCATTATGAACTGCAACGTCGGAATAGCCTCTCTGGTGCCTTTATCTTCCCCAAAGCCAAACTGATAGTCATCTAGCACATACTGAGTTTTCTTTTCCGTTCATCTGTATATTATTCTTGCCATCAACGGATACATGAGCTCTTAGGCTGCCTCTGCGATAGTTCTAGCACTTGTCGGCTCTTGCAATCTTCGGAATTGCGTGGACCACCACAGTGAATAGTCGTTTTATCGCCACTTACCCCCCCCCCCCCCCCCATGATAAATGTCTCGCGAAAAGACCTTAAGGCTTTAATTTTAGAGATTAGAACTCAGGCGGAGGTTTACAAACAATCTTTGTTCTCGAAGATCTTTCGCACGCACCGGGAACGGGGAAAGAGGAACTTTCAGTGATACACAGAGTACCCTCCGCCACACACCGTGAGCTGCATGTGGAGCAAACAGCAGCTACAGAATCTAACCAGAATTGTGACTGAGTATTTCTTGACGAGAAATGAAAAGTGATCTTGTATATATCCGACTGCGCGCCAAATATGCTGACAGAGTCAGTAATGTTTTACTGAGATGACTCACGAACTTATTAAAAAAAAGGAAGATTAGGGTTTTACGTCCTGCCACCAAAAACGTCGTTAGACAAAATGCTGTAAAAAAGATTGGGCAAGAATCAGGAATGATACCAATCGCGTTCTTTTCAAGGGAACCATACCCGTAATTAGCTTAGGTAATACTGGGAAACCATGGCAAAAGACCGGCTCTAAGGGGGGAAATCGCCCAGGGCGGCAGATTTTTGGGGGCTGCAAATTGCATAAATAAAGAAATGTGAGAATAATTTGGAAATACAAATTATTCACAAAATCAAGGGTCTTCTAGAAAATTGTCTACGGTACAGAAACAGTGTGCTCCGATTTACGAAAGAAACGTTGACTCCCACAGAAAATTGGAAATATTTGTTGCTGGACACATTGATATAGAAATAGTTTTGTGCGTATATAATACAAAAAATGCGTATACCATCATATTATGTTCTATTACTCTTGCTGAAAAAGACGTGTCATTCGTCACACGTAGAACACCACAGGTTGTTGCCTCGTTCAACGGTATCGTGAAATAGATGACAGTCGGAACGTGCAAATGTTCGCGAATTGAAGAACGGACTTGAAGTTTTAAGTATTTGGCTACTATTTAGTTACTTAACAGTATTTGTACGAATCTTTCACAGACTTCCACAAATCTGTTTATGACATGGAGCAATTATAAACACAATAATAGGTTCAACGCGCAGTTCTTCGTTTTCAATAGTACGATAACGAAGGTATTTCAGAATATGGCCTCTCTCTTTCTGTTTAATTTTGTACTAGGTTTATGCATAGCAATTTCAGATGTTGGTATTTGACGTACGTTTTCTATTTACATTATTGTAAAAAAAGTTAAAAAAGGCCATGAAATAGACTGTGCATTGAAATGCCTAAGACGGTTTTGGTGGTTCATATTTCTCTACAACAAATTTCAGACCTTGTATTACACATAATCGATTCAAAATGATAAGTTTGTTTGACATTAGCGTTAAAATTTCGAATGCTTCATAAGAAGCTGAAACTATGTTTGAAATGTTGAATAATTTGCTAATAAATAAGTAAAATCAGCAGCAAGTTATGGATATTTTCTTATAGAGGTTTCTTTTAGGGTTTTTTTAGATAATAAATACTGAGTCTTAGGTATGTTTTTCCTTGAATTTACGGGGCAAATATTTTTGAGAGTTGGCAGCAGTGCACAGAGGATACGCCGCCCTCACTTGTCCAGTTTCATTATATACGAGTAGCAACAATGGTAACTTGCCTTGTTTGTTAATACTCGTAGCTAAGTAGCGAGTTAAGTGTTTGATATAGTGGTCTAACTGTGGATTATGGCACTAATATAAGTCTGCATGTGGTGCACTTATTAGAAACATATTTCATTTGCCAGATACAATTTACTTTCGTCTATCAACATCTAACAATAATGACGCAGGTAAAGACAATTCTATCACCGGTCGCATCATTCCTTTTGGAGGCTTTTCAGTAAAGGGAATAACGATTGTGTTACAAGTTGATAATTGTACGTTCAGCTGGCAGTGCAAAAGTATTATTAGTTTTGTGTGAAAACGCTTTCTCACTGTGATGCGACGTGTTTTTAATTAGGTTATAAGTTATTGCGGAATTTATAACCTGTTGCAATGCCTGGCTGCAGGCAGCGCCTTCCAGTCAGTCAGTATTGGAAAAGACGAGCGGAAAGAGCAAGTGTAGACAAAAAATTGAAATTTTCGTTAGATAAATTTTTCCGACCTAAACAGGATTTTGATCGAAATGTTCCAAGAACAAAAGCAGATGTAGAAGTAAATCAGGGTATACCTTCGGCAGATAAAGATATACCTTCAAAGTTGCAGGGTAAATATGACATTGTATGCAAGGTCTTGATGAATGTGAAACTGTTCCAGCTGATTCTAGCAAGTGCTCATCTGATAATCAAACTGTCAGTGATGTAGTTGATTGAGATCCCGCAAAATGGCCCGACAAAATAGATGATTTTGTTAGGACAACGTTAGTCAAAAGAGGGCTTCCAGAACAGATAACGGAATTTGAAAGCTGTCATAAGGATGATTCTAATTGTCAACTTGCCTCTAAAGATTACAGTTACAGTTTGTGCAATGGTGAAATTGTTCAGGGGAAATTATCAGTTTATTCAAAAAGTGCAAATGCTGTTTTTTTCAGCTGGAAACTCTTTCCGAACATTAAAATATTATTGACTTCAGGCGGTAATAATAACTGGTTGCATATTGCTTGGATATTGGTTAGTCACGGTAGGTCCCACGTGCACTTGAAACCGCACCAAAAGTGGGTGGAGTTCGCCAGAAGATAAAAATCTGGCAATATTGTCGATGCAGGAACCGTGCATGTAATAAATGCAGAGACCCAGAATTGGAAGGGTGTACTCGAATGTCTTATAGCAATTATCTAGTTTCTGGCTAGATAGTGTCTTCCCTTAAGACGACCATCAGATAAACTGTTTCCTCACAACAATGCTAATTTCTTAAAACGGGTCGAACTGTTTGGTAAATTTGATTCAGTTCTCGGCGAAGATGTAAGGGGAACAACGTATGGTGGAAATAAGTCTCGCCATTATCTGGTAAAAACATACGAAATGAAATGATTCACACTCTCCAACAAAAATTAAAAACAAAGTATTGCCTCTATTTGAGATCTGCTAAATAATATAGTTTAATTTTGGACTGTACAGAAGATATTTCTGGTGGTGAGCAAATGACAATGATAGTGCATTTTGTGATATGCGATGTAAATATTAGTGAACATTTTCTTTGACTTGTACCTGTAAGAGATACATTTGGTTTGGGGCTTTCAGGGATATTCTTAAAACAGTTAGACGAAATAAACATCTTTGGAAGGCATGAGGGGTCAGGGCTATGATAACAGTTCTATCATGAAAGGCAAGAACGTAGGAATGCAAAAGAGGATTTTAGATATAAATCCTAAGCCATATTATGGTCCGTGCGTTGCAAAGGCATCAGAATACGCACTTTCATTGTTTTGTTTGGTGAGAAAAACTTATGATTTCTTTTCTGTGTCTACGCGACGCTGGGCAGTCCTGAGTTATCATATATCTATTCTAACTGTGTAGCCACTAAGTACGACAAAATGGGAAAGAAGGATAGACACAATCGCTCCTCTCAACTATATCACAGGGGAGGTCTATGATGCCCTAATTGAAATAAGAGAAGACGAAAATACAGACGCAATGGTTGCACATGAGGCTTGCAGTTTGGCAAACCTAATTCGTGATTTTACGTTCTTTTGTTCAGTGGTAACATGGTATGATGTATTAATCCCTATCAATGTTGTTATCAAACACCTACAAAATATTACCACAAATATATCGAAAACTGTTGATTTACTCGAAAAGATAACAGAGCATTGCACAAACTGTAGGGAGGACTCCAAATTCCGAGAATTTCAGTACAACGCAGATACGAAAGCGAAAGAAGATGAAACAGTTCCTATATGAGGGAGAAGGTGAGAAAATTGAAGATCCAGAATTGCAGATTTTTATTCTAAAGTACCGGATGTTATAATATGGGCTCTCAGTGAGAGATTTCAACAGCTCAAAAGTCACAGTGGGCTTTTTGATTTTTTGTATGAAATTAGAAAAATTAAGGACATGTCACTTGACATTCTAAGCGAAAAGTACTCCAAGCTGTGCGACAGTTTTGGCCACTGGCAGGCTAAGGACATCAGCCTTATCGATTTTAAAGATGAACTTAAAGTAGTGTCACCGTTGGTCAAGGTTGTTAGAACGCCAATTGAAACGTTGAAACTCATACAAGAATATGGCATTGCGCCCAACCTAAGCGTAGCGTTACGAATTTTGCTGACGCAACCGATGACAGTGGCAAGTGGAGAACGAAGCTCTTTGAAGGTTAAACTGATGAAACCATACCTGTGACGAAAATGTGCTGCATGTGAAGATGAACGTGTCTGTACAAAGTGCTTTCAGGAACCTGTGATCTACACAAGAATACTGTGATCTACACAAGAATACTCATCCTCTGCTCAAGGAACTACAAAAAGTGAACAGATTTTAGTTTTATGCTCTGCCGGTGACAAATTAATCTTGGTTGGCATATTAATTCTAGAGTTATGGCTTAAAATGTATTGCATTGCAAACATATCACTTATTGCTGCATTGATCTTAAAGACATATTCACAACAAAGAGACGAATGAGTGTGATATGTGAAAATAAGGCGTCATGCATGAATTATATTGTGAGAAAAGTTGATTATGTCGAAAAATGGGGGGGGGGGGCACTTGAAATTTTCTCACGGAGCGGCAAAAATTCCTGGAGCCGGCCCTGAGTTCTATCGAGCTTACCGTATGAGGATCTGACTTTTCTGTAATTATGCTCCGCAAGCTACAATTCGGAGTGTGGCTGAGAATACTTTGTGTACCACTGAAATATCCTCCAATTCCTGTTCCAGCACGAAAAGTCAGTGGCAACAAATAGCGCGCAGAAAGAATGACTGGTAGCAAGCCATTGCGAGAGCTCGAATATTTCTAACTTTACCTTTAAGTTCTTTCCACGGCATCAAGCAGGTAGTGTGCCTCTGTGAAAAGGACGGCAGGCCAAGGCCCTGTCATCATAAAGATCTAGGTTGGTCCCTCTGAAGCGAACACGAACTAATTCCTCATCCATACTCCATCAGATATCATCGTCAACGGGAGACTGAGCTGAAAACTTCTTTCCTTAGTTCTTCCTCCCGATTGTGAATCAAACGTTTTAACCATTGTGTCATCTCGCTCAGCACATCGTAACTGCTTCCGAAAATGGTATCTCGGTAAACGTAATGATGCAGTTTGCACTCTGTGACTGGTGATGTGCGAATGGCTTAGTGTACCGATGTGTGAGGAAGCTAAATGAGACGCTCACGTAAGCTAAATTTTCAGTGACAGTGGGTCAAACAGTAGGCCACTGAGAGACTGGAATTTGTCTACGGAAGAATAATTTTTATATATCTCTCATATGACCTTGAGTGGAATAGAGCTCTAATATACGGGAAGTGTGTAGGGTGGGACAAGTACAGTACGTTAAATGTTTACAGAAATACACTACTAGGCATAGGTCGCTTGACTCGTTTTAAAACGTTACAGAAATAACAGATAGACGTCTCATATGACGCATAAACCTATTTTTAAGATATTAAGAATGAGGAATGCTGTGAGGACTGCTGTGAAACTCTAGTCCTCTATATACTGCCTCCTTAGAGACGGTATGGACAAATTTGATTAATAACGCTTCCTAGAGAGGAACACGAGCAATCATTTTTCCATCGTTCGGCCCTGAATTGAAAGAAGAGAAAGCTTAATATCAAAAATTACATAAACGACCCTGTGTCGTGGGTCTTATAAGAGGTAAACACAGACGAATAAGGGGAAGAATTTTTCCACTCCACTGACCCCGCATAACGCTCAGCTGCATGACAGGACGGACAGAACACGTAAGAAAGTGTGTTAATTAAGCAGCAGTGTACAGACAGACCAACATCACTGAAACGACGAACTGTGAAACGCTTTGAGGAAGACTGTCACTTTCATGCTCCTCAGGTACAGCCTTACACCGATGATTCTGATTAAGACATGTTTATTTATTTTATTTACTTACTTATTTATTTAACGCCTTCGGATTAGGACCTTCAGGTCCTCTCTTACATCGGACCAATGTATCAAACATACAGCATCTGTTTTTAGTTTTAGCTACCTCAGAAAAAACAGTAATTGTATAAAGACAGATAATAATAAAATAGTATTGATGTGTTAAAAATGTTTAGAATGTATATAGACAGAACGTAAATAAATAGTACTGACTAAGAACTAATGAAGTTAATGTTAGGAGTACTTCTACTACTATTACAGCTTGTACTGTTGCCGCAATAGCAATAAGAAGATCTGGTTGAGAAGATGAATGTAATGGATTAACGAGTGATTACTGGAGCAAAGGCAGACATTTTGAGAAGGATTTTTCACTCTGCAGTTGATTGTGCCCTGATCTGAATCTTCCTGCAAAATTAAAACTGCATCTCGGACCGGGACTCGAACGCGGTATCTTGTCTGCGAAGGGCAAAGCCACCAGTTTCGAGTCAGGTTCAAACACACAGTTATAATATGCCAGGAAGTTTCAAAGGTAGATTGTATTGTTGCTTTAATAGATATGTCGTTAACTGTCGTTTCTCCTTAGGTTCTCTAATAGAATACTGGAGGTCATTTCAGAGTCTGGTTCCTACTATTGCAAAGGACTTCGACAAAGAGGCTGAGTGATAGATTGGAACAGAAACGATTTTCCCCTGATGGGCACAAGTATTTCTGGTAAGTTGTTCAGAAGAGAGCGTCAAGGTCGAGGAGAGATATGAGGGACGGAGACAGAGTGTATGAGTCTCCTCTCTTGTCCGCACGTAGCTGGGATACCCGTGCATGTGATGACGAAATATCATCAAAGAGCCAAACGTCATGGATACACCGAACACATGCATTCATCACCAGTTCCAGTCGCTGTGAGCATTCCTGAGAAAGACCTTACAGGAAAATATCAATGTTATCAACCATTGGAAGTTTATTTTTGAGGTCGAAAGGGAAGATCTTTTCATGTTTCCGTAGGACGTGGACAGATTCTGATGCCTTCTTGCAATTTTCAGCTGTGTGCTCAGCCCAATTTAGCTGTCCATCTATTAGTACTCCTAGACACTTTTCTGAGGGAGAGAAATTCATATTGGTACCCTTTAAGATTAAAGAGGGTAGGAATTTGCAATATTTCAGCTAATGTTTCTAGTCTGACCTACCAGCACCAGTTGAGTTTTGATTGGATTGAGATTTAACAGTATATTGTTTGATCATTTTGATTGTGCGCTTAGGTCAGCACAGAAATTCTCGATGGCTCTCTCTATGTTTATTGGTTTTCCACTAGACATAACTGGAGGTCATCAGCATGTTGTATTTACAGTAGGACAGAAGTGATGAAGCATCATTGACATACAATGAAAAGAGTATATGACATAATACCGAGCCCTGAGAGACCCCTTATACTATCTCTCTCCACTGTGACTTTATGGTGCCAGATAAGACGCATTGCTGGAGCGACGTCAAGGTAAGAGCGATGCCATTGCATTGCTCTTGGAGAGATCATTAGGCTATTAAGTTTAGCAAGTAAAATTGTTGAGCTTTGTAGTGTCCAAGGCTTCTAGAAAGTCTGAGAAGCACATGTTAGCTCCCCCTTGTCCATCCATAGCAAGATTCAGGTATACTGGTTATACTCATCTAGAAGGTTTTTTTTTTTTTTCTTCTAATAATTTCCGGGTATGCAGCCGGATCCCGTCGACATTCTGCCACAATATTTCGGCCCAGAGACGTCCGGCCATCATCAGGTGAGTACACAACTACTGAAGAGCCCAGGTGCAGTCGCGGTATTTATGCCGAATCTCGCGCATGCGAAATGTACTGTCATCCTACAGCGCATGCGTCAGGTGTTGACATCCGCAGCATAGCCGAGTTGTACGTGCTGCCCTCGGTGGTGAAAAAAAAAAAAGGGTTCATCTAGTCATTGAGTATCGAATGACACTGTCGATTCCGCTGTGATTGTATAATTTTAATAACAGGATTCCAATTTTTATCCAGCCGTAAAATTGATGGGTCATTAGGACATTCTGTGTACAGGAAACCGACTCACACAGATCTGTATCTCCAGGCATCAAGCTGCCATCACCCAGCACAAACAGCCGGTGTTCTCAGTACCTTAATACATCGAGCGCATATAATATCGGATGATGAAAACCTCCACGCAGAATTAGAACACTTGGAGAAGGTTTTCAAAGAGAATGGCTACACTTCTCGCCAAATAAGGAAGGCCATGCGCAACTATCATAACAAGAAGCAACGCACTGAGGACGCAGATGACGACTTTAAATCAACTGCGTTCCTTCCATACGCCGGGAATGTGTCTTCGAAAATAGGCCGATTACTGAAGAAAAATAAAATCAAGGTTATCTTCCGTCCACCAGCAAAGAACCGGGCCCTGGTTGGATCCGTTAAAGATGATTTACAACTGAAGAAAGCAGGCGTCTACAAAATCCCCTGTGAATGTGGCTCTGCATATATTGGCCAGACGACAAGAACTGTCCATGAACGATGTATAGAACATGAAAGATACACCCGTCTGCGGCAACCGTCAAAATCGGCAGTAGCAGAGCACTGTATTTCATTGGGACATTCAATGGAATACAATGGAACAAAAATTTTAGCCCCGGTTTCCGGTTTTTGGGATTCCGTAATCAAGGAATCAGTGGAAATACGTCTTGCCAATAATCTTATAAATCGTGACAACGGCTTTCAGCTGGATAAAAATTGGAATCCTGTTATTAAAATTATACAATCACAGCGGAATCGACAGTGTCATTCGATACTCAATGACTAGATGAACCTTTTTTTTTTTTTTCACCACCGAGGGCAGCACGTACAACTCGGCTATGCTGCGCATGTCAAACACCTGACGCATGCGCTGTAGGATGCCAGTACATTTCGCATGCGCGAGATTCGGCATAAATACCGCGACTGCACCTGGGCTCTTCAGTAGTTGTGTACTCACCTGATGATGGCCGGACGTCTCTGGGCCGAAATATCGTGGCAGAATGTCGACGGGATCCGGCTGCATACCCGGAAATTATTAGAAGAATAAATACGCCGGGAAAATTTCAGAAGTCACATCTAGAATGTTGTTTGTAATGAAGCAGTTGGTTAGCTGGTTGTGGAGTATATGTTCTAAGACTTAGTGCAAGAAGAATGCAAATGGATCGGTAACCAGAGGATGCTGTGGCCACGTCCTTTTTAGGTATTGGCTTGCTAAATCCCTATTTCCAGAGCTCAAGGAAAACACGTGTGGTTAGGATGTGGTTGCTGATGTTTGTTATGGTGGGCTACAGTGAGCCAGTAATAAACAGCAGGTGGCTCAAAGATCGTTAATACTGCTAAATGATCAGGGTAATAAAGAAAGTGGCTGGAAGGAAAATTGCTTGCACAAACGAGAACGTTAGAGGGTCCAATCCAAAAGTACACAAGTGTCGCACTCTCTTGAATACGGAAAGAGAAACTGAAATTACACTCCATACTGAACTATTCTTCGCCTTACATCTCTATCTACCAGGTGATTATAACTAATGTGCAGCTATTCTCGAACGTCCTGTGTGTATTGTAATTATTGAATGGCAGCTAAACTTGGTCAGTATGCTGATGCGTTAATGGGGCTCGGATTTACGCTGGAGAAAATTAGTTCCAATTTCGGTCACTAGATGTAAATCTGGTTTTATACTGTCTGTATGATATACACATTGTACTCTGACAAGCTATAACGTGATTGAACAGTATGGCTGTCGCGAAGAGAGACAGTTCGTTATTAGTGAAACTGTTTTATGTGAACGACAGCAATTGCAGCGCTGACTGAAAGGTGTGAGGAGAGTCGCGATGTGATTAAATGCTTTAAAGAAGATGATAACGAAATTCGTAAACACGGGGGAACTGGTGTGGCACCTGGAAGAGGAAGGTATCCTATCCCGATGGAAGGTACTGACGAGGTTGCTGTTGGTGTAACTGACTCTCAGCATGTGCCCCGAGTAGTGCTAGTACTCATGCAGTGTTACGAGAATTGTCCATCCCATGTTCAACAGTAAGGAAAGTTTTGCGGACTATTATTCTGTATTAAACGGTGTAGCAACTGACACCTCGCTATCCGCAGTAATTTTCTGTTTGCTCTTCGGGTGTTGTTGGCACTGGTCGAAGTTGATGACAAGTGGCCGGATGAGGCACATTTTACAATACAAGGTGCAGTGAATACAAACAACTGCCGAATTTTCGGTACTGTTAAACAGTGTATTGTGCCACTGCATGCACCGTACGTGACTGTGTCATGCACATTCACAAGCACCATTACTCTCGATCCGTCCTTCTTTGAAGAGAATCTACCCAGTGGGCCTGTCAGGTGTACCGTGACGCCTGCACTTTATCGAGATCTCTTTGAACAGTTCATGATTCCTACTTTGGAGTAGCGCAACTGTGTGCAGAACGCTTTTCATCCAAGAAAGAGCAACACCTCATGTCGCTCGCCCAGTAAAATACCTGCTTAATGCAAAGCTTTCAAGAACGTCTTATCTCCTGTGGTTTTCCAGATGCATAGCCTGCAATATCACCTGATCTGAATCCAAGTGACTTTTAGCTCTTGGAATATCTAAAAGAATGTTTTTGCCGGGAGTATGTCTGTCTCTACCTGATCTGAAGGGCAGTAGACAGAACACGTTGCTCAGATTCCACCGGAACTGCTGCAAGGAACTGTTGATCACCTCGTCGGCGTCTCCTATTTTCATGTTGAACAAACTGTGGAAGTGGTGGTTAATAATAAAATCAAGATTATGCCTTTCTATCCTATCTGATCTTTTCTGACCACGTCCCGTTTCTAATCTACGACACATGCATTTCTATTCGTATTTCTTGACTACAACAGCGTCAGCTTTGCACATGGTGCTAGAATTAGGTCGTCTTTTTCCCATAGCAAGTCTATTACGCCTTCGTACGGCTATAATGACCTGTTACGATCCTAGCAAAGCGTCTCCGACGTCGTCCGTTGTCTGCTGCCATGTCTACTGGATAAAGACTCCAAACGCTGGGGCAGTACTCTGATTTGGTGAGAACGGCGAGAAACTTGACATCAGAATTAGAAGAAGTAGACGAAGTTAAGGAATTCTGATATGCAGCAAAATAACTCGTGAGGGAGAGAGCAAAGAGGACATAAAAGACTAGCACTGGCAAAAGGGCATTCATGGCCAAGAGGAGTCTATTTTTGTCAAACATGGGCCTTAATATGAGGAAGAAATTTCTGACAATGTATATTTGGAGCTCAGCATTGTATAGTAGTGAAATATGGGCCGTGGGAAAGCCGGAACAGAAGAGAATCGAAGCATATGAGGGATAGGCTGCCATGAAGAATGTTGAAAATCAGGTTGGCTATTAAGGTAAGGAATGAGAAGGTTCTCCGTAGAATCTTCGATGAAAGGAATATATGGAAAACACTGACAACAAGAAGGGGCAGGATTTAGGACATCTGTTAAGACAACAGGGAATAACTTCCATGGTATTAGTGAGTTATAGGTAGTAAACACTGTTGTGGAAAGCAGAATTGGAATATATCTAGCAAATAACTCAGGGCGCAGGTAGCGAGTGCTACTCTGAGATTGGTTCAAATGGCTCTGAGCACTATGGGACTTAACATCTGAGGTCATCAGTCCACTAGAACTTAGAACTACTTAAACCTAACTAATCTAAGGACATCGCACACATCCATGCCCGAGGCAGGATTCGAACCTGCGACCGTAGCGGTCTTGCGGTTCCAGACTGCAGCGCCTTTAACCGCACGGCCACCCCGGCTGGCAATACTCTGAGATAATAAGATTGGCACAAGAGAGAAGTTCGTGGCGGGCTGCATCAAATCCTTCAGGACAATTACCCTTTCCCTCTTCCACCCCCCAAAAAAGGAAAAGTAGTGAGTCGAATGCTTTCAGAAATCTAGAAGGATGGTATCTACCTTTTGGACAGCATCTACTGATTATCTGGTGTCGCATAAATAATAATAATAAATAAAAGAAGGTGTGCCGTGCGGGATTAGCCGAGCGGTCTAGGGCGCTGCAGTCATGGACTGTGCGGCTCGTCCCGTCGGAGGTTCGAGTCCTCCCTCGGGAATGGGTGTGTGTGTTTGTCCTTAGGATAATCTAGTTAAGTAGTGTGTAATCTTAGGGACTGATGACCTTAGCAGTTAAGTCCCATAAGATTTCATACACATCTGAACATTTGAAAAGAGGGTGTGTTTTACAAGAGCGGTTTTACGTGCAGTACGCCCATTCAGAATAACTTATTTCCTTTATTATATCCCGAATATCGTACATAAGAGCAAGGAACAAAATGTTTGGTCCAGAAATCAATGCCTTTTTTTAAATAGCAAAAAAGAATGAGATGGTAAGTTTTCTACAATAGAGTAAGTAAATGTCAGTTTAGGCTGTGGAATACCTCGGTTTGCATACCTCTTTAAAGCAGTCATTTAGTTATAAATACGTAAGCTTCCGCTGCTAAGGTGTTTCATTAAATCCTCCTTTCAAATGCTAACAATATCAAAAGAACTGACGTTTCGGCCTTTTTGCAGCGGTCTTGCTCAGGAAATTAGTGAATGGGTGCTTCACTATACCGCGTTTGTATCGGTGTCCTCACACCACTGACATCACGGTTCTTAGATTTTGTGGCCAGAAACTATCAGTTGTCCAGGTTATGAGAGATGATGGGGACATATGGCAGCAGTCCAGCAAATTTTTTGATAACAATTATT
Source organism: Schistocerca piceifrons (assembly GCF_021461385.2). Classification (NCBI taxonomy): domain Eukaryota; kingdom Metazoa; phylum Arthropoda; class Insecta; order Orthoptera; family Acrididae; genus Schistocerca; species Schistocerca piceifrons. The sequence continues at coordinate 208,983,581 of NC_060141.1, forward strand.
GACAGCTAGTTAGCTTGGTCAGAGCTGAGAGAAAGACCACCCCATTTCCCTGAGTCATGCATTAAGATACCAACTGATTAAGCTGTTTGCTTCAAAATGGTTCAAATGGCTCTGAGCACTATGGGACTTAACTGCTGTGGTCATCAGTCCGCTAGAACTTAGAACTACTTAAACCTAACTAACCTAAGGACATCACACACATCTATGCCCGAGGCGGGATTCGAACCTGCGACCGTAGCGGTCGCACGGTTCCAGACTGTAGCGCCTAGAACCACTCGGCCGCTACGGCCGGCCAGCTGTTTGGTTTTTGTTGAAACTGTCGAAGATTAGTCCAAGGTATTTTAGTATGTTAATTAGCAGGTTAGGACGGCCATAACGTACGGTAGAAGTCGTGGAGACGGAAGGCGTGGGTGCAGCCTCCTATATTTATTGCCTGGGTTTTGAAGGGATTAATTTTAAGGAACCATTGGTTACACTAGGATGGATTTGGAGGGTTCGTTGGTATTTCTGGAACGTAGGATAGAGGGTGACGAAAGCGGGGTCATCAGCATACTAAAGGAGATGGACGGCAGGAGGTGGTTTGGGCATACTGGTAGTATATGAGGGGTAGAAGAGAGGGGAGAGAACGTAACCTTGGGGTACTCCTGCTTTGGGATGGAAGACTCGGGAATTAGTGTTGTTAACAATAACTCACGATGGGCGGCTGGAGAGGAAGGATCCAAGAAGACGGTCATTGCTGATTGTAAGTGCGCAAGTCTGGAATTTAAAAAGGAAACTGGAGTGCCACAGAGGGTTGCACGCTTTCTCTACGTCAACGGAGACAAAGATGGTGGCTTATGCGGTTGTTGAGCAGTTCTGATGGGAGATGGGTCAAGTTCAGCAGTTGAGGAGTTGATAATGAGCAGAAAAGGAGGGACATAAGTCCCACTGGGTAACAGGAAACGGATGGTGTGGTGTAGATGGTGGTGGATGCGACGGGAGAGGATGCATTCCTACACACTGAGATGAACGAAGACCTGCTACGTTCCGCAACATACAGCGCGCAGCGAATATCCGGCGCTTGCGTCAAAATCAATTTGACACACGGGCCACACTTCCCGGTGGCAGGGCCCTTGCTGGCGGAAACTCGGAATTCAGCTGTCCTGGTCATAATCACAGTTTTATAGTACTCCATTGAAAGTCCAGTGGGAATTCAGTGTCTGGAAATAGCGGACTTGCTCCGTTGCAAAATTGGAGTGCAACGTTGATGTTCAGTGCAGCGATCTTTCACAGTGGGTGCGGTCTGTCCTGTGTAAACCATGTCACACTGACAAGGTATTTTGCAAATTCCGGCACTCCCCGACGACAAGTCGTCTTTCATTGATCCCAAAAGATCTGCAATCTTATATGGTGGAGGAAAAATCACGTTCACCTGAAAATACGGACGAACCTTGTTATTTTAAGGAAATTGTTACTAAGAAAAAAAGAAAAGTTAAATATTTTGCCGGCGTGTTCTCCTCTTCATCCACTTCCTGAATCTCTGTTCCAACTGATAGTGTCCTGGTAACCTGCCGGGAGGAATATCGATTTTTTCTGAACTCTGTCGTTAGGTGGACGAGCTCTTCAGGAAAACTATGTAATCCGAGACAGTGTGAATCCTGTGTACGAGTGTTTTAAGTTCGGTCGTGGTTTGCGACAGGCGATGACAAGTTGAAGCTTGCCGGTGGCATATGCAAATCAGTATTAGTGGCCTTACGATAAACAGAATAGCCTGGTGCAAAAGCCGTGACAGCGGCTACCAGTTGGACAGTGCATCTCCACAATGCCACCTCGAAGACGACTGAGAGCGCCAACGGCCGCAGCAAGCGGTAATGCAGGAACAGATGAGTTCCGCTTTTCCACCTGAGAGGGCCCTGCCGCCGGGAAGTGTGGTCCGTCCGTTAATTTGATTTTGATGCATGCGCGGTAACTCGCAACGTGCGAAGAAAGCAAGTCTGCGCCATTCTTCGATGGCTCACTGAAGATAATTGGATAATTGGCAGGTGCCCAGTTGAAATACTGTGGGATGTATTAAACGACAACCAGCTGCAATCCCGAAATTTGTTTGAACAAATTGGTTTTGCTGCACTGGAGAAAAGTACACAAGAACGTCGTTTATCCGGACTAGGTGGGACCGGATGTAACCCGGATTATCGAAAATCCGGATGGTTCGCAAAATATTCTGCTAAATGCAAGAACATGTACTACAGTATACAAATCTTTTATTCTGGCACTAGCAGGAAACACTTTTTTGCTAATTAAACTGTGCAGGTCTATTTACTGTCATCTGCTCACGTTTATTTACTAAAATAGCGTGCAAATCTCTTCGGTTTGAAACTTCCGTTGCGTCTGAGAGCGGCACGATTGGGAAGAGGTTTCAGTAGCATCAGGTTGGCTGGATTGTTTCCAGCAGACGTTCTAGGTACTCCATTAGTTTTTCCAATTTTGTTCGCCACCTCATCATTAGGCATCGTTTCATCTTCTGAAACGCCACTTTATAGTCTGCCACTCCACAGTCATTGTCTGTAGTACAGCAGACGGAAATAACCAATCATCTACGTCACTACTGTCTAACTGAAAATGTTGGAACGACAGACTCTTTACTACCTGCGATACTAACGTAACAATTTTACGTATACAGCACCGTACCAAGTATACGCCGGACATTTTCGCGTTAAAAAGGCAAAAAGAAACAAAAAATGAATCTGGATAAACTGGAAAACCGGATATATGTGTGTCGGCTAAAAGAGGTTCTTGTTTAGTCATGTAATGCCAACATGACCAAGGAGCCAGCGCTACCCCTCCTGCAGCGGGTCAGACGAACAGCGCAGGCGACCCCATGGAAATCTAAGTTGGTTATTCTGAAGTAGTGAGAAAGCGTATCTCTCCGTTACTGTGAATCGAGCTGGAACAACGGCTAAAATTTGACTTTTCAGCAGACCCGTCATCTTAGGATTATCTTGCTAACTACTGAAAGTTATGCGGACTTTCCTCCCCAGTTGCTGTTCGCCTTAGGGAGACATTGGCCACTTCAGAATTGCCAAGAAAATTATTTATCAGAGTGAAAACTGTCTATCAAACTTGTCAGCTAATTAATTATGCAAGCTATGTCTCCCTCCTCTCGTGATTACCGTCATCTGATACGTCGTCTCTTTTATAGTTCATATCAGTGTCTGGTTTTAAATTACCCGTATATTTCGTCTTCCTTTCTTTGCAGGCTAAACGGAATAGTCGTTGCATCCTCTCGCATGGATGCTAGTGTGAGCAGAAAAATTCTCTTTTATAGGCGTCATTAGAATACTTGCATCGTTTAGATTAGTTTAGATTAGTACTTGTTCCATAGATCATGAATGCGACACTTCGTAATGATGTGGAACGTGTCAGGTTAACAAAAGGTGTCTATACAAGATATTACATTACACGAAATATTACATCACACTTAATGTTTTTTTTTTTTTTTTTTTTTTTTTGTGGCGGTTGGGGAAATTACCCACTTACTATATCCAAAAATTCATCTAATGAGTAGAAGGAGTTGCCATTAAGAAATTCTTTTAATTTCCTTTTAAATGCTATATGGCTATCTGTCAGACTTTTGATGCTGTTAGGTAAGTGACCAAAGACTTTTGTGGCAGCATAATTTACCCCCTTCTGAGCCAAATTGAGATTTAACCTTGAGTAGTGAGGGTCATCCTTTCTCCTAGTGTTGTAGCCATGTACACTGCTATTACTTTTGAATTCGTTCGGATTGTTAATAACAAATTTCATAAGTAAATATATATATATATATATATATATATATATATATATATATATATATATATATATATATTGTGAGGCTATAGTGAAGATCTCAAGCTCTTTAAATAAGTGTCTGAAGGATGATCTTGGGTGAGCTCCAGTAGTTATTCTGATTACACGCTTTTGTGCAATGAACACTCTTTTAGTCAATGATGATTTACCCCAGAATAAGATGCCATACGAAAGCAGAGAATGAAAATAGGCGTGGTAAGGCAATTTACTGAGATGTATATCGCCAAAATTTGCAATGACCCTAATAGCATAAGTAGCTGTACTCAAACGTTTCAGCAGATCCTAAGTGTTTTTCCCAGTTCAACCCCTGATCAACGCATACACCTATAAATTTCGAATATTCTACCTTAGCTACCGATTTCTGATCGAAGTCTATATTTATTAATGGTGTCATTCCATTTACTGTGTGGAACTGTATATACTGTGTTTTGTCAAAGTTTAATGAGAGCCCATTTGCAGAGAACCACCTAATGATTTTCTGAAAAACATCGTTTACAATTTCACCAGTTAATTCTTGTCTGTTGGGTGTGATAGCTATACTTGTATCATCAGCAAAAAGTACCAGCTTTGTATCTTCGTGAATATAGAATGGCAATTCATTAATATATGTTAAGAACAGCAGAGGACCGAAGACCGAACCTTGCGGCACCCCATTCTTGCTTGTTCCCCAGTTTGAGAAATCACCAGTTTTTTGCATATTATGTGAACTGCTTATTTCAACTTTCTGCACTCTTCCAGTTAGGTATGATTTAAACCATTTGTGCACTGTCCCATTCATACCACAGTACTTGAGCTTATCTAAAAGTATTCCATGATTTACACAACCAAAGGACTTTGATAGATCACAAAATATCCCAACGGGTGACTTCTGGTCACTCAGAGCATTTAATATTTCATTTGTGAAAGTATATATAGAATTTTTCATTGAAAAACCCTTCTGAAACCAAACTGACATTTTGTTAAAACTTTATTTTTACAAAGGTGTGAAGCTACTCTACAATACATTACTCTTTCAAGAATTTTGGATAAGGCAGTCAGAAGAGAGGCTGGGCGGTAGTTGTTGACGTCAGACGTATCCCCTTTTTTATGCAGTGGTTTAACAATGGCATACTTCAGTCTATCTGAGAAAATACCCTGCTTCAAAGAGCTATTAGATATGTGGCTAAGAATCTCACTTATCTCTTGGGAACAATCTTTTATTATCTGCTGGAAATGCCATCAATTCCATGTGAGCTTTTATTTTTGAGAGAGTTTATTATCTTCCTAATTTCAGAAGGAGAGGTGAATGGAATTTCAATTGTATCAAATGGTGTGGGTAAGACCTCTTCCATTAACTGCCTTGCTTCTTCTAATGAACATTTAGATCCTATTTTCTCTACAACATTTAAAAAAATGATTATTCAAAATGTTTTCGACTTCCAGCTTGTTGTTCATCAAGTTTCCATTCGCTTTGACGGTATTGCCGTCATCCTGTACTCTTGGTTGCCCTGTCTCCCTTGTAATAATATTCGTCAGGTAAGATAGTTTTTTCGACTTCCTGGATTAGAAGTTTGGGTGTGATGTTTGTGGATTTCGAAAGGTTCTATGTTGTCGGGTTCGTGTGAGTTTCCTTTTAACACTGAAGTTCTCGTGACGATACATGCAAACACAATTACGTCGCATAGAGTCCGTACAGAGGAGAAGGATGGGCATCGTGGCAAACTGGCAGGCGAACTTCGTCGCCGGTCGTCCCTAACGAACGCTGCTGAGAGCCAGCTAAGGCGCGAAGCGACGCGCCGTTCATTAGCGGTTGTCATTAAGGCGGGCAGTCGTTAATTACGCCGTCTGCCGACAGAGCGCGCCGCCATCACTCAACGCCGAGCATCCTCTACTCCAGACAGAGCACCAAAGGCCCTTGCCCCGACTGCAAAAACAAGCCGCTTTCAGCGTTCAGTCTATTCTGTGCTATAACGACGTCCTTTTCATTGAAAACACTTTTTGGTATGAAACGCACTTCTCTTTACTACCTAGATTTCAATCCAGTCCATACATATCAGTCGATTTTATTCGTGTAGCTACAGTCCTTCAACAGTTACTTTTGCACATCGTTGTAATTTACAGATAGGTCAAGTGCTCGTAACGTTAGATTTAGTCTTTAGTGAGACCACTCATTATTTATGTGGCTGAAAGATTCAAATGTGTGTGTTTCTGTTAATACATCATTTTACATGCATGTGTAGCGGTGTTGTTGTTGTTGTTAATCAACATTTTAGATGTTATTTTATGTTGCAGCAAACTTTTGTTAAGCCTCCATCTTGCAAAGTAATTATAATTAACTTTTATTAATCATAAAAATATTCATCTTAGTGTGGCATTCGTAATCAATAAATGCGAAAACGTAAATCCACTGCTCAGAAAAGAAAGGTATCACTTTTTCAAAACGGCATTGTCTATCGTTACGACGCATAAGTTTGAAATTTGGCTCAAAGGTGCCTACAGCCTGCTTCTGTAACGCTACAACCTTTGCACCCGGCGACACTTCAGACACCAAGATGTTGACACCTGTGAGAAAAAGGCCACAACTCCGAGGTGCATATGAGTTGTGAGGTGGATTAATGGCATCACATTGACACCATATTTCACCACAATTAAGTTCAATGGCTTCGCCGACGTATCGCATACTAGAAACGTGTAGACAATTTTAGGCCTATTTCTATGCCATCAGTGGTTGCTAAGGTTGTTGAAAAGTCTGTGTATGTAAGGATAACCTTCAATTTATATATATATATATATATATATATATATATATATATATATATATATATATATATATATATATATATATGCCATCAAATGTACAGTTCAGCCTTAAAAGTCGTTTAACAACTGAAAATGCTGTATTCTCTTTTCTCTGTGAGGTACCGGATGGATTAATCAAAAGGTTCCGTGCGCAAGGCATCTTCCTTGATTTAACTAAGGCGTTTGATTGTGTTGATCACAATATATTGCTCCAGAAGTTGGACCATTATCGAATACAGGGAGTAGCTGACAATTGGTTCACCTGTTACTTTAACAACAGACAGCAAAAGGTCATTCTTCACACTGTTGTGAATGGCTGTGATGTGGGGTCTAAGTGGGGTACCGTCAAATGGAAGGTGCCCCAGGGATCAGTGTTGGGGCCACTCCTGTTCCTTATTCATAAAAATCATATGTACAGGTAATACTAAAATATTTCTGTTCGCTGATGACACTAGCTTGGCAGTAAAGGATGTGTACAACATCGGCTCTGTTTCAAATAGTGTAGTTCATGACATAACTTCATGGCTTGCAGTCAGTGTATAATAAAACTTTAATGATTTATAAATGCAAACTATTTAAAACTGACTTCATTAAACTAATACATCAAACTGCCTTGGAGTAGAAGGGGTGCAATAACTCTAAATATTAAAATTAGCAACGTTTGCGATAATGTGAAATATAATTGGGGCTAGAGCGATCTTTATAAGATCCCTACGAACCAATTCACTAAAGAGAAGGATCAAAATCAATTATAGCAGCACTGTACGAACGACGGCTAGTACTTGCCACACCACAAAACTACCTTAGCAATTCATAAACGATAGGCCGAGTACACTATCCGGGCTAACAACTGCTCGCATGCACTCTGCATGCCCGTCCGTGTGCAGACCGTGTCGTGCGCCGTGTCGTTGTTGGTTGTTCGGAGAGACGACAATCGACAAGTTGGTGTTGCTCCCACGCCAGAAACAGACTGCCCTTCATTCAGCACACCGCTGTCCACTCATCAAGGGACATGTGTTGTGGATTGGCAGGAGACCAACCCACTAAATTTAGAGGAAGCCGAAAGGCACGCGTTTTAAGCTCACGCAGGCTGGCGTGAGGTCTGGAACAGGACAAGGAAATTAGAACTTAGAAAAACGGACGCAGATGGTGTAATACTTAACTTTAATCCTTTAATGTTGAACGTAGCTCTTGTCTGTACATTATTTACAATATCAATAGTAACTGATAATGGCGCCTTGCTAGGTCGTAGCAAATGACTTAGCTGAAGGCTATGCTAACTATCGTCTCGGCAAATGAGAGCGTATTTTGTCAGTGAACCATCGCTAGCAAATTCGGCTGTACAACTGGGCGAGTGCTAGGAAGTCTCTCTAGATCTGCCGTGTGGCGGCGCTCGGTCTTCAATCACTGATAGTGGCGACACGCGGGTCCGACGTATACTAACGGACCGCGGCCGATTTAAAGGCTACCACCTAGCAAGTGTGGTGTCTGGCGGCGACACCACAACATGCATCGTCCTCTTCCCAGCTGGCAAGCTCCGCCTAACTGGAGAAGTAGTACATTAGGCGTTTTAAAGCCAGCAGGCCGCTACTAATCTTGCACGTACAGAATAATTGCACAGCGTTTGGTTTTTTAGGTTGAAATTTGACGTGTGTATGTGTAACAGCGTTTGTGTGCTCCTCAAACCGGCGCTCCACCGTGCGGATGCATGGACCTATATTAGTGCGGGGGTTTGTACAGCATTCAGCATGGAAGGTTTTGATTTAATGAACTGATGAGTTCTTCAGCTAACGACTATATGGTAAAATGTGTATATTTTCCTGTGTGTAGTATTTTAGCCCACCGACCTTTCCCAATTACTTCTTTTGAGCCTCGTTATTAGGCCTGAAGATGACCGCCAAGTGTGGTTGAAACCGATCACTGTGTAAAAAGAAAGTGTGGTGATGCAAACGTTACAATGAAAAGCTTTATATATCTAATTTTGACGATAAATCAGCTTCGACTACCTTTCCGTATACTTATTCCGACACAGTCAATTCGATTTTAACATATATTAAAGTTAAAAAGAAACTAATTACGAGCCTATTGTCTTAATACTACCGTCTCGGCACATCTCACCAACGTTTTAGGCATTTCTGTTTGGGAGACGAACACTGGTAAGATTGTAGGGGGCGTTAATGTATTGCACAACCAGGCTGGGACTGGCCTGTACGCGGCGACAGCGGCAGGTGTCTGTGTGCGGGAGCTGCTTCGTGTCTGCGGCGGTGGCCCACGACTGAAACGGTTACCTCTTTGCAACAATCCCGTTTTCTTATTGTTCCTATTTGTTTTCACTTCCTGACTCCCGAATGCTAACTTTAGTGACATTGCCTAAACCTTAGGTTTCTACGGAATGAAAAATCTATCGAAATGACACTTTAATACTATTGATAATTACTGCTAATGAAGCTGTTACAGACTGAAGAATTTATTTAATGATTTTCAATTTAAAAAAGCCATTAACCAGTTCTGACGCGAGTCTAAACTTTTCCAAAGGTTGTGGTGATTTTCTGAAGCGTCTAGTGTAAATTATTGAGACCGTTTTCTAAAACTTATCGTTTAGACAACTTTTTGTTATGTATTCAACAACAATGATAGAATTTACTACTGGGGCTGGAACCAGTACCTTATGTAAATCCTTCTGTTATGGACCAGAGCACAGTTGTTGTTGTGGTCTTCAGTCCAGAGACTGGCTTGATGCAGCTCTCCATGCTACTCTATCCTGTGCAACCTTTTTCATCTCCCAGTACTGCAACCTACATCCTTCTGAATCTGCTTAGTGTATTCATCTCTTGGTCTTTCTCTACGATTTTTAACCTCCACGCTGCCCTCCAATACTAAACTAGTGATCCCTTGATGCCTCAGAACATGTCCTACCAACCGGTCCCTTCTTCTAGTCAAGTTGTGCCACAAATTTCTCTTCTCCCCAATTCTATTCAGTACCTCCACATTAGTTATGTGATCCACCCATCTAATCTTCAGCATTCTTCTGTAACATCACCTTTCGAAAGCTTCTATCCTCTTCTTGTCTAAACTATTTATCGTCCATGTATCACTTCCAAACATACAAATACTTTCAGAAACGACTTACTCACACTTAAATCTATACTCGATGTTGACAAATTTCTCTTCTTCAGAGACTTTCCTGCCATTGTCAGTCTATATTTTATATCCTCTCTACTTCGACAATCATCAATTATTTTGCTCTTCAAATAGCAAAACTCATCTACTACTGTAAGTCTCTCATTTCCTAATCTAATATCCTCATCACCACCTGAGTTAATTCGACTTCATTCCATTATCCTCGTTTTGGTTTTGTTGATGTACATCTTATATCCTCCTTTCAAGAAACTGCCCATTCCGTTCAACTGCTCTTCCAGGTCCTTTGCTGTCTCTGACAGAATTACAATTTCATCGGCGAACCTCAAAGTTTTTATTTCTTCTCCATGGATTTTAATTCATACTCCGAATTTTTCGTTTGTTTCCTTTACTGCTTGCTCAATATACAGATTGAATAAAGTCAGGGATAGGCCACAACCCAATCTCACTCCCTTCCCAACCACTGCACCCCTTTTGTGCCCTTCGACTCTTATAATTGCCATCTAGTTTCTGTACAAATTGTAAATAGCCTTTCGCTCCCTGTATTTTACCCCTGCCACCTTTAGAATTTGAAAGAGAGTATTCCAGTCAACATTGTCAAAAGCTTTCTCTCCCAAGTCTACAAATGCCAGAAACGTAGGTTTGCCTTTCCTTAATCTATTTTCTAAGACAAGTCGTAGGGTCAATATTGCCTCACGTGTTCAAACATTTCTACGGAATCTTCCCCGAAGTCGGCTTGTACCAGTTTTTCCATTCGTCTGTAAAGAATTCGTGTTAGTATTTTACACCCGTGACTTGTTAAACTGATAGTTCGGTAATTATCACATGAACCATGGACCTTGCCGTTGGTGGGGAAGTTTGTGTGCCTCAAAGATACAGATAGCCGTACCGTAGGTGCGACCACAACGGAGGGGTATCTGTTGAGATGCCAGACAAACGTATGGTTGCTGAAGAGGGGCAGCAGCCTTTCCAGTAGTTGCAGGGGCAACAGTCTGGATGATTGACTGATCTGGCCATGTAACACTAACCAAAACGGCCTTGCTGTGCTGGTACTGCGAACGGCTGAAAGCAAGGGGAAACTTCAGCCGTAATTTTTCCCGAGGGCATGCAGCTTTACTGTATGGTTAAATGATGATGGCGTCCTCTTGGGGAAAATATTCCGGAGGTAAAGTAGTCCCCCATTCGGATTTCCGGGCGGGGACTACTCAAGCGGACGTCGTTATCAGGAGAAAGAAAACTGGCGTTCTACGGATCGGAGCGTGGAATGTCAGATCCCTTAATCAGGCAGGTAGGTTAGAAAATTTAAAAAGGGAAATGGATAGGTTAAAGTTAGATATAGGGGGAATTAGTGAAGTTCGGTGGCAAGAGGAACAAGACTTCTGGTCAGGTGAATACAGGGTTACAAATACAAAATCTAATAGTGGTAATGCAGGATAGGTTTAATAATGAATAAAAAAATAGGAATGCGGGTAAGCTACTACAAACAGCATAGTGAACGCATTATTGTGGCAAAGATAGACACGAAGCCCATGCCTGCTACAGTAGTACAAGTTTATATGCCAACTAGCTCTGCAGATGACGAAGAAATTGAAGAAATGTATGATGAGATAAAAAAATTATTCAGGTAGTGAAGCGAGACGAAAATTTAATAGTCATGGGTGACTGGAATTCGAGCGTAGGAAAAGGCAGAAAAGGAAGCATAGTAGGTGAATATGGATTGGGGGTAAGAAATGAAAGAGGAAGCTGTCTGGTAGAATTTTGCGCAGAGCATAACTTAATCATAGCTAACACTTGGTTCAAGAATCATAAAAGAAGGTTGTATACATGGAAGAATCCTGGAGATACTAAAAGGTATCAGATAGATTATATAATGGTAAGACAGAAATTTAGGAACCAGGTTTTAAATTGTAAGACATTTTCAGGGGCAGATGTGGACTCTGATCACAATCTATTGGTTATGAACTGCAGTTTAAAACTGAAGAAATTGCAAACAGGTGGGAATTTAAGGAGATGGGACCTGGATAAACTGACTAAACCAGAGGTTGTACAGAGTTTCAGGGACAGCATAAGGGAACAATTGACAGGAATGAGGGAAAGAAATACAGTAGAAGAAGAATGGGTAGCTCTGAGGGATGAAGTAGTGAAGGCAGCAGATGATCAAGTAGGCAAAAAGTCGAGGGCTAGTAGAAATCCTTGGGTAACGGAAGAAATATTGAATTTAATTGATGAAAGGAGAAAATATAAAAATGCAGTAAATGAAGAAGGCAAAAAGGAATACAAACGTCTCAAAAATGAGATCAACAGGAAGTGCAAAATGGTTAAGCAGGCATGACTAGAGTACAAATGTAAGGATGTAGAGGCTTATGTCACTATGGGTAAGATAGATACTGCCTACAGGAAAATTAAAGAGACCTTTGGAGAAAAGAGAGCCACTTGTCTGAATATCAAGAGCTCAGATGGAACCTAAGTTCTAAGCAAAGAAGGGAAAGCAGAAAGGTGGAAGGAGTATATAGAGGGTCTACATAAGGGCGATGTGCTCGAGGACAATATTATGGAAATGGAAGAGGATGTAGATGAAGATGAAATGGGAGATACGATACTGCGTGAAGAGTTTGACAGAGCACTGAAAGACCTGAGGCGAAACAAGGCCCCGGGAGTAGACAACATTCCATTAGAACTACTGACGGCCTTGGGAGAGCCAGTCCTGACATAAATCTACCATCTGGTGAGCAAGATGTGTGAGACAGGCAAAATACCCTCAGACTTCAAGAAGAATATAATAATTCCAGTCCCAAAGAAAGCAGGTGTTGACAGATGTGAAAATTACTGAACTATCAGTTTAATAAGTCACAGCTGCAGAATACTAACACGAATTCTTTACAGACGAATGGAAAAACTTGTAGAAGCCGACCTCGGGGAAGATCAGTTTGGATTACGTAGAAATGTTGGAACACGTGAGTCAATAGTGACCCTACGACTTATCTTAGAAGAAAGATTAATGAAAGGCAAACCTACGTTCCTAGCATTTGTAGACTTAGAGAAAGCTTTTGACAATGTTGACTGGAATACTCTCTTTCAAATTATAAAGGTGGCAGAGGTAAAATACAGGGAGCGAAAGGCTATTTACAATTTGTACAGAAACCAGATGGCAGTTATAAGAGTCGATGGGCATGAAAGGGAAGCAGTGGTTGGGAAGGGATTGAGACAGGGTTGTAGCCTCTCCCCGATGTTATTCAATCTGTATATTGAGCAAGTAGTAAAGGAAACAAAAGAAAAATTTGGGGTAGGTATTAAAATCCAGGGAGAAGAAATAAAAATTTTGAGGTTCGCCGATGACATTGTAATTCTGTCAGAGACAGCAAAGGACTTGGAAGAACAGTTGAACGGAATGGATAGTGTCTTGAAAGGAGGATATAAGATGAACATCAACAAAAGCAAAACAAGGATAATGGAATGTAGTTGAATTAAGTCGGGTGATGCTGAGGGAATTAGATTAGGAAATGAGACACTTAATGTAGTAAAGGAGGTTTGCTATTTGGGGAGCAAAATAACTGATGATGGTCAAAGTAGAGAGGATATAAAATGTAGACTGGCAATGGCAAGGAAAGCGTTTCTGAAGAAGAGAAATTTGTTAACATCGAATATAGATTTAAGTATCAGGAAGTCCTTTCTGAAAGTATTTTTATGGAGTGTAGCCATGTATGGAAGTGAAACATGGACGATAAATAGTTTGGACAAGAAGAGAGCAGAAGCTTTCGAAATGTGGTGCTACAGAAGAATGTTTAATATTAGGTGGGTAGATCACGTAACTAATGAGGAGGTATTGAATAGGATTGGGGAGAAGAGAAGTTTGTGGCACAACTTGACTAGGAGAGGGGATCGGTTGGTAGGACATGTTCTGAGGCATCAAGGGATCACAAATTTAACATTGGAGGGCAGCGTGGAGGGTAAAAATCGTAGAGGGAGACCAAGAGATGAATACACTAAGCAGATTCAGAAGGATGTAGGTTGCAGTCTCAGGTCTGAAGACCACAACAACAACAACATGTCGACACCTGCTTCCTCTGGAATATTGCACTTGTACAGAACCTCTATATCCTCCTTCCACCTTTCTGCTTTCCCTTCTTTCCTTCGAAGCGGGTTTCCATCTTAACTCTTGATATTCATACAAGTGGTTCTCTTTTCTCCGAAGCTCTGTTTAATTTTCATGTAGGCAGTATCTATCTTACCCCTAGTGTGATATGCCTCTGCATCCTTACATTTGTCCTCTAGCCATCCCTGCTTAGCCATTTTGCACTTCCTGTTGATCTCATTTTTGAGACTTTTTTATTCCTTTTTGCCTGGTTAATTTACTGAATTTTTATACTTTCTCCTTTCATCAGTTAAATTCAATATATCTTCTGTTACCCAAGGATTTCTACGAGAGCTCGTCTTTTTACCTACTTGATCCTCTACTGCCTTCACTATTTCATCTCTCAAAGGTACCCATTCTTCTTCTCCTGTATCTCTTTCCCCCATTCTTGTCAGTCGTTCCCTGATGTTCTCCCTGAATCTATCTACAACCTCTGGTTCTGTCAGTTTATCCAGGTCTTATCTCCTTAAATTCCCACCTTTTTGCAGTTTCTTCAGTTTTAATCTACAGTTCATACCCAATAGACAGTGATCAGAGTCCACATCTGCCGCTGGAAATATCTTACAATTTAAAACCTGGTCCCTAAATCTCTGTCTCACCATTATATAATATATCTAAAGCCTTGCAGTATCTCCAGGCCTCTTCCATGTTTACAACCTTCTTTCATAATTTTTGAACCACGTGTTAGCTATGATTAAGTTATTCTCTGTGCAAAATTCTACCAGGTGGATTGCTCTTTCATTCCTTACCCCCTATTCCATATTCACCTACTACATTTCCTTCTGTTCCTTTTCCTACTATAGAATTCCAGTCACCCATAACTATTAAATTTTTGTCTTCCTTCACTATCTGGTAATTTCTTTTATCTTATCATACATTTCATCAATCTCTTCGTCATCTGTGGAGCTAGTTGGCATATAAACTTGTACTACTGTGGTAGTCTCAGGACTGAAGACCACAACAACAACAACATGCTATTTGTAGTAGCTTACCCGAACTCCTATTTTTTATTCACTATTAAACCTACTGCTGCGTTACCCCTATTTGATTTTGTATTTATAACTCTGTATTCACCTGACCAGAAGTCTTGTTCCTCCTGCCACCAAACTTCACTAATTCCTACTGTATCTAACTTTAACTTATCCCTTTCCCTTTTAAAATTTTCTAACCTACTTGCCCAATTAAGGGTTCTGTCATTCCACGCTCTGATACGTAGAACGCCAGATTTCTTTCTCCTGATAACGACGTCCTCCTGTGTAGTCCTCGCCCGGAGAACCGAGTGGGGAACTATTTCACCTCCGGAATATTTTACCCACGAGGACGCCATCATCACTTAACCATACAGTAAAGCTACAGAGTACAGTATGTGCAGATAAAACGGCTGTGAAGTGGACTGTAATTCATACTTGTTTATTCAGAAATAATTTCAGGGAGGAATAACACTACAGATTACCTTAGAGGTCTGATGTGAGTCACGGGAAGAGATAACTTTATCAAGCAACTCCGTGGCAAGGGTCGTGACGAATCACTAGCGTAGTGAAGTGTAGCACAAGGCTATGTCTGCAAGTCGGTGTCAATGTCCGTCCAAGTTCGGCGATGTCTCGGTGGATCGGAGACTGTGCGCCGAATTACGTGCAACTGTGGCGGGTGTATAAAACGCGGCCTATTTTAGGGAAACTGTCCCGCACTGGTTACGCCTTCTGACGTCGATCGGAACGCCGCCAGTCGGCGAGAGTAGTGCCTGCAGGAGTGCGCTCCATCGATCCCGGCGATAACAAGCAGCATTGATATTATTGTTGTTGTGGCTTTTAAGTTACTGTTATAAGACAATTAACCATGAAAGCATTCCGTTGGGACCATTTTTTATAAAGGAGTAAATCTAATAACTGTCCTGCCAGTTGCAGCCTTTGCAGTTATTTTACTGGAATAATAGATCAGTAATGCCCAATACTTGGAAAAGAGCGGGGAATACAGGAAGATTTCAGTTAGATTATATCATGATCAGGCAACGATTCCGAAATCAGATACTGGATTTACAATCCACTACCCTGGAGCACACATACACTCAAATCACAATCTACTAGAGAAATTTAAGAGAGAAGGCCACGAAGAATCAAACGCAAAGAAGTGGGATGCGGTAGCAAGGAAATGAAGAGATACGTTGGAAGCTATACATACTGCGATAAGGAACAGCTCAGTAGGCTGCTCAGTTGAAGAGGAATGGCCATCTCTAAATAGGGCAATCACAGAATTTGGAAAGAAAAACCTATTCACAAAGAAGGAAACTCCGAAGAAGACATGGGTAGCAGAAGAAATATATCAGGTGATGGATGAAACAAAGAAGTACAAAAACGTTCTGAGAAATTCAGGACTACAGAAATACTAGTCACTCAGGAATGAATTAAACAGTAAGTGCAGGTAAGATAAGACGAAAGGGTTACAAGAAAAATGTGAAGAAATCGAAAAAGAAATGATTGTCAGAAGGAAGGACTCAGCATATAGAAAGTCAAAACATCCTTCAGTGAAATTAACAGCAATGATAGAAACATTTAAAGTGCAATGTGAATTCCACTGTTAAATGGAGAGGAGAGAGCAGATTGGTGGAAACAGCACAGTGAAATCCTCTATGAGCTGGGAAGAGTTATGTGAGAGAAGAAAAACATGAGTTGATGTAGAACAGATAGGGTTCCAGTATCAGAATCATAATTTAAAAGAACTTGGAAGACTTAAGATAGAATACGGCAGAAGGGGTACATAACACACCATCAGAATTTCTATAATCATCGGGAGAAATGGCAACAAAACAAATTTTTACGTTAGTGTGTAAAACGTTTGAGTCTGGCGATATACCATCAAACTTTCGGAAAATATCATTCACGCAATTCCGAACATTGCAAGAGCCGAAAAGTGCGAGAATTATCGCGCAGTCAGGTTAACACCTCCAAGTTTCTCACAAGAATAATATACAAAAGAATGCAAAATAAAATTGAGCATATGTTAGATGACGATCAGTTTCCCTGTAGGAAAGGTACCGAAGATATTTACATTGGACGTAACACTTTGCTCATACAATGACAAAATTATGATGTAATATGCGAAACATTATCTTGTTATGTTACAAGGCGTTTGCAGTCATAGCAAGAAGCAAAGCGCTTCGCTTCGAGACTAACACTCAAGTGTCTCACATCAGGAGTATGACTCACATGTACTGTTCCGTAGCATCTTCTGTGGGGTCAATTGCAAATAGTTGCGGAAATTGGCACCCAGGATAATTATTTTTGTTTTATACAACAGTGTGTCGTATAATCATTTGATGATTTGATGACATATACATCTGTGTATAAATATTCTTATTTTTTCTTGACGTAAACTGTGTTATCAATGTATAATGTTCATAAAAAGTACCTTTTATTACAGTACTCATTTCAGCATCGTGACACATTAACAATTAGTATCAGATTAAGTAATTTTCGGCCAAGAAGTTTGAAAAATTTCAGCATATTCGCGATATCATCTTGTCTGAAACAATCATTATAATTTTCACAGGGTGGATATCACAACAATTTTAGTGAACAGCAATTCATTTGGAAAAATAATATATTAATATGACGATGGTTAAAAACGTAAATATACAGTAAGCTGACAATACCAAAAAGAAAAATCATGTTAAAAAGAAACACAATGATCTGCATAATAGCTACGCGTCATTTTATTGCAAACATCTCGTTTGGGTCAGACAACAGAACATTCTTAGCTTTACACCGATATCAATTTCAAGTACGTGTGTCAGATCACAACTGCTATCTGCATCGATGCTGAAAGCCACCTGTATCAAAAAACCATAGAATGCACGAATGTGTACAACCAACACATAAACTAATAAATTAATGGTGGTAACTCACACTAAAGTGGCATACCTTTATTATGCAAATCATCATTTCAAGATGTTATTAGTAAACTGTAAATCACTGCTTCCTTAAAATAATTAAAAATAAAATATATCACTACTCACTACTGAGTCTTCCTTCGCAAGTTTAAGTCCTTCATCGTTGTTCAAGAACGAAAGCAGGTTCGCAAGCATTAAAATTACTTGAACTAAACTTGCCAGACAGTGTAAAAGGTCATATCAAAAATTTTGCCGATGAAATGGCTATCTGCAGGGAAATGTTACGTGCACAGTATTACAGAAATATTCAGTTAGAACTTGATATAGTGTCAGGCTGAAAGCCGTCTGTTACTGCAGTGACGTCCAAAGCCCATAAGTTCATGACACATAAAACATAGCAGCATTTGACAGTAGCACTAATGAATCACATCCGCAATGTTACGTGAGTAATAATGACTGGTGATATGAAGCTGAACGCATTCATAGCTCCAGTTTTAGTTAAAAAGAATATCAGACTACTATTCACTGATAGAGTACTGAGGCGCTGCAGTTCTTCTAGAAATTATTGCTTAAGAAACGCTTGCAGTAGCTATGTTTTATTAATGCTGAAACGTGTAAGGCCCGCATTAAATTTAGTTAATCGCGAACTTAGAAGATACGCAATGCCCATACAATATTTAAACCTTCAAGAGTACATTGTATATGGTGCGAAATCTCAGTTAGTAATCGAAGGAAGACTTAAAATGTCCCGCGAAAACTTCCTTAGAAAAATGAATACACTCGTTTGGAATCTTCAAATGTTTTTCAGTGCGTTACATATTCTTTCAATAAAGACTGTCAAAATAAAAATTACACTAAATATACAAACATCTCACTCTTTGCCCTCCATATAAGCAAATAGAATTGGAAGATATCTAAATACAAGGTATTTAAGGCACTTCTACTGCAGTAGTTTTGTGCAAACGGCAATGTTATATCTAGACTTCTAAAACCACGTTCCTAATTTACATATTCTCTCGCTCGCTAGCGCAGAGTATTAATGAAAAAAAAATGGCTCTGAACACTATGGGACTTAACAGCTGTGGTCATCAGTCCTCTAGAACTCAGAACTACTTAAACCTAACTAACCTAAGGACATCACACACATCCATACCCGAGGCAGGATTCGAACCTGCGACCTAGCAGACCTAGCAGTCGCGCGGTTCCGAACTGAGCGCCTAGAACTACTCGGCCACCACGGCCGGCGAGTATTAATCCCAGAGAAAAAATGAACGGGATGTTTTCTATAGGAAGTTTCTACATCTACATGTACATTAATACTCCGCAACCCACCCAACGCTGTGTGGCGGAGGGCACTTTACGTGCCACTGTCATTATCTCCCTTTCCTGTTCTAGTCGCGTATAATTTGCTGGAAGAACAACTGCCGGAAAGCCTCCGTGCGCGCTCGAATCTCTCTAGTTTTACATTCGTTATCTCCTCGGGAGGTATAAGTGGGGGGAAGCAATATATTCGATACCTCATCCAGTAACGCACCCTCTCGAAACCTGGACAGCAAGCTACACCACGATGCAGAGCGCCTCTCTTGCAGAGTCTGCTTCTTGAGTTTGCTAAACATCTCCGTAACGCTATCACGCTTACCAAATAACCCTGTGACGAAACGCGGCGCTCTTCTTTGGATCTTCTCCATCTCCTCTGTCAACCCGACTTGGTACGGATCCCACACTGATGAGCAATACTCAAGTATAGGTCGAACTAGTGTTTTGTAAGCCACCTCCTTTCTTGATGGACTACAGTTTCTAAGGACTCTCGCAATGAATCTCAACCTGGGACCCGCCTTACCAACAATTAAATTTATATGATCATTCCACTTCAAATCGTTCCGCACGCATACTCCCAGATATTTTACAGAAGTAACTGCTACCAGTGTTTGTTCCGCTATCATATAATCATACAATAAAGGATCCTTCTTTCTATGTATTCGCAATACATGACATTTGTCTATGTTTAGGGTCAGTTGCCGCTCACTGCACCAAGTGCCTATCCACTGCAGATCTTCCTGCATTTCGCTACAATTTTCTAATTCTGCAACTTCTCTGTATACTACAGCATCATCCGCGATAAGCCGTATGGAACTTCCGACACTACTAGGTCATTTATATATATTGTGAAAAGCAATGGTCCCATAACACTCCCCTGTGGCACGCCAGAGGTTACTTTAACGTCTGTAGACGTCTCTCCATTGAGAACAACATGCTGTGTTCTGTTTGCTAAAAACTCTTCAACCCAGCCACACAGCTGGTCTGATACTCCTTAGGTTCTTACTTTGTTTATCAAGCGACAGTGCGGAACTGTATCTAACGCCTTCCAGAAGTCAAGGAAGATGGCATCTACCTGGGAGCCTGTATCTAATATTTTCTGGGTCTCATGAACAAATAAAGCGAGTTGGGTATCACACGCTGTTTCCGGAATCCATGTTGATTCCTACAGCGTAGATTCTGGGTTTCCAGAAATGACATGATACGCGAGCAAAAATATGTACAAAAATTCTATAGCAGATCAGAGATATAGGTCTATAGTTCTGCGTATCTGCTCGACGACCCTTCCTGAATACTGGGCTACCTGTGCTCTTTTCCAATCATTTGGAACCTTCCGTTCCTCTAGAGACTTGCGGTACACGGCTGTTAGAAGGAGGGGGGGGGGGGGGGGGGGGAAGTTCTTTCACGTACTCTGTGTAGAATCGAATTGGTATCCCGTCAGGTCCAGTGGACTTTCCTCTGTTGAGTGATTTCAGTTGCTTTTCTAATCCTTGGGCATTTATTTCGATGTCAGCTATTTTTCCGTCCGTGTGAGGATTTAGAGAAGCAACCGCATTGCGGTTTTCCTCTGTGAAACAGCTTTGGAAAAAGGTGTTAGTATTTCAGCTTTACGCGTGTCATACTCTGTTTCAATGCCATCATCATCCCAGAGTGTCTGGATATGCTGTTTCGATCCGCTTACTGATTTAACGTAAGACCAGTACTCCTTAGGATTTTCTGTCAAGTCGGTACATGGAATTTTACTTTCGAATTCACTGAACGCTTCACGCATAACCCTCCTTACGCTAACTTTGACATTGTTTAGCTTCTGTTTGTCTGAGAGGTTTTGGCTGCGTTTAAACTTGGAGTGAAGCTCTCTTTGCATTCGCAGTAGTTTTCTAACTTTGTTGTTGAATCACGGTAGGTTTTTCCCGTCCCTCACAAAAAATGGTTCAAATGGCTCTGAGCACTATGGGACTTAACATCTGTGGTCATCAGTCCCCTAGAACTTAGAACTACGTAAACCTAACTAACCTAAGGACATCACACACATCCATGCCAGTCAATGAAGACCAAAACAGGTCGAATATTGAAAATAGTTTGTATAGTCGCAATTGTTTGTGTTGTAGCGGGAGGGAGTGCCACGGACAACATACTAGAAATCCCGACATGTGAGGGATGAGTGTGGGAGTGGAGGTGTATTTGAAGGTCACTTCGCCTCTAGCGAAACCGTGTCCCAGCAAAAAATATAATTGCAATTAATTACCTACAAAAAAGGTCTTGTTCATTTTTTCTGGAGGACAGTACATGAAAACTCGTGCTTGGTTTTTGAAGGTCAGATATAACAATGCGGGCTGCACAAAACGACAGTGGTAGGTGTAGCTGAATCGCCCGTTTATGGTAGGACAGAAATTACCTCCAGCTCACACCTTATAATAAACGAGACCAGAATATCATATTAAACATGACGGGTATATCGAAGTAGTTTGTCGACCAGTATTACTGATCACGCACATTTCCGTATTGATAGCGGTTATTATTATGTACTAGTGCAAAGAGGTTAAATTTGAAGATACTAATAAAGTATCTGGTGTCCCCCTTCGTGTTTGTAGTTTTCCCCTTGCAACCAAGGGAAATATCCTGTAGCTTTTGGTCGGAATCGGGACACTTAAACTGCTGTTTTTCTGATGCAGGGACGATACATCTGAGACAAAAATACAGGTGCTTAAAGCGTGTGTGGGTGTATCTGTGAATGTGAGTGACAGAATGAAGTCCGCGACTTGCTCGAGAGTGTTCTGTAACTGCCGACAGAGTGATTGAGGTGGAAGAGCTACACCGCACTTGTCGGTGGAAGTGCTGCGAGTGCAGTGCGCGTTGATGTGACAGGTGTCTGGCAGGCTGGCCTAGCCACGTCTGCGGATTGCTGATACGTGGTGTTCCACAAGGCTCATTCGCGTGTCCGCTGCTTCTTACTCGTGCTGACAGCATGCGGCAGAACACAGCTTTGCACTTCGGCGACCGGCAGACCTGCTAGTGCGGAACGAGAGGGAGCATGACAGGCGTCGATTCTGGGGTTTCATCGTGTGAGCGATCGCTCTGTTCTCTCCTTACCTCGCTATCCTCTTTGCGTGATGCACTCCGTCCTCGTGCTCAGTCTATATACATCGTCACTGAGCTTCCAGTGTATTAGCTGCTGACGTCTTTGTCACAAACGTCTTGTGCGACCTTAATTTGAACTAAATTGAGGAGAAGGTGATGCGACTAGCAGAAAAGAAAAAAAAGTAGTATTCTATAATGGCAAAGGCGTGAGTATCTATCGAGAGGCATATTAATTTGATGGTATCACTTCCATAAATTATTATCTTCTTCTCCCTCCCCCCCCCCCTCTCTCTCTCTCTTTCTCGCTATCTCTCTCTCTCTCTCTCTCTCTCTCTCTCACACACACACACACACACAAAAAGAGACAGGCAGCAGAGAGACCTATGGCACCACAAGAAACTCCGGCAAGAGGAGGAAAACAATGTAAAATCGTGTGGAGTCACATATGTAGAACATTAGTTGAAAGTTTCTGTGTTATTAACAAAGGACATGTGCGTTAATTTTATCGAGTTGTTTCTACATGAGGAACACGTGTCTATAATAAACAACAGTGGCCCAAGGGATAAGTACTAACGGAAAAATGTTCATCTTGCTTGTATATTTCGAGTCAATTTTTTTCGGCGATGTTTCTCACTGATCAGTAGTTGTAACTGACGGGGAACCCACGAACATTAAACAGTGTTAAAGCCAAATAAAGTAATAATAATGTAAAAAATCAAGTTCCGCAATAGTGACAATGAAACCTTTTGGGTCCATTGTGTGATATTTTTGTTCTTATTTTAATAGATTTTAAAGTTACAACCATGTAATGTAAGTAAGAGCACACTTTCTACGTCACAGATGTTCGGGTAAAGGATTCGATGAAAAAAACACACACTCTTATTTTTGTGAAAAGAACGCGTAATCAGAATACATCTTTCGTTCTTTATGCGAGTGTGCACCCTTATTAAAAATTCTAGTGGATTAAAAGCGTTTGCCGGTCTGAGACTCTAGGCCCGAAACTTGCCCTCATAATACCTTGATGTCCATCTTTTATCCGCATTACGAGATAATCAGTGCGTTTTTGGCAACGAGATTTAAAACCTCCAAATCAGTCAAGTGAACAAACATATCCAAACAATCTCTGTGAAAGGCTCATTTTCACGATTCATGGAATATTTCAGCAGCAGGCATGCGTACCATTACGCTGAACAAAACCTTAAAACAATGTCCGCGATTGAATCACAGGAACGCTGTGATTATTGGAATATATGCACTGACGAATAATATAAATTAATGTGTGAAAAATACTTTCCAGACGACTGTGAGAGAGACTACAGAAAAAGGTCAAAGGAGGGCACAGGAAGAAAAGAACAGATCATCATAGGTACACGAACGCAGGAGTAGAAATCAAAGAATCGTGCTGGATATCGGGAAGATATGGAGAGGCAGAATATAATGACAACAGAGAAGGATTAAATGAAATTTGTGGAAAAGATTTAAAAACTGCCAACACTTTAACGAATTCAGACACATTCATGGATGTATTTGAAAGCAGAATACGGGAGAATAATTATCCATAATACGGTAGATTACCATTAGTCAAACAATCACTTTTAAGATAAATTATGTATGATGTTATAGAGGAGTCCAATGTGGATCAGACCACTATATAGGAAAAATGAAATGTTTTTGGCCTTGGAAAACTGTAGCAAATAATGATGTTAAAACTGTAAAAACGTACTACACTGAGAAAAATCAAAATAATCATCGTAATAGTGACAGATTACAAGACGAACTACTGGAACAGAGAAGATATTGATAAAAGTAAAGCAATGAGAACCTAAAAGTTAATGTTATAGACATACTAGACATAGTATTTGAGATGCTTGGCGTAAAAGAAAACACCCACAAGAAGACAGTAGAGCCAAAGTTGAAGGAGATAGCAAAAAATAGAAAGGAATGCTGTCTTCAAATGTCTGAATGATAAAGCAAGAGAAACAAGAGCACTTTATAAGGGAAAAAAACTGGTGAGATGCGATTAGTACTCACACACTGAGGGTTCCGTACAGCTTTAATTATGCACACAGACAGATCACTCATTCCAGGAATCGAGAACCTCGATGATTTTTGCCTGTTATCGACAACGGTATTGGTAAGATATCGGTTTCGGGAATTCGAAAACTTTCCGGAAGTTTGAAGTTGGATAAAGAACGACAACAGTGTGATATAATTACAAATTAACACTTCTCGGATTTTTTTCCGCTACTTGTACTGTTGAACTTAGCTTCTTGCCAAATTTCATGATTCTTGAAAGGAGCAGAAACCTAGATAAATGATCAGAAACATATTAATAAACTGACAATTTTAGGAATGAACTCTTGGAGATCAACAAATATTTTAAGAAAAGAATAAGTAAGGTACAATAAAGTGTTAAAGAGAATGAATGTGAAAGAAGGATCGTCTGATTTGATCGACAGAAGGAAATTGCAGCAGTATGGACATATAAGAAGAATGGAGGAAACAAGAATACCAGAATTTATGCTGGAGAGAGAAACTGATGGAAGAATGAGAACAGGACGATCCTTAGCTACCCATCTCCAATATACAAATGTCGTAATGAAAAGATTGGGTTCAGAATAAGAGGATGTACAAGATCGGAATACATGAAGTAACATGTTGAAGAGAGAATGGTGATACTTGAATACTAAATATAATATTTCCAAGCTATTGCTACATTGGAGAAAAAAAAGCTCTGTACTGAGGAAAGGTAACTTAACAATAAATAATTAGATATAGTGGTAAATAGAATTAAATCGTAGAAAATACTCTGTTTCTTATTTAGGCCTACAAAAAGTACTAGGATATATAAAACACGTGCTAGCACTTTTCCTTATGGAAAAAAATGTTCTCACATTTTTGAAGAGATTCTAGTGCGAAGTCTTTGCAGTATTGATGTGTTATTTGTACACGGATTTCTGTACTGAATTAAAGGAACATTCAAGAAATATCCGATTCTGAAATGAATATTTCATTGTCTAAATAACAACAATAAAACCCTTAGAACCTTTAGTTGCTTCAGATAACGTCCATTTATAAACGGTATTTATTTCCAGTGGGCAGAAATTATAATGAACTGCAGACCATTATTATTACGCGAAAGCAATGTGTTCTTCTGTTCTCCCTACAAATTTTCAGCGTGGTAAAGAATAGACCGCTCAAAAAGCTGCCAAATGAGTGTAGTGAGTGTAGTGACAGCTGGAATGGAAAGATATTGTCGGCTTTTATGAAGAATGGAGCTCCATTCAGTGGCGGATTTAAAAATTTTGCGACCCTAGGCACACCATATTATACGCCCCCCCCTCCAAAAAAACATGTTTTAAATAATAACTATTATCCGATCACTTCACAATTGCCGTTTTGGGTGGGAGCGCTGTGACCTTTTTCCGTACTCTGCTATTCGTTGTTCTGAAGAGCTTAAACTTAAAACTGCATTGTGTTCACACATTCTTCTGTCGAAAGACAACAGAAACGAACACAAGGAAAATAACTTTTCTTTTATGGCCTAAAAATTCAGCAGAGCGTGAATGAAACAACGGCTTTTTGTTCTACATTAACCTTTAATATGTTCTTTTACACGAAATCGTTGAAAATTAAAATCAAAAAGTTGTGTTACCATCTAAAAATTGGAGCGAACGTGTCATACATTAGAAATTAATACGTACTTTTACACAGATACGTTCAAAATTAAAATTAAACTGTCGTTGTACGATCTAATAACTTGAATGTGTAGCAGATAAAAAAAACACATTTGGTACTAATACATGAATCTATAGGAAAGCGTAAGAAATGAAAATGAAATAGAGATTTCGGTGCACGAACTAATAACTAAATACAGACGAACAAACACAGGACTGGATTTGCTATTACATAATTTCACAGACTAGTATGGAAAAATCAAATTTGTTTTATAATCTAATACTTAACGTGTAAAGAATTAGGGTCTGTGTAGCTAGATGCTGCATAATAAGTGTTTTGTACTGCAGCTACTGCTCTCACCGTAGCTCTTTATAAAGGTATTAGCAAGGCTTTTACGTATTTATCGACAGAACTGAACTAATTTATTTACTAACAGTTTTTCACCTGAGCGTACTCTCCGATAACGTATATTTCCGCAATAACCATACATTTCAGCAGACGCCAAGAATATGCATCAGTTGTAATATTTTACAGTATCAGTATGACTTGACTGTACAGCGCCGAGTGGCCGGGTCATTAGGGTAATGTTTAGTATTGTCGGTCGCCTTCGGTCACGTCTGCACGTAAACGAGGTTTAGTTCCGCGTTCGTTTTTTAAAACTAATATGAATAAATAAACAAACTCATCTGTCAGTAAAGTTTGCATCTAGCTCTGATGGCAGAATGGCAGAAAATTCATTGATCATATCCTCATAGCTCAGACGGTTATCAGTTAGGAGGTCGGCTTCGATGTGAAGAATGGACAATCTCTCCTCAGACAACGTAGAACGTAGGTACGATTTCAGTCTTTTAAGAGCCGAAAACGAGCGTTCTGCTGGACAATTTGTAAATGCCATGCATAGAAATATTCTAAGAGCAACGCCAACATTCGGAAACACGGCCTGTAACCTCTGGTTTCGAAAAAATTTTACTCATTTCGACTGGTATATCACTAACCTCGGAAGATTTCAAAAGTTCCGCGAAATGTACTCGTTCACTAGGGAAGGAAGGCTCTAAATCTGTGTCATATGACGCTTGGAGTTTTGTTGCACGTTCAGCAATATCGTCAGGTGAACTATTCTCAAGGTTACTGAAACCTGTGAAGGAGTCCAACAGTGTTCTATAACTTTCCTTCTTCCTCCCTAATTCGGCGTACAAGTTGTCGAGTACTGGGACAAAAGTTTCAACTCTAAAGTTTTCGCTTCCAGTCGGAAAAACTTCTTCAGCGTCCGCTTCTTCGTCATGATGAAGTTTGCGTTTTGGTGATCTTTTATAGGTGCATTCATAGTCTATATCAGTCACAACCTCCTTGGACTTATTTTCATAATAGTCGAACATGCCACGAATAGATGCAATAAATCCTAAAAGTGATACATATAATTCATACACTGTTTTAGTATCAATATTCACACTTTGCAATTTCAGATTTACACTATTAAATCTCTGGAGTATGTCCTTCCGAACTGTCATCATGAATACTGTTTCTAGGCTTTTGAGTTGATTCATTAAAGCTGAAGCCTCATTTCGCAAAAGTGGTTTTTCAAACGTATTACTGGCAATATGTGTGAGGGCATTGATAACACCCTCCCAGTTTTCATATAGACTTATATACTCGCTTCCTCTCTTACTGACCAACGTGTTTTTGATAAACTTTCCACCATTTTGCTTCCTGGTTTCACGAAAGAAAGAAGTTTATGCTAGGGCTGTGTAGAAGGAGAGAAAAACTATAAAGGTTTTGCAGTACATTGAAAAAATAAACATGCTTCCTGAAAACAGCTTGCAACACTAGTGCCGGACTGAATTCAAAGAATGTGCTGCACAAGGCACATAATGCGCTTTCGGATTTCGTTCTTTAATGCGTAGGTTCCTGACATATTGCTTGCGTTGTCATATGACTGGCCTCTACAGTCAGTAATATCAATGAAATTTGTAGACAGGACTTTTAGTACGGCCTCAGCTAAGTTTTCGGACTTGTGTCCCGAGTCTGGTAAAAACAGAAGGAAACGTTCAACAGGTTCACCATTCTCGTTCACACGTCTTAATATAAAAGATAAATAATTGATCAATATGTGAAATGTCCGCAGCAGAATCTACTATTATGGAGAAATATTTGGCCTGTTTTATTTCACTTATGATAATTCTTTTTATTCGTTCAGAAAGAATCTCTATTATTTCATCACAGATTGTTGAAGAAAGATAACTTGTATGTCCCTGCCCTGGATTCCCATATCATTCAATGTGCTCTGCGAGAAAAGGATCAAACTCGGCTGTAAGTTCAAGAGACATCATAAATTGACTATTATGTAATGAATGGAATCTTTCAGCGTGTCCACGTACGGGAAGTCCACGATTTTTTAGCTTCTTCACTACTGCAAACCCCCTTTTCACCACACTGCGCCAGTACATTTTTTCTGTCTCAACATATCACTCGAAATGGTTATCCATTGTTCCAAGTGACTTTTCTCTTGCTAAGAGTGATAACTCAAAATTTTTGTGTTCTAGTTAATTCTCATGATGAGTTAAAATATTAGAAATATTTTTCCAATCTGCAATACCATTAGTAGCAATCGCGGCCTTACCTCCGAACAATTCACATGGCGCACGAAAAACAGCACCGGTGCTACAGGAGTATACTAGAAATGATGCACCATTTAAAAGCTTACGGTAAAACACATTTTTATTCAAATATATGGTTTATCGTGTATAGATCTTGAATTAGAAAAATCACGGTTACAGTTTTGATTACTGCCACGTTGTAAGAGAATGTCGATTGTTGATTCATTGACACGCCATTCTGCAGGATCAGCACTAAAGAGGTTATTTCTTTTTGTAATGTCTGACTCGTCACTTAGTTTTTCGTGGAGCTCGAAATCAGTATCAATTTGCTTTTCTTCATTTTTAACTTTTGTTACGTCTGTATTTACTTCTTTTACAACAGCTGCAGTGCCAGAAATATCATCCGTACTACTTGAACTCGAAGTTGAACCAGCAACATTTTTTGCGAAAAATGTATCTACTCTTCCAAGCGTTTTTAGAACATTGGCTTCTCGTTCTCGCCTTTCCTTCGATAATTTCTGAAATGTCGCCCCACTTAATTTTGCACGTTTACTTTTTACACTGTTATACATGATAAGGCACTTACAATATTGTTAACCAACAGTCAAAACAAAAAAAAAAAAAATTGTAAAAGGAAAGAAAGACAGACTTTATTCAGTTCCAATCGTACTACACCTCACATGAGCACAAAGCTTTTTATTTTAAACAGGCACTCGAGCGTCGGATTACTCGACGTAACTGTGCTATGAAAGAACGAAATGCAGAATAATATATTGTCGCCTGTTTCTCTGTTGTCAGTGAACAGTAGAAGCATATCTGCCAGCTAGAATTCGTCTCGTAAGGAAAACGGGACAGTCTCTTTTTTGGCTCCTGTTTCACGCGTTGCCGGAATTTTAGCTGGGCCGCAAATGTGTTCTGAATATTCTTCACACTGTCTTTCTAATTTAAAAAGCAAATAATTTTTGCAATTTCTTGCAGTGAAGTGTGCTGGATCGACCCTTATTCTTATAACATTTTTGCGGTTTCTGTGGGCAGAGAAGACAGACTACAAAGTTTAAGTAGCCTTGTTGGCAGTTGATGTGGTATGTTATCATTTGTGTGTCCATTGCTGTTATGCCTACACGCAAATGCACCTTTCCTTGAAGAAAAGAGTTTAATATAAAATTTGCAATGCCACGTACTATTTGAATGCACCGAGTGGGAACTTTGATATCGTGCAGGATGCAGCACAATAAAATGACAAACGGAAGTTGGTTTCTTCTTCTTTTTTCGCCTAACAAAAACAAAGTAAAGAAATAAGTAAAATTTTTAAACTGTTGTGAAGTGCATTTCACACATTATTAAACATTCTGCTTATGTTATTTTCTTATAAATATGTGTTTAAAAATGTAAAACATTCCCAGTACCAGCATGTTTTGTTAAACGTGTGTCATTAAATCAAAGCTCAGATATTGAAGACCACAGAGCTTTCACATTAATTATAGTTATGGAGGCTTGACTAGATACTTCCCCGTAATTTCTACAATAAATTTAAGTAGAGTCGGGTTTTACATACTGAGGTCCACACATGTTACAGTATTTAAGAAACTGGTGATTAGTTTATCACAGCTTTTCAGGGCTCCCAGTATTTTCACGGGGAAAATATGGTAGGGTTAAGTAGAAGCCGACAACGTTCTCGAAATAATAATGTTTCAAACAGTGTATTGTAGATTACTGTCCTGTCAGCTTACGTCAGATTATTTTGAACAGTCATGAAAAGATACCAGACAGAAACCCAATGTTAAATTTCCATTCAGTCAGCAGGTAAACTATCTATATTTCCAAGCTTGTATTTTCAAATTTCGTTCTTCAGGCTTCTTTAAACATGCGAATTGTCTAACAATACTAAATTTTTTTGTCGTTTGTGAGCGCAGTTGTTTTAAAACGTGAAAGGTTAAAATGAGTTCAGAGCAAAAAATGCCGCCCCCCTTAAGGGGACGTGGACCTGAACGGCCTGTGTTCTTATGCATCCCTTTCGGTGCTCGTTACCCGTGCCCTGCGATGCGGAGGAACTTGCGGTTCCGTATCAACACTAAATGATATTAACTGAAGCTGTACAACGAAATCTATTAAACTGTGAGTTACAGTTTAAGAAAGACAACATTTTGTCTAATAATTGGTTTTATAACACTCGTTTCATTTCTCGTACTATTTTCTGGTGCATCATCAGTCTAACAGCATTCATACTGTGGCAGGCTGCTGTCAACATTCATAGGAACACATTGTGCCTCTCGTTTTGTAGTTTGTAGTGCACCTCAGGAAACAGAAAAATCTTTATTACACCACATAATTATTTTGCTCAGAAATAACCGGTAAAATGATATCCAGGATGACAAACAGAAATGTTCTGCAATGCATTAGGCATAATACAAAGAGACTATACCATTCTTCACTTGGGAAAAATTTGGTGAACATAGCTCAAATCATAGTGAAGATATATGTACCTAAAGTTGGAAAATATAGTTTCGAGAAAATGAGAAAAGTGCTTTTGACTCACCGAATGGATCTTTCAGAACGTTCCAGCAGCATATTCGTCCTGGCCAGCTGTTTCTTTATCCTCTACACTGTTTCAGGAGTCCTTTCCTTACTCTGAACTCTTCAGTGGTGGCCTCCGCAGCCTTCCTCAACCACTCGCTGACGATCTATGGCAGTCGAAGGAACTATCAGATTATTTCCTGGTTAGGTGACCAATTTGTCCATTATTTTTGTCCTGCTAATTACACCATCATTGAAACAGATGACAGCATCCATCACACCTATTTTGAGTACCGTCCTTCCAAGAAACATTGTTTCTGGTACTTGTTGCCACAAACAGCTGTTGAAACTCTGGCTAAATGGCTCTGAGCACTATGGGACTTAACATATGTGGTCATCAGTCCCCTAGAACTTAGAACTACTTAAACCTAACTAACCTAAGGACATCACACACATCCATGCCCGAGGCAGGATTCGAACCTGCGACAGTAGCAGTCGCGCGGTTCCGGACTGAGCGCCTAGAACCGCTAGACCACCGCGGCCGGCTGTTGAAACTCTTATTAAGGTTCTGTGTGTGGCCATGTAGACATCTGTTAAATAATTTTGTATCTGCAAAGTCCCTGTATATTGACTTTATTGTTTGCATGACTGTGGCAGTGCGACAATGAACTGAAAGGAGACGGACGGGCTGGTGTACAATTTTTGTTCAAAGAGCGTTTAAGAACAAATAAACAATTTGAAAGTTGATAATGTGCACATTTTTGGAAACGGGATAAATTTGTCTTTCAGATGGAGATAATTTTTTTCTATTTTTCAGTCATTTTCACGTCCAGGTCCCCTTAAGGTGCCGCCCCTAGGCCCGTGCCTTGTGGGCCTATATGTAAATCCGCCACTGGATCCATTAGATGGGAAGAAAACCAGTTAAGTCGTGCTTGTTCCACTACTTACTTTCGGATAAAACGCGTCAGGACCACAGTGAAACATGACATAGACAGCATGCATAATGCGGAAACAGACACAACAGAATTGTCTGCGGCTCATCAGTTACGCAAATGACGTGGCCCATCGGTTGAGACACTGAATTGGCTATAGAAGGTCAGCCTATCGAATACTTATCCAGCCATTCAGATTTAAGTATTTCGTGATTTCTGTAAGTACTTACGAAAAATTCCGAATTTGAATGCTTAGAAACGAAATGAGCTGATTTCATTGTCCAATACAGTCACTAAGTAAAGTGTGGCTACAAGACTAAACTAGAACCCATCAGATCAATAACGGGGCATGCAGAGCGTACATTTTATGAGAAGCATTACTGTAATTAAAAACATGATTACTGTGCAACATGTCCTCTAGGTAGCAATGCTATACTCATATGGGGTCCGTTCAATCTGCTTTGCGTCATGTATAACTAAAAATTTAACTGTGTGCTTGTTATACTTCAGAAAGGGCGCCTCATTGAGCACAATACCACAGATCTCCTTACTTCAGGTGGAAATACCAGCAAGTAACTAACGTACTGCCTTAGAAAAAATGTGAATCACCCAGAAGACATGGTTAGATCTCAATGTAACTTCATATTTGTACACACCATCGGTGGGTATGTAAATGATTAGAGTTTCAGTTCTCTGTGACAGGTATAAAGGTACACTTTTGGTGCTGTTACCACACCTGGTAACGTATATAAGGGATGTGAATAGCGTCAGATGTTGAGTGATAACTTTGAAGAAAACGGAGGTGCTGCAAATTCGTGTGAGACAGCGTTACCAGCACCTGACAAGACTTCAAAGAGGCCTTATTGTGGGCCTGCATTTGGCTGTTTGGTCTAAGCGTGGAGTAGCCAAATTTGTGAGGCATTCAAGTGAGACAGTGGCTCGATGTTTGACCGCATGGAAACACGAGGGCAGGCATATTCGCCATCAAGGTCTGACCACTACATCGAATTATGGACTCCCTGCAACATTCTGCATCATCCTGGACCATTGGTCGGAGGCCAGCAGCAGCCAGATTAAGGAATTACCGTACCACTTGTAGGCTGCCGTCAACAGCTCAACGCAAAACGGCTGCGTTTGGAGTGTTACCGTGACCAGAAGCATGAATTGCTGGTGAATGGCGTCACACTGTGTTCATCGACCAATCACAGTCCTGCACTACCCCGGATGGTCATTCTTGGGGAATACAGCACCGAAGTGGTCTGAGGTTCCATTCTTCCAATGTTTTGGAGAGGCGCAGTGGTGTTATTCCTGATTGAGTGGTATGGAGAGCTATCGGGTATGACTTCAGAGCACAGGTGGTAGTGTCTGAGAGAGCTCTGAGACTATAATGGTCATGGCCATCCTGCATCCTCAGGTGTTACCTCTCATGCAATAGTATATTGGTGTCACTTTTCAACAGGACAGTACTCGTCCACACACGACGTGTAGCTTTGAACTGTCACCATGATGTTGAGGTACTCCTGCAGCCAGGACGGTCCCCAGATCTACCCTTCATAAAACAAGTATGAGACCAGCTCGGACGACCACTCTATTCCATTGCCAGTATCCCAGATATCAAGGACCATTTACAACACGTAAGTTGCGACACAAGGTCGCGTAGGTGGTCTACTATCGTGGTGTAAAATTGAGAGCACTTCAGTCACTACTAAACAGATCCTTGAAACAGATTGGTTACTTACTGTTCTAACAAATTTATATTTGGCCGGCCGTGGTGGCCGTGCGGTTAAAGGCACTGCAGTCTGGAACCGCGAGACCGCTACGGTCGCAGGTTCGAATCCTGCCTCGGGCATGGATGTTTGTGATGTTCTTAGGTTAGTTAGGTTTAACTAGTTCTAAGTTATAGGGGACTAATGTCCCCAGCAGTTGAGTCCCATAGTGCTCAGAGCCATTTGAACCATTTTTGAATTTATATTTATGTCGAAGATAAATTTTCCTTCATACAAAGTATGGCGTCACATGCGTACTTCTTCACTATTAGTGTATTAAAATTCAAGACTTATGGTGAGGAAGCACAATGTGACGCCATACTTCGTATGAAGGAAAACGTTTCTTTGACATTCTGAAGATGGGCTGCGACTGAAACGCGTCAATATAAAATTGTTGCAATAATAAGTGACTAATTCATTTAAAGGGACTTGCTTAGCAGCGGCAGAAGTACTCTATGCATCTACAACTGTCGTGGGCCAGCTTACCTTAGAAGAGGATACAGCAGCGTCACACCTTTCCCAACCGAACAGCATGTATCCAGGCCAGAGGGGCTGCAGTGTATACTTATCTGTGGGCTCATCCTCTTACTGTCAAGTTTTTTGTAAATGAGACTCGATATTGTAATCACTGAGATAAGATCACATCCATCTCATCCAGT
Organism: Schistocerca piceifrons; assembly: GCF_021461385.2. Classification (NCBI taxonomy): domain Eukaryota; kingdom Metazoa; phylum Arthropoda; class Insecta; order Orthoptera; family Acrididae; genus Schistocerca; species Schistocerca piceifrons. Next base: position 209,017,881 of record NC_060141.1, read on the forward strand.
GAAGTTTTATTTCGTTTCTTCCTCCCATTTCGAATGCTTTACGATATTTGTCAGACAGTGTATCTAACATTGAAGCTAATGATATCACACTTCCCGGCGACAAACTGCTGTTGTTTTTCCATCAAAGAGAACTATTGCGTTTTGCTCGTCAATATGTTTTCAGTTTAGTTAGAAGTATAGATAATTTGTCGTCTGAAGTATTTGTTTCAGCTACTGTTATTGTGGCACTGAAATGGAAGTTTTATAAAAAGTGTGGCGGAAACCACATCATTTAGCGAAGTACAAGCTTAATCATAGTCTCTCTGATAGGATAAAAGTAGTGTTTTGCCTGTCAAAATGTTTTCGGTTTAATTGGATGTGCAGATGACTTGTCGTCTAAAGTATTTGTTTTAGCGAGAAGTTTTACAAAAAGTGCAGTGGAAACCGCATCATCTCGTTAAGTAAAGGCTTAATCATAGTCACTACGATAGCAAAAAGTTAATTTTGTTACACGAAAACACCGAAAGAGTGACGCAAAGGAGAAGCGAAATAATGATGAATATCGTTACCATCAGTTTCTAACTTCCCAACCCGTGTGTAAAGCCATTAGGCAGAGTCGCTTTTGTATGTAGACCAACAGTTCCACCAACTTCGTGGATGTCATACTTATCTTTTATATATTTCGCCGCGTTGTCTCGTTCCGAAGTGTAGATCCCTTGAGGTTTTAAGGATGTCTGTGTTATCTTAGTCAATGAATACAATAAATGGTATATTATTTGTAATATTTAGATGTATTTATCCATTCCGAACGCAACAGATACTATAGCGCTGTTATTGGCTGAACACAATAGTAATTATAAACATTTACCTAATTAAGTAGATTAGTGATAGTGAATTTCTCTGTAGGTGAAGAGCAGCAAGATTTTTTTCAATTATTGATTCTAGTAGGATTTCATTGCAAGTATATATGGCTGCAGGAGGAGCTGGCCACAGTTCATGAACTGCTGAATGCACTTTTGGCAGCCATCTTCAGGCTATTGCCTTGGGTGTAGCGGTGGCGGAGAATCTGGCACGTCGCGTGGGACACCCTGGGTGTCACAGGCGCATTATTAGCCCCCTAGGTAGATAGCCTCCACAGCTGGAAAGGAAGCCAGCTCGATACATCTGTTTGTCTTCTCGCCTAGGTTCTGAGGTCATACTCAGTTCATACAGACGGCTAGCAGAAGTGGAGGAGGCTGCTGGTCTCACGTGTGGAGTGCAACCAGAGCTCGCAACTGCAGTATCGATCCTACAGTTGATCGTGGTCATTTTGTTTGCAGCCGAGTGAAGGGTCTCAACCAAAGGATCCTGGCTACAGATTTCAAGACCTGTGCTATCGGATGGGGATTTGTAGGACACGCCTCAATAGGTCAGGGGTGCACTACACAAAGGAAGGAGCTACTAGGGTAGCAGAACATTTGCCGAATGCATATGAGGATCATTTAGGCTGGGCGGTAGTTAACGGTACTCTGTTGAACACTCGCCAGTCGATATGCAGCAAAGGAAATCTTGCTGCATTCAGAGTAAAGACACTTCGACTGTCAAAATTTTATCAGAAAATTGTCAAAGTATTCATGACACAGTTTCTCGTACGTACTGCCCTCTGGGAATGTTCTCATTCTCATATTATTCTTGGGACTGAGAGCTGGCTGAAACCTGAAGTGGAAAGCTCTGAGATATTTAGCGAGACATGGGACATACATCAGAAAGACAAATTAGGGGCCATACGCAGGGGAGTATTCATTGCAACTGACAAAAATATTGTCTGTATTGAGGTCGAAATCGAGTGTGACAGTGGTGTTGTCTCGTCACGTGTAACAAGTCTAGGTGAAACCAAGTTAATTGTTGAATGTTTTCACCGGCCACCTGATTCTGTTGTGATACTTCTAGAGTCATTCAAAGAATGTCTATGGTAAGTAGCGTGTAAATACTCAGCTCATGCAGTACCAGTTCGAGGCAACTTTAACCTACTGAGTATAGACTGGGATGTCTGTGGATTAATTGTAGGGTTTATAGACAGACAGTCTGAGGCCATACTCAGTTCATACAGGCGGCTAGTAGAAATGGTGAAGGCTGCCGGCCACACGTGTGGGGTGCAAGCAGAGCTTGCAATTGTAGCATCGATCCCAGAGTTAATCGTCGTCATTTTGTTTGGAGCCGAGTGGAGGGTCTCAACCAACACATTTTCTGAAAACTGTCTTGAGGAGATAGTTTGGTGACCTACATGCAGTGGACATATTTTTCGCATACAGAAAATCATTCAAGATTTAATTGCGATCTGACACACCTTGAGCGAGACTCTAGAAAGTTAATAGCCTGAGCAGAAGTTGATGGAGCCTGGTAGGGCGCTAAAAGCATGAGGTATTTTTATGGTTCTCAGCTTGTAGAAACCGCTTGTTGGGAGTTGAAATCAATTGGCAGAGAGTCCATCCCTTAGTAAATCTTGCCAGACAGGCCCACAGCCATACAGGGCAGACAGGGCAGCACCTCAATGAGACAGACTCCAGCAGAACAATGCTGCACTACCTGCTGTGCGCCAGTGGAAGCCTCGGCTGGGGCGATGGTCAGAAGGAACACATCTACACAGTGGAGTCGTAAAAAAAATTACCTTCCCCCTCTGCAAAAACTTAAAAAAACAGTAATTGGCGGGTTCTTTTTTTTCCAGAGATTCAGGGTTCTTAACTCTTGCTCTGGTTCGACATGGGTTTGTGCTGTCGTGTGAGAGGGAAGATTAGCGCCTCTAGAGCCCTGTGATTGGCTCAAGATGAGGGGTGAAGGCGGAGTCGTCCGTACACTTTGGGGGAAAACGGAATTATTTTTCTTGAGAGGTGCGAAGCACTCGGGTGCAGGACTTCGGTCTGGTAAAACTTCTGGTCGAAGCTCTGGCATGTGTGGTTGATACTTAGGATCTGTCCTTCCGAGTAGTTTAGACTCGAGAGCCTTTGGTGAAGTTCTTACTGTACCGACAGTGTGACTTCAAACGTCTCGGACTGCTCGTTTGCCGAGGCCACACTTAATCGTTTTTGGTTTACCAGTCTTGACGTTTGGCATCCTTGTGCGCTCTGTCGTATAAGTGAGCCATATTAGTACTTTGTACGACTAGCGAACGGGTGTGTCACACACTGAAATCTACCGTGATTTCAGGGCTCTGGCAGAGAGTAAATTGCGATCCGTCTGCCTGAGCGCTAGACCGTGAAATTTTTGCATTTCTTTCATGGCCGAGATCGATTTACGTCTCACCTCCGCCGCACACACCTCGCCAGCTGCAAGTTACATTGCCGCACAAATAAACAGGGTAACGTACTGCCACTCCGGCATTGTCAGGGCGTACAGATCTTAATCGCCACTTGCTCTCAGCTGCACTTATGTAGAGAAACTTCAGTAAGTTTGACCAATCAAAGTCTGCTCAGCGTCAGATCAGTTCGGCTTGCGTTATCCACATTTTTAGGGCCAGAGTACTTGACTCACTGTTCACCCACTGGAGTAGTAAATAACCTGTTAGCTGTTTAGGGTATTCAATCGATAACTTGTTTAGTATAATTTATGACTTGTTTTGGAAGAATAAATGTTGTTAATACATTAACTTTTGCCTTTAAATAGTCCCACCAGGGTTACCTTTCAATATCTTAGACCTATCTTGATGAACATCACAGAGATCTTAGCGATAGGGCACAGTTACCAGTCTCAAATGTACGGCTATGCGAACCAGAGGTGATGGTGTTGTGTACCACTCGGCACACCATATCGTCGCAATGGGTGTTGTGTCCACATGACAAAGATGAAAGCTAGTTGGTATCACAGTTCTCCTCAAAGTGCCCGCAGACGAATACATCCATTGCGATGCTGTACACAAATCCTGGACTCATCTGAAAAGACGATGTAACACAAATCCTGTGTCCAGTGTTATTGGACCCATTGCCATCGGCACGATCCTGACCTACCTCTACATCTATATCTGCATGATTACTCTGCTATTCAAAGTTAAGTGCCTGGCAGTGGGTTCATCGATCCACCTTCAAGTTATTTCTCTACCGGCCCATTCCCGAAAATTGCGCGGGATGAACGAACTCTTAAACCTTTCCGGTTAAGATCTGATGTCTCTTATTTTATTATGATGATCATTTCTTCTTATGTAGATGGGTGCCAATAAAATATTTTTACTATCCAAGGAGAAAGTTGAAATTGCTTGAGAAGATCCTGCCACAACGTTTGTTTTAATGTTTGCCATCCCCATTGGCGTATCGTATCAGTGGCCCTCTCTCCCGTATTTCGCAATAATACAAAATGAGCTGCCCCTCTTTCGACGTTTTCGATGTCCTCCGTCAATTCTGTGTGCTGCGGATCTCACACCGTACAGCTATACTCCAGAAGATGTGGACAAGCTTAGTGTAAACAGACTCTTTAGTAGAGTTGTTGCATTTTCTAACTGTACTGACAATAAATCACGATTTTTGGTTCGCTATCCTCCCAACGTTATGTGGTCTTTTCAGTTTAAGTTATTCGTAATTGTAATCGTCAGATATTTAGGTGAATTTAGAATCTTTAGATTTTTGTGACGTAGTGTGATCCCTTACAGTACGCATGTGGATGACTTCACACATTTCATTATTTAGAGTAAACTGCGACTTTTGGCGCCATCCAGGTATTTTGTCTAACTGTATTTTATCAAACTGTTTTATTCGTCTGATGAATTTATAGGACGGTGAATGACAAAATCATCTGTAAACAAATAAGAAGGCTGCTTAGATTGTCTCCTAAATCTTTTACGCAGATCAAGAATAGTAGAGGATCTGTAACAATTCCTTGGGGAACATCAGATATTACTTCCGTTTTGTATTGTATTGTATGGAACTGGGGACCTAGAAACAACGGAGAGGCTTCGTCCCCGCCGTAGCACGCAGTGGTACACAGCCCCACAACAGGCTACAGCAGTCCACTCACTTCACCGCCGCCCCACTACGAAACCCAGGGTTATTGTGAGAACTCCCCCCCCCCCCCCCCCCAATAACGTCTCACACCAGACCATAGGAATTCATGAAGGTCATTTCCACCAATGCATAGAACAGTCTGTAACAATACTATTTCGACTTTTTGTCTATTTCATAAAGAGACCTCACCGCATCAGCTTTTCAGCTTTATCTACGCCACCCATGTGTTCATTATAACCTTGTACAGCTGTCAGGGCACTCACTTCAATCTTTTTCCATCTTTCTCAGTTCTGGCTACACTGCACACTTCATTTCAATGACAAATTGAGAGAAAGGGAACTGCCGAATTGACCATCCGTATTCTGTGAAGTATTAGAACATACCTGAAGAGATTAGCATTTAGTTCAGGTTCTGCAATACCTTGAGAAGTACTAGCACACGCCTGAAGAGTTTTTGCGTTATTATTCTGCAAAATACTACGCATCATTTCATCTTGACTATCATCACTATCATCGCGTTTCAGTGCGATCTGGAAAATTTTCTAGTTGAGTACGAATTTCTTCCTCTGTCAGACCTCTTCTGTAATAGGTAACCATAGTCTGAAACAAAACAAAATCTTACTAACTTCACTAATATTTTACAAGTCAAGCATTATTTGTATTGTTTTTTTTATATATAAAATGAAACGCCGTATTGCCCTAGTAAAGACATGTTTTTATTTGCAGAAGGTCCTGAAAGCAGAAAAAGCTGTAAACCTAAAAAAAAAGCAACCAAAACTCAATGTAGCCTCGACTTGTGAAGTCGCTTCCCTGGACCTGACAGGGCTGCTAAGCCCCAATCATATTTTACCGTACATCTGAGTGTTACAACGATACTGTATCAACATTTTATCAAAATTAACATAAGTGTACACAAAGGTAACTACAAAGAAATTATCACTCATCTCAGTTCCATATGAACCTTACCTTTATTTAAGTAACCTTCAAGATCCAACCAGTAAATAAAGGGTTAACAGAGAAGATAGGTTTATGATGTTCACGTACTATGATCAGGCATTGGAGTCCAAAACGTTGTCGCCTACTCGTGCCTTCACTTTTCTTCAACCATTTTCTGTAGGTGCAGACGACAGTTCCACACGAACAGCTTATCAGCTTCGCCATATCCGAGCTGCTCGTTTCCAATCACCGGACAATAAGAATCTGCCCTTTGTCAAAGTCGCTTATGCCAATGGATTCCGTCCTTTGTGACTCGTATTCTTGCTGGAATGACTCCTCACTTCGTCCTGTTTCGCTTACATAGTTTTGCTACCACGTCACGTGTCCTCGGCGCCACCAAGCAGCATTCAATCTCTAAGTGTGCAGCGGTCATAATATTTCGGCTCTTCAATGTGTAAGTAATAACCCTAATTTTCTAAGCTGTTAGACTGATAAAAGGGGGAGGCAGATTATTGTTTAGCTTCCCACCGACGACGAGAAACAGACCACAAGGTATTGTAGGGCGCGGACAGGGAGGCCGATCACACGTGTCTTTTCGAAGGCGAACAACCCTACATTTACCTGAACCGACTTAGGAAAAGCACGGAGAACCTAAATCTGCATGTCTGGGCGAGATTACAACGGCGCTCATTCAGAATATGGATCTGCGTCACCTATGAACCACTAGTAGGAAACAACTGGTTAATTTGAGGAATGACTTCAAAACGCTTAAGGGGGGGGGGGGGCGTTCATGAAGGACACACGATATTTAAACGATGCACCAAATCCACAGTTTTGATGATACGGCCGCGTGGGATTAGCCGAGCGGTCTAGGGCGCTGCAGTCCTGGACTGTGCGGTTGATCCCGGCGGAGGTTCGAATACTCCTTCGGGCATGGGTGTGTGTGTGTTCCGCCTTAGGATAATTTAGGTTAAGTAGTGTGTAAGCTTAGGGACTGATGACCTTAGCAGTTAAGTCCCATAAGATTTCACACATATTTGAACTTTTTTTTTTGAAGACACGGAAATGAAATTTTGTACCATGCTTTACATAAAATTAACACATTTACTGCTAAGCTCCTTGGATTACAAAGGCCTGCGGTGTTTCGAAACTTTACATGAAAGTGGGTCAGTTAAAAAGTGGATTTTTAACGCTGATTACGAAAATATATTCTGTTTTATGCTAACATCCACAATTTTTATGTAATTCCTAAAGTTTGCTATTTGCAAGTTTCCCGTACAACATATACTGCGGCAGATGGTAAAATGGTTGAACATAGTCGAATGTGAAACAATTGGTACTTCTCGAGTTGTTTAGAAGTAGACAAACGCAACATAATCATTTGACTACAAATTTGAAGTGAAATTTTGTGTGTCGACGTTACCATGCTATTTCAAATCAGCTTAATAATATTGACTTCATCAAGAACGTCATTCGTGAATGACCCTGATGTGTTTTGTTACATCTGCCATTCTTTGACTCTGAAAAGGAGGAGAGAGAACGTAGTCTCATTTGTCAAAAAAGGATACCAATCTTATTACAGTATAAACATATAAAATAATTGATACAATGCGGAGTGCATTTTTCGGCCACATATCTCACCTACCAAATACTAGAATCCTGAAGCAACCTTTTTGACTACTTCTGGAACAGTAAAACCAAAAACATCTGGTTTAAAGAAGTTCAAAGTGATCTGGATGAACTGAACATCACCACACACCAAATTCAACACAGAGAAGAGAAAATGCTTCTGAAGAACAAATACATGTGGCTGATATTCAAACCACCAGAACGGAAGAAGTATGTCATATCTGCAGAAGAACGAGCAGCCAGATCACAGCGAATGAAGAAGTTTTGGGAAACGAAGAAATTGCTGACTGCTAAGACCTAAAGTTAATCATTGTAGACTCTGTTGTATTATGTTTGATTTTAGTGCGCCAATGTGAGCGTAAACTATGTAAATAAATAAATAAACATGATATACTTAGGAGACGAGGACAAAATTTTTGCGCCTCATACTATTTGTCATACATGTAGGTTTCAGGAAATGGACATAAGCCAAGCAGAAATCTTTTTGCCATTCGGGTTTCCAGTGGTATGGAGAGAAAAAGAAAACAGTGTAGATGATTGCTATTTTTGTATGGTGAACGTCGGCACAGCATAACAAGAACAGTATGAAAGGAACTGTTTATCCACATTTAAAATCAGCCTTAAGACCCGTAGCACATGGTCCTAACATTCCCGTGCCTGAACCGCCCACTACTTCAGAAACGTCAATACCATCATCATCATCAAATGAAAGTTCAGATACTGATTATGGATCCACACCCACAAAAGGTCAGCAAGAGCAGTTTTCGCAAGAAGTGAATAATTTGGTAAGAGATCTGGGTCCCTCAAAAGAAGCAGCATAAATTTGGTGCCTCGATTAAAGGAAAAACGTTTGATTATCCTAGGCAAAGCGGTTTATTGGTTTCGAGCAAGAGAATCGCCCTTACTTCTGCACATTAGAATTAAGTATGGGTCACTTCCATTAGCATATTATGTGAATTTAAAAGAAACCTACGAAAATATGGAGACCCTCCTGAACGAATTAAACTATTCGAAACATCGATGAGTTGTGTGTGGAAACTTGACAGTAATAGAAATGCTGCTGGGAAAACAGTCTTGCTTTACGATGTTTGCTTGTTTCGTGTGCCTCTCGGAAAGTGGTGCCCGTGAATAACATTGGCGTAGAATAGAATGGTCTACCAGAACGACAGTGAATCCTGGGGAGAAAAATGTGATAAGAGAATCTCTGGTGAAACGAGAGAAAATCATCCTGTTGCCTCTTCATATTAAACTGAAATAGTTCGTCTAAGCTTTGGCTACAGATGGGAAGTGTTTAAGTGTATAGGTTCCAAATTTTCTTTTGTGTCTGTGGCTAAAGTTAAAGAAGGAATATTTCTGGGATCGAACACAAGAAATTTGATGAAAGATGAAGTATCTGAAAATGCACAAACGCAAGAAGAACGACTGGCTTGGACAGGATTTAAGAATGTGGTTGACAGTTTCTTAGAGAATAGGAAACATCGAGATTTCAAAGCCATGGTGGAAAATGTGTTAATACCTCTGAAAAATTTAGGACTTAATATAAGCCATCAAATCCATTTTATTTGTAGCCAGCATGATTTCTTCCCTGATAATCTTGGAGATGTTAGAGAAGAATATGGAGAAGGAGCTCATCAAGACAAGGAAAAAGTAGAATCACGTTATCAAGGGAGGTCGGATGATGGTTGACTGCTGTTGGCCCCTAAAAAGAGATAACGTGGAGCTACAGCACAGATGAAGATCTAGAAGACAAAAGTTCAATATGAAGGGGAAGATGCACCGAAAAAATTCTGTGTGTCCATAAGATTTCGAATATGTTGAACTTAAGGTGTGATATGTGAATGAACAAATGAGCGCTGTTTGATTTTGTTTACTGCATATGTCTGTAAACAGTTTATAGCTGTGTCTTTATTAATATATTTAAATGTCTTAATATTGTACAAATATGATAATTCTTTGTAGCATTATTAGAATTTTCTCATACGTGATAGCCAAAATCCGATTTCACATTCTTTAACAGAGGACAGCAATTAATAAAAATCACTTTTCAGGATTAAAAGCCTTGAAAAAAATTAATTTTGCAGCCCTGTGATATATATTCAGGGTGTATCAATAATAATCGACCGATTTAAAAAACATTCATAACTATGTTATTTGAGATACGTGCCTGAACAATATACTGTTCGAAAGAGTAAACTCACGAGTTTTACATGGTTTCCGCGATTTAGCAGCAGTGTCCGCCCACTTCAGTTCTAGTGAAAATTGTTTCGGGACAACAGAAAGCGTTTTGGGTTCTACGTTTTGCGCAGTCCAGGTCACTAATAACTGTTAAGCGGACTTTCGTACAAGTTATGGTGTGGATCCTCATACAGCATTAGACGTCGGCATGAACAATTCCGAGAAACAGATTTTTTGTGTAAAAGCAAATCGCCCGGCCGTCCCCAAATGTCTGACAGAAACGTCGAACGCATCCGCCATAGTTTCACAAGGAGTCCGCCGAAATCCGTTAGCCGTGCAGCTAGACAGCTCAACTTGCTCCCGATCTCCGTCTGGCGTGTGTTGCGTCGACGTCTACACATGAAACCACACAAAATTCAGCTACTGCAAGCTCTTAGTGAAGATGACAACCAATAAAGTCTGGAGTTTTGTAATTTAGTTCTTGGCAAAATGGAGAATGAAGTTTTCTTCCACGCTTAGTGTTTAGTGACGAGGCAACATTCATTTAAATGGGAAGGTGAACCGTCATGACGTATGAATATGGCGTACGAAACAACCACATGAAGTTGTACAACATCAGAGGGACTCTCTAAAACTTAACGTGCTTTGTGTAGTTTCACGGGAAAATGTTTGTGGTCCATTTTTCTTTACCAAAACCACTGTTACAGGAAGCACATGTCTCGATATGCTTGAGCGCTTTCTTTTCCCCAGAGTTGGAGACTGATTTGAATGACTTCACCACCAACAGGATGGGGTACCGCCACACTGGCATCTGCAAGTGCGGGAATTTTTAAATCAAAGGTTTACTGAATGATGGATCGGTCGCACTGGATCAAATAATTCAGCCTTACGTTTCTGGCCTCCAAGATCACCAGACCTGACTACAAGTAATTATTTCTTGTGGGAGTTTATAAAAAAACTCTGTTTATTTGCCTCCGTTACCAATAACAATGAAAGAACTGAGACATCGCGTAACAGCAGTTGTGGAAGCTGTAACTCAAGACATGCTCGCTGCAGTGTGGCAACAACTTTAATACCTCATTGACGTATCCCATGCGTCTCAGAAGGGCATATTGAACACCTATGGAATGGCACGCAAAAAAAAAAAAAAAAGAAAAAAAAAAACTTTTTAAGTTTCCCGTTCATTAATAAACAAAGTTCATCGTATATATTTATTAGTTTCAGAAATACAGACGTGCCCAATCGAATGATTCTTTTTGATACACCCTGTATTTAACTTCGCACCTTTTTTCTCGGAAACTATTGAAGAGATTTCCATAATTTTCTCTGTTTAATATTTTTTCATCTGGTAAGTTTGTCTCATGAGGTTTTTTGGATGTATCAAACAGAAGAATTTTAATAATTTTTAATTGTTATTCTGTATGTGTAATATTAAATTCAAGCAAAATTCCGGGCACTTTACCCCATATCTCAGCTTACACTAAGAATTTAAAAATTTACTCTTGAGGCAACATTTGCTGGGTTTGTAGGAATAAGTGTACAAAATTTCATAATTCTAGCTTTTGAAGATTCTGAGAAAAAGGCACATAAACTATAAAAAACGCAATATTCAGGAAATGCAATTTAAAGTTCGACCTAACGTTTGTTCTTACTTCGCCTCTTAAGAAGGCGTTGTAACCGGGGTCCTCTTTCCCTTCAAAGTTTGTCTTCTGCGTCTCCGTTTCTTGCCCTCCTTCTTTTACTGGGTCTTCAACTGACGTTTCAGTTGCAGATAGGCGCTGTAAATCTTTTTGCTCAAGATACCTTGAGTGAAATTTCCTATCTTATAGATCATGCTCTGTAATATGTTTATCCTACCTACGTTTCCATAGTTAAATACAAAAACTGCATCATAAGTTGCAATTCTGACTACTGTAGGAGATGGAAATGTGATTTTAGGGCATCATTTCCACATGAGTGTATTTAGAATCTCAATTGAATTCCAGATTTTGCCATGAACACGCTTTTTATTTAGTTCATGAACGGCCAGAAAACTATAAATGGGCCTGAAAACATACAGGATACAATTTGGAAGCCTCTCCTTCTGAATGTAGAGGTTGTTATCCCTGTGAGCCCGTAAGTATTTACATCAGTTAATGTGGCATATATGATGAATGAGATGTTCATCTGTTGATACGATTTGGAAATAAGTAGCCCTTACTGCACTTTTCATGTCACTTACATTGGATATGGTCTGTCTGATAACCTGCCCATAACACCCTTGAAGATTGCCTATCATCTTCTTTGTGAGTATGTTCTGATCATCAATGCACTTTCCATTTGACAACTTTTTGCCCTTCATATGACTACAAGTTTCCTCAATCCAGAGCCATTTTCTTTCTGATGTGTTCAATGCAGCCTTCTAAAAGTATCCCTTGCAAGTTTGTTTCGGATTAATCCACATAATCGTTGTTCGTCTAGCTAGTATTGAAGTGTTGGTTCAAAAATTGGGCGCGACAGGAAGGTCGCGTCGCACATTTCGGATATGATTACATTATTGAAACGTTGGGGACTTATTGTCAAATGGCTCTGAGCACTACGCGAGTTAACGTCTGAGGTCATCAGTCGCCTAGAACTTAGAACTACTTAAACCTAACTAACGTAAGGACATCACACACATCCATGCCCGAAGCAGGATTCGAACCTGCGACCGAAGCGGTCGCGCGGCTCCAGACTGTAGCGCCTAGAAGCGCACGGCCACTCCGGCCGGCTGGACTTATTGTCCATGAGTCCAACTAAGAAATAAAAAACAAACTGAAATTTCATGTTTTCCGTCAATTTCATGAACGTCCCCCGCTAGATAATGTACCAGGAGCTACAGAAACAAAAGAATTACGAAATTTTCTGGAGTAAAATCATCTTGTTTGTGACAATAAATGTTGGTGACTTACAATACCACAGGGCTGCACTATGTTCATCAGAACCGTAGAGTATAAAATTTCTCGAGCCAGAGGGCTATAAAGACAAACACGGGAATCGACCGCAAATTGCCTGCGACTGAAGATGCAGGCAATTATTATCTGCGGTAATATCAGTATGTAATGGAGAGAAAACCGCAACAACCTAAGCCTGCTTCCATAGTGAGAAACTAACCGCATGAGAATTCAGGCATTGTAAACCATTGCATTAAAGCAGAGATGTCCAGTCTTTTAGCTTGTATGGGCCATACCGGAAGAAGACGAGTATTTCTGGACCTCACTTAATACACTTAGCACTAAAGCAATAACCGCTGATAAAAAGCGCACAGGATGGGCCAATGAGAGAAAAGTATCGTGTCGAGGGAGTTTCGAATTGAAAACACTGAATTTATCATGTTTATATAATCAGAATATTATGGATTTTTTTCTTTTGCCAATTATCTGATAGATGTTCACTTTTTGGGCCACATTGATACTTGCTTTGGACCGCATGCGGCCCGCGGGCCGCGTTTGCACACCCCTCATTGAAGATATATAATGTATACCCGCGATAACTGTGATTCGTAATTGGAAAACGTGTTATGATCTTCCCAACTGGATCTTCTGGAGTTGAGTGCCAAAGGGAGCTGACTATGAAACAAAGACTGAAAAACCATGGACAAGGTAACATCCTGCATGTCAAAGTGTACAATCCCGGAAGTCTGAATGTAATAGGGAAGCTAGCAAATCTGCAAAGGGAAGCTGAAAGACTGAATCTAAATGTGTTAGGCGTTAGTGAAGTAAAATATAAGGAGCAGTCAAATGAAAACGGATAAGTGGAAAAAAGTAAGTAAACTGTTAATTACTTCAAAAGTAACCGCCATAACCGTTAATGCATTTATTCCACTTTGAGACAAGACGGTCAATACCTTCATGGAAAAACGTTTACCGTTGCATACGGAATCACGATTGTATCCAAACGTGCACCTCTTCGACCGCAACTAACCGACAGCCACGAATGTCTTTCTTCAGAGTTCCAAAAATATCGAAATCCCATGAAGGGAGATCGGGACGGTATGGAGGATGTGTAAAGGCTTCCCAGCGAAACATCTGCCACAAATGCGTCACTATTAAGAGTGCAAAATAAACTGCAATATTAAATGCAAAGGAAAGAGCAGAGAGAAGGAAAGAGTATACTGAAGATCGCTACGAGGGGGATGAACTGTTTGGTGATGAGATAAAAGAAGGAATAGCTATCGTTTAAAAGCTATAGAGCATCCTGTAATAAAATCATAGCTTTGGAATACTTGCTATTAAAGAAGACAGGAAGGACAGATAACATTCTTCCAGAATATGTAAAATGTTTGTGGGGAATGGCGAACAGACGATTATCCAACGTAGGTAATAGACGTTATGAGACTATAGAGTAGTATTCCCATAACGCTGAAGACAAAATAAATGAGAAAACTGTCATACAATTAGCTCAACAGCTGATGCACTGAAGTTGTTCGCAAGAATAATACACACGAGAATGGAAAAGAAAATTGAGGTTCTGCTTTAATTTGGTTTTTTGAATGCTAAAGGCAACAGAGAGGCAGTTCTGATGTTGCAATTGATTATGGAAGCAAGACGTGAAGACAATCAAAGGCCTTTAGAAGGATGTACCGACGTAGGAAATGAACTTAAAGATGAAAAGTGATATGGAGTGTTTGAAATCCTCAAAAAATGGATATAATTTAAAGGCAAAGATGAGTAACATAAAGTATGTACAAGAACCAAGAGAGACGATAAGAATGGAAGACTGAATGGGTAATGCTCGGGTTGAAAACAGGGTAAGGCAATGATCCTGTCTATCTGCTTCATCTGTATATCGAAAACACAGTGAAGGAATGAAAATCAAGGTTCAAAAACAGGACTGAAATTCAGGGTAAAAGATTATCAGCGATAAGACTTGCTGAAGGCATTGCCACCCTCTATTACTATGAAGCAGAATTACAGGGTCTGTTGAATGGAACTAGCTATTTAGTGAGCATAGAATACGAATCGAGAGTGAAACAACAGAATTCAAATGTTTTGAGGGATATCAAAATGAGATCACCAATAGACCAAGTAGCAGATGAAGCGCAAAATAGCACATGAATGACGCAGCCAAGTAGGACGTAAAAAGCATATTAGTTCAGGCAGAGAAAGTATTCCCTTCCTAAGAAAATCACTAAAACATAGACTATAATGTGAGAAAGAAATTTATGAGAAAGTACGTCCGGAGCACAGCATTATATGCAGTGTAAGTGAAATAAAATTTCAGAGAAAAATTGTAACGAAGGTAATCCAAGCGTTTGAGATGTGTTGTTACAGATGGATGTCATTAATGATTCCCCATAGTATCAATTACGTAAGAAATTGGTGTCAAACACTAAGTAGAAGGTGAACATGATGACACAGCACGTTTTAAGACATCATAGATCTACAGGCAGCTGTTGAAGGGCAACACTGTAATTGTAGAGAAAGAATGCAAGAAATAATACAGCATGTTTCATGCTATTCTGATATGAAAAGATTCACCGGAGAGGAAATAGTGATGGGCTGTACTAACTGTTTAGAAGACAGGTATAAAAAAAGATAGAGAGAGAAATGAAAGCTCAAATACGCACCGCAAAGCAGAAACGATCACTCGAATCACGATGTAGATCCAGAAGACCACACATCGACACAGAAGGTTTGTTTACTTATTTACTGTTGCAACAACAGTAATATCTACTAAATTACTGTTTATACGGGGTGTATCACAATTAATGGCGTAAACACATGCAAATGAATGTAAACGATAGTAGAAGCAGAAAAGAGTCAGTAAACATAGGTTCGCAAACATACAAGTTTGGTTAACAGCCACTACTGCTTTATTCCGTGTAAACGTCATACCAGTTGGTAATAGATAACATTACGGTATAACACTGAGAAAAATAATTAGATACTTTGGTAACATGCAACACTTACAAGACTGTCCTCGTAGTTGAAGGAGGTATGCAGGCCTGTACCTGTACCTGTCGCAATAATGTGTTTCGATTTCTTTCAAACATTCCTGGAACAGTTCGAAATTCTTCACAAGTCGCTGCTCCAATTACTTAACTGTGTTAACCCCAGTGGCTTACGCTACACCTTTAACGTTGTAACCTCCCCCTTCCTAATCGGCGGAATGCGATACAATTAACGGTGATCGCATATGCCTAGTGAAATTTTACAATGAGTAAGGAAAACGTTACTGAAGGAAAATAACGCCGGTTAGTTGGAGGAAAGAGTACAATATATCCGAGTACAACATATCCATCTGGAGGAAGAATCTATTCCAAAGCTAATCGAAATATTGACGATAATATTGATGTGGGTGGAATATAGTGCAGTCACTCAAGCACCACACAGGCGGAGGGGGAAGGGGGGTGGGTTTGGGGGGCGGGAAGGGTACCACGTAATATTTAATACAAAATATACTGACAATAAAAAAATACTGATAAGCTAAAAAAAGGATAATTAAAAGATCGCCAACCCAATGGGTCAATGAATCTCCAGAATATCAAGAAAGGTAACGGAGAAAAAATTTAAACAAATAATCACTGGGGTAGCAATAGAAGATTGTCACACTTTTCTACAACACAACAGTTCAAGAGAAAATAAATGAATAAGAAAGCACAGTGTTTGCAGTTACTTATTCTAAATACTAAATTTTGAAAGGAAAGTTAAATGAAGTTAGCCGGCCGAAGTGGCCGTGCGGTTAAAGGCGCTGCAGTCTGGAACCGCGAGACCGCTACGGTCGCAGGTTCGAATCCTGCCTCGGGCATGGATGTTTGTGATGTCATTAGGTTAGTTAAGTTTAACTAGTTCTAAGTTCTAGGGGACTAATGACCTCAGCAGTTGAGTCCCATAGTGCTCAGAGCCATTTGAACCATTTTTTAAATGAAGTTACTGCCTGAATACATGACTGCCGCTTACTAAAGCTTCGTTATGTCAAAAATGACTTCATAAAATTTAGAAAAAGGCAAGCAATTTACTTTTGATTACTTTCAGCAAATGAGCGACTCATTTTACTTTTAATATAAGTACAATAAATACGCTACTGGCCATTAAAATTGTTACACCAAGAAGAAATGCAGATGATAAACGGGTATTCATTGGACAAATATATTATACTAGAACTGACATGTGATTACATTTTCAAGCAATTTGGATGCATAGACCCTGAGCAAACCACTACCCAGAACAATCACCTCTGGCCGTGATAACGGCCTTGATACGCCTGGGCATTGAGTCAAACAGAGCTTGGATGGCGTGTACAGGTACAGCTGCCCATGCAGCATCAACACGATACCACATTTCATCAAGAGTAGTGACTGGCGTATTGTGACGAGCCAGTTGCTCGGCCACCATTGACCAGACGTTTTCAATTGGTGAGAGATTTGGAGAATGTGCTGGCCAGGGCAGGAGGCGAACATTTTCTGTATCCGGAAAGGCCCGTACAGGACCTGCAACATCCAGTCGTGCATTATCCTTCTGAAATGTTGGGTTTCGCAGGGATCGAATGAAGGGTAGAGCCACGGGTCGTAACACGTCTGAAATGTAACGTCCACTGTTCAGACTGCCGTCAATGCGAGAAAGAGGTGACCGAGACGTGTAACAAATGGCACCCCGTACCATCACGCCGGGTGAAACGCCAGTATGGCGATGACAAATACACGCTTCCAATGTACGTTCACCGCGACGTCGCCAAACACGGATGCGACCATCATGAGGCTGTAAACAGAACCTGGATTCATCCGAAACGATGACGTTTTGCCATTTCTGTACCCAGGTTCGTCGTTGAGTACACCATCGCAGGCGCTCCTGTCTGTGATGCAGCGCCAAGGGTAACCGCAGCCATAGTCTCCGAGCTGATAGTCCATGCTGCTGCAAACGTCGTCGAACTGTTCGTGCAGATGGTTGTTGTCTTGCAAACGTCCCTATCTGTTGACTCAGGTATCGAGACGTGGCTGTACGATCCGTTACAGCCGTGCGGATAGGATGCCTGTCATCTCGACTGCTAGTGATACAAGACCGATGGGATCCAGCACGGCGTTCCGTATTACCCTCCTGAACCCAGCGATTCCATATTCTGCTAACAGTCATTGGATCTCGACCAAGGCGAGCAGCAATGTCGCGATACGATAAACCGCAATCGCGATAGGCTACAATCCGACCTTTATCAAAGTCGGAAACGTGATGGTACGCATTTCTCCCCCTTACACGAGGCATCACAACAACGTTGTGTTTGTGTATGAGAAATCGGTTGGAAACTTCCTTCATGTCAGCACGTTGTAGGTGTCGCCACCGACGCCAACCTTGTGTGAATGCTCTGAAAAGCTAATCATTTGCACATCACAGCATCTTCTTCCTGTCGGTTAAATTTCGCGTCTGTAGCACGTCATCTTCGTGGTGTGGCAATTTTAATGGCCAGTAGTGTACTTACAAAGCCAGCAGAAGTCCCTCGCTAAGCTAAATACAGAATAAATGAAATTGCGCACTCTTAATTTGTACTGTATGTTTAGTCACTAGTTTTTCCGATGAGAATTTACGTTACTTTAAGTGAAAGAAGATACTTTAAAAATTACAAATTAGATAAGCCTCTGTTATGCAATACAAGAATGGATAATTACTGAGGCAGAATATTTAGCGTGAAACTGGTCATTGGCAAGCAAACAAAACTGGCAGTAAATAGTTAAACGATCTTCCTATTTTTACGTCACCTGGTGATTTCATGGAAAGGGTAAGGACTCTGCATGGTAATAATGTCTGAGGACAATGATAACACAGGTGCCCCACAAGTTTTAACTATTGCAGGTTATTATTCAAGTTAGTCATACTTTGTGAAAGAAATGTTACTGGGTAATGCCTCCACAAGGTTGCTTATATTTTGTCACTTGATGATCTTACGATGTTGTAGCTGTGCGGACGACGAAAAATGTAACCGACGACAATTCTGAGTTGCCGCTGTTGCTGCTGCTGCTGCTTGAGAACCACGAGTCTTCTCCAGAGACACAGATAACTATGGGATAGCCAACAGTTAGAATTGCAGATTCCTCCGCCTGTCTGTTCCTACCGTGTTCTCAATACGTAAACAGGCGGAATGCGACGCTGCAGTCGACAACGCCTGTGTAAGACAACAAGTGTCTGACGCAGTTGTTAGGGATCGATTACTCCTGCTACAATGACAGGTTACAAGATTTTAATGAGTTTGAACGTGGTGTTAAAGTCGATGCACGAACGATGGGACACAGCATCTCCGAGGTAGCGATGAAGTTGGGATTTTTCCGTACAACGATTTCACGAGCGTACCATGAATATAAGGAAACCAGTAAAACTTCAAATCGCAGACATCACTGCGGCCGGGAGAAGATCAACAACGACTCAGGAGAATCGTAAAACATGACAGAAGTGTAATCCTTCCGCAAATTGATGTAGATTTCAATGCTGGGCCATCAACAAGTGTCAGCGTGCGAACCGTTCAACGAAACATCATCGATACGGGCTTTCGGTGCGGAAGGCCATTGATGTACCCTTGATGACTGCGCGACACAAAGCTTTACGTCTCGCCTGGGCCCGTCAACACCGACATTGGACTGTTCATGACTGGGAACATGTTGCACGGTCGAAAGAGTCTAGTTTCAAATTCTATCGAGCGTGTACGGGTATGGAGACAACCTCATGAATCCATGGACCCTGCATGTCAGCAGGGGACTGTTCAAGCTGGTGAAAGCTCTGTAATAGTGTGAGGCGTGTGCGACTGGAATGATATGGGACCCATGATACGTCTAGATACGACTATGACAGGTGACACGAACGTAAATATCCTTTCTGATCACCTGCATTCATCCATGTTCATTGTGCATTCCGACGGAGCTGGCAATTCCACCAGGACAATGCGATACCTCACGCTTCCAGAATTGCTACAGAGCGGATCCAGGAACACTCTTCCGGATTTAGACACTTCCATTGGCCACCGAACTCACCAGAAATGAACATTATTGAGCATAAGTGGGAGTCCTTGGAACGTACAGTTCAGAAGATATCTCCACACCTTCGTACTCTTTCGGATTTATGGACAGCACTTTAGGATTGGCTCTGAGCTCTATGGGACTCAACATCTGTGGTCATCAGTCCCCTAGAACTTAGAACTATTTAAACCTAACTAACCTAAGGACATCACACACATCCATGCCCGAGGCAGGATTCGAACCTGCGACCGTAGCAACTTTAGGATTCATGGTGTCATTTCCCTCCAGCACTACTTCAGATATTAGTCGAGTCCACGATATTAGGCAGGTGTACCCGTTTCTTTGGCTCTTCAGTGTAGTTGCACATCGAGTCTATTGGAGCGCCCAACAAACACTTCCGTACTGTTTGAAGACTCACATTGCTCTGTTTCCTCTTTGTTTCGCAGCGTGACAGACTCCCCATACGTAGTGATAAACAACGGCACAGCTACTCCCATTTCGTTGTTGCTATCTATACAGTAAGTTGCCCAGCAATTTACAATATGTACTTTATAATTACAATCAGTTACATTCAGTCAGAAATAAATAAACAATTACATCCATTACATATTAATTATAGTTTCTGTAATAAAACTTACATATTCAGAATTAGTAGTACTGTAGAAGTTATCAACGGATATTAAAAGGCGAAAAATTTTGATGATTCAGAAGGTATATTACCTGGATTTTCGGTGTTACAAGGTGACGCCAAACATAGAATTCTATGCAGTTCAGATCAGGTGATCTTCGAGGCCACGGAAAAGGTCCTTCAGTCCTGATTCTTCTTTGGCTGTATTGGTTCTTTAGATGTTGTCTTACTGTTGCAGCAATATGTGACAAAGCTCTATCATGCATATACCACACCCTGTGCCGTTATTCTAAGGGATGATCCTGAAGCAATTCTGCAAGATAATGCCGCAGGGACTGAAGGTAGTCCCATCCGGTGGATTTGTTTGTAATATGTTCGGCCCAAAAGGACGATCGCCTAGCATTCATAGACCACACATTCAATGAGAAACTCCACTGACATGTAAAATTATGCACATGTGGGTTCGAGCGTAGATGACTGCAAACGCGTGAATTGTTATAATTACACACATCACGAGTAAACCCTGCTTCATCTGTAAATACAATGTTATTGTCTAACGTAGGGTTGCCTAGAGCTTATTGCTTCATCCACTGACATAACTCTAGTCTACAGACCGAGCATCACTAAGACACTGAGCTTATTGGAGGTGCTACGGGCACATTGAAATGTGATACATTATTCTCCAAACACTACTGTGGCTCATTCCAGAAGTGTGAGTGGGAAGTCTCCTCGTCGACTTTTCTAGAGAGAGTTCGACTGGTTCCAGCACCACATCTTCACGCACAGATGTAATTCGTGAAGGGCTATCCGTTTCCGCAGAATATGGTAAGCTCCTAGTTTCACGGCATCTTTGGTGCACCCTTGTAAACTTTCAACGTGGTGATGTTTTGCCTCTCTTTGTGAACTTTCCTCTTGAATGACAGCTCCGTTAATTCACCGTCCTTTTATAACTTGTGTACACGATACTACTGCCATCTGCTTATTTCCACGTCGCTATCCCACAACTTTTGTCACCCCAGTGTGTGTATGCAGACTGCATAGATGCTTTAATCAAATGAAACTATGTGAGTCCAGGGATCTTTCCAACTCTCAGTTACGTATGATGTACATGTACAGACTGTAGCAACGAATGAAAATTTGTGCCAAGCTTTCACAGATAATCACGTTTCTCGCTCCTCAGCCTCTATCTATTGGAGATTCCTGAAGCCCAGAACTTTCTTGGTATTTGTCACCCATCTTCAAGGCTGTCAACGTCGTTTCCTACATGCAGGGTCATAATCATCATCATCATCACCATTAGTGTTCTACCAAAAGGCAGGTTTTCACATAGTAGTTCTCCAGGCTGTCCGGTCTTCTCCCAGCCTCTTCAGGTCTGCATAATGCCCTCTTCCCTTTATGTTGTCCATCATCTTGTATCTCCTTCTTCCACTTAGTTTTCTCCCACAACCTAGTCTTCCAAAGCATCTGCTAGCAAGCGCTCCCTTCTCAATGAATGTCCCAACCAGTTCTTTTTCCTTTCTCTTATAACCTTCAGTAGACATCTTCTCTCACCGACCCTTTCCAATACTCTTCCATTACTCACTTTTTCCATCCAGCTCATTCTGTCCATTCTCCTCCACATTCCCATTGAAACACGTATGTATTCAGTACCAGCGATGGCGAGGCATGACAGAATCTTTGACCAGAGAGTTGTTTATCGTTGCTAGTTTGCCCTTGACCGCGCGAGCATTCAGTTGCGAGTTGGACTCAGTCGGAAGTTGTGTGTGAGGAGTCCGCCGGCGTCGACATGGGTCTCTGGTCACGATTCAGGACGAGGTATATTGTTAAATAAGGTAATGAAGCAGCATTGCGCACATCTGATAATGTAATGTATGTTAATTGTAATTAATTTGTTCAAGAAGTGCCCCAATAATAATTTTGTTTTCAAAGCAATCTTTTTTAAGAAAAGAATCATTCCAATTGAAACAATATTTCCTATGCTTTTCCTCCCAGAATCAATTTATCAGATTAATTATTGCACAGGGCCTAAGGTCAGCGCAGCTGCCCTTATAAAATTTATCAGGTTCACCTTAACGTTAATTTTGTGGGGACTTAACATTTTTGCACATTTTTATTATCATTGAGTTTTATTACTGTGGGAAGCTAACATTTGGCACTATTTGCAATTATATTCAATTCTTTTCACTTTCATATTTTCACGGGGAGGTTACACTTGGCGACATCCGGACCTGGATCGTATTTCTTTGAGAATCTTCTGAAAAGTAGCCAGATATCTGCTCTTATTTACTTAAATAATTAGGATTTGGCGCAACGCTTTTACTAATTTTGTCAATTTCTTTCACAGGTCATCGGCAATTCGTTGCTCTTTGTTGTACTCGTATTTGCTGAATTTTGCATTGTCTTTGTTTCATTTGTGAATAAGTGTGATTTGAGTAAAAAATGCCGCGAAAAACTATTAATAGTACATCGCGAGGTGTAATGAATGAAATTACCGACTTAAACAACTTCACCGATAGTACTTGTGACACGCAGTGTAATGATGACAATCCTGCGTTCACTGACAATCAGTGCGTTACAACCACTAATGATGATTTTTATCTTAATGATGAACAAACGAACTCAATTGTCTCCTCTGTTAATTTGACGACAATTGATGACGTGGGGCGCTCTATTGTAATGAGCGCTGCCCAGCTTAACACACCCAGTTTGGAAAATTCAAGTAACGTACAGACAAATTTTTCTAATGAAAATGAACAGTGTACTGAAAGTACGACGGATTCATTTAATTCGGAGGTAGTTACTAAAAGTGCGCATCCGATGGGCAAACTTTTTGGTGAATCACAGAATGACCAAATGGTCACACAAAACGTGACAATTGTAGGTACGTCATCAAACAGCACAGTGAATAGAGTAGGTAATAATGGCTTGGATTAAATTATGGCAATATTACTACAACAACTTAATGAAAATTTCAAACAACAGAATGAAAGACAAGACAAAAATCACAAACAACTTAGTGAACAGGTCAGACAACAGAGTGAAGATAACAAACAAGATAACGAAAAACTCAAACAATACTTTAATGAAAAATTAGACAACAATTCCAGACAGTTAAATGAAAAATTAGACAACATTTCCAGACAGCTTAGTGAACAAATTAGAGACGTTGCCGCGCAGTGTCATGATACTAAGGAACAGTTACGCGAGGAAATTGAGACGTGCGCTAGGAAAAGTAGCGAAGAAATTAGATCTGTTGCTCAAGAATTAAGGGATATGCAAACAGCTACAACAGAAACACTTAGAGAGGAAATTAATGCAGTCGGTAAACAATGCTCTGAAAAAGCAACACAATTGCGCGACGAGTTTAAAGTAATTACAGCAGAACCTTCGCGCACAATGGATGCAAAGATTGACGCGAAATTCGACCAACAGAACACTCAAATTGACGAACGTTTTAATCTTCACCTACAAAACAGTTATACGCGTTTCCGCAAATTTATACAGGAACAAAACAAAGTAAAACGTCAAGTCATGGAAACAATCACTGCACAGAGACAGGAAGACAAACGTAAATTGTTTGCGAAAGCAAAAACGTACGTAGACAACAATATTGCTTCAGTGTCCGATGAAATTAATACCATCAAACAGTTGAACACAGAATTACGTGATGAGATTTCTGACCTTAAATCAAAAACAGATACACAGACAGTAGATTTTCAAACAGTGACCGACAGACTTGAACAATTAGAACTAACACAGGATTATGATGTCGTCAAAGCTGACGTTAAAAAATTGAACGAAACCACACGTAAATTATAAAAACAGATTAATGCTTCTGACACTAAGAACGACGATCAGGTAAAAATACTGACTGAAAAATGTGATGAATTGGCCAGTCGTATTGATGTTATTGAAAGTTATAATGAGAGCAAATCAGACGATACTGCACCGATTTTGTTTAACCAAACACCTGAATTCCAAAATCTACAACAGACAATTAATGAGATAGATTCATCTAATAACACATTGCATAGAAAATTGTCATGTTTACAGCAAGAGGTAACAGAGATAAAAAATGTTTCAGGGTTTAACACATCACAGCAGACGCCACTTTGCGAACATTTGTCAGACTCACGCAGCGCGCATAATTTGGGTAACCTACAGAGAGTACGGAACTTAGATTCTGAACAGGAACAAACAAATAGATTCTCTTACAATACTGAACCTGTTCTGTCATACAGAGACGATAATTTCGATTACAAACATTTTCTATTAGTGAGAAAATTTAAAGTATTTAAAAATGACAGAACACAGATTCACCCACTGGATTGGATACAACAATTTAGCTTTGCTTTTTTTTTTAAAAAAAAAAATTTCTTTATTATTATCAAAATCATTATAATCATACACGTTTAACCCACTACCTTAATACATTAGTGGGTCCTAACAGTGATACATTATTTACACTTTTGCAGCTTAGTATCTTAATAGTGGGTGAGCTACAGTTAACATTAACATTAGTAACAATGGGCATCTAATCTACTTATATTGTTTATCCTAATTCCTATTTCTAATCTAGTTTATATATATATATTTACTGCAGCGTCACATGCGTGCCAGAAGAGATATAAACCTACTATTTACTGCCCTGCTCTTCGAGCTAAACCCGAAGAGCATGCCCCCGGCACTGGGCGGGCCTCAATGTTAATTCGCTGCAGTCCTTATCTTAATTTCCTATATCTAATTCCTACAAACTAATCTATCCTACGTCATGTCCGGTGTGTGTGTCGCAATCGGTAGTTGTTCCCTACTCCCCCTAGTCCTGCACGTGGCGGTTCCCAACTTAGAGGTAGTCGGCCAGTCCTCGCACAGGCGGTATGGGAATAGGGCTCTCAGACTCAGTTGGTGGTTATTGTCGCTCGTTTTTTACTGTATCTCACCTAGATAGTCAATCAATATTTTTCGTGAAACCTCGTTTGCCAGGGTGTTCAAGGTCTGAAACGTTTCTTCTCGTCTAAGTAATTGGTGTGTGTCTTGGTTGGGTAGTCTGTCTCTTAGTGCGTTGGCGATATCATTGAAGAGAGGACATTCATAAACCACGTGCTCGGGCGTGCCCTCCGGATCGCCACAGTCGCACGCTGGTGTCGCCCTTTTCCCAAATCGACATAAATATGTCGGGTAGGGACCATGGCCAGTGAGAAAGTGGATCAGCCCTCGCGTAGGCTCAAAGTACTTCATGCCAAGTCGTTCCCTCACATCGGGTAGGAACTGGAAGGTTCTTCGTCCAGTCTCTTCTGCCTCCCAATTCTCCTGCCAGAGCTCTTCCCCCCTTATCCTTATCTCTCTTTTGTCCCTCAATCTGATACCCATAATGTCAACTATTTTCTCACTATTTCCCTTCTTGGCCCAATACCATGCCGCCTGTTCCCTAATCTTTATGTCCAGAGGGCAGAGTCCCATTATGATTAATAGGGCTCCCCCTGGAGATGTTCTGTAAGCACCTACGGATCTTAATATCATGCTTCTCTGAACCCTTCTCACGGCCATGGCGGGCACAACCCTCGTGAGCCTGTGCGCCCAGACTCCCGAGCCGTAGCCCACTACTGAGGTTAAAATACTGTTATGATAAAGTCTAATTAGGTGTGGAGGAAGATGAAATCTTTTGTGACCTATGGAGATTAGATTATTTAATATCTGAAGTGCTCTCTGAGTGACAGTTTCAATATGCTTCCCAAAATTCCACCTCTCATCAATGATAACTCCCAGGTAGCGTGTCTCTCGTCGTCGTAGAACTGGTGATCCGTCTATTCTGACAGTCGGGTTTCTGATAAGATTTCCTTTTAGTAGTAAGTAGGTCGATTTACTAGGTGATATCGTCATCTTTGTCGATTGGCACCACTTCTGGAGTTTGTCTAGTGCTGTTTCTATTTTTGGTTCTATGTCTTCGCGGCTACGGCCGCCAACCAACAGGAGGAGGTCATCCGCGTAGGCTATCACCTCTAGCACCTCATCGCTTTGTTGTAATCTGTCTAATAACGGCTCCATATGTATGTCCCAGAAAAGGGGTCCTAAGACTGAGCCTTGGGGACATCCTTTGGTGATTTTCTTACCGACTCTTTCGCCAGATGATGATAACCAGACCTCCCGTTCATTGCAATAGCTCCTCAGGCAACCATATAGCGGCCCTGGACACTCTTTCTCCCGCAAGCAGGAGAAGAGCGAAGGCCACCAAAGGTTGTCGAAGGCGCCACTGATATCCACCATGATGCCAACCACGTATTTATGCGGGGTCGAGCTGCAGACCTCGGCCGCCAGGGCAATAGCATCAGATGCTGATCGCCCCGGCCTGAAACCGAACTGCCTGTCGCTCATCCCGCACAACACACGGTGTGCCGTCAATCTGTCAGCCAGCAGTTTCTCCAATATTTTTCCGAAAATGTCCAACAAGCAAATCGGCCTGTAAGATTTTACATTAGCAGGGTCCTTATCTATTCCTTTCTTTATAATGATTACATTTGCTGTCTTCCATCTCTTCGGAAATTTCCTCTGTCGGAGACATTCATTGTAAAGATGCGTTAATGGCGCGATTAACTGAGGCGCCAGGAACTGCACTACCTCCGCCACAATGCCGTCCGGCCCAGGTGCTTTACCTTTTTGCAATGACCTTATATGAGCTGCCACCTCCTCCTCTGAAAAAGGGTAGACAGCCGTCTCATTATCGTATTCCTCCTGATCTTCATTTCTGAGTTGGCTCTGCCCTTCTGTTTCCCCTTCCGCGTTGTCGTCAGGCAACAGGGACCGGAGGAGGACCCCTGCAGTTTCCTGCCAGGACTCCGTCATCCCGTCCCCGTACCTGACTGTTGATAACTCCAGAGGAGAGCGGATTTTTTCCCTTACCAGCTTATATGGAAGCCCCCATGGGTCCGTGACTAGCTGGCTAAGCACGAAATTCTCCCAACTTCGCATCCTAACTTCACGTAGTTCCTTTTGGAACTTCAGTTTTTCTTCCCTGTATAGTCTCTGCCACCTTTGGCGTTCTTGCCAGACGACACTGCGCTGGTAGTGCCTCCTTAGCCGTCTGACAGATCGACGTAGTTCACCCAGTTCTGCAGTCCATGGTGACGGAGAGGCCGCCATGGCCCTTCTCCTTGTAGGTACGGCTGCCTTCACCGCTCTTGTCACTGCGTTCACCAGTTCCTCAGTTCTTTGGTCAACGTCTATGTCTAGAAAGATGTCACCTTCTGGTAATGGAGGAATGTCAAACTCCCTCGCTAGGCGCTCCCATTCAGCTCTTCTGTAATTTAGTTGCACCTCCCACCCCGTGGCCCAGCGGCATTCTCTTTCACCCAAGGTGAAAGATATCAAGTTGTGGTCGCTTGTGGTGGCATTTTCTAGGACTTTCCAATTTTGAATAAGGTTAGCCGTGTTTGGTGTTACAAGGGTCACATCAATATTCGTGCCCTGTCCTCCTCCTGCTGCGTAGGTAGGAGGATTGCCAGGCCTGTTAGCCACCACAAGTTGTGATGCCATTATAAGTTCTTCAATTTTTTCACCGTTGGCATCCCTTGTGCCACTGTACCACAGGGGGGATTTTGCGTTAATGTCAGCTGTTATTACTACTCTCCTTCCCTGCAACGCCGTGGTGACTCTAGCCAGGTGGTCTATATAGAGTTCTATGTTGTCCCCATATTGGAAATACATGTTAATGAGGATTATTGTTCCCATGGGGGTTTGAAGCTCCACGACGTTGCAGTGGCTAGTTGCGAATTGTGACAGTATGGTAACTCTGAGGAGCTTATTTGTGATTATAATCACCGCCTTCGGGTTATCTCCCGTGCTGACTATTTGCCAGCCTGCAGCGGCAAAAGCTATTTTTCCAGCCAGGGAGTATGGCTCCTGTAGACAGAGTACATCCAATCTCCTCTCTTCCACCTCCCTCCGGAGCTCCTGCATGACTAGTCTGCTGTTATGACTGTTTAGTTGTCCAATGGTTATTTTCGTCATCAAGGGTAGTATGTGTGTATTCGGTCATGTGGCCAAGTCTTATTCCAGTCGAAAGCAATTCGTCCGTGTGCTATTACTGATTGCTCCTAAATTTCGTTTAGGTCAAATTTCTCGCCTCGTCTGTCAAAAACTTTCTTGAGTAGATCACGCAAGGCTCCGAAGTCGGTAGGGAGATTCACTGATTTTAGCTGGATCCTGTCAACAGCCTCCATTACCGAGAAGGTTACCTTTCTGCCGTCTTCATGTCCTACCCGGACCACATGTCGTAAGGCCGTGGTCAGGGTTGCCGGCTGCTCCAATCTGGACAGTTGCATAGTATACTCCAAGTTGGGGTATACCCTCACCGGATCGACTGGTGGGACTTTGACAATAGGTGAGCTTAGTACAGTGGTGCTCGTGCAGGAGCTCGTCACTGTATTTTCTTGAATCGGTAATTGATTTATATGATTAATGTGATTGTCCTTTGGCGTTACTATGTGTTTGTCTCTTGGCGTTACCACAGTCACAGGATGCCCTTGCCGTTGTAGATGTAGTGTCGGCTTTATTCCCCGGCTTTCAGAGGAGAGAGTTTCAGTCATGAGGGGGAGATTGGTTTGTATACCAATGTCCATTGTAGGAAAGTCAGTCTGGGTTGCTTTGTCTTGTATTTCAGTTCTAGAGGCGCCGGAGAGCGACCTCAGAAACTCCTTAAATCTGTTTGCCCTCACGGCATCCCTCCTCCTTTTGCTCGGGGACTTCCGTTTTGGCATCCTCTTTGGTGTACCTGGCTCAGCCATAGTCCGTTCTGGAGATAAGTCTTTGCTCCAGCATTCTATATGTAGGGCAATTCCTGCCTGTGGCTCCGCAAGACTTCTTGCCTCTATTTCTACACGGTATGCAGACCGCCGCCGCCTTACAATCTTTGCGGCTGTGACCATGTTCTCCACATTTAGTGCATGCCGGCTCCCTGGTGCACAACCTCAAGACGTGATCCAGGTCACCACAGTTGTGGCAACGAGGTACCACGACATAATCCCTAGCGTTTACGGCGTGAAAGCCGATATATATTCTGCCCATTGTTGTAATGTTTCGCCACATTTGTGCTGACACCTCGGCGACGTGATGAACAACATCACGACCCCGTGGCCCCGTCTTAAATTTTAATTTAAAACAATTTTTGAATTCTTCTTCGTTAATCTCTTCGAAATTTTGCAGCCTGATTGTTTCCATTAATTCTTCGTTAGTCATAACTGATGGTACATCATATAGTATGACTAAGGGACTACGTTTCCTCGGTGGTTCGCATTTGACCACCGAGTTCAGTTTTTGGTTGTTCAGCAACTTTTGTTTATCATTTTCTGAAGCAACTTCTACTATGACAGAATTTCTGCTTGGTTTTATTCTTTTGATTCTTATCTTGTCTTTAACAGGATCTATATTTTTGGTAAATAATTCTTGGATCTTTTTGACACTGGTGTCCTGCCCAGGTAGTGTCCTGAGGAAGACTGCCGTGTCAGTTCTCTTTGTGACTCTGTCAATTGTGTCTTTAGTTGAGATTTGTGGGCGCTTTGTGGGCGCTTGCGCGGCCACGGCTGCCCACGTCTTAGCTGGTTGTCTCCTTAATCTGTCATTTTCTTTTTCCAGTTCTTCAGCTCTTCCTTCTAGTTTGGCGTGGGCAATGGCCCATGCTGCCAACTCATTCTTAATAATGGCAAGACCAGCCTGGCTTATCTTGCCGTTTTTAATTTGTTGCTCCATGAGCGACGCTATCCGAGTATACCTCTCCATAACTGTTTCATTCGTTGCCTGTCCCTGCTCGTCCTGAGGAGAGGGATCAGGCGCAATGGAATCTCGCTGAGGCGCACACGTATCACTCGTATCGTTAGCAGCCATGATTGACGAGTGATAGAAAGAAGTGGGAGCCCGTCTCTTGCCCCGGACCGGCTCCTCTGGCATGGGGGGGGACTTCTGCAGCTCGCCCACCAACCTCGCCCCTAGGTCAAGGGCACATCAGAGCTGCCAGGTTCAGCGCGCCGTTGCCAGCGCACTGGTCCTCGTCGAAGGCCCCGTCGTCGACGATTTCACACGACGCTCCTCGGCAAGTGCACCCCGCACTCCGGAGAGGCGGATGCACCCCTCGCCCTTCGCCGCCTACTAGCCCGAGCTTCCACCTGAAGGCCAAGGACCCACTCCTACTCAGGTGGTGGGTCGGTCCCCCAGTCGTTCGGCGGTCTGGGCCCATCTAACCTGGCCCAGGCGATGTCACCACCACCTGGGTTTGGCAGAACACGCCCCGGTTACCCAGGGGCGCGGCGAAGCACCCTTGCCGACTCGCGCCGTGATCCCACGCCGACAAACGAGGTCGCCGGCATGCAGAGCACCTGCTGGTCTGTGCCCTGCGAACAGAAAGGGACTGGTGTTCGGTCCCTCGACACAGCTCCCCCTGTGCCACGCACCCTTCGCTTTCGCATCGGGTTGGGTCGCAGCTCTCCCTTTTGACGCAAGGCAGAATGCCGAGCTTGACGTCTGGCACCACGGGAAGGCGGAAAGAGCCACTTGGGAAGGAGAGGCTGTAAGAGACGCTTCACTTCCCCGAGTGAGGACTGCCGCGGCACGCCCGACTGGAAAGCGATACGCCCCAGTGCGAGCCTCCGTGCCTTACGGCGCGCCGGCAACGGGCGGGCCCGCGCCGAAACGCGCCGTCAAGCGACTGACCTCACGCCAGACTAGCTTTGCTTTTCCACCGACTTGGCCCATAACACACAAACTTGAATTTATTTGCAGTTTTTTGGAAGGCGAACCGGCAACTCGTATGAGACCGATCGCGAGACAATGCTATTCGGTAGAAGAGTTTCAGAATGCTTTTCTGTCAGTGTACTGGTCGAAGACGACACAGCGTGGAATTAATGATCAATTAATTAGTTTACCGAATTATGAGAACTCGAATTTTCCCAGTGTCACGCAATTTTTTGAGCACATGGTCCAACAAAACCAGTACTTAAGTGAACCATATAGTGAATCTGCACTCATTCAATTATGTATTTCTAAATTGCCAAATCATTAAGAGTGTCACTTCTAACGCGTCAGCAAAAGGAAAACATTTCGGCATTCAGAGATCTGTTACAGCTTCTGGAAGTACAGCAATCGGACTATTCCTTTATAAACAAAAATATTTCATATAATAACCAAGGCCAGCAAACTTACAGTAATTACGATCAACCACGTAATTTCAATAGTAAGAGTAACAGACGCTTTAGGAACGACAACCACCAGAACTTCAATAGCAGACAAAATTTTAATTATCAGTATCGTCAAAATTATCAGCAGCAGGAACCATATTTTAGTAACAATAGAGGTTTTTCACAACAACAGCAACAAAACACACAACAACAGCAACAAAACCAGCCGGTTAGCATACCTAACCAACAATGTAATGCACAAGGTCAACTAGGCTTTAATGTTTCGCCGCGTGCACGTATAGTCCCAGGTACAACAAATAGTAACGCACGGCAGCAAGGAAATAACTACGTACAGAAAAGACAGTATTTCAATTCCTATCGCAATGCACCGTATAGGAATGACTATCACGACAGACGTAAAAACAATGAGCATAATTACCAACATACGTTTAATAACAGTCGGTCCTACCAGCAGCAAAATGATCAGCAAAACATATTCTGATGAATGAACCAGACAGTAGGTATCATCCAGAGCGTAATACGTCTGGAAGAAATAACAGAACAGTTCAAATAGTCGAAATGCCACAGAATCCTCCCGTAAATAATGACACATCAGATAGAATTTGACTAGATACTGTACAGATCGCATCTTCCAGTAACACAAGCACTACTTTAGACACGCAGAATGTTGTTCACGAAAATGTAATTACTTTTGACGATATCAGAGACACTCTTTTGCAGGAAAGACCAATTGTGCAAAAATCCATTTCTCATCCTGTCATCGAAATTAAAATTGGTTCATCGAAATTTTCAGCAGTAATCGATTCTGGATCACCTATGTCAGTAATAAATGAAGAAACTTTCAACGAGTGTAACAAAGAGAATACCTATCCTACATTACCATCAAAACGAAAGTGAAAGGAGCAGTATCGAGTAAAGGAGTAGATGTTAAATTACAGACACATTTATCATTTTGTATTGCAGGTCACACATTTCACTCAAATTTTTGGATTGTTCCTTTATTGACAACAGACGTTATTTTAGTTACGAATTTTCTGGTACAACACGACGCAGTTATCGATTTTCAGAATTCCTATTTAATGTTGAAGGATGAAAATATACAATTTGCTATAGAATTTCAGCACTCACTATCTGCGGAAGAACAAACAATTAATGGCACAGAGGTCATTTCCGCATCACGTAACATAGACTGTAATTCCACGTTGTTCACAGATACGTACGTACATAACTATAATACTCCAGACGAAGCTGACTATGACGTAATACAGATGATTTCTGATAAAGCTAAACAAAGCAGTGCAAATACAGACGACGAACGCACTCAACTACACAAAATTCTTTTACAGCAAGCTCCAGTTTTCGACAACATTCCTGGTACTATGTCCGGTTTTATGTATGAATTTCAAGTTAAACAGCACGACACATTTAAAGCCAAGCATTATCCCATTCCGTATATTAATAGAGAACAGGTTAAGAAAGAATTGCAGGATATGCTTGACCAAGGAATTATTGAACCAGCAGTTAGTCCGTACATAAACCAGCTCCATATTGTTAAGAAAAAGGATGGCTCACTTCGCCTCGTACTAGATTCGCGTCACATCAACGACATAATTATTAACGAAACAGATCGACCACAGACACTAGAGGAACTACTACAGAAATTCCACGGTACTGCTATTTATTCTACATTAGATTTGAAATCAGGATTTTGGCAAATTCAGCTCCATCCGAACTGCAGAAAGTACACAGCATTTCTCTGTTTTGGTTACTGTTATCAATTTTGTAAATTACCGTTCGGTTTAACTATTTCTTCAGCAGCTTTTATTCGTGGTTTGAACACAATACTTCCGACAGAACTTAAAGACAGAATCACGACGTACGTAGATGACATTCTTATTGCAGAAGCTAACTGGACTGAACACAATCTGATTCTAGAGCAGAAATTTTTCCATTGCCACCGACAGTTCTAACACCGCTTTAGGAGTACATATTTTTCAGGAAACTGAAGAAGATGGCTCTACAATAATTAAAAACATTGCATTTTCAAGTCGCATTCTGTCACCTGCTGAACGAAATTATTCTGTTACAGAACTGGAAACGTTATGTGTTGTATGGGCTTTTACAAGATTCAGGCATTTTCTTTATGGAAGACACACCACAGTTTACACAGATCACAGAGCGATACAATTTTTACTTTCGGCTAAATTTACACACGACAGGTTAAGCAGGTGGAAACTTTATTTACAGGAATTTAATTTCACAATTGTTCACATTCCCGGCACACAAAATATTGTAGCAGACGCACTATCTCGTTCTCTCAGCAACAATCAGCAAGATATCGCAACCAACTGCTGCAAAGCAAATTTCAGCGTCATGTACATTCAACAAGTTGCATTTGAAAATTTTATTTCGTCGTCATTACAGGACATAGCAAAAGAGCAAAATAAAGACAACGTGTGGAAAGAAATTAAACACCTTTGGCAAGATAAGAATAATGTTACGATTAGAAACCATTACACTGTACGCAATGACATTCCGTTTCGCCGCTCTCATCCTGACAGCAACAATTGGTTATTATGCATTCCTGACGAACTGGTTAACAAATTAATATGGTATACTCATTTAAGTTATGCACATTACGGAGCCAGAAAATGTTTTCTTATACTGGGACAGAACTGTTATTTTACCAACATGGAAAAACGTATACGACGAGTTTTAGCGTCATGCAAAATCTGCCAGAAAGCTAAGTCAGACACAACTTCACATATTCCTCCATTATATCCCATTGTACCTGTTAAATTAAGACATATGGCCGCTGTAGACATTTCTGGTCCGATTCCGAGAAGTAATAGACGTTTTTGCTACATCTTTGTCGCTGTTGAACTCACTTCAAAATTTGTTACTTTCACTCCGTTGCGCAAAGCTACTGCTAAAACCGTTTCGAAAGCATTTGTAAAGCATTTTCTATTTCATGTAGGGCATGTGTTGAAAGTAATTTCTGACAATGGATCACAATTTCGTTCTGCTATATGGACACGTATGTTACGATCTAGAAACATTTCTCCGATCTATATATCCAAGTACCATACTTCTTCAAACCCTTGTGAACGATTAATGAAAGAAATTGGTAAACTGTGTAGAATATACTGCCACAAAAGACATATTGATTGGGACACACACATATTCTCATTCCAAGATGTAATTAATTCCATACCAAATGAATCCACTATGCTATCTCCGTCTGTTATACTGAAAAATGTTGAACCACCAAACAAAATTACAGAATTAGTAAATTTTCCTACATCTCGTCGATTACGACACCACGAAATAATCGACATTGCGCTGAACAACATCAAATGTGCCGCAGAGCGCCGGAGAAGACAGCAAAAACAGGTTTGTACACGCCGTGACTTTCACATTGGACAGAAAATATTAGTACGCACACACTATTTATCCAACAAAGGAAAAGGTAGGTGCAGTAAATTTGAGCTTCTATACGCAGGTCCATATCGAATTCGCAGCATTCCTCACCCTAATGTTGTACACGTTGAAACTTTGAGAGTCAGAAAATCTAAAGGAAACCACCACTGGTCAAAGGTCAAACCTCTTATTGAATGAAGATACTTTATGATTTAACATGCTATAATGCCATTTGTTAATTTTATGATCACTTATGCAATTTATTGTGTCTAGACAAGACAGCCTAGACACAATGAGAGGAAGCCGAAAGGCACGCGCTTAAACTCACGCAAGCTGGCGTGAGGTCTGAAACAGGATACGTAATGAATGCTATAAAGAAAAGTACGTAGCTTCTGGAATACTTAACTATAATCCACATTTGTAGAACATCGCTCTTGATGATACATTAATAGAATCTCAATATCAATTGAATTCGGCGCCTTGCTAGGTCGTAGCAAATGTAGCTGGAGGCTATGCTAACTATCGTCTCGGCAAATGAGAGCGTAGTTGTCAGTGAACCATGACTATGAACGTCGGCTGTACAACTGGGGCGAGTGCCAGTACGTCTCTCTAGACCTGCCATGTGGCGGCGCTCGGTCTGCTATCACTGACAGTGGCGATACGCGGGTCGGCCGTATACTAACGGACCGCGGCCGATTTAAAGGCTACCACCTAGCAAGTGTGGTGTCTGGCGGTGACACCACATTCCTCCCCCGCAAATCGGCGAACGGTGGTGTTATAAGGCTTCCGCCCGCCGTGGGGAGGACCCCATGTTGACGTATGCGACGAGGTGGGGAGCCTATCAACAGGCGAGGCTGTGCCACCCGCACCCTGCCATTCGGTCCGAGAGGAGCTAGGAAACGCCTGAAAACCTAGTCCAGGGTGCACGCCAACATGCGGTGTATGCGCCCGTAGAGAGACAGGAGGGGCCGAAGGTTCGACCTCCATCGCGTCGGGGTACCCGACGGTCGAAGACGACATCTGATCCGGAACGGGCAAGAGGTCCATGTCGGAGGACAGCTGGTCACGGGAAGCGATCGGCGGCGCGCGACCCAGGAAGGCGCTTGGCGGCTGCAGCGAAGCGTCCACTGCGGGCGGCGCCGGCGGGAGAACAGGCGGCGGCGGCGGCGGCGGCGCGTCGCCGTGGGGCAAAATGAAAGGCAGCGTCGGTAACACCTGGGGATGAGGCGAGCCAGTAGATGGGTCCCCATGGCGGTGACCGGATGGCACCGTCGCTGAAAGCAGACGGGGAGCGGCAGAACCCGTGCGACGACAGAGGCGCAGCTGATTGAGATGCCGACGCACCTCACCAGAGGCCCCCAAAACCAGATACATAGCGCGGCCGAGGCAGCGAAGAATGCGCCCTGCGAGCCAACGCCGTGAACCTCGATAGTTGCGATGGTATGCAACGTCGCCTGGAGCAAAAGCAGGTGGCTGCCGCTGCACGGGAACCTGATGCGGCGGATGTAGCAAAGACATCAATTTTCGATGACGACCGTGGAGCAACTCAGCCGGCGAGCGACCATCTCGGGACTAAGAGCGATACGAGGACAAGAAGAGCAATAACGCGTCCTCCCGAGAAAGCGACTCTTTCAACTTCAACATCTAAGACTTGAAAGTCCGGACCAATCGTTCAGCGGCACCGTTTGACTGAGGCGAAAACGGCGCGGATGTCAGATGTTGAATACCATTTGCCTTGCAGAATGACTGAAATTCTGCGGACATGAATTGTGGGCCATTGTCGGAAACAATAGTCTGTGGGAGACCTTCAATGCAAAAGATAGCGGATAACGCTTGGATGGTGGCAGATGACGTCTTGGAAGACATCCGGACAACAAAAGGAAAATTACTGAAAGAATCGACTACAACCAACCATCGAGCATTCCAGAATGGACCAGCAAAATCTATGTGTAATCGTTGCCAAGGGGAAGTGGCTTTCGGCCATGCAAAGAATTGCCGCGGGGGTGCGGATTGTTGTTCGGCACACGCCATGCAAGAAGAGCACATATTCGTAATCGCAGCATCGATTCCGAACCAAGTACAGTGCTGACGAGCAAGCTGTTTCGTTCGCACTATACCCCAATGTCCTTGGTGGAGAAGCCGTAAGACAGAGGACTGTAACGAACGTGGGACCACGACCCTGGACTGATCATTATCAGAACGCAACAGCAAAACACCACGTCGAACAAAAAGTCTCTCCTTGTGTGCAAAAAATCGGCGAACCAACGGATCCTCGATCCGTGACTTTGACAAGGGCCATTGTGTAGCAAAAAAACGCAAAACGGTAGCAAGGACAGGGTCAGCAGCTGTGGCTGTAGCTACACGACGAAAATCAATCGGAAACGATTCGACCACGTCATCGGTTTCCGAATCAATGAACATGCAAGCAAGTTCGGAAGAATCGAATGCTCGATCCTCAGCAACAGGCAACGGGACAACGCATCGGCGTTTCCGTGCTTAGCAGTGGACCGATACAAGATATCGTAGCGGTACTGCGAGAGGAAAATTGACCAGCGACTGTCCAAGTCTACAAAAAGTTTATTGTCCTGCTGACGACAAGAGCGACTGTCTCGTGCAACGTGAACAGACACGGGTACAGAATCACTTGCTAATTGACGTGATTTCCGGCGACGTCGACGCACACTTTTTGTGGGACGCACACAGTCACTTTTAGAGAGAGTGTCACTGGGCGGAGTGGAATTAACTACATGAATGTCCATGGGCGAAGGTTCACGAGCCTGAGCATTCTTGGTTCGATTCCGTAGCAAAGGGCCTGGAATGGTTGCGAATGTCCGATCTGAGCTTTTTCTGGCAAACACTCTTAAGATGTCCTTTTTTATTACAGAAAAAGCAAATAGCTTGGCGTGACGGGCAATTCTCACGCGAATGTCTAGTAGCACACCGCGGGCATGATATGAGCACTGCATTTGCCTGTTTATGCGACACACGTGGCTGCGCGGACGGGCGCGAGGGCTGTTTACAGTTCTGTGCAGCCCGCCCGGCGGGCCGGTTAATGTGACACATGGCTGGCGAAGTTTCAAATGATTCCTGAGCAAAGTCAAGTGTGTCTTGCCTATCCAATATGTCCATCACTTGTTGAAGGGAGGGATTGTCTAGTTTCAAAATCTGTTCCCGTATGCGAACATCAGAAACGTTCTGTGCAATTGCATCACGTACCATAGTATCTGAATAAGGGAGTCCACATTCACACTCAAAAGCACAATCCCTTGTAAGGCCTTGCAAAGTTGCAACCCACTCCCGATTAGTTTGACCGGCCGTACGTTTTGTACGAAATAACGTATACCTTTTTGCAACTACATTGACTGATTCCTTGAAATATGCATCTAATGCAGACAAAATTTCTTCGTAGGACAGAGTTGCTATGTCGCGGCAGGGAAATAATTTCGCTATCACATGGTACGTCTGGAAGCCGACACATGACAATAAGTGAGGCTGCCGCTCATTACGTGGAATTCTGTAGGCGGCGAGATGGAATCCAAATTGGCGTGACCACTCCGTCCAGCTTTCCATCGCCGCATCAAACGGACGAAAAGGTGGTGCAACTGCGTGTTGTGGCTGCGGTAGCGGTGGAGCGGCGGCTGCCGCATCGCTTTGCATTGCACGTTGACCCTGGACGAGCTGTCCAAGGGCATCCAATAACGCCTGCGTCTGCTGATTCTGCAAGCGATAAAATTCGGACAGTACATCTGGAGATTGTAGCGAAGCCATGACACAAGTAAATTAGTTATATATAAAGGAGACCGTTTGTATCCCAGTCGCCAAATATGTTGTGTCTAGACAAGACAGCCTAGACACAATGAGAGGAAGCTGAAAGGCACGCACTTAAACTCACGCAGGCTGGCGTGAGGTCTGAAACAGGATACGTAATGAATGCTATAAAGAAAAGTACGTAGCTTCTGGAATACTTAACTTTAATCCACATTTGTAGAACATCGCTCTTGATGATACATTAATAGAATCTCAATATCAATTGAATACGGGGCCTTGCTAGGTCGTAGCAAATGTAGCTGAAGGCTATGCTAACTATCGTCTCGGCAAATGAGAGCGTAGTTGTCAGTGAACCATGGCTATGAACGTCGGCTGTAGAACTGGGGCGAGTGCCAGTACGTCTCTCTAGACCTGCCGTGTGGTGGCGCTCGGTCTGCTATCACTGACAGTGGCGACACGCGGGTCCGCCGTATACTAACGGACCGCGGCCGATTTAAAGGCTACCACCTAGCAAGTGTGGTGTCTGGCGGTGACACCACACAATTATATTCACATGACTACTTACTGATGACTATCGTATTTTTTCTTGGCAAGTGCCCGGCAAGGTAAGGTTAGCAGGTCGCTTTTCTTGTCGTTACACTTCAGACCGTGCATATTTTCCCAGATGAATTTACACATTTTATGACCACTTATGCAATTATATTTATGTAACTACTTACTGATGATTATTGTATTTTTTCTTGGCAAGTGCCCGGCAAGGTAAGGTTAGCAGGTCGCTTTTCTTGTCGTTACACATTAGGCAGTGCACATTTTCCAGATAAAATTACGTATGTTACGAATAATTATGCAATTCTATCTAGTGATATATTAATTTTATCAAATTTTTTCTCTATTAAAGTCTTCAATTCTCGCCTCTATTAACTACACAACATACAAGCTGAACACACAGAAGGTCACATTTCTTGTCATCATTTTTTTTATGTTTGTACGATTGTTTTCATATTTTGTTTGTATGCACTATGAAATAGTTAAAATATAGCAAACACCAGTTGACTTTGACATTTTGCCTTATGATATCTCAACATCGTGACTACTTTACTGCTACATTGTGATACACTGGGTACATTTTTGCCTCTGAACACTATCTATGTTTTTTCACATATCACGTTTTTTGTCATGCTGTATGCTTAGTTATGTTACCATAAACCAGTCATTATTTAGTGAGTACATGATGTAAATGCAAGATATTAATCTTTGTTCATCATTTTCAGAAAGAAATGATGCGTGAAAGAAATAAATTAAACAAAATGGGAATTTCACCTTCGGAATGAACGAAAGAGAATGCAATACTTTGTGATGAAGAGTAAATGGATCAGAATTAACAAGCATTAACAAGAATATACTATACACATCGTAGTATAGCAGTCTTAACTAATTTTTTCTTTCAGAATACGAGGCGATTGATGCAGGCTGTCAGACAGAACTACACATCTTAGTTTTAGTGATGAAATATGATAGAAATAAGGAATAGTAGTATAATGAGTAATGAAGTGATTTTTTGCAGATGATAATGAATGCTGATGAATAATGATGAAGAATAATGCTACTATGGATAATGAAGTTTTTCTTTACAGGTGATGATAATAATGGAGTTATGATAATATAGATAATGAAGTGATGGATAATGAAGT
This sequence comes from Schistocerca piceifrons, assembly GCF_021461385.2. Taxonomy (NCBI): domain Eukaryota; kingdom Metazoa; phylum Arthropoda; class Insecta; order Orthoptera; family Acrididae; genus Schistocerca; species Schistocerca piceifrons. The sequence goes on from NC_060141.1 coordinate 209,058,211, forward strand.
TTTTCTTTACAGATGAGGATAATGTGGAAGTTATGTATTCATGCTATGTAGTTATTTAAGTATTTATTGCAGTTCGCTTTGACAGCAGGTGTTATATTGCATAGTATAATGACTGAAGGTTTTGGAAAGGACATCTATGGAACACATTTTTATACACATTTCACTACCTGTTAATTCGAAGTTCACTACTTTTCTGCATAAAATGCGTTTCTTCTTTCAGTTTAATATTCCATTTTTGTATATTTTTGCAGGAGAAATTATATATGAAATTAATGTGCTATAAGTAGTTGTTCATTAAATCTATGTCATTTATGAATGTGATTACATATACTCCACTTGTTTCATAACCTTGCTACAGCTGACTCATGACGAATGACGTTACACATTTTCATTTACAGGAACAACCCAGAAGCAAATTTTTTCTTTTTCTCTTCTTGCTTTCCCCTATAAATACCCAAAGCAATGCATTGCTAACAAAAAAATGTATTACCAGTCCCAAATAATGATACCAGTTTAAGAGAGTTCTGAGTAATACTGATTAGCTCTGACTAGTATGTCACTTGTATAATGAATGCATAAATACTATGCACATAATTTCATTACTGTATTGAGATGACCAATGATTAATTAATAATGCTTTGTAACTGGAAATGAATGCTACTGATTACTGTATTGGGATGACCAATGATTAATTAATAATGCTTTGTAACTGGGAAATGAATGCTACTGATTACTGTATTAAGATGACCAATGATTATTTAATGATGCTTTGTAACTGGAAATGAATGCTACTGATTACTGTATTGGGATGACCAATGATTAATTAATAATGCTTTGCAACTGGGAAATGAATGCTACTGATTACTGTATTGAGATGACCAATGATTAATTAATAATGCTTTGTAATTGGGAAATGAATGCTACTGATGACTGTATTGGGATGACCAATGATTAATTATCAACATTATTCTGTAATACTATGTTATTGACTACCTCCTGTTTTAAGTAATGACTTCTGATGATTTGTAATTAGGCAACGAATTTCAATGTCCTCTGTAAAACTAATGACATCTGATGATTTGTAATTAGGCAACGAATTTCAATGTTCTCTGTAAAACGAGTGACTTCTGATGATTTGTAATTAGGCAACGAATTTCAATGTTCTCTGTAAGACGAATGACTACTGATGATTTGTAATTGTTCTCTGTAAAACAATTAATGAACATTTTTCTGTAATACTACATACATGGTACAGAAATGTTCAATAACTGGGCTATGAATGCCGCAAACTACTAATGTAATTCCCAATGAAGACTAGTATGTGACTTAATGTCCTTCACCTTCTGACCTAACTACCTTGAATTACTGCAATATCCATTTGTCCTGTATATCCTCTTGATCATGGAGCACTATATTTGGTTTTTGCACTAATTCTACGTTGGTGTGCCTTGTAAGAGCGTGGTGTTGACACAACATGCTGTCCACCACCGCGAGCGATGGAGACGTTATTATGGTCCCACTGTTTGGTGTACTTGATGTACTGCCAAAATGACAACATTGAATATTACTACGACATTTCAGTGTCTTGGCTACGCTGATAAACACTTCTGGGAAAAGAACTTCAGATTGTCTCACTTGGTGTTGTACTTCTGTGGAAAGATATGGACTTTCAGTGCAGCTGCGTGCAACCTAAAGTGCTACAACCATGACGCAATCCTTCCCTTTCCTATCCTAATTCTTGTAACATAGTGAAAATCATTTTTTTGCTAACATCATTTGTATTCATGGCCTATACATTTTTTCGATATATTCTGAACTACAGTGTGTGTGCACTTTTATCATTATTCTAACATGATTTCTACTTATTGATTTGCTGATATGTTTTGAACTACAGTGCATGTGCACTTATGTCACTTGTCAACATGATTTTTTTTGCCATTGTATTTACTTGATGTGAAAATGCTAAAGAGTTTTTCAGTGTGTGTGCACTTATATCATTTGTTAATATGTTTTGTACTCACATTTTGTTATTGTCTAATATGTTTTGTACTCGGTGCATGTGCACCACATTTGCTTCATGTTCTACATCTGTATATTCTGTGATTGTAAAGTTAATTAGTAAAAAAAAAATTTGTTGCTCATGGCAAGTCCAAATGACTCACCATCGCTGCCAAATTTTTGTCCCCCCCCCCCCCCCCCCCCCCAGTGGAGGGCTATGAAACGCGTATTATGTATTCAGTACCAGCGATGGTGAGGCATGACAGAATCTCTGACCAGAGAGTTGTTTATCGTTGTTAGTCTGCGCTTGACCGCGGGAGAGTTCAGTTGCGAGTTGGACTCAGTCGGAAGTTGTGTGTGAGGAGTCCGCCGGCGTCGACATGGGTCTCTGGTCACGATTCAGGACGAGGTATATTGTTAAATAAGGTAATGAAGCAGCATTGCGCACATCTGATAATGTAATGTATGTTAATTGTAATTAATTTGTTCAAGAAGTGCCCCAATAATAATTTTGTTTTCAAAGCAATCTTTTTTAAGAAAAGAATCATTCCAATTGAAACAATATTTCCTATGTTTTTCCTCCCAGAATCAATTTATCAGATTAATTATTGCACAGGGCCTAAGGTCAGCGCAGCTGCCCTTATAAAATTTATCAGGTTCACCTTAACGTTAATTTTGTGGGGACTTAACATTTTTGCACATTTTTATTATCATTGAGTTTTATTACTGTGGGAAGCTAACATTTGGCACTATTTGCAATTATATTCAATTCTTTTCACTTTCGTATTTTCACGGGGAGGTTGCAACATCTCAAATGCTTCTAACCTTTTTTCATTCTCCCGTCTCAGCATCCATGTTTCTGCCCCATATAGTGCCACACTCCATACAAAACATTTGCCAAGCCTTTTCCATGGAGCTTTATCTAATTTGCCACATAACAGTCTCCTCTTTCTGTTGAATACCTCCTTCGCTATGGCAGTTCGAGTTTTCACCTTCTGGTGACACCTGAAGTCTTCAGTTATTGTGATTCCAAGATATTTAAATGCACATACTTGGTTAATAGTAGATTGTTCTATTTTAATACTGGACAGTCTGCGTCTTGTACTGAAGACCATTCTTTACGTTTTTGCTGTGTTTATTTGCATCCCATATTCCATATAAGTTTCATTCAGATCTTTCAGCATGTTATTCACTGTCCGCTCACTTTCTGCCACTAATACCATGTCATCAGCAAATCTTATACATTCTATTCTCTTTTAACCAATACACATTCCTCTTTTTCCATCTACGCCTTTCGCAATAATCTCTTCAAGGTATGCATTAAACAACAGTGGGGAAGGGCAAAATCCTTGTCTAACACCTCGTTCAATGCTGCTTCCTTCTGATGTTTAATTTCATATCCTTGTCCTTACTTCCTGGTGTAAATATAGATCCTGTGTCAGTCAAAAGCCTTTTCTAAATCTACAAAAACAGCAAAGATTGTCTACCTTTTTCCGTATATCTTTCCCTTATAGTTTTGAAAAGGAAAATAGCATCTCTTGTTCCTTTTCCTCTTCTAAATCCGAACTGCTCCTCAGCAATCCCTCTATCCAGCTTGCCATATAGCCTTCTATTCAACACTCTCAGCAACATTTTAGCTGCATGAGGAATTAGACTGATAGCCCTACGCTCTTCACATTTTTTAGTGTTTCTGTTTTTCTATATTGGTATTATAACTGTTGCAAGGAAGTCCTCAGGCCATTTCCCTTTGTCATATATCTCATTACAGAGGTAGACTATTTATTTTCTTGCCTTGTTTCCCAGACTCTTCTACAGTTCTGCTGGAAAATCATCAATTAGACATGCCTTCCTATTCTTCGTCTCCTTCAGTGCCTTTTCTGCGATGAAAGGGCGATGGGGACAAACTGCAGGAAATTATCCCTGTGAGGGTAATGAACAAAAAACGGACATATGAAAATATGGGCGGAGAAGCGTTTTAACTCCACACTCAAGAGGCCAGTGATGCGTAAGAGGGCTGCCGTCGTGGACAAAGGTAAGGTTCTCTTGAAGGTGGAGTGAAAACAGCAGTATAGACAAAGTTCCCCTAGGTGTCTTCTCATATGTGCTTTCAATAATTGAAACCTTACCTGTCGAAGATATTTTATCTCCAGCTACAAGTGGGTGTATCTGCTTTGGAACACATTTCCAGGCATATGTCTGTGTTAGCAGAATACGTACAGATGTTGTGATCATTGGTACCTTAATCACAGCTGTAACTGCACTACAAAGTGGGCTATGCCTGTCAGTATAGACTTTCTGTTTCACATCCACGTCTCCACGCTTCAGTACCTGACATGCTGACCAGGGGAAAATAAACATCAATGGTTCGCTTGTGCCACACGTACTTGGAGGCAGTAACCAATGTGAAATCAAACTGCTCGTAACAGCTATAATTACTAGTCTGCAAATAAAGTAAGTACTTACGTAACGTTGTTCGCTACATTGTTCTGAGTCATCAATAGAAATATCTGCACTTGTGCCCCGAACGCCCTTTATATACACTCCTGGAAATGGAAAAAAGAACACATTGACACCGGTGTGTCAGACCCACCATACTTGCTCCGGACACTGCGAGAGGCCTGTACAAGCAATGATCACACGCACGGCACAGCGGACACACCAGGAACCGCGGTGTTGGCCGTCGAATGGCGCTAGCTGCGCAGCATTTGTGCACCGCCGCCGTCAGTGTCAGCCAGTTTGCCGTGGCATACGGAGCTCCATCGCAATCTTTAACACTGGTAGCATGCCGCGACAGCGTGGACGTGAACCGTATGTGCAGTTCACGGACTTTGAGCGAGGGCGTATAGTGGGCATGCGGGAGGCCGGGTGGACGTACCGCCGAATTGCTCAACACGTGGGGCGTGAGGTCCCCACAGTACATCGATGTTGTCGCCAGTGGTCGGCGGAAGGTGCACGTGCCCGTCGACCTGGGACCGGACCGCAGCGACGCACGGATGCATGCCAAGACCGTAGGATCCTACGCAGTGCCGTAGGGGACCGCACCGCCACTTCCCAGCAAATTAGGGACACTGTTGCTCCTGGGGTATCGGCGAGGACCATTCGCAACCATCTCCATGAAGCTGGGCTACGGTCCCGCACACCGTTAGGCCGTCTTCCGCTCACGCCCCAACATCGTGCAGCCCGCCTCCAGTGGTGTCGCAACAGGCGCGAATGGAGGGACGAATGGAGACGTGTCGTCTTCAGCGATGAGAGTCGCTTCTGCCTTGGTGCCAATGATGGTCGTATGCGTGTTTGGCGCCGTGCAGGTGAGCGCCACAATCAGGACTGCATACGACCGAGGCACACAGGGCCAACACCCGGCATCATGGTGTGGGGAGCGATCTCCTACACTGGCCGTACACCACTGGTGATCGTCGAGGGGACACTGAATAGTGCACGGTACATCCAAACCGTCATCGAACCCATCGTTCTACCATTCCTAGACCGGCAAGGGAACTTGCTGTTCCAACAGGACAATGCACGTCCGCATGTATCCCGTGCCACCCAACGTGCTGTAGAAGGTGTAAGTCAACTACCCTGGCCAGCAAGATCTCCGGATATGTCCCCCATTGAGCATGTTTGGGACTGGATGAAGCGTCGTCTCACGCGGTCTGCACGTCCAGCACGAACGCTGGTCCAACTGAGGCGCCAGGTGGAAATGGCATGGCAAGCCGTTCCACAGGACTACATCCAGCATCTCTACGATCGTCTCCATGGGAGAATAGCAGCCTGCATTGCTGCGAAAGGTGGATATACACTGTACTAGTGCCGACATTGTGCATGCTCCGTTGCCTGTGTCTATGTGCCTGTGGTTCTGTCAGTGTGATCATGTGATGTATCTGACCCCAGGAATGTGTCAATAAAGTTTCCCCTTCCTGGGACAATGAATTCACGGTGTTCTTATTTCAATTTCCAGGAGTGTATATATATACGCTGAATGAAATACGACTCTCAGCGACGCTTGGAATGCCTTTTGGCGAGTGAGGCTATACTCTCCAGAGTGAGCGATCATTATTGCGGTCTATAGCAAACAAAGATAATCGGCGCAGCGGGGTCGAAATTGAATTTGATTGTGCACTTATCAGAATGAAAATAGCTTTGAAAAGTGGACTCACAATGTGCTCGGATGCTTTCATCGACTATTGGTGCTGGCTATCAGGGTAGCAGGTTTATGGAAACATGGTGAAAGTTCAATACGACAATTATTCGATAGAAGTACGAGAAGACCAAGCAGAGAATAGACCTACGTTCTGAGATTCAGTCATTCAAAATGGTGATCTTGCTAATTACTATAGAGCAATTAAAATAATTTATTTGAATAAATGATGGGTCTAGGGGAGTAGATGCCTTTGTTTCTGACCCCACTCAGTGTGAGAATTAATTCGTTTTTAGGTAACTACTGCTGCTGTATGTTCAAATCAAAAACTGCAGCTGTGAATACTTTATGTCGAAGATACAGAACGTGGAGGATAAAATAATGTACAAACTACATAATGATTCATTAGTACACGTACTCTCACTGAGGTATTCACGAACAATGGCGCTTCAGGAACCGGCCTAGCAAGGCGATAGGACCTCTTTCATGCTGATAACAATACTGGAACGGTTTCAAAGTGGTGCAGTGTAGAAGGGCAGGGTCAGTTCTGGATAAAATCGCTTATGTCAGTAATTTCGGTGTCAGTGTTCGAGGAATGGCACTAATGTCAGCACTTTCTGCTGTCAGAGTTTCCGGTACTGAGGCAATTGCCTTTTTTGTACTGAAGGTCACTGACCACCCTTCCCCCGTTGTGCTCTCGGCCAGCTGCGAAACGGCGACGTCATCAAGCTCCCAGCCAACTGGCAGGGGGCCTCACTGCTTTCGGGCAAAAATCTTTCCATTCTAGGTCTCTGCTCTGTAGTGAGTGGGTCAGGGTGTGGGTAATTGTTAGAAATAATGAATTAATTTCATTATTATTATTCCAGTTACGCGAGTTTTGCCATTGGTGTTCTGAGCACGCTAGTGGAAGACCATCAGCAGCAGAGTTCCCCTTCCCACAAATATATTATGAGATAAGATACTTTGACAATATAAATTAATGATGTCATAGTAAATTCTGCAAAATTTTTAGTTCTCTAGATGAATTGGTGTACATGACAGGGTGCTATCCCACCGAAAAATGCTAGCAAATAATAGCATAATTAATGACTGACTTCATATCTTAATTAACACTACCGGGGACAAAGTATTGGTTATTTTCTGCAATTTGCTATAACTGTAGCTGTTTCTTTACGCAAATAACCACTGTAAGTATGAGACGTCTTGCAGCGCCCTCTACATACATTTACACTAAATATTCGACTGAAATCGCTTATTTGCAAGCCTCAGTCTGTCCTCAGAAGGCGCACGTGCGTTTCTTCCAAGTCAGCGGTTGCAAAACTGCTGACTGTTACTAAGTTTTCCAAGCCCCAGCTTGTTGGTACTTGTCAATATGAAATTATAGGTGGACTTTCCATCCAGTATCATGTGTAAACTATCAAATGCTAAGCATGTCAATATCACTTCGCAACCATTCAGCCAACTGGCGCTCTCAGGTAGAATAAAATATAAGTACTAAAATCTTAGCACTAATATCTTAGTTCATATAGCTGAAGAATGTGTTATGTTATACCCATGTCTTTATTGTAAAACGAAGCGTTAACGACTGTAGCACACCACAACATGGAGTACAGACATCAGCAATCACGTGCACACAGAACAATCTTGTTAGGGCTTATAGATAAATTATGTCCATACAGAAAATAATCAACAGTGGATCAAAGGTAAAACGAATAGCAGTAAGAGGTCAAAATATACACATTGCCGTATATGGCATGTATCTTTATACTGCACAGTATGTGAGTAGGGGCATATGCGTGTGCGTGCGTGCGTGTGTGTGTGTGTGTGTGTGTGTGTGTGTGTGTGTGTGTGTGAACCATGACATACGATATAGCTGTTATTTGACGAATGTTAAACAGGTAAGAGATATTCCCTGCATCAGCATAAACTTATATACTGTAAAAGAAAGCGCTCACCTGGTGAATAGACTCATTTTTTCCTGTGAAACTTTTAGCGCTAAAATGTAGAAACGACAAACAATACCATCATTTGTCGACGTCGACTGTCTTCTGTAGGGTTAAAAAGAACTGTTTTATTTCTGTTGCTAATACATTTAGCTCCGTATCATCTGTTAACAAGTGCTTCACGATGTGAGCATGGCACATCAGAGGCAGCTTGTACTGCACACTCCACTACACTAGCACTGACTTTATGTTGCATCATGATGTACTGCATGGGAAACAAATATAACTCTACTACCACACAAACCGTCGATAGAAAACCAATTATAATTCCTTGCCTACACTGATTTACAGATACGCCTCGAAAAAATGCATTATACAAAGGGACTAACTGAAATTTTTTCACTAGCTCGTTACGGTCGGGGGAAGGAAATGGCAAACCACCTCCGCTAGGACCTTACCTAGTCGGCGGTGCGGGTCTCCCGCGATAAAGTGATCAGCGTGGGAAAAGATGGCATTCTACCCCATTCACGAGGATTCTAAGTTATTTACATACAGTCAAAAAACAAAACACATCATAAAGTAGCCACACACGAAGAGACACGCACATTATCACACACGATGCCTTAAGCAACATAGGACAAATGAAATGGATATCACCTTTGTGAGGCAGGGTACCTTTCAGAGCAATGGTTTTGGTGGTCAGGGTGTGAAATTTTGTAAGAATTCAAATAGTTTACATGCCGGTTAACCACGTTTATTGAATGAATTGTTGTTAAATATAGTAATTCCTTCGATTTTACAACTTTGCAATCTACTTTCCGGCTTCTGGATGTACAATGGAAACTGATAGTGTTATGGATGTCAGAATTTAACGGTCTGGTAGCACAGACATGCAAAAATGTAACCTGCCTTGACTGTATTGGATTTTGTTTCTACAACGCACTTAGCTCAAACCAGCACCAGGACACATTTCCAACCAGTAATGCGACACTTGAGAGTGTAGATACATAATTGTAAATTAATCGGGATGCAACGACTGTTATTTATATGGGAAAGTGAGTGGTAAGGAGATAAGGGTGAGGAAACGAGCATCAGTCGTTCTACCACAATCCTTGAATTCTAAGTCTAAAACAGAACACCAAGCGTTTAACTGCATATAAGGGTTCACTTTGACAGCTAACATTGTGTTGACGAAGGTTTTTCTGAAGGAAGTGACCGGATTTATAAGGAGTAAGATGATGACACAGTTATCTCCTCCCTACTGTTGAACCTGTTTCCACAGAGTCAGACGGATGATAGAGCATTGCATTTCTGCATAACATTTATATTGGAGTATGTGTTATCAATTTCCGCAGTTGCTGTGTTAATCTTCCAGAGGCAACGAATTAGAATTGTCGTGGGTCAAAAGTAGTATTCTCGGTTACATGAAAGCATCAAACACGATTGTTCCACACTTCATCTCATAATAGAAAAACTGCAGTACCTCACCATACGTTATAGTGACTCTATGCTATGATGACTTCCGACTTTTATTGTTGGTTCACGACAGTTGTTACCGTTTGACAGGTGGAGCGACACTAGCCTCCAAGCCATGAGAAAGCAGTCATATGCATCATAAGCATAATGTTTGTTTTAACTAGTTTCTAGCTAATTAACGAAATAGATGTTATAGTTTTGCGTTCAGTGCGTTAATGAATTACTAAGAGACATGAATTATCGTGAAACGTATTTGAAACAGCCGAATCACTCTGATTCAGTAACATACTGCGGCCTATTCACGAAAAAATACTGTCGAATATGTATTTGCAGCTTATTCCGCATAACGAAAGAGAATATGAACACACATTTCATGCATGAGAAACGTATATTTCTGTTGCTGTCTGTTCTTATTATCATAGGGTCTTTCCTTGATACAGTACTTAAAATGATTCGCCCATTCTAACACTTCACTCGAATTTCTAACACACGAATATTTTTATAAATGCAATTATTTTTGTTTCAAAAGCGAATGCCTTGAAAATTCTTGCAATTTTTAACACAGACGGAGCAACAGTTATGGAATTGGTTTCTTCACTGCTGAGAAAGAGTTTTATTGCTCTTGATGATTTATGCTCGTGCTTTTTCCTTACGCTGCAGTTGTGGTGACTTATTTGGTACGTTAAATTATGTAGGTTTTCCACTCCTTGTAGGTTTCCTACGTTCGACATTCACTGATATAGCTGACCGAATATCGAACAAACTCTTCTTTGTTGGGTAGATATACAATGTCTTTCTGCAAAAGGTCGGGTTTTCTGGTACTGACTAGCAATTTTTTGTTATTAAAGGAAAACGACATTATTAAGCAAATGTCTGTACATTACAAGAGAATCACAAATCTATCGTCCTGTACTGTACCGTTTCGTACCTCCCAGAGTCCTTAGGAAACTAAATAATGACAAGTGTGGTGTCATTTTCTACTTGTCGATTTTTATGGAACCACATACACATACACAAACACACACACACACACACACACACACACACACACACACACACACACTATTACAAAAACTACGTTACAAATCAATATAAACATTAGTACTCTCTCTTATCCGATATTGTATTCAGAAATGTCACTTTCTGGTCGCTTGGGGCGCTGCTATCGCTGCTAGCAACAAAATGAGACAGTGTCGCGACTGTTATGTTAGATTGTCGTATTACGCGCATTAGAGGAAAATGTTCACTCTTTAAGAAAGCTATTTACTCTTCGACTTTTTGTGGTTTAATATGTTTGTGAAAATGCTTTTTTATTTGATCTGTGTTATGTTACACGATTCAAAGTACTGATTACATTACTTGTATAGTGTTCTCTGTGTTCATTCCATAATTGCATACTATTTGTTGCTTTATGTATACGCATAAATTACAGCTACTATGAACACTACCCAGTATTTGAGAACGAGCGACCTTAGTGATTTGTAACAAACTTTAGACATAATTTCAAACCTTGACGAAACTTTTTCTCGCTTACAACCGCAACAGAATGATGAAATGAGAAAAGTTTGTCGCTTACTACATATTCGATATGCAGTAAAATGGTCGCATCAGGAACGGCATAATGATTTTTACATTTACTGCTTCTTTGCTACTATCCCTACTCGCAACACGTGTGGCAGACAGTATCCACGAATGTTGCTGAATGTACCTACAACGTTATGTCATTGTACGACTGATACTGCGGGAGATACGAGGGGACAGAGTGAGGGCAGCAGAAGGAGAGCAGAGAGAGGAAGAGGTCAAAGACAGAGAGTAGGGGGTGGAGGAGGTGGACAGAGAGAATGGGAACAAGGAGATGGAGTAATAGAACTGAAATATTGTAAATACATATCAGGGCAACGCCGGGTACTCAAGTACTTAAATAAAGTACTCAAGTACTTAAATAAATACGTTACCCCTAACTTCCATCCATAAATAGATATTTAGTGGTATTGACTAACAGTACGAATAGAAAACAGATTTAGGTTGATTTTCGTGATGTGTTGAGTTGCTTAATTACTGGTGTTAGGGTGTTAGGTTAGTGGGATGTATTTTGAAGTGCATCACCACCTTTCTTTCTTTCTTCTTTTTTTTAAGGATTTGGAGTCTTTTCATAAGCAGAGGAGTGTATGGTGTCATTGACCTATAAACTGTAAAGTGAGAATGGTGTGTGCTACATAGTACAGAACATATATATATATGTATATGTACATATATATATATATATATATATATATATATATATATATATATATATATGACAAGAAAAGAAGTATGCCTACACATATAGCGTCTGCTTAACCATATCACTATGCACCCACACGGATTTTATGGTAGATGTACGAGTTGTACATTTCATCCCAGTTTGACATTTGCTACATTGAAAGGGAGGTATATTAATTTGCTGTCGTGTGATGCTCTGTATTTCCATTTTCAGCCCCGAATATATTCTGTTCTGGGAAGGGGAGAAAATTTATTTAATACACTAGGTGAGGTTTCATTGGCCATATCTCGCCTCAAGGTTAGATAAGTAGTTGATTGCATTTGCAAGGGCCTTACAGGATCCCGATTTATCAAAGCTAAACATCTAAGTCCTAAATTTACCAACTGATCTAACGCAAACGAGCAATAACAACACACTCTAACATGTGGTACAACTGTGCATCACGGAACTATGTACTTCTGTTCACAGTGGATTATCTTTTGTGTTCGATAGCTTCTGGGATAATGACCAAACTACCTGAGAGAAAGGAAGCGAAACAATATTAAAAGATGAGGTGAGGAGGCTGCGTTCAGAAAACTGGTCATTTACTACAAAGCTAACGGATTTGACACAGGCAAAGACATAGGCAAACTTATTCTACTTTAATCACTTACGTGCTGTAGGGGTTGTCCACTACCAGACTGGAAACCCTTAATGTTTCGCACGTTGGAGGCCGAGGGACCTGTGAAGATGGTCATATGTAATAAAAAGGATTAAATATTACTTATTTTATTCCTCAGAATACATCTCGTCGCCATGTCTTCCATGGCGGCTGTTAGTTTCGTAAGCCGGAGGGGAGTCTGCTGAAACTAGAGTCAGACTCAGGGCTGCCGAATATCTGTGCACCAGACCCGAGTGCAAGCCGGTGACTCAGACTGTGGCGGGTTGCTCACCCATTGGTTTGGGTTTGGAAGGTGCTTCCCGTCTGCTGATTTGCTACGGATGAGGCAGTGACAGCAGTGCACGTGTGTTTGGCCCACACACCATCCTGAGAGTACTCTGCCTCTCTGTCCCATCAGACGTCTTCCAAAGTCAGATGTCATGATGTCCTGTTGAATGCTCATCCTGATATGTCAGTTTCATTGGCTGTCTGGCCCGAACTAAGCTGAAGTCCCAGAGCAGGTGATGCCCTGAACTAGAATGGTGTTGGTAGAGTCATGGAATAACCATCAGTGGCGGCTTAAGTAGTGGATGCTGGTTCACAGGTTATGGATCAATGGTCAGTACATCAAGCAGCAAGAGGATGACCAGTACTGGAATAATCTCACACAGAATGTTACAATATAATAATCACAGACTCAAGTGCGAACATCATGAATACCAACGATCCTACAGTTCGACTGCCTCTAGGTTAGTTGGATGGAGTACTTAAGGGCATCGAGCAGCAACTTTGTTGTACGAAGTCATTTATAATGACTGAATCGGTCTCGCTCATTACGAGTAGTCAGCGGTTATCAGTTTTGGTGTATTGGCCTAATCGATTTGCTTCAGTATCGTTTTTATCCGTGGTCTAGGGTTAGCGTCTTTGATTCATAATCGGAACGTCTTCGGTCCCCGGTTCGATCCTCGCCACTGCCTAAATTTTGATAAATAATCAGCATTGGCGGCCGAAGACTTCCGGCATAAGAAGTCAGCCTCATTCTGCCAACGGCCTTGTCAAAGAGGGCGGAGGAGCGGATAGAGGTTCAGGGCACTCTCTTGTCCTAGGGGTAGGAAATTGCCCCTAAAGGCGGAAGAATCAGCAATGATCAACGACATGAGGATGCGGAAGGCAATGGAAACCACTGCATTAAAGACACGTAACGTGTATCCACAGGACATGTGGCCTGTAATTGAAGAAGTGTCATGATGATCTCTCCATTGGCAAAATATTACGGAATAGTCCCCCATTCGGATCTCCGGGAGGGGACTGCCAAGGGGGAGGTTACCATGAGAAAAACATTGAATAATCAACGAAAGGATAACGTTCTACGAGTCGGGGCGTGGAATGTCAGAAGCTTGAACGTGGTAGGGAAACTAGAAAATCTGAAAATGGAAATGCAAAGGCTCAATCTAGATATAGTAGGGGTCAGTGAAGTGAAGTGGAAGGAAGACAAGGATTTCTGGTCAGATGAGTATCGGGTAATATCAACAGCAGTAGAAAATGGTATAACAGGTGTAGGATTCGTTATGAATAGGAAAGTAGTGCAGAGGGTGTGTTACTGTGAAGAGATCAGTGACCGGGTTGTTCTAATCAGAATCGACAGCAGACCAACACCGACAACGATAGTTCAGGTATACATGCCGACGTCGCAAGCTGAAGATGAACAGATAGAGAAAGTGTATGAGGATATTGAAAGGGTAATGCAGTATGTAAAGGGGGACGAAAATCTAATAGTCATGGGCGACTGGAATGCAGTTGTAGGGGAAGGAGTAGAAGAAAAGGTTACAGGAGAATATGGGCTTGGGACAAGGAATGAAAGAGGAGAAAGACTAATTGAGTTCTGTAACAAGTTTCAGCTAGTAATAGCGAATACCCTGTTCAAGAATCACAAGAGGAGGAGGTATACTTGGAAAAGGCCGGGAGATACTGGAAGATTTCAATTAGATTACATCATGGTCAGACAGAGATTCCGAAATCAGATACTGATTGTAAGGCGTAGCCAGGAGCAGATATATACTCAGATCACAATATAGTAGTGATGAAGAGTAGGCTGAAGTTCAAGACATTAGTCAGGAAGAATCAATACGCAAAGAAGTGGGATACGGAAGTACTAAGGAATGACGAGATACGTTTGAAGTTCTCTAACGCTATAGATACAGCGCAGTAGGCAGTACAGTTGAAGAGGAATGGACATCTCTAAAAAGGGCCATCACAGAAGTTGGGAAGGAAAACATAGGTACAAAGAAGGTAGCTGCGAAGAAACCATGGGCAACAGAAGAAATTCTTCAGTTGATTGATGAAAGGAGGAAGTACAAAAATGTTCCGGGAAAATCAGGAATACAGAAATACAAGTCGCTGAGGAATGAAATAAATAGGAAGTGCAGGGAAGCTAAGACGAAATGGCTGCAGAAAAAATGTGAAGACATCGAAAAAGATATGATTGTCGGAAGGACAGACTCAGCATACAGGAAAGCCAAAACAACCTTTGGTGACATTAAAAGCAACGGTGGTAACATTAAGAGTACAACGGGAATTCCACTGTTAAATGCAGAGGAGAGAGCAGATAGGTGGAAAGAATACATTGAAAGCCTCTATGAGGGTGAAGATTTGTCTGATGTGATAGAAGGAGAAACAGGAGACGATTTAGAAGAGATAGGGGATCCAGTACTAGAATCGGAATTTAAAAGAGCTTTGGAGGACTTACGGTCAAATAAGGCAGAAGGGATAGATAACATTCCATCAGAATTTCTAAAATCATTGGGGGAAGTGGCAACAAAACGACTATTCACCTTGGTGTGTAGATTGTGTGAGTCTGGCGATATACCAACTGACTTTCGGAAAAGCATCATCCACACAATTCCGAAGACGGCAAGAGCTGACAAGTGCGAGAATTATCGCACAATCAGCTTAACAGCTCATGCATCGAAGCTGCTTACAAGAATAATATACAGAAGAATGGAAAAGAAAATTGAGAATGCGCTAGGTGACGATCAGTTTGGCTTTAGGAAAAGTAAAAGGACGAGAGAGGCAATTCTGACGTTACGGCTAATAATGGAAGCAAGGCTAAAGAAAAATCAAGACACTTTCATAGGATTTGTCGACCTGGAAAAAGCGTTCGACAATATAAAATGGTGCAAGCTGTTCGAGATTCTGAAAAAAGTAGGGGTAAGCTATAGGGAGAGACGGGTCATATACAATATGTACAACAACCAAGAGGAAATAATAAGAGTCGACGATCAAGAACGAAGTACTCGTATTAAGAAGGGTGTAAGACAAGGCTGTAGCCTTTCGCCCCTACTCTTCAATCTGTACATCGAGGAAGCAATGATGGAAATAAAAGAAAGGTTCAGGAGTGGAATTAAAATACAAGGTGAAAGGATATCAATGATACGATTCGCTGATGACATTGCTATCCTGAGTGAAAGTGAAGAAGAATTAAATGATCTGCTGAACGGAATGAACAGTCTAATGAGTACACAGTATGGTTTGAGAGTAAATCGGAGAAAGACGAAGGTAATGAGAAGTAGTAGAAATGAGAACAGCGAGAAACTTAACATCAGGATTGACGGTCACGAAGTCAATGAAGTTAAGGAATTCTGCTACCTAGGCAGTAAAATAACCAATGACGGACGGAGCAAGGAGGACATCAAAAACAGACTCGCTATGGCAAAAAAGGCATTTCTGGCCAAGAGAAGTCTACTAATATCAAATGCCGGCCTTAATTTGAGGAAGAAATTTCTGAGGATGTACGTCTAGAGTACAGCATTGTATGGTAGTGAAACATGGACTGTAGGAAAACCGGAACAGAAGAGAATCGAAGGATTTGAGATGTGGTGCTATAGACGAATGTTGAAAATTAGGTGGGCTGATAAGGTAAGGAATGAGGAGGTTCTACGCAGAATCGGAGAGGAAAGGAATATGTGGAAAACACTGATATGGAGAAGGGACAGGATGATAGGTCATCTGCTAAGACATGAGGGAATTACTTCCATGGTAGTAGAGGGAGCTGTAGAGGGCAAAAACTGTAGAGGAAGACAGAGATTGGACTACGTCAAGCAAATAATTGAGGACGTAGGTTGCAAGTGCTACTCTGAGATGAAGAGGTTAGCACAGGAAAGGAATTCGTGGCGGGCCGCCCGCATCAAACCAGTCAGTAGACTGAAAAAAAAAAAAAAAAAGGAAATGCTTCATCAATACTCTGATAGGTGTTGTTGTGTCCTAACTAGAGCTTCTTACATAGTGTTATGCGGGTAACAGAGGCAGGTTGGTCTGCACCTTTCTTACACCTTTCCGCTAAGCTCGCATTCACTCGCACACAGAAGTGCTGATGTCCCATTCTAGGTGAACGACTATCTGTGTCGAAATGCTTACTCCTAGCGGGTGGATAGTGTTGATACTTCCCTGTACTTGAGCAATGATGAGCTGGAGTTAGAAAAAATTTCTCTCTCCTCTTCCACTACTTTCTTGATGCGTAACAGTACACACAAAGGGGGAAACAATCACGTTAATTTAGCTTGAGAATTCATTGCGAACAGCCTCTTCATAAGTTTGGGAGAGTGTTCTACGATTATGCACTCACATGAGGATTCCATAGAGATATAAATTAACAAGAAAGGACAGCCCCTCATCCCAAACCACGGTAAATTTCAGGAATACACCCAGTATTAATTTATACCTTCACTACTGGGGTTCGATAGACTAGTGGGCCTGAGATTCTTCCAGCTAGGGAGATTAAATCAAAGTTCGAATGGCCAGTAACCACGTGGTGTCTGACACCATGACGGGAGAAAAATTATCAGATTCGCTCAGAACTGAGTCCAAGTCACTTAGTACAATGCCAAGCAACAACTCGAATTCGTGATTCTAAGTTCCACAGAAAAGAATTAAACTTCATAAGTGACAACTAGTGCAATGAATCGCTCCCAAAACGACTAGGTAAATTACAAAAGCTCAACCCGACTTAATATTTAACACTAAATTCCACCAGAAACGTGTGTACTCACCTGCAGCCCATGTCTCGAAAAATTTTTTATAACGGTTGGCAGAATTACTTCATTACGAAGGAACTGCGACTGACCAATCCCAGATGCCTGTTATCCATTCGCATAAGATGGCCGAGGGTTGCCGTCATAGCAGTTCCGTGTATTGCCGTACATTGCCGGGTACATCCGTCGCAGCATTATAGACGACTTTTCTGTAGCTCGCTGCTTTCTGTAATAGTTCTGCAGCTACACCATTAGTTATACGTTTGGGCAATTGAGGGATTAATTCGAGTTTACATGCATTTTGTCTGTATTTCGTAAGCTCAGTGAGTGATAACTTGGCTCGCGGCTAAGAAGCAGAAGGTGAGAGAATCCAACTTTTTTCTGGCTATAGTCATTTGATTAATGCTGCGCCGACAGTGCAAGCAAGGCACAATCAAGCGATGAAAACAGTAGCATTTTGGGCGAAAGGGAAACTGGAAGTATGGAAGAACGCGCGAGGAGGCAATAAACGAGAACAAGTGATGTGGATTTCTGAGAAGTTAATCAAGGAGCATGAGAAGATAATTATACTTCTATCTCTCGGACATGGCAATGGGAAATGCAAGTGTAATTTACCACATACTGAAGCAATGGCGTAGGGAACATAACTGGCACCCGGGGCAAGAAACTTTATTGTCCCCACCCCCATTCCTCGGTACCTGGGACTCAACACTTCATTGGTGCTCCCCCGCCCCCATCTCCAGACACACAAGAGACACTTACAGTAATATAATAAATAGAATTTATTCTAATAATTATACATCTTCTGAAAAATCTTGTTTACCTTGGATACCATTTGGCGCTCCTCTGAAAATGGAGCATTATAGACAACCTTGCCCTCCCCCTCCGCATCCCCCCTCCGCTCCCCTCGCTACGCTCTACGCCACTATACTGAACCTTTGTCAACAATGTTCCGATTCAACGCGGTAGAGCAGCTCTTGAAGAAAGTAACTGTAAGGGATGACCAAGCAATACAGAAAATCCACAAATGGTTCGAGACAGAAGTTAGTAACATTTTCCATCGAAAATAACGCCGACTCTGAAGAAAACTGCTCTCTCTAGAAGGTGTAAAGATTATTGTGATCGAGTGCATCGTGGGGAATCCTGTTTTGAATGTAACATATGTTAAGTTACCCTTCATGTGGAAAAATGTTTCACAGCACACACAAGTAAGGTATGTGTGAGCTTTATGACGAATGAGAAACGATTAATAGTATATCATAAACAGTGGAAGTATGTTTAAATGATTATAGTGTTTAAGTCTTTAGAACAAGTATATTTCTGCACGTTCAGTAAATAATCGTATATATGTGAAGAACAAAAGTACACCGTAAAAGCCGGCCGTTGTGACTGAGCGGTTCAAGGAGCTTCAGTCTGGAACCGCGCGACCGCTACGGTCGCAGGTTTGAATCCTCCCTCGGGCGTGGATGTGTGTGATGTCCTTAGATTAATGAGGTTTAAGTAGTTCTAAGTTCTAGGGGACTGATGACCTCAAGAGTTGTCACATAGTGCTCAGAGCAATTTTTTTGAACACCGTAAAAACAATTGCATTGCTGTGACAAATCTCTTCTCAAAAACTGTATGCGAATGGGTTATAAAGCTTGGAGCGCTAAGCGCACGTTGTCGTTGTCCACAGGCACTTTCTGAACAAAGAAAAGTTGCAGTAAGTTCTAGAAGGATCCGAGTGGAATTCTACAGGATCAACCAAAGTGTTGTTGTTGTTGTGGTCTTCAGTCCTGAGACTGGTTTGATGCAGCTCTCCATGCTACTCTATCCTGTGCAAGCTTCTTCATCTCCCACTACCTACTGCAGCCTACATCCTTCTGAATCTGCTTAGTGTATTCATCTCTTGGTCTTCCTCTACGATTTTTACTCTCCACGCTGCCCTCCAATACTAAATTGGTGATCCCTCGATGTCTCAGAACATGTCCTACCAACCGGTCCCTTCTTCTAGTCAAGTTGTGCCACAAGCTCCTCTTCTCTCCAATTCTATTCAATACCTCCTCATTAGTGATGTTATCTACCCATCTAATCTTCAGCATTCTTCTGTAGCACCACATTTCAAAAGCTTCTATTCTCTTCTTGTCTAAACTATTTATCGTCCACGTTTCACTTCCATACATGGCTACACTCCATACAAATACTTTCAGAAACGACTTCCTAACACTTAAATCTATACTCGATGTTAACAAATTTTTCTTCTTCGAAACGCTTTCCTTGCCATTGTCAGTCTACATTTTATATCCTCTCTACTTCGACCATCATCAGTTATTTTGCTACCCAAATAGCAAAACTCCTTTACTACTTTAAGTGTCTCATTTCCTAATCTAATTCCCTCAGCATCACCCGACTTAATTCCACTACATTCCATTATCCTCGTTTTGCTTTTGTTGATGTTCACCTTATACCCTCCTTTCAAGACACTGTCCATTCCGTTCAACTGCTCTTCCAAGTCCTTTGCTGTCTCTGACAGAATTACAATTTTAAAAACGGAGGGATGTTTGGCTACTGTTGATGGGACTTGTTCCAGCCAGGTACGCATGAAGATAGCTCAAATGGCTCTGAGCACTATGGGACTTAACATGTGAGGTCATCAGTCTCCTAGAACTTAGAACTACATAGACATAACTAACCTAATAACATCACACACATACATGCCCGAGGCAGGATTCGAACCTGCGACCGTAGCAGTTGCGCGCTTCCGGACTGAAGCGCCTAGAACCGCTCGCCACAGCAGCCGGCACGCATGAAGAAAACCAACGAACTTTCCCTGGCAACTTCCTCTAACTTGAAGCTACGTTGCCTTGTTCTTATCTCATGCACGTAACTTACTGGGACTTGGTATATGAAGAAGTGGGACTCTTGGTTCTCGTAACAGGGTAGAACAAATTGAATCAAGTATCCAAACATCAACATGTGACAGTCAAGAAATGTATCTGTCAGAAATAATGAATTTTAGAAATTGAAGTGTTGGCAGAAGAGCTAACACCGTGTTGCTAGAGAAGGCCGAAATGCACGCTTTTAAGCTCACGCAGATTGGCGTGAGGTCTGGAACAGTTAAGGGAATTAATAGTAGCAAATATGTATGTATGATGTAATACTTAACTTTAATCCACAATTGGAGAACATCGCTCTTGTTTAGACATTATTACAATATAAACTGGTAATGGCGCCTTGCAAGGTCGTAGCAAATGACGTAGCTGAAGGCTATGCTAACTATCGTCTCGGCAAATGAGAGCGTATTTGTCAGTGTAGCATCGCTAGCAAAGTCGGCTGTACAACTGGGGCGAGTGCAAGTAAGTCTCTCTAGACCTGCCGTGTGGTGGCGCTCGGTCTGCAATCACTGACAGTGGCGACACGCGGGTCCGCGTATACTAACGGACCGCGGCCGATTTAAAGGCTACCACCTAGCAAGTGTGGTGTCTGGCGGTGACACCACAGAAATAAGTAAGAGAAAGATAAATATCGAGAGGCGGTGTGAAAATAACGGACCCCTTTGAACAAGTTACCGTCATAATGTAGCAGTTTTATGACCAATAAAACTGCCGACCATGCAGTGTACATGATTAATGCTGGTGGTTAGTTAACATTACTGCGTAGCACGTCAGTGAACCGTAGCCAACTGTGGTCCGCAAGGCTGATCATGAGCGGCGAGCAGCGACCGCTACAGGTGTCGGAGCAGGCAGCGGGCAGCAGTCAGAGACAGGTGGCAGAGGACGCTGGCTGAGTTCCAGCTCTGTGTCAGCTCTCCCCCCCCCCCCCCCCCCCCCATCCGTCACCACGACAACAGCTGGGCGGCCACCGGACCAACACGCTGCCTGCCGCCGGCCAACCGCGTGTCACGTGGATCTGCCACAAATTGTGGGCCTCCTGTTCCCGCCCGTTGTCGCTAGCGAGGCTGCTACTGTGCTGCTCACGTGAGGCGCTCAAGCGGAACATTCCACTAGATCAGGCCCGCTCTTGCGAGCTGGCTCACACTCACGTGTCGCCAGTGAGCATCCGGCCATCTCACGGCGAGTAGTGAGGGATGGAGGGGAGGGCGACGAGCAATCGGAACACTGCAACTGGCACGAACAACTGTTGTCGGATTTGTTTTCACCGGTCGTTAATTCTACAGAGATTTATCCCTTCGCGGTGGCTAATTAATGCCTTCCATGGCAAATTTATTTCCTACAAGTGTTATGCTGGAGATAAATGACAGTGAAATGAAACTTACAATTCTCACTGAAACCTTCCCGTCTCCTCTATATCGCTTTTGTTACGCAACCTTCCCTTTCACAATAACCTATGAAACGTTCCCTTAGGATTTTGCATAATAACAAGTGAAATCTTCCCTTTGAAATCAATTCTCTTTCTCAATCTCCGCGTACAAATTTAAATGCTGCTTATTAAAAGTTATTTTCTGATTATTTCGACGAAACATAGAATGTGTCGTTACCTGCAATAACCCAAAACTGTTCCTTACCTTTTTTACTGTTACTGGATCGCCATCTGACTGCTACATCGAACTGCGACATGAATATACTTACTCTGTTCTACTATACTCTATTAGCTGCTGGTGGGCTGTCATAATAAGTGGCTGTATTTATTACCAAAGCAGACGTTATTCTTTAATAGCAAAGCTGTAGTTATTCTTTAATAGCAAAGCTGACGTTATTCTTTAATTAATTTGACTGAAGTTACGTAATTCACAGTTAAACTTCTTCTTGACACCAATAAAATTTTGCGAAGTTTTACGTTGATGGTTTTTGGGATGGATTATAATCAGTAGTGCAATATTGCTGGCAAAAATTAATTATATTATGAATGAAATGATTTTACAAACGTTCAAATGGGACTTACCTTTTACAATAATCTTACAACTAGCAATGCGCAAACATACCTTCAGTAGTCTTGAGTTTATCAAAAGATTAATTCAATAATATTAGTTCCTCTTATGATAATAATTAGTTGATGTCTCTGTACATCCGTTTATAATCTCTTGTAAATCATAGCTAGTGGTTGGCAGGCACGCCGCTCCTCTCAACCTCTCGCTTCAGACCTGCTACCAACTCGCTTCACATCTCGCTTACTACTGACTTCCAAGAACGCTAAAGTGCTATTTCTCCTGCCAACAATGCTTTCTGGTGCAGACAATCCCTGCTACCATTACAAAATCTATCAATTTGCGGCCTTTCCCGCTCTTTTCTTAAAATGTATCCATACGCTGTCTCTCCCGCCCTTTTTAAAATTATATCAATGTGCGGTCTCTCTTGCCAACAAGAACAACTGTTTGCGGATTTGTATTCACCGGTCGTTAATTCTACAGAGATTTAGCGCTTCGCAGTAGTTAATGCCTTTCATGGCAAATTTATTTGTTACAAGGGTTATACTGATGATAAATGACAGTGAAATGAAACTTACAATTCTCACAGTTGATGAGGTGAATAAACTGCTGCGGCTATGCACGAAACATTATATTTGTTTCGACTGATGCAGCCTCATGATGAATGCTGTTTTCGGACGATGTTCAAATTGACATCAACTTGTATTTCATGACTACTTTATCCTGTATTTAAACATAAAAGGAGTGGATGTCAATGAATAGTTCTACTTATTTTGTTTTTCTTTAAAGCATCAATGTGCGGTACCGCTTTCTGAGTACTGCCAATTCGAAGATAAGTCTTTACGTTGCAGGCTCTGAGTGAACTTCTGTGGGTAGAGTTCATTCTCTTAACTGCCGAAAAAAATTACACAAATATATGGGACGGGAAGCAAAAATGAAACAGATCGAAAAAAGTTATAAATTTTTTACTTATGAAGGTGGTATCTGTCCTTTCGGACATGTCCGAAAGAGCAGATACAATCGGTGACCATGCAGCTCGTGTGAATGACATTACAGTGAAATGAATATTCCTAGCTGCATACAGGCGTCGATGTAAGTCAACGGGGTCAGTTGAAAATGTGTGCCCCGACCGGGACTCGTCAGGTTTGGTCTTTGCGGACGTCACATGTCATCCGTTAAAGCGTTAAAGTTCGTTTTGTTGATACTTCCACTCAGTTTTTTATTACAGAGGCCAACCAACTCTCTGACCGAACACGCTGTGCTACCCTGCCGGCATCCATCTGAGCCACACAGGACACAGAGGATAGTGCAACTTGTAACGGAACCTATTAAAGGCTTTACTTTACCGAAGTATGCGATACCCTCCAAATTCAACCAGTTTAACGAGTATTTATGATTATAGAAAAGTTATTGTGTATGTTAACAATGATTGCATAACATGTCTCCATAAACAGTCAACCCATTAAATTATACTGAAGAACTGACCCACACAAGAGTTAATATCACTTGATAACTGATACAGCAAATGTCATCATGTAAAAACACTGAGTTCTTAAATAATAAATACGAAGTACGAAAAATAGTGGCCAACTTACGTATTTTGGACCTCCTTAAATAAAAATCACCCACTGAAACCTATTCGTTCACTAGGACCGTTTTCACTCAGTATTCACGTAAACACTCCTATTTTAGACGAAAACCAATGTAATTCTTAATAATTCATGTTATTTACTTATTTATGCAAATTAGAGAAGTCAATTGACAAACTTCTAAAAAAGCGGCCTTCTTGTAACAAAGAATTATTCTGTCAAGTCAACAAATCTGTCTGTCAATAACCTGTTAAATTATGTCACTCTATATAAATTAATAACTTTTCTGCACAAATTACGATAACAGATCTATATGTGACTTATAAACTACATCTCTTTTTAGTAGTTCTTTGACATGGTTATAAATACAAGCAGCAAGAAGGGTCGGGAGCGGAGTCTGAATGTCGCTTTGGTAAAGTGTATGTGTGTTTCCAGAATGAGATTTTCACGCTGTAGCGGAGTGTTATTGTTCCAGGTGGATAAACATTGCAAAGAACATGTAAAAGAAGTGCTACTTTGTGTTGTGTCATTGTCTTTGGTGGACAGTGGAATAAGATGGCCACCAGAGTAATAAATATTTGAAGTTTAAATATTTGTTGGTTTCGCTCATTATTTATCATCAAAAACACATCAAAAACACGGGACCTCATCTTTTTACCCCTAGACAACCAGATTTAGAGCCACCATTAGCATCGAGACACAGCAGCGATCCAGCAAGCAGCAGCGATTACCACAATGCATTTTAATGGCGCCAACCTAACATCAAGTGCTAACAAGCTCCGTAAATGGGAGTGAAATAGTGCGATTATAGCAATATCTACGACTGGGCGACAATTATAAACTGCACGGACTTATCTCTGGCCATTTGACCATCTTATCAGTTTATTTACTTTTTTTCCACCTGTCTCATCTACATTTGACTTCTCCTTATTCAATGACGGGAAAAAAAGAACAGCACAAAAAATAATTGATGTACAGTAATGAAATTTCGGGAATAAATTTCTCTAGGTAACGTGTCTAAGTTTTGATAGTCTCTTCGGGTTTGCTGCCGGATCCTAAAATCAACTCGATTCGATATTTCGGCGATCCAACTGGTCGCCATCTAGGGCAGAAGCAAGTTTCTCCTGAAGATGGCGACTAGTTGGATCGCAGAAATATCGAATCGAGTCGATTTTAGGGTCCGGCAACAAACCCGAATTGACTTTCAATACTTACTGAGATGTCAACATATTTAAGTGATTAAGATTGCAAGACCACAGGTTAATACAAGCGCGAGGTACGCCGTTGCTAATGTGAAAGTCTGGTGCGTTGAAAACTG